>NC_138889.1:876200-1476200 GCF_965194825.1 Balaenoptera physalus
CCTTTACGTGTTAAGGGGTATCTAGAGAGTGGGATAGGTTTAATAACTACCCTAACTCTAACGCGTACCCTAACCCTAACCCCTACCCTAACCCTAACACGTACCCTAATCCTATCCAGTACCCTAAACGCAGCCCTAACCCTAACACTAACCCAAACCCTAACCCTAACCCATACCCTCCGCCATACACGAACCTCTCCCCGAACCCGTACCCTAAGCCATACGCTAAGCCTAACCCTAAGCCTAAACCTAATCCTAGGCTACCCTTGACTGCTTCTGCCTCCAATAGATTTCCTAAGCACTAGTGTTTTAAGGAACAGCTTAAAAAGAGAATCCTAATGTGATTTCTTTATAATGGGTGTGTTCCTTATCTTATCCTAGTGTCTAAACTCTTCTCCATGGCTGGACCCCCAAATAATATTCCTTTACGTGCTAAGGTGTATCTAGAGAGTGGGATAGGTTTAATAACTACCCTAACCCTAACGCGTACCCTAACCCTAACCCCTACCCTAATCCTAACATGTACCCTAATCCTAACCCGTATCCTAAACCGAGCCCTAACCCTAACACTAACCCTAACCCTAAACCTAACCCATACCCTACGCCGTACCCGAACCCCACCCCGAAACCGTACCCTAAGCCGTACCCTAAGCCTAACCCTAAGCCTAACCCTAACCCTAGGCTACCCTTGACTGCTTCTGCCTGCAATAGATTTCCTAAGCACTAGTGTTTTAAGGAACAGCTTAAAAAGAGAATCCTAATGTGATTTCTTTATAATGGGTGTGTTCCTTATCTTATCCTAATGTCTAAACTCTTCTCCATGGCTGGACCTCCAAATAATATTCCTTTACGTGTTAAGGGGTATCTAGAGAGTGGGATAGGTTTAATAACTACCCTAACTCTAACGCGTACCCTAACCCTAACCCCTACCCTAACCCTAACACGTACCCTAATCCTATCCAGTACCCTAAACGCAGCCCTAACCCTAACACTAACCCAAACCCTAACCCTAACCCATACCCTCCGCCATACACGAACCTCTCCCCGAACCCGTACCCTAAGCCATACGCTAAGCCTAACCCTAAGCCTAAACCTAATCCTAGGCTACCCTTGACTGCTTCTGCCTCCAATAGATTTCCTAAGCACTAGTGTTTTAAGGAACAGCTTAAAAAGAGAATCCTAATGTGATTTCTTTATAATGGGTGTGTTCCTTATCTTATCCTAGTGTCTAAACTCTTCTCCATGGCTGGACCTCCAAATAATATTCCTTTACGTGCTAAGGTGTATCTAGAGAGTGGGATAGGTTTAATAACTACCCTAACTCTAACGCGTACCCTAACCCTAACCCCTACCCTAACCCTAACACGTGCCCTAAACCGAGCCCTAACCCTAACACTAACCCTAACCCTAAGCCTAACCCATACCCTACGCCGTACCCGAAGCCCTCCCCGAACCCGTACCCTAAGCCTAACCCTAACCCTAGGCTACCCTTGACTGCTTCTGCCTCCAATACATTTCCTAAGCACTAGTGTTTTAAGGAACAGCTTAAAAGGAGAATCCTAATGTGATTTCTTTATAATGGGTGAGTTCCTTATCTTATCCTAGTGTCTAATCTCTTCTCCATTGCTGGACCCCCAAATAATATTCCTTTACGTGCTAAGGGGTATCTAGAGAGTGGGATAGGTTTAATAACTACCCTAACTCTAATCCGTACCCTAACCCTAACCCCTACCCTAACCCTAACACGTAACCTAATCCTAACCCGTACCCTAAACGGAGCCCTAACCCTAACACTAACCCTAACCCTAACCCTAACCCATACCCTACGCCGTACCGGAACCCCTCCCCGAACCCGTACCGTAAGCAGTACCGTAAGCCTAACACCAAGCCTAACCCTAACCCTAGGCTACCCTTGACTGCTTCTACCTCCAATAGATTTCCTAAGCACTAGTGTTTTAAGGAACAGCTTAAAAAGAGAATCCTAATGTGATTTCTTTATAATGGGTGTGTTCCTTATCTTATCCTAGTGTCTAAACTCTTCTCCATGGCAGGACTTCCAAATAATATTCCTTTACGTGCTAAGGTGTATCTAGACAGTGGGATAGGTTTAATAACTACCCTAACACTAACGCGTACCCTAACCGTAACCCCTACCCTAACCCTAACACGTACCCTATTCCTAACCAGTACCCTAAACCGAGCCCTAACCCTAACACTAACCCTAACCCTAACCCTAACCCATAACCTACGCCGTACCCGAAGCCCTCCCCGAACCCGTACCCTAAGCCGTACCCTAAGCCGTACCCTAAGCCGTACCCTAACCCTAGGCTACCCTTGACTGCTTCTGCCTCCAATAGATTGCCTAAGCACTAGTGTTTTAAGGAACAGCTTAAAAAGAGAATCCTAATGTGATTTCTTTATAATGGGTGTGTTCCTTATCTTATCCTAGTGTCTAAACTCTTCTCCATGGCTGGACCTCCAAATAATATTCCTTTACCTGCTAAGGTGTATCTAGAGAGTGGGATAGGTTTAATAACTACCCTAACTCTAACGCGTAACCTAACCCTAACCCCTACCCTAACCCTAACACGTACCCTAAACCGAGCCCTAACCCTAACACTAACCCTAACCCTAAGCCTAACCCATACACTACGCCGTACCCGAAGCCCTCCCCGAACCCGTACCCTAAGCCTAAACCTAACCCTAGGCTACCCTTGACTGCTTCTGCCTCCAATAGATTTCCTAAGCACTAGTGTTTTAAGGAACAGCTTAAAAAGAGAATCCTAATGTGATTTCTTTATAATGGGTGTGTTCCTTATCTTATCCTAGTGTCTAAACTCTTCTCCATGGCTGGACCCCCGAATAATATTCCTTTAAGTGCTAAGGGGTATCTAGAGAGTGAGATAGGTTTAATAACTACCCTAACCCTAACGCGTACCCTAACCCTAACCCCTACCATAACCCTAACACGTACGCTAATCCTAACCCGTACCCTAAACCGAGACCGAACCCTAAAAATAACCCTAACCCTAACCCTAACCGATACCCTACGCCGTACCCGAACCCCTCCCCGAACCCGTACCCTAAGCCATACCCTAAGCCTAACCCCAAGCCTAACCCTAACCCTAGGCTACCCTTGACTGCTTCTGCCTCCAATAGATTTTCTAAGTACTAGTGTTTTAAGGAACAGCTTAAAAAGAGAATCCTAATGTGATTTCTTTATAATGGGTGTGTTCCTTATCTTATCCTAGTGTCTAAACTCTTCTCCGTGGCTGGACCTCCAAATAATATTCCTTTACGTGCTAAGGGGTATCTAGAGAGTGGGATAGGTTTAATAACTACCCTAACACTAACGCGTACCCTAACCCTAACCCCTACCCTAATCCTAACATGTACCCTAATCCTAACCCGTATCCTAAACCGAGCCCTAACCCTAACACTAACCCTAACCCTAACCCTAACCCATACCCTACGCCGTACCCGAACCCCACCCCGAACCCGTACCCTAAGCCGTACCCTAAGCCTAACCCTAAGCCTAACCCTAACCCTAGGCTACCCTTGACTGCTTCTGCCTGCAATAGATTTCCTAAGCACTAGTGTTTTAAGGAACAGCTTAAAAAGAGAATCCTAATGTGATTTCTTTATAATGGGTGTGTTCCTTATCTTATCCTAATGTCTAAACTCTTCTCCATGGCTGGACCCCCAAATAATATTCCTTTACGTGCTAAGGGGTATCTAGAGAGTGGGATAGGTTTAATAACTACCCTAACCCTAATGCGTACCCTAACCGTAACACCTACGCTAACCCTAACACGTACCCTAATCCTAAACCGTACCCTAAACCGAGCCCTAACCCTAACACTAACCCTAACCCTAACCCTAACCGATACCCTACGCCGTACCCGAAGCCCTCACCGAACCCGTACCCTAAGCCGTACCCTTAGCCTAACCCTAACCCTAGGCTACCCTTGACCGCTTCTGCCTCCAATAGATTTCCTAAGCACTAGTGTTTTAAGGAACAGCTTAAAAAGAGAATCCTAATGTGATTTCTCTATAATGGGTGTGTTCCTTATCTTATCCTAGTGTCTAAACTCTTCTCCATGGCTGGACCCCCAAATAATATTCCTTTACGTGCTAAGGGGTATCGAGAGAGTGGGATAGGTTTAATAACTACCCTAACCCTAATGCGTACCCTAACCCTAACCCCTACCCTAACCCTAACACGTAACCTAATCCTAACCCGTACCCTAAACGGAGCCCTAACCCTAACATTAACCCTAACCCTAACCCTAACCCATACCCTACGCCGTACCCGAACCCCTCCCCGAACCCGAACCCTAAGCCGTACCCTAAGCCTAACCCCAAGCCTAACCCTAACCCTAGGCTACCCTTGACTGCTTCTGCCTCCAATAGATTTCCTAAGCACTAGTGTTTTAAGGAACAGCTTAAAAAGAGAATCCTAATGTGATTTCTTTATAATGGGTGTGTTCCTTATCTTATCCTAGTGTCTAAACTCTTCTCCATGGCTGGACCTCCAAATAATATTCCTTTACGTGCTAAGGGGTATCTAGAGAGTTGGATAGGTTTAATAACTACCCTAACACTAACGCGTACCCTAACCCTAACCCCTACCCTAACCCTAACACGTACCCTAATCCTATCCCGTACCCTAAACGCAGCCCTAACCCTAACACTAACCCAAACCCTAAACCTAACCCATACCCTCCGCCATACACGAACCTCTCCCCGAACCCGTACCCTAAGCCATACGCTAAGCCTAACCCTAAGCCTAAACCTAACCCTAGGCTACCCTTGACTGCTTCTGCCTCCAATAGATTTCCTAAGCACTAGTGTTTTAAGGAACAGCTTAAAAAGAGAATCCTAATGTGATTTCTTTATAATGGGTGTGTTCCTTATCTTATCCTAGTGTCTAAACTCTTCTCCATGGCTGGACCTCCAAATAATATTCCTTTACGTGCTAAGGTGTATCTAGAGAGTGGGATAGGTTTAATAACTACCCTAACTCTAACGCGTACCCTAACCCTAACCCCTACCCTAACCCTAACACGTGCCCTAAACCGAGCCCTAACCCTAACACTAACCCTAACCCTAAGCCTAACCCATACCCTACGCCGTACCCGAAGCCCTCCCCGAACCCGTACCCTAAGCCTAACCCTAACCCTAGGCTACCCTTGACTGCTTCTGCCTCCAATACATTTCCTAAGCACTAGTGTTTTAAGGAACAGCTTAAAAGGAGAATCCTAATGTGATTTCTTTATAATGGGTGTGTTCCTTATCTTATCCTAGTGTCTAATCTCTTCTCCATTGCTGGACCCCCAAATAATATTCCTTTACGTGCTAAGGGGTATCTAGAGAGTGGGATAGGTTTAATAACTACCCTAACTCTAATGCGTACCCTAACCCTAACCCCTACACTAACCCTAACACGTAACCTAATCCTAACCCGTACCCTAAACGGAGCCCTAACCCTAACACTAACCCTAACCCTAACCCTAACCCATACCCTACGCCGTACAGGAACCCCTCCCCGAACCCGTACCCTAAGCCGTACCCTAAGCCTAACCCCAAGCCTAACCCTAACCCTAGGCTACCCTTGACTGCTTCTGCCTCCAATAGATTTCCTAAGCACTAGTGTTTTAAGGAACAGCTTAAAAAGAGAATCCTAATGTGATTTCTTTATAATGGGTGTGTTCCTTATCTTATCCTAGTGTCTAAACTCTTCTCCATGGCTGGACCCCCGAATAATATTCCTTTAAGTGCTAAGGGGTATCTAGAGAGTGAGATAGGTTTAATAACTACCCTAACCCTAACGCGTACCCTAACCCTAACCCCTACCATAACCCTAACACGTACGCTAATCCTAACCCGTACCCTAAACCGAGACCGAACCCTAAAAATAACCCTAACCCTAACCCTAACCGATACCCTACGCCGTACCCGAACCCCTCCCCGAACCCGTACCCTAAGCCATACCCTAAGCCTAACCCCAAGCCTAACCCTAACCCTAGGCTACCCTTGACTGCTTCTGCCTCCAATAGATTTTCTAAGTACTAGTGTTTTAAGGAACAGCTTAAAAAGAGAATCCTAATGTGATTTCTTTATAATGGGTGTGTTCCTTATCTTATCCTAGTGTCTAAACTCTTCTCCGTGGCTGGACCTCCAAATAATATTCCTTTACGTGCTAAGGGGTATCTAGAGAGTGGGATAGGTTTAATAACTACCCTAACACTAACGCGTACCCTAACCCTAACCCCTACCCTAACCCTAACACGTACCCTAATCCTAACACGTACCCTAAACCGAGCCCTAACCCTAACACTAACCCTAACCCTAACCCTAACCCATACCCTACGCCGTACCCGAAGCCCTCCCCGAACCCGTACCCTAAGCCGTACCCTAAGCCGTACCCTAAGCCTAACCCTATCCCAAGGCTACCCTTGACTGCTTCTGCCTCCAATAGATTTCCTAAGCACTAGTGTTTTAAGGAACAGCTTAAAAAGAGAATCCTAAAGTGATTTCTTTATAATGGGTGTGTTCCTTATCTTATCCTAGTGTCTAAACTCTTCTCCATGGCTGGACCCCCAAATAATATTCCTTTACGTGCTAAGGTGTATCTAGAGAGTGGGATAGGTTTAATAACTACCCTAACCCTAACGCGTACCCTAACCCTAACCCCTACCCTAATCCTAACATGTACCCTAATCCTAACCCGTATCCTAAACCGAGCCCTAACCCTAACACTAACCCTAACCCTAACCCTAACCCATACCCTACGCCGTACCCGAACCCCACCCCGAACCCGTACCCTAAGCCGTACCCTAAGCCTAACCCTAAGCCTAACCCTAACCCTAGGCTACCCTTGACTGCTTCTGCCTGCAATAGATTTCCTAAGCACTAGTGTTTTAAGGAACAGCTTAAAAAGAGAATCCTAATGTGATTTCTTTATAATGGGTGTGTTCCTTATCTTATCCTAATGTCTAAACTCTTCTCCATGGCTGGACCCCCAAATAATATTCCTTTACGTGCTAAGGGGTATCTAGAGAGTGGGATAGGTTTAATAACTACCCTAACCCTAATGCGTACCCTAACCGTAACACCTACGCTAACCCTAACACGTACCCTAATCCTAAACCGTACCCTAAACCGAGCCCTAACCCTAACACTAACCCTAACCCTAACCCTAACCGATACCCTACGCCGTACCCGAAGCCCTCACCGAACCCGTACCCTAAGCCGTACCCTAAGCCTAACCCTAACCCTAGGCTACCCTTGACCGCTTCTGCCTCCAATAGATTTCCTAAGCACTAGTGTTTTAAGGAACAGCTTAAAAAGAGAATCCTAATGTGATTTCTCTATAATGGGTGTGTTCCTTATCTTATCCTAGTGTCTAAACTCTTCTCCATGGCTGGACCCCCAAATAATATTCCTTTACGTGCTAAGGGGTATCGAGAGAGTGGGATAGGTTTAATAACTACCCTAACCCTAATGCGTACCCTAACCCTAACCCCTACCCTAACCCTAACACGTAACCTAATCCTAACCCGTACCCTAAACGGAGCCCTAACCCTAACACTAACCCTAACCCTAACCCTAACCCATACCCTACGCCGTACCCGAACCCCTCCCCGAACCCGTACCCTAAGCCGTACCCTAAGCCTAACCCCAAGCCTAACCCTAACCCTAGGCTACCCTTGACTGCTTCTGCCTCCAATAGATTTCCTAAGCACTAGTGTTTTAAGGAACAGCTTAAAAAGAGAATCCTAATGTGATTTCTTTATAATGGGTGTGTTCCTTATCTTATCCTAGTGTCTAAACTCTTCTCCATGGCTGGACCTCCAAATAATATTCCTTTACGTGCTAAGGGGTATCTAGAGAGTTGGATAGGTTTAATACCTACCCTAACACTAACGCGTACCCTAACCCTAACCCCTACCCTAACCCTAACACGTACCCTAATCCTATCCCGTACCCTAAAGGCAGCCCTAACCCTAACACTAACCCAAACCCTAAACCTAACCCATACCCTCCGCCATACACGAACCTCTCCCCGAACCCGTACCCTAAGCCATACGCTAAGCCTAACCCTAAGCCTAAACCTAACCCTAGGCTACCCTTGACTGCTTCTGCCTCCAATAGATTTCCTAAGCACTAGTGTTTTAAGGAACAGCTTAAAAAGAGAATCCTAATGTGATTTCTTTATAATGGGTGTGTTCCTTATCTTATCCTAGTGTCTAAACTCTTCTCCATGGCTGGACCTCCAAATAATATTCCTTTACGTGCTAAGGTGTATCTAGAGAGTGGGATAGGTTTAATAACTACCCTAACTCTAACGCGTACCCTAACCCTAACCCCTACCCTAACCCTAACACGTGCCCTAAACCGAGCCCTAACCCTAACACTAACCCTAACCCTAAGCCTAACCCATACCCTACGCCGTACCCGAAGCCCTCCCCGAACCCGTACCCTAAGCCTAACCCTAACCCTAGGCTACCCTTGACTGCTTCTGCCTCCAATACATTTCCTAAGCACTAGTGTTTTAAGGAACAGCTTAAAAGGAGAATCCTAATGTGATTTCTTTATAATGGGTGTGTTCCTTATCTTATCCTAGTGTCTAATCTCTTCTCCATTGCTGGACCCCCAAATAATATTCCTTTACGTGCTAAGGGGTATCTAGAGAGTGGGATAGGTTTAATAACTACCCTAACTCTAATGCGTACCCTAACCCTAACCCCTACACTAACCCTAACACGTAACCTAATCCTAACCCGTACCCTAAACGGAGCCCTAACCCTAACACTAACCCTAACCCTAACCCTAACCCATACCCTACGCCGTACAGGAACCCCTCCCCGAACCCGTACCCTAAGCCGTACCCTAAGCCTAACCCCAAGCCTAACCCTAACCCTAGGCTACCCTTGACTGCTTCTGCCTCCAATAGATTTTCTAAGTACTAGTGTTTTAAGGAACAGCTTAAAAAGAGAATCCTAATGTGATTTCTTTATAATGGGTGTGTTCCTTATCTTATCGTAGTGTCTAAACTCTTCTCCGTGGCTGGACCCCCGAATAATATTCCTTTACGTGCTAAGGGGTATCTAGAGAGTGGGATAGGTTTAATAACTACCCTAACACTAACGCGTACCCTAACCCTAACCCCTACCCTAACCCTAACACGTACCCTAATCCTAACACGTACCCTAAACCGAGCCCTAACCCTAACACTAACCCTAACCCTAACCCTAACCCATACCCTACGCCGTACCCGAAGCCCTCCCCGAACCCGTACCCTAAGCCGTACCCTAAGCCGTACCCTAAGCCTAACCCTATCCCAAGGCTACCCTTGACTGCTTCTGCCTCCAATAGATTTCCTAAGCACTAGTGTTTTAAGGAACAGCTTAAAAAGAGAATCCTAAAGTGATTTCTTTATAATGGGTGTGTTCCTTATCTTATCCTAGTGTCTAAACTCTTCTCCATGGCTGGACCCCCAAATAATATTCCTTTACGTGCTAAGGTGTATCTAGAGAGTGGGATAGGTTTAATAACTACCCTAACCCTAACGCGTACCCTAACCCTAACCCCTACCCTAATCCTAACATGTACCCTAATCCTAACCCGTATCCTAAACCGAGCCCTAACCCTAACACTAACCCTAACCCTAACCCTAACCCATACCCTACGCCGTACCCGAACCCCACCCCGAACCCGTACCCTAAGCCGTACCCTAAGCCTAACCCTAAGCCTAACCCTAACCCTAGGCTACCCTTGACTGCTTCTGCCTGCAATAGATTTCCTAAGCACTAGTGTTTTAAGGAACAGCTTAAAAAGAGAATCCTAATGTGATTTCTTTATAATGGGTGTGTTCCTTATCTTATCCTAATGTCTAAACTCTTCTCCATGGCTGGACCCCCAAATAATATTCCTTTACGTGCTAAGGGGTATCTAGAGAGTGGGATAGGTTTAATAACTACCCTAACCCTAATGCGTACCCTAACCGTAACACCTACGCTAACCCTAACACGTACCCTAATCCTAAACCGTACCCTAAACCGAGCCCTAACCCTAACACTAACCCTAACCCTAACCCTAACCGATACCCTACGCCGTACCCGAAGCCCTCACCGAACCCGTACCCTAAGCCGTACCCTAAGCCTAACCCTAACCCTAGGCTACCCTTGACCGCTTCTGCCTCCAATAGATTTCCTAAGCACTAGTGTTTTAAGGAACAGCTTAAAAAGAGAATCCTAATGTGATTTCTCTATAATGGGTGTGTTCCTTATCTTATCCTAGTGTCTAAACTCTTCTCCATGGCTGGACCCCCAAATAATATTCCTTTACGTGCTAAGGGGTATCGAGAGAGTGGGATAGGTTTAATAACTACCCTAACCCTAATGCGTACCCTAACCCTAACCCCTACCCTAACCCTAACACGTAACCTAATCCTAACCCGTACCCTAAACGGAGCCCTAACCCTAACACTAACCCTAACCCTAACCCTAACCCATACCCTACGCCGTACCCGAACCCCTCCCCGAACCCGTACCCTAAGCCGTACCCTAAGCCTAACCCCAAGCCTAACCCTAACCCTAGGCTACCCTTGACTGCTTCTGCCTCCAATAGATTTCCTAAGCACTAGTGTTTTAAGGAACAGCTTAAAAAGAGAATCCTAATGTGATTTCTTTATAATGGGTGTGTTCCTTATCTTATCCTAGTGTCTAAACTCTTCTCCATGGCTGGACCTCCAAATAATATTCCTTTACGTGCTAAGGGGTATCTAGAGAGTTGGATAGGTTTAATACCTACCCTAACACTAACGCGTACCCTAACCCTAACCCCTACCCTAACCCTAACACGTACCCTAATCCTATCCCGTACCCTAAAGGCAGCCCTAACCCTAACACTAACCCAAACCCTAAACCTAACCCATACCCTCCGCCATACACGAACCTCTCCCCGAACCCGTACCCTAAGCCATACGCTAAGCCTAACCCTAAGCCTAAACCTAACCCTAGGCTACCCTTGACTGCTTCTGCCTCCAATAGATTTCCTAAGCACTAGTGTTTTAAGGAACAGCTTAAAAAGAGAATCCTAATGTGATTTCTTTATAATGGGTGTGTTCCTTATCTTATCCTAGTGTCTAAACTCTTCTCCATGGCTGGACCTCCAAATAATATTCCTTTACGTGCTAAGGTGTATCTAGAGAGTGGGATAGGTTTAATAACTACCCTAACTCTAACGCGTACCCTAACCCTAACCCCTACCCTAACCCTAACACGTGCCCTAAACCGAGCCCTAACCCTAACACTAACCCTAACCCTAAGCCTAACCCATACCCTACGCCGTACCCGAAGCCCTCCCCGAACCCGTACCCTAAGCCTAACCCTAACCCTAGGCTACCCTTGACTGCTTCTGCCTCCAATACATTTCCTAAGCACTAGTGTTTTAAGGAACAGCTTAAAAGGAGAATCCTAATGTGATTTCTTTATAATGGGTGTGTTCCTTATCTTATCCTAGTGTCTAATCTCTTCTCCATTGCTGGACCCCCAAATAATATTCCTTTACGTGCTAAGGGGTATCTAGAGAGTGGGATAGGTTTAATAACTACCCTAACTCTAATGCGTACCCTAACCCTAACCCCTACACTAACCCTAACACGTAACCTAATCCTAACCCGTACCCTAAACGGAGCCCTAACCCTAACACTAACCCTAACCCTAACCCTAACCCATACCCTACGCCGTACAGGAACCCCTCCCCGAACCCGTACCCTAAGCCGTACCCTAAGCCTAACCCCAAGCCTAACCCTAACCCTAGGCTACCCTTGACTGCTTCTGCCTCCAATAGATTTCCTAAGCACTAGTGTTTTAAGGAACAGCTTAAAAAGAGAATCCTAATGTGATTTCTTTATAATGGGTGTTTTCCTTATCTTATCCTAATGTCTAAACTCTTCTCCATGGCAGGACCTCCAAATAATATTCCCTTACGTGCTAAGGGGTATCTAGAGAGTGGGATAGGTTTAATAACTACCCTAACACTAACGCGTACCCTAACCGTAACCCCTACCCTAACCCTAACACGTACCCTATTCCTAACCAATACCCTAAACCGAGCCCTAACCCTAACACTAACCCTAACCCTAACCCTAACCCATAACCTACGCCGTACCCGAAGCCCTCCCCGAACCCGTACCCTAAGCCGTACCCTAAGCCGTACCTTAAGCCGTACCCTAACCCTAGGCTACCCTTGACTGCTTCTGCCTCCAATAGATTGCCTAAGCACTAGTGTTTTAAGGAACAGCTTAAAAAGAGAATCCTAATGTGATTTCTTTATAATGGGTGTGTTCCTTATCTTATCCTAGTATGTAAACTCTTCTCCATGGCTGGACCCCCAAATAATATTCCTTTACGTGCTAAGGGGTATCTAGAGAGTGGGATAGGTTTAATAACTACCCTAACCCTAATGAGTACCCTAACCCTAACCCTTTCCCTAACCCTAACACGTAACCTAATCCTCACCCGTACCCTAAACGGAGCCCTAACCCTAACACTAACCCTAACCCTAACCCTAACCCTAACCCATACCCTACGCCGTACCCGAACCCCTCCCCGAACCCGTACCCTAAGCCGTACCCTAAGCCTAACCCCAAGCCTAACCCTAACCCTAGGCAACCCTTGACTGCTTCTGCCTCCAATAGATTTCCTAAGCACTAGTGTTTTAAGGAACAGCTTAAAAAGAGAATCCTAATGTGATTTCTTTATAATGGGTGTGTTCCTTATCTTATCCTAGTGTCTAAACTCTTCTCCATGGCTGGACCTCCAAATAATATTCCTTTACGTGCTAAGGGGTATCTACAGAGTGGGATAGGTTTAATAACTACCCTAAATCTAACGCGTACCCTAACCCTAACCCCTACCCTAAACCTAACACGTACCCTAAACCGAGCCCTAACCCTAACACTAACCCTAACCCTAAGCCTAACCCATACCCTACGCCGTACCCGAAGCCCTCCCCGAACCAGTACCCTAAGCCTAACCCTAACCATAGGCTACCCTTGACTGCTTCTGCCTCCAATACATTTCCTAAGCACTAGTGTTTTAAGGAACAGCTTAAAAGGAGAATCCTAATGTGATTTCTTTATAATGGGTGTGTTCCTTATCTTATCCTAGTGTCTAAACTCTTCTCCATTGCTGGACCCCCAAATAATATTCCTTTACGTGCTAAGGGGTATCTAGAGAGTGGGATAGGTTTAATAACTACCCTAACCCTAATGCGTACCCTAACCCTAACCCCTACCTTAACCCTAACACGTAACCTAATCCTAACCCGTACCCTAAACGGAGCCCTAACCCTAACACTAACCCTAACCCTAACCCTAACCCATACCCTACGCCGTACCGGAACCCCTCCCCGAACCCGTACTCGAAGCCGTACCCTAAGCCTAACCCCAAGCCTAACCCTAACCCTAGGCTACCCTTGAATGCTTCTGCCTCCAATAGATTTCCTAAGCACTAGTGTCTTAAGGAACAGCTTAAAAAGAGAATCCTAATGTGATTTCTTTATAATGGGTGTGTTCCTTTTCTTATCCTACTGTCTAAACTCTTCTCCATGGCTGGACCCCCAAATAATATTCCTTTACGTGAAAAGGGGTATCTAGACAGTGGGATAGGTTTAATAACTACCCTAACCCTAACGCGTACCCTAACCCTAACCCCTACCCTAACCCTAACACGTACCCTAATCCTAACCCGTACCCTAAACCGAGCCCTAACCCTAACACTAACCCTAACCCTAACCCTAACCCATACCCTACGCCGTACCCGAACCCCTCCCCGAACTCGTAAACTAAGCCGTACCCTAATCCTAACCCTAAGCCTAACCCTAACCCTAGGTTACCCTTGACTGCTTGGGCCTCCAATAGATTTCCTAAGCACTAGTGTTTTCAGGAACAGCTTAAAAAGAGAATCCTAATGTGATTTCTTTATAATGCGTGTGTTCCTTCTCTTATCGTAGTGTCTAAACTCTTCTCCATGGCTGGACCCCCAAATAATATTCCTTTACGTGCTAAGGGGTATCTAGAGAGTGGGATAGGTTTAATAACTACCCAAATCCTAACGCATACCCTAACAACAATACCTACCATAACCCTAACGCGTACCCTATTCATAACCCGTACCCTAAACCGAGCCCTAACCCTAACCCTAACCCTAAGCCAACCCTAACCCTAACCGTAACCCTAACCCTAAACCCTACCCTAACCCTAACACGTACCCTAATTCTAACCTGTACCCTAAACCGAGCCCGAACCCTAACACTAACCCTAACCCTAACCCTAACCCATACCTTACGCCGTACCCGAACCCCTCCCCAAACCTGTACCCTAAAGCGTACCCTCACCCTAACCCTAAGCCTAACCCTAACCCTAGGCTACACTTGTCTGCTTCTGCCTCCAATAGATTTCCTAAGCACTAGTGTTTTAAGGAACAGCTTAAAAAGAGAACCCTAATGTGATTTCTTTATAATGGGTGTGTTCCTTATCTTATCGTAGTGTCTAAACTCTTCTCCATGGCTGGACCACAAATAATATTCCTTTACGTACTAAGGGGTATCTGCAGAAAGGGATAGGTTTAATAACTACCCTAACCCTAATGCCTACCCTAACCGTAACCCCTACTCTAACACTTACTCGTACCCTAATCCTAACCCATATCCTAAACCGAGCCCTAACCCTAACCCTAACCCTAACCCATACCCTACGCCGTACCCGAAGCCCTCCCCGAACCCGTATCCTAAGCCGTACCCTAAGCCTAACCCTAAGCGTAACCCTAATCCTAGGCTACCCTTGACTGCTTCTGCCTCCAATAGATTTCCTAAGCACTAGTGTTTTAAGGAACAGCTTAAAAAGAGAATCCTAATGTGATTTCTTTATAATGGGTGTGTTCCTTATCTTATCCTAGAGTTTAAAGTCTTCTCCATGGCTGGACCCCAAAATAATATTCCTTTATGTGCTATGGGGTATCTAGATAGTGGGATAGGTTTAATAACTACCCTAACCCTAACGCATACCCTAACCCTAACCCCTACCCTAACCCTAACACGAACCCTAATCCTAACCCGTACCCTAAACCGAGCCCTAACCCTAACACTAACCCTAACCCTAACCAATACCCTACGCCGTACCCGAACCCCTCCCCGAACCCGTACCCTAAGCCGGACCCTAAGCCTAACCCTAACCCTAGGCTACCCTTGACTGCTTCTGCCTCCAATAGATTTCCTAAGCACTAGTGTTTTAAGGAACAGCTTAAAAAGAGAATCCTAATGGGATTTCTTTATAATGGGTGTGTTCCTTATCTTCTCCTAGTGTCTAAACTCTTCTCCATGGCTGGACCCCCAAATAATACTCCTCTACGTGCTAAGCTGTATCTAGAGAGTGGCATAGGTTTAATAACTACCCTAACCCTAACGTGTACCCTATCCCTAACCCCTACCTTAACCCTAAACACGTAACCTAATCCTAACCCGTACCCTAAACCGAGCCCTAACCCTAACACTAACCCTAACCCTAGCCCTAACCCATACCCTAGGCCGTACCCGAAGCCCTCCCCGATCCCGTACCCTAAGCCATACCCTAACCCTAACCCTATCCCTAGGCTACCCTTGACTGCTTCTGCCTCCAATAGATTTCCTAAGAACTAGTGTTTTAAGGAACAGCTTAAAAAGAGAATCCCAATGTGATTTTTTATAATGGGTGTGTTCCTTATCTTATCCTAGTGTCTAAACTCTTCCTCATGGCTGGACCCCCAAATAATATTCCTTGACGTTCTAAGGGGTATCTAGAGAGTGGGATAGGTTTAATAACTACCCTAACCTTAACGCGTACCCTAACCCTAACCCCTACCCTAACCCTAACACGTACCCTAATCCTAACGCGTACCCTAAACCGAGCCCTAACCCTAACACTAACCCTAACCCTAACCAATACCCTACGCCATACACAAAAACCTCCCCGAACCTGTACCCTAAACCGTACCCTAAACATAACCCTCAGCCTAACCCTAACCCTAAGATACCCTTGACTGCTTCTGCCTCCAATAGATTTGCTAAGCACTAGTGTTTTAAGGAACAGCTTAAAAAGAGAATCCTAATGTGATTTCTTTATAATGGGTGTGTTCCTTATCTTATCCTAGTGTCTAAACTCTTCCTCATGGCTGGACCCACAAATAATATTCCTTGACGTTCTAAGGGGTATCTAGAGAGTGGGATAGGTTTAATAACTACCCTAACCCTAAGGCGTACCCTAACCCTAACCCCTACCCTAACCCTAACACGTACCCTAATCCTAACACATACCCTAAACTGAGCCGTATCCCTAACACTAACCCTAACCCTAACTCTAACCCATACCCTACGCCGTACCCGAACCCCTCCCCGAACCCGTACCCTAAGCCGTACCCTAAGCCTAACCCTAAGCCTGACCCTAGCACTAGGCTACCCTTGACTGCTTCTGCCTCCAATAGATTTCCTAAGCACTAGTGTTTTAAGGAACAGCTTAAAAAGAGAATCCTAATGTGATTTCTTTATAATGGGTGTGTTCCTTATCTTATCCTAGTGTCTAAACTCTTCTCCATGGCTGGACCTCCAAATAATATTCCTTTACGTGCTAAGGTGTATCTAGAGAGTGGGATAGGTTTAATAACTACCCTAACTCTAACGCGTACCCTAACCCTAACCCCTACCCTAACCCTAACACGTGCCCTAAACCGAGCCCTAACCCTAACACTAACCCTAACCCTAAGCCTAACCCATACCCTACGCCGTACCCGAAGCCCTCCCCGAACCCGTACCCTAAGCCTAACCCTAACCCTAGGCTACCCTTGACTGCTTCTGCCTCCAATACATTTCCTAAGCACTAGTGTTTTAAGGAACAGCTTAAAAGGAGAATCCTAATGTGATTTCTTTATAATGGGTGTGTTCCTTATCTTATCCTAGTGTCTAATCTCTTCTCCATTGCTGGACCCCCAAATAATATTCCTTTACGTGCTAAGGGGTATCTAGAGAGTGGGATAGGTTTAATAACTACCCTAACTCTAATGCGTACCCTAACCCTAACCCCTACACTAACCCTAACACGTAACCTAATCCTAACCCGTACCGTAAACGGAGCCCTAACCCTAACACTAACCCTAACCCTAACCCTAACCCATACCCTACGCCGTACAGGAACCCCTCCCCGAACCCGTACCCTAAGCCGTACCCTAAGCCTAACCCCAAGCCTAACCCTAACCCTAGGCTACCCTTGACTGCTTCTGCCTCCAATAGATTTCCTAAGCACTAGTGTTTTAAGGAACAGCTTAAAAAGAGAATCCTAATGTGATTTCTTTATAATGGGTGTTTTCCTTATCTTATCCTAATGTCTAAACTCTTCTCCATGGCAGGACCTCCAAATAATATTCCCTTACGTGCTAAGGGGTATCTAGAGAGTGGGATAGGTTTAATAACTACCCTAACACTAACGCGTACCCTAACCGTAACCCCTACCCTAACCCTAACACGTACCCTATTCCTAACCAATACCCTAAACCGAGCCCTAACCCTAACACTAACCCTAACCCTAACCCTAACCCATAACCTACGCCGTACCCGAAGCCCTCCCCGAACCCGTACCCTAAGCCGTACCCTAAGCCGTACCTTAAGCCGTACCCTAACCCTAGGCTACCCTTGACTGCTTCTGCCTCCAATAGATTGCCTAAGCACTAGTGTTTTAAGGAACAGCTTAAAAAGAAAATCCTAATGTGATTTCTTTATAATGGGTGTGTTCCTTATCTTATCCTAGTATGTAAACTCTTCTCCATGGCTGGACCCCCAAATAATATTCCTTTACGTGCTAAGGGGTATCTAGAGAGTGGGATAGGTTTAATAACTACCCTAACCCTAATGAGTACCCTAACCCTAACCCCTACCTTAACCCTAACACGTAACCTAATCCTCACCCGTACCCTAAACGGAGCCCTAACCCTAACACTAACCCTAACCCTAACCCTAACCCTAACCCATACCCTACGCCGTACCCGAACCCCTCCCCGAACCCGTACCCTAAGCCGTACCCTAAGCCTAACCCCAAGCCTAACCCTAACCCTAGGCAACCCTTGACTGCTTCTGCCTCCAATAGATTTCCTAAGCACTAGTGTTTTAAGGAACAGCTTAAAAAGAGAATCCTAATGTGATTTCTTTATAATGGGTGTGTTCCTTATCTTATCCTAGTGTCTAAACTCTTCTCCATGGCTGGACCTCCAAATAATATTCCTTTACGTGCTAAGGGGTATCTAGAGAGTGGGATAGGTTTAATAACTACCCTAACCCTAATGCGTACCCTAACCCTAACCCCTACCCTAACCCTAACACGTACCCTAATCCTAACCCGTACCCTAAACGGAGCCCTAACCCTAACACTAACCCTAACCCTAACCCTAACCCATACCCTACGCCGTACCCGAACCCCTCCCCGAACTCGTAAACTAAGCCGTACCCTAATCCTAACCCTAAGCCTAACCCTAACCCTAGGTTACCCTTGACTGCTTGGGCCTCCAATAGATTTCCTAAGCACTAGTGTTTTCAGGAACAGCTTAAAAAGAGAATCCTAATGTGATTTCTTTATAATGCGTGTGTTCCTTCTCTTATCGTAGTGTCTAAACTCTTCTCCATGGCTGGACCCCCAAATAATATTCCTTTACGTGCTAAGGGGTATCTAGAGAGTGGGATAGGTTTAATAACTACCCAAATCCTAACGCATACCCTAACAACAATACCTACCATAACCCTAACGCGTACCCTATTCATAACCCGTACCCTAAACCGAGCCCTAACCCTAACCCTAACCCTAAGCCAACCCTAACCCTAACCGTAACCCTAACCCTAAACCCTACCCTAACCCTAACACGTACCCTAATTCTAACCTGTACCCTAAACCGAGCCCGAACCCTAACACTAACCCTAACCCTAACCCTAACCCATACCTTACGCCGTACCCGAACCCCTCCCCAAACCTGTACCCTAAAGCGTACCCTCACCCTAACCCTAAGCCTAACCCTAACCCTAGGCTACACTTGTCTGCTTCTGCCTCCAATAGATTTCCTAAGCACTAGTGTTTTAAGGAACAGCTTAAAAAGAGAACCCTAATGTGATTTCTTTATAATGGGTGTGTTCCTTATCTTATCGTAGGGTCTAAACTCTTCTCCATGGCTGGACCACAAATAATATTCCTTTACGTACTAAGGGGTATCTGCAGAAAGGGATAGGTTTAATAACTACCCTAACCCTAATGCCTACCCTAACCGTAACCCCTACTCTAACACTTACTCGTACCCTAATCCTAACCCATATCCTAAACCGAGCCCTAACCCTAACCCTAACCCTAACCCATACCCTACGCCGTACCCGAAGCCCTCCCCGAACCCGTATCCTAAGCCGTACCCTAAGCCTAACCCTAAGCGTAACCCTAATCCTAGGCTACCCTTGACTGCTTCTGCCTCCAATAGATTTCCTAAGCACTAGTGTTTTAAGGAACAGCTTAAAAAGAGAATCCTAATGTGATTTCTTTATAATGGGTGTGTTCCTTATCTTATCCTAGAGTTTAAAGTCTTCTCCATGGCTGGACCCCAAAATAATATTCCTTTATGTGCTATGGGGTATCTAGATAGTGGGATAGGTTTAATAACTACCCTAACCCTAACGCATACCCTAACCCTAACCCCTACCCTAACCCTAACACGAACCCTAATCCTAACCCGTACCCTAAACCGAGCCCTAACCCTAACACTAACCCTAACCCTAACCAATACCCTACGCCGTACCCGAACCCCTCCCCGAACCCGTACCCTAAGCCGTACCCTAAGCCTAACCCTAACCCTAGGCTACCCTTGACTGCTTCTGCCTCCAATAGATTTCCTAAGCACTAGTGTTTTAAGGAACAGCTTAAAAAGAGAATCCTAATGGGATTTCTTTATAATGGGTGTGTTCCTTATCTTCTCCTAGTGTCTAAACTCTTCTCCATGGCTGGACCCCCAAATAATACTCCTCTACGTGCTAAGCTGTATCTAGAGAGTGGCATAGGTTTAATAACTACCCTAACCCTAACGTGTACCCTATCCCTAACCCCTACCTTAACCCTAAACACGTAACCTAATCCTAACCCGTACCCTAAACCGAGCCCTAACCCTAACACTAACCCTAACCCTAGCCCTAACCCATACCCTAGGCCGTACCCGAAGCCCTCCCCGATCCCGTACCCTAAGCCATACCCTAACCCTAACCCTATCCCTAGGCTACCCTTGACTGCTTCTGCCTCCAATAGATTTCCTAAGAACTAGTGTTTTAAGGAACAGCTTAAAAAGAGAATCCCAATGTGATTTTTTATAATGGGTGTGTTCCTTATCTTATCCTAGTGTCTAAACTCTTCCTCATGGCTGGACCCCCAAATAATATTCCTTGACGTTCTAAGGGGTATCTAGAGAGTGGGATAGGTTTAATAACTACCCTAACCTTAACGCGTACCCTAACCCTAACCCCTACCCTAACCCTAACACGTACCCTAATCCTAACGCGTACCCTAAACCGAGCCCTAACCCTAACACTAACCCTAACCCTAACCAATACCCTACGCCATACACAAAAACCTCCCCGAACCTGTACCCTAAACCGTACCCTAACCATAACCCTCAGCCTAACCCTAACCCTAAGATACCCTTGACTGCTTCTGCCTCCAATAGATTTGCTAAGCACTAGTGTTTTAAGGAACAGCTTAAAAAGAGAATCCTAATGTGATTTCTTTATAATGGGTGTGTTCCTTATCTTATCCTAGTGTCTAAACTCTTCCTCATGGCTGGACCCACAAATAATATTCCTTGACGTTCTAAGGGGTATCTAGAGAGTGGGATAGGTTTAATAACTACCCTAACCCTAAGGCGTACCCTAACCCTAACCCCTACCCTAACCCTAACACGTACCCTAATCCTAACACATACCCTAAACTGAGCCGTATCCCTAACACTAACCCTAACCCTAACTCTAACCCATACCCTACGCCGTACCCGAACCCCTCCCCGAACCCGTACCCTAAGCCGTACCCTAAGCCTAACCCTTAGCCTGACCCTAGCACTAGGCTACCCTTGACTGCTTCTGCCTCCAATAGATTTCCTAAGCACTAGTGTTTTAAGGAATAGCTTAAAAATTGAATCCTAATGTGATTTCTTTATAATGGGTGTGTTCCTTATCTTATCCTAGTGTCTAAACTCTTCCTCATGGCTCTACCCCCAAATAATATTCCTTGACGTGCCAAGGGGTATCTAGAGAGTGGGATAGGTTTAATAATTACCCTAACCCTAACGCGTACCCTAACCCTAACCCCTAACCTAACCCTAACACGTACCCTAATCCTAACCCGTACCCTAAACCGAGCCCTAACCCTAACACTAACCCTAACCCTAACCCATACCCTACGCCGTACACGAACCCCTCCCCGAACCCGTACCCTAAGCCGTACCCTAAGCCTAACCCTAAGCCTGAACCTAACCCTCGGCTACCCTTGACTGCTTCTGCCTCCAATAGATTTCCTAAGCACTAGTGATTTAAGGAACAGCTTAAAAAGAGAATCCTAATGTGATTTCTTTATAATGGGTGTGTTCCTTATCTTATCCTAGTGCCTAAACTCTTCTCTATAGCTGGACCCCGAAATAATATTCCTTTACGTGCTACGGGGTATCTAGAGAGTGGGATAGGTTTAATAACTACCCTAAACCTAACGCGTACCCTATCCCTAACCCCTACCCTAACCATAACACGTGCCCTAATCCTAACCCGTACCCTAAAACGAGCCCTAACCCTAACACTAACCCTAACCCTAACCCTAACCCATACCCTACGCCGTACCCGAACCCCTCCCCGAACCCGTACCCTAAGCCGTACCCTAAGCCTAACCCTAACCCTAGGCTACTCTTGACTGCTTCTGCCTCCAATAGATTTCCTAAGCACTAGTGTTTTAAGGAACAGCTTAAAAAGAGAATCCTAATGTGATTTCTTTATAATGGGTGTGTTCCTTATCTTATCCTAGTGTCTAAACTCTTCTCCATGGCTGGACCCCCAAATAATATTCCTTTACGTGCTAAGGGGTATCTAGAGAGTGGGATAGGTTTAATAACTACCCTAACCCTAACGCGTACCCTAACCCTAACCTCTACCCTAACCATAACACGTACCCTAATCCTAAGCCGTACCCTAAACCGAGCCCTACCCTAACACTAACCCTAACCCTCACCAATACACTACGCCGTACACGAACACTTCCCCGAACCCGTACCCTAAGCCGTACCCTAACCCTAAGCCTCAGCCTAACCCTAACTCTAAGATACCCTTGACTGCTTCTGCCTCCAATAGATTTCCTAAGCACTAGTGTTTTAAGGAACATCTTAAAAAGAGAATCCTAATGTGATTTCTTTATAATGGGTGTGTTCCTTATCTTATCCTAGTGTCTAAACTCTTCCTCATGGCTGAACCCACAAATAATATTCCTTGACGTTCTAAGGGGTATCTAGAGAGTGGGATAGGTTTAATAACTACCCTAACCCTAAGGCGTACCCTAACCCTAACCCCTACCCTAACCCTAACACGTACCCTAATCCTAACACATACCCTAAACTGAGCCCTATCCCTAACACTAACCCTAACCCTAACTCTAACCCATACCCTACGCCGTACCCGAACCCCTCCCCGAACCCGTACCCTAAGCCGTACCCTAAGCCTAACCCTAAGCCTGACCCTAGCACTAGGCTACCCTTGACTGCTTCTGCCTCCAATAGATTTCCTAAGCACTAGTGTTTTAAGGAATAGCTTAAAAAGTGAATCCTAATGTGATTTCTTTATAATGGGTGTGTTCCTTATCTTATCCTAGTGTCTAAACTCTTCCTCATGGCTCTACCCCCAAATAATATTCCTTGACGTGCCAAGGGGTATCTAGAGAGTGGGATAGGTTTAATAATTACCCTAACCCTAACGCGTACCCTAACCCTAACCCCTAACCTAACCCTAACACGTACCCTAATCCTAACCCGTACCCTAAACCGAGCCCTAACCCTAACACTAACCGTAACCCTAACCCATACCCTACGCCGTACACGAACCCCTCCCCGAACCCGTACCCTAAGCCGTACCCTAAGCCTAACCCTAAGCCTGAACCTAACCCTCGGCTACCCTTGACTGCTTCTGCCTCCAATAGATTTCCTAAGCACTAGTGTTTTAAGGAACAGCTTAAAAAGAGAATCCTAATGTGATTTCTTTATAATGGGTGTGTTCCTTATCTTATCCTAGTGTCTAAACTCTTCTCCATGGCTGGACCCCCAAATAATATTCCTTTACATGCTAAGGGGTATCTAGAGAGTGGGATAGGATTAATAACTACCCTAACCCTGACACGTACCCTAACCCTAACCCCTACCCTAACCCTAACACATACCCTAATCCTAACCCGTACCCTAAACCGAGCCCTAACCCTAACACTAACCGTAACCCTAACCATAACCCATACCCTACGCCGTACCCGAACCCCTCCCAGCACCCGTACCCTAAGCCGTACCCTAACCCTAACCCTAAGCCTAACCCTAACCCTAGGCTACCCTTGATTGCTTCTGCCTCCAATAGATTTCCTAAGCACTAGTGTTTTAAGGAACAGCTTAAAAAGAGAATCCTAATGGGATTTCTTTATAACGGGTGTGTTCCTTATCTTATCCAAGTGTCTAAACACTTCTCCAAGGCTGGACCCCCAAATAATATTCCTTTACGTGCTAAGGGGTATCTAGAGAGTGGGATAGGTTTAATAACTACCCTAACCCTAATGCGTACCCTAACCCTAACCCCTACCCGAACCCTAACACGTACCCTAATCCTAACACGTACCCTAAACCGAGCCTTAACCCTAACACTAACCCTAACCCTAACCCTAACCCATACCCAACGCCGTACCCAAACCCCTCCCCAAACTCGTACCCTAAGCCGTACCCTAAGCCTAACCCTAAGCCTGACCGTAACCCTCGGCTACCCTTGCCGGCTTCTGCCTCCAATAGATTTCCTAAGCATTAGTGTTTTAAGGAACAGCTTAAAAAGAGAATCCTAATGGGATTTCTTTATAATGGGTGTGTTCCTTATCGTATCCTAGTGTCTAAACTCTTCTCCATGGCTGGACCCCCAAATAATGTTCCTTTACATGCTAAGGGGGATCTAGTGAGTGGGATAGGTTTAATAACTAACCTAACCCTAACGCGTACCCTAACCCTAACCCCTACCCTAACCCTAACACGTACCCTAATCCTAACCCGTAACCTAAACCGAGCCCTAACCCTAAATCTAACCCTAACCCTAACCCTAACCAATACCCTACGCCGTACCCGAACCCCTCCCCGAACCCGTACCCTAAGCCGTACCCTAAGCCTAACCCTAACCCTAGGCTACCCTTGACTGCTTCTGCCTCCAATAGATTTCCTAAGCACTAGTGTTTTAAGGAACAGCTTAAAAAGAGAATCCTAATGGGATTTCTTTATAATGGGTGTGTTCCTTATCTTATCCCAGTGTCTAAACTCTTCTCCATGGCTGGACCCCCAAATAATACTCCTCTACGTGCTAAGGTGTATCTAGAGAGTGGCATAGGTTTAATAACTACCCTAACCCTAACGCGTACCCTATCCCTAACCACTACCTTAACCCTAAACACGTAACCTAATCCTAACCCGTACCCTAAACCGAGCCCTAACCCTAACACTAACCCTAACCCTAGCCCTAACCCATACCCTACGCCGTACCCGAAGCCCTCCCCGATCCCGTACCCTAAGCCATACCCTAACCCTAACCCTAAGCCTAACCCTATCCCTAGGCTACCCTTGACTGCTTCTGCCTCCAATAGATTTCCTAAGCACTAGTGTTTTAAGGAACAGCTTAAAAAGAGAATCCTAATGGGATTTCTTTATAACGGGTGTGTTCCTTATCTTATCCAAGTGTCTAAACCCTTCTCCATGGCTGGACCCCCAAATAATATTCCTTGACGTGCTAAGGGGTACCTGGAGAGTGGCATAAGTTTAATAACTACCCTAACCCTAACGCGTACCCTAACCCTAACCGCTACACTAACCAGAACTCGTACCCTAATCCTAACCCGTACCCTAATCCGAACCCTAACCCTAACAATAACCCAAACCCTAACCCTATACCATACCCTACACCGTTCCCGAACCCCTCCCCGAACCCGTAACCTAAGCCGTACCCTAACCCTAACCCTAAGCCTAACCCTATCCCTAGGATACCCTTGACTGCTTCTGCCTCCAATAGATTTCCTAACCACTAGTGTTTTAAGGAACAGCTTAAAAAGAGAATCCTAATGTGATTTCTTTATAATGGGTGTGTTCCTTATCTTATCCTAGTGTCTAAACTCTTCCTCATGGCTGGACCCACAAATAATATTCCTTGACGTTCTAAGGGGTATCTAGAGAGTGGGATAGGTTTAATAACTACCCTAATGCGTATCCTAACCCTAACCCCTACCCTAACCCTAACACGTACCCTAATCCTAACACGTACCCTAAACTGAGCCCTATCCCTAACACTAACCCTAACCCTAACTCTAACCCATACCCTAGGCCGTACCCGAACCCCTCCCCGAACCCGTACCCTAAGCCGTACCCTAAGCTTAACCCTAAGCCTGACCCTAGCACTAGGCTACCCTTGACTGCTTCTAATTCCAATAGATTTCCTAAGCACTAGTGTTTTAAAGAACAGCTTAAAAAGTGAATCCTAATGTGATTTCTTTATAATGGGTGTGTTTCTTATCTTATCCTAGTGTCTAAACTCTTCTCCATGGCTGGACCACGAAATAATATTCCTTTACGTCCTACGGGATATCTAGAGAGTGGGATAGGTTTAATAACTACCCTAACCCTAACGCGTACCCTAACCCTAACCACAACCCTAACCCTAACACGTACCCTAATCCTAACCCGTACCCTAAACTGAGCCCTAACCCTAACCCTAAACCTAACCCTAACCCATACCCTACGCCGTACAAGAACCGCCCCCGAACCCGTACCCTAGGCCATACCCTAACCCTAACCCTCACCCTAACCCTAACCCTAAGCTAACCTTGACTGCTTCTGCCTCCAATAGATTTCCTAAGCACTAGTGTTTTCAGGAACAGCTTAAAAAGAGAATCCTAATGTGATTTCTTTATAATGGGTGTGTTCCTTATCTTATCCTAGTGTCTAAACTCTTCCTCATGGCTCTACCCCCAAATAATGTTCCTTGACGTGCCAAGGGGTATCTAGAGAGTGGGATAGGTTTAATAATTACCCTAACCCTAACGCGTACCCTAACCCTAACCCCTAACCTAACCCTAACACGTACCCTAATCCTAACCCGTACCCTAAACCGAGCCCTACCCTAACACTAACCCTAACCCTAACCAATACACTACGCCGTACAAGAAGCCCTCCTCGAACCTGTACCCTAAGCCGTACCCTAAGCCGTACCCAAAGCCTAACCCTAACCCCAGGCTACCCTTGACTGCTTCTGCCTCCAATAGATTTCCTAAGCACTAGTGTTTTAAGGAACATATTAAAAAGAGAATCCTAATGGGATTTCTTTATAATGGGTGTGTTCCTTATCTTATTCTAGGGTCTAAACTCTTCTCCATGCCTGGACCCCCAAATAATATTCCTTTACGTGCTAAGGTGTATCTAGAGAGTGGGATACGTTTAATAACTACCCTAACCCTAACGCGTACCCTATCCCTAACCCCTACTCTAACCCTAACACGTACCCTAATCCTAACCCGTAACCTAAACCGAACCCTAACCCTAACACTAACCCTAATACTAACCCTAACCCATACCCTACGCCGTACCCGCACCCCTCCCCGAAACCGTACCCTAAGCCGTACCCTAACCCTAACCCTAAGCCTAACCCTATCCCTAGGCTACCCTTGACTGCTTCTGCCTCAAATAGATTTCCTAAGCACTAGTGTTTTAAGGAACAGCTTAAAAAGAAAATCCCAATATGATTTCTTTATAATGGGAGTGTTCCTTATCTTATCCTAGTGTCTAAACTCTTCTCCATGGCTGGACCCCCAAATAATATTCCTTTACGTGCTAAGGGGTATCTAGGGAGTGGGATAGGTTTAATAACTACCCTAACCCTAACGAGTACCCTAACCCTAACCCCTACACTAACTCTAACACGTAACCTAATCCTAACCCGTACCCTAAACCGAGCCCTAACCCTAACACTAACCCTAACCCTAGCCCTAACCCATACCCTACGCCGTACCCGAAGCCCTCCCCGATCCCGTACCCTAAGCCATACCCTTACCCTAACCCTAAGCCTAACCCTATCCCTAGGCTACCCTTGACTGCTTCTGCCTCCAATAGATTTCCTAAGAACTAGTGTTTTAAGGAACAGCTTAAAAAGAGAATCCCAATGTGATTTTTTATAATGGGTGTGTTCCTTATCTTATCCTAGTGTCTAAACTCTTCCTCATGGCTGGACCCCCAAATAATATTCCTTGACGTTCTAAGGGGTATCTAGAGAGTGGGATAGGTTTAGTAACTACCCTAACCCTAACGCGTACCCTAACCCTAACCCCTACCCTAACCCTAACACGTACCCTGATCCTAACCCGTACCCTAAACCGAGCCCTAACCCTAACCCTAACCCTCACCCTAACCCATACCCTACGCCGTACACGAACCCCTCCCCGAACCCGTACACTAAGCCCTACCCTAACCCTAACCATAAGCCTAACCCTATCCCTAGGCTACCCTTGACTGCTTCTGCCTCCAATAGATATCCTAAGCACTA
Organism: Balaenoptera physalus; assembly: GCF_965194825.1. Classification (NCBI taxonomy): domain Eukaryota; kingdom Metazoa; phylum Chordata; class Mammalia; order Artiodactyla; family Balaenopteridae; genus Balaenoptera; species Balaenoptera physalus. The sequence goes on from NC_138889.1 coordinate 904,098, forward strand.
GTGTTTTAAGGAACAGCTTAAAAGAGAATCCTAATGTGATTTCTTGATAATGGGTGTGTTCCTTATCTTATCCTAGTGTCTAAACTCTTCTCCATGGCTGGACCCCCAAATAATATTCCTTTACGTGCTAAGGGGTATCTAGAGAGTGGGATAGGTTTAATAACTACCCTAACACTAACGCGTACCCTAACCCTAACCCCTACCCTAACCCTAACACGTACCCTAAACCTATCCCATACCCTAAACGCAGCTCTAACACTAACACTAACCCAAACCCTAACCCTAACCCATACCCTCCGCCATACACGAACCTCTCCCCGAACCCGTACCCTAAGCCGTACGCTAAGCCTAACCCTAAGCCTAACCCTAACCCTAGGCTACCCTTGACTGCTTCTGCCTCCAATAGATTTCCTAAGCACTAGTGTTTTAAGGAACAGCTTAAAAAGAGTATCCTAATGTGATTTCTTTATAATGTGTGTGTTCCTTATCTTATCCTAGTGTCTAAACTCTTCCTCATGGCTCTACCCCCAAATAATATTCCTTGACGTGTCAAGGGGTATCTAGAGAGTGGGATAGGTTTAATAATTACCCTAACCCTAACGCGTACCCTAACCCTAACCCCTAACCTAACCCTAACACGTACCCTAATCCTAACCCGTACCCTAAACCGAGCCCTAACCCTAACACTAACCCTAACCCTAACCCATACCCTCCGCCGTACACGAACCCCTCCCCGAACCCGTACCCTAAGCCGTACCCTAAGCCTAACCCTAAGCCTGAACCTAACCCTAGACTACCCTTGACTGCTTCTGCCTCCAATAGATTTCCTAAGCACTAGTGTTTTAAGGAACAGCTTAAAAAGAGAATCCTAATGTGATTTCTTTATAATGGGTGTGTTCCTTATCTTATCCTGGTGTCTAAACTCTTCTCCATAGCTGGACCCCCAAATAATATTCCTTTACGTGCTACGGGGTATCTAGAGAGTGGGATAGGTTTAATAACTACCCTAAACCTAACGCGTACCCTAACCCTAAACCCTACCCTAACCATAACACGTGCCCTAATCCTAACCCGTACCCTAAACCGAGCCCTAACCCTAACACTAACCCTAACCCTAACCCTAACCCATACCCTACGCCGTACCCGAACCCCTCCCCGAACCCGTACCCTAAGCCGTACCCTAAGCCTAACCCTAACCCTAGGCTATTCTTGACTACTTCTACCTCCAATAGATTTCCTAAGCACTAGTGTTTTAAGGAACAGCTTAAAAAGAGAATCCTAATGTGATTTCTTTATAATGGGTGTGTTCCTTATCTTTTCCTAGTGTCTAAACTATTCTCCATGGCTGGACCCCCAAATAATATTCCTTTACGTGCTAAGGGGTATCTAGAGAGTGGGATAGGTTTAATAACTACCCTAACCCTAACGCGTACCCTAACCCTAACCTCTACCCTAACCCTAACACGTACCCTAATCCTAACCCCTACCCTAAACCGAACCCTAACCCTACCACTAAACCTAACCCTAACCAATACCCTACGCCGTACACGAACCCCTCCCCGAACCCGTACCCTAAGCCGTACCCTAACCCTAACCATCAGCCTAACCCTAACCCTACGATACCCTTGACTGCTTCTGCCTCCAATACATTTCCTAAGCACTTGTGTTTTAAGGAACAGCTTAAAAAGAGAGTCCTAATGGGATTTCTTTATAATGGGTGTGTTCCTTATCTTATCCTAGGGTCTAAATTCTTATCCATTGCTGGACCCCCAAATAATATTCCTTGACGTGCTAAGGGGTATCTGGAGAGTGGGATAGATTTAATAACTACCCTAACCCTAACACATACCCTAATCCTAACCCGTAACCTAAACCGAGCCCTAACCCTAACACTAACCCTAACCCTAACCCTAACGCATACCCTACGCCGTACCCGAACCCCTCCCTGAACCCGTACCCTAAGCCGTACCCTAAGCCTAACCCCAAGCCTAACCCTAACCCTAGGCTACCCTTGACTGCTTCTGCCTCCAATAGATTTCCTAAGCACTAGTGTTTTAAGGAACAGCTTAAAAAGAGAATCCTAATGTGATTTCTTTATAATGGGTGTGTTCCTTATCTTATCCTAGTGTCTAAACTCTTCTCCATGGCTAGACCCCCAAATAATATTCCTTTACGTGCTAAGGGATATCTAGAGAGTGGGATAGGTTTAATAACTACCCTAACCCTAATGCGTACCCTAACCCTAACACCTACGCTAACCCTAACACGTACCCTAATCCTAACCCGTACACTAAACCGAGCCCTAACCCTAACACTAACCCTAACCCTAACCCTAACCGATACCATACGCCGTACCCGATGCCCTCACCGAACCCGTACCCTAAGCCGTACCCTAAGCCTAACCCTAAGCCTAACCCTAACCCTAGGCTACCCTTGACTGCTTCTGCCAACAATAGATTTCCTAAGCACTAGTGTTTTAAGGAACAGCTTAAAAAGAGAATCCTAATGTGATTTCTCTATAATGGGTGTGTTCCTTATCTTATCCTAGTGTCTAAACTCTTCTCCATGGCTGGACCCCCAAATAATATTCCTTTACGTGCTAAGGGGTATCTAGAGAGTGGGATAGGTTTAATAACTACCCTAACCCTAATGCGTACCCTAACCCTAACCCCTACCCTAACCCTAACACGTAACCTAATCCTAACCCGTACCCTAAACGGAGCCCTAACCCTAACACTAACCCTAACCCTAACCCTAACCCATACCCTACGCCGTACCCGAACCCCTCCCCGAACCCGTACCCTAAGCCGTACCCTAAGCCTAACCCCAAGCCTAACCCTAACCCTAGGCTACCCTTGACTGCTTCTGCCTCCAATAGATTTCCTAAGCACTAGTGTTTTAAGGAACAGCTTAAAAAGAGAATCCTAATGTGATTTCTTTATAATGGGTGTGTTCCTTATCTTATCCTAGTGTCTAAACTCTTCTCCATGGCTGGACCTCCAAATAATATTCCTTTACGTGCTAAGGGGTATCTAGAGAGTTGGATAGGTTTAATAACTACCCTAACACTAACGCGTACCATAACCCTAACCCCTACCCTAACCCTAACACGTACCCTAATCCTATCCCATACCCTAAACGCAGCACTAACACTAACACTAACCCAAACCCTAACCCTAACCCATACCTTCCGCCATACACGAACCTCTCCTCGAACCCGTACCCTATGCCGTACGCTAAGCCTAACCCTAAGCCTAACCCTAACCCTAGGCTACCCTTGACTGCTTCTGCCTCCAATAGATTTCCTAAGCACTAGTGTTTTAAGGAACAGCTTAAAAAGAGAATCCTAATGTGATTTCTTTATAATGGGTGTGTTCCTTATCTTATCCTAGTGTCTAAACTCTTCTCCATGGCTGGACCTCCAAATAATATTCCTTTACGTGCTAAGGTGTATCTAGAGAGTGGGATAGGTTTAATAACTACACTAACTCTAGCGCGTACCCTAACCCTAACCCCTACCCTAACCCTAACACGTACCCTAAACCGAGCCCTAACCCTAACACTAACCCTAACCCTAAGCCTATCCCATACCCTACGCCGTACCCGAAGCCCTCCCCGAACCCGTACCCTAAGCCTAACCCTAACCCTAGGCTACCCTTGACTGCTTCTGCCTCCAATAGATTTCCTAAGCACTTGTGTTTTAAGGAACAGCTTAAAAAGTGAGTCCTAATGGGATTTCTTTATAATGGGTATGTTCCTTATCTTGTCATAGGGTCTAAATTCTTATCCATGGCTGGACCCCCAAATAATATTCCTTGACGTGCTAAGGGGTATCTGGAGAGTGGGATAGATTTAATAACTACCCTAACCCTAACACATACCCTAACCCTAACCCCTAAGCTCACCCTAACTCGTACCCTAATTCTAACCCGTACCCTAAACCGAGCCCTAACCCTAACACTAACCCTAACCCTAACCCTAACGCATACCCTACGCCGTACCCGAACCCCTCCCTGAACCCGTACCCTAAGCCGTACCCTAAGCCTAACCCCAAGCCTAACCCTAACCCTAGGCTACCCTTGACTGCTTCTGCCTCCAATAGATTTCCTAAGCACTAGTGTTTTAAGGAACAGCTTAAAAAGAGAATCCTAATGTGATTTCTTTATAATGGGTGTGTTCCTTATCTTATCCTAGTGTCTAAACTCTTCTCCATGGCTAGACCCCCAAATAATATTCCTTTACGTGCTAAGGGATATCTAGAGAGTGGGATAGGTTTAATAACTACCCTAACCCTAATGCGTACCCTAACCCTAACACCTACGCTAACCCTAACACGTACCCTAATCCTAACCCGTACACTAAACCGAGCCCTAACCCTAACACTAACCCTAACCCTAACCCTAACCGATACCCTACGCCGTACCCGAACCCCTCCCTGAACCCGTACCCTAAGCCGTACCCTAAGCCTAACCCCAAGCCTAACCCTAACCCTAGGCTACCCTTGACTGCTTCTGCCTCCAATAGATTTCCTAAGCACTAGTGTTTTAAGGAACAGCTTAAAAAGAGAATCCTAATGTGATTTCTTTATAATGGGTGTGTTCCTTATCTTATCCTAGTGTCTAAACTCTTCTCCATGGCTGGACCCCCAAATAATATTTCTTTACATGCTAAGGGGTATCTAGAGAGTGGGATAGGTTTAACAACTACCCTAACCCTAATGAGTACCATGACCCTAACCCTTACCCTAACACTAACTCCTACCCTATTCCTAACCCGTAACCTAAACCGAGCCCTAACACTAACCCTAAACCTAACCAATGTCCTACGCCATACACGAACCCCTCCCCGAACCCGTACCCAAAGCCGTAACTTAACCCTAACCCTCAGCCTAATCCTAACCCTAAGATACCCTTGATTGCTTCTGCCTCCAATAGATTTCCTAAGCACTAGTGTTTTAAGGAACGGCTTAAAAAGAGAATCCTAATTTGATTTCTTTATAATGGGTGTGTTCCTTATCTTATCCTAGTGTCTAAAATCTTCTCCATGGCTGGACACCCAAATAATATTCCTTTACGTGCTAAGGGGTATCTAGAGAGTGGGATAGGTTTAATAACTACCCTAACCCTAACACGTACCCTAACCCTAACACCTACCCTAACTCTAACACGTACCCTAATCCTAACCCGTACCCTAAACCGAGCCCTAACTATAACACTAACCATAACCGTACGCCTAACCAATACCCTACACCGTTAAACGAACCCGTCCCCGAACCCGTACCCTAAGCCATACCCTAAACCTAACCATCAGCCTAACCCTAACCCTAAGATACCCTTGACTACTTCTGCCTCCAATAGATTTCCTAAGCACTAGTGTTTTAAGGAACAGCTTAAAAAGAGAATCCTAATGTGATTTCTTTATAATGGGTGTGTTCCTTATCTTATCCTAGTGTCTAAACTCTTCTCCATGGCTGGACCCCCAAATAATATTCCTTTACGCGCTAAGAGGTATCTAGAGAGTGGGATAGGTTTATTAACTACCCTAACCCTGACGCGTACCCTAACCCTAACCCCTACCCTAACCCTAACTCGTACCCTAATCCTAACCCGTACCCTAAACCGAGCCCTAACCCTAACACTAACCCTAACCCTAACCCTAAACCATACCCTACGCCGTACCCGAAGCCCTCCCTGAATCCGTACCCTACGCCGTACCCGAAGCCCTCCCCGATCCCGTACCCTAAGCCATACCCTAACCCTAACCCTAAGCCTAACCCTATCCCTAGGCTACCCTTGACTGCTTCTGCCTCCAATAGATTTCCTAAGAACTAGTGTTTTAAGGAACAGCTTAAAAAGAGAATCCCAAGGTGATTTTTTATAATGGGTGTGTTCCTTATCTTATCCTAGTGTCTAAACTCTTCCTCATGGCTGGACCCCCAAATAATATTCCTTGACGTTCTAAGGGGTATCTAGAGAGTGGGATAGGTTTAATAACTACCCTAACCCTAACCACTACCCTAACCCTAACACGTACCCTAACCCTAACCCGTACCCTAATCCTAACCCGTACCCTAAACCGAGCCCTAACCCTAACACTAACCCTAACCATAACCAATACCCTACGCCATACACAAAAACCTCCCCGAACCTGTACCCTAAACCGTACCCTAACCCTAACCCTCAGCCTAAACCTAACCCTAAGATACCCTTGACTGCTTCTGCCTCCAATAGATTTGCTAAGCACTAGTATTTTAAGGAACAGCTTAAAAAGAGAATCCTAATGTGATTTCTTTATGATGGTTGAGTTCCTTATCTTATCCTAGTGTCTAAACCCTTCTCCATGGCTGGACCCCCAAATAATATTCCTTGACGTGCTAAGGGGTACCTGGAGAGTGGCATAAGTTTAATAACTACCCTAACCCTAACGCGTACCCTAACCCTAACCGCTACCCTAACCAGAACTCGTACCCTAATCCTAACCCGTACCCTAATCCGAACCCTAACCCTAACAATAACCCAAACCCTAACCCTATACCATACCCTACACCGTACCCGAACCCCTCCCCGAACCCGTAACCTAAGCCGTACCCTAACCCTAACCCTAAGCCTAACCCTATCCTTAGGATACCCTTGACTGCTTCTGCCTCCAATAGATTTCCTAAGCACTAGTGTTTTCAGGAACAGCTTAAAAAGAGAATCCTAATGTGATTTCTTTATAATGGGTGTGTTCCTTATCTTATCCTAGTGTCTAAACTCTTCCTCATGGCTCTACCCCCAAATAATGTTCCTTGACGTGCCAAGGGGTATCTAGAGAGTGGGATAGGTTTAATAATTACCCTAACCCTAACGCGTACCCTAACCCTAACCCCTAACCTAACCCTAACACGTACCCTAATCCTAACCCGTACCCTAAACCGAGCCCTACCCTAACACTAACCCTAACCCTAACCAATACACTACGCCGTACAAGAAGCCCTCCTCGAACCTGTACCCTAAGCCGTACCCTAAGCCGTACCCAAAGCCTAACCCTAACCCCAGGCTACCCTTGACTGCTTCTGCCTCCAATAGATTTCCTAAGCACTAGTGTTTTAAGGAACATATTAAAAAGAGAATCCTAATGGGATTTCTTTATAATGGGTGTGTTCCTTATCTTATTCTAGGGTCTAAACTCTTCTCCATGGCTGGACCCCCAAATAATATTCCTTTACGTGCTAAGGTGTATCTAGAGAGTGGGATACGTTTAATAACTACCCTAACCCTAACGCGTACCCTATCCCTAACCCCTACTCTAACCCTAACACGTACCCTAATCCTAACCCGTAACCTAAACCGAACCCTAACCCTAACACTAACCCTAATACTAACCCTAACCCATACCCTACGCCGTACCCGCACCCCTCCCCGAAACCGTACCCTAAGCCGTACCCTAACCCTAACCCTAAGCCTAACCCTATCCCTAGGCTACCCTTGACTGCTTCTGCCTCAAATAGATTTCCTAAGCACTAGTGTTTTAAGGAACAGCTTAAAAAGAAAATCCCAATATGATTTCTTTATAATGGGAGTGTTCCTTATCTTATCCTAGTGTCTAAACTCTTCTCCATGGCTGGACCCCCAAATAATATTCCTTTACGTGCTAAGGGGTATCTAGGGAGTGGGATAGGTTTAATAACTACCCTAACCCTAACGAGTACCCTAACCCTAACCCCTACACTAACTCTAACACGTAACCTAATCCTAACCCGTACCCTAAACCGAGCCCTAACCCTAACACTAACCCTAACCCTAGCCCTAACCCATACCCTACGCCGTACCCGAAGCCCTCCCCGATCCCGTACCCTAAGCCATACCCTTACCCTAACCCTAAGCCTAACCCTATCCCTAGGCTACCCTTGACTGCTTCTGCCTCCAATAGATTTCCTAAGAACTAGTGTTTTAAGGAACAGCTTAAAAAGAGAATCCCAATGTGATTTTTTATAATGGGTGTGTTCCTTATCTTATCCTAGTGTCTAAACTCTTCCTCATGGCTGGACCCCCAAATAATATTCCTTGACGTTCTAAGGGGTATCTAGAGAGTGGGATAGGTTTAGTAACTACCCTAACCCTAACGCGTACCCTAACCCTAACCCCTACCCTAACCCTAACACGTACCCTGATCCTAACCCGTACCCTAAACCGAGCCCTAACCCTAACCCTAACCCTCACCCTAACCCATACCCTACGCCGTACACGAACCCCTCCCCGAACCCGTACACTAAGCCCTACCCTAACCCTAACCATAAGCCTAACCCTATCCCTAGGCTACCCTTGACTGCTTCTGCCTCCAATAGATATCCTAAGCACTAGTGTTTTAAGGAACAGCTTAAAAGAGAATCCTAATGTGATTTCTTGATAATGGGTGTGTTCCTTATCTTATCCTAGTGTCTAAACTCTTCTCCATGGCTGGACCCCCAAATAATATTCCTTTACGTGCTAAGGGGTATCTAGAGAGTGGGATAGGTTTAATAACTACCCTAACACTAACGCGTACCCTAACCCTAACCCCTACCCTAACCCTAACACGTACCCTAAACCTATCCCATACCCTAAACGCAGCCCTAACACTAACACTAACCCAAACCCTAACCCTAACCCATACCCTCCGCCATACACGAACCTCTCCCCGAACCCGTACCCTAAGCCGTACGCTAAGCCTAACCCTAAGCCTAACCCTAACCCTAGGCTACCCTTGACTGCTTCTGCCTCCAATAGATTTCCTAAGCACTAGTGTTTTAAGGAACAGCTTAAAAAGAGTATCCTAATGTGATTTCTTTATAATGTGTGTGTTCCTTATCTTATCCTAGTGTCTAAACTCTTCCTCATGGCTCTACCCCCAAATAATATTCCTTGACGTGTCAAGGGGTATCTAGAGAGTGGGATAGGTTTAATAATTACCCTAACCCTAACGCGTACCCTAACCCTAACCCCTAACCTAACCCTAACACGTACCCTAATCCTAACCCGTACCCTAAACCGAGCCCTAACCCTAACACTAACCCTAACCCTAACCCATACCCTCCGCCGTACACGAACCCCTCCCCGAACCCGTACCCTAAGCCGTACCCTAAGCCTAACCCTAAGCCTGAACCTAACCCTAGACTACCCTTGACTGCTTCTGCCTCCAATAGATTTCCTAAGCACTAGTGTTTTAAGGAACAGCTTAAAAAGAGAATCCTAATGTGATTTCTTTATAATGGGTGTGTTCCTTATCTTATCCTGGTGTCTAAACTCTTCTCCATAGCTGGACCCCCAAATAATATTCCTTTACGTGCTACGGGGTATCTAGAGAGTGGGATAGGTTTAATAACTACCCTAAACCTAACGCGTACCCTAACCCTAAACCCTACCCTAACCATAACACGTGCCCTAATCCTAACCCGTACCCTAAACCGAGCCCTAACCCTAACACTAACCCTAACCCTAACCCTAACCCATACCCTACGCCGTACCCGAACCCCTCCCCGAACCCGTACCCTAAGCCGTACCCTAAGCCTAACCCTAACCCTAGGCTATTCTTGACTACTTCTACCTCCAATAGATTTCCTAAGCACTAGTGTTTTAAGGAACAGCTTAAAAAGAGAATCCTAATGTGATTTCTTTATAATGGGTGTGTTCCTTATCTTTTCCTAGTGTCTAAACTATTCTCCATGGCTGGACCCCCAAATAATATTCCTTTACGTGCTAAGGGGTATCTAGAGAGTGGGATAGGTTTAATAACTACCCTAACCCTAACGCGTACCCTAACCCTAACCTCTACCCTAACCCTAACACGTACCCTAATCCTAACCCCTACCCTAAACCGAACCCTAACCCTACCACTAAACCTAACCCTAACCAATACCCTACGCCGTACACGAACCCCTCCCCGAACCCGTACCCTAAGCCGTACCCTAACCCTAACCATCAGCCTAACCCTAACCCTACGATACCCTTGACTGCTTCTGCCTCCAATACATTTCCTAAGCACTTGTGTTTTAAGGAACAGCTTAAAAAGAGAGTCCTAATGGGATTTCTTTATAATGGGTGTGTTCCTTATCTTATCCTAGGGTCTAAATTCTTATCCATTGCTGGACCCCCAAATAATATTCCTTGACGTGCTAAGGGGTATCTGGAGAGTGGGATAGATTTAATAACTACCCTAACCCTAACACATACCCTAATCCTAACCCGTAACCTAAACCGAGCCCTAACCCTAACACTAACCCTAACCCTAACCCTAACGCATACCCTACGCCGTACCCGAACCCCTCCCTGAACCCGTACCCTAAGCCGTACCCTAAGCCTAACCCCAAGCCTAACCCTAACCCTAGGCTACCCTTGACTGCTTCTGCCTCCAATAGATTTCCTAAGCACTAGTGTTTTAAGGAACAGCTTAAAAAGAGAATCCTAATGTGATTTCTTTATAATGGGTGTGTTCCTTATCTTATCCTAGTGTCTAAACTCTTCTCCATGGCTAGACCCCCAAATAATATTCCTTTACGTGCTAAGGGATATCTAGAGAGTGGGATAGGTTTAATAACTACCCTAACCCTAATGCGTACCCTAACCCTAACACCTACGCTAACCCTAACACGTACCCTAATCCTAACCCGTACACTAAACCGAGCCCTAACCCTAACACTAACCCTAACCCTAACCCTAACCGATACCATACGCCGTACCCGATGCCCTCACCGAACCCGTACCCTAAGCCGTACCCTAAGCCTAACCCTAAGCCTAACCCTAACCCTAGGCTACCCTTGACTGCTTCTGCCAACAATAGATTTCCTAAGCACTAGTGTTTTAAGGAACAGCTTAAAAAGAGAATCCTAATGTGATTTCTCTATAATGGGTGTGTTCCTTATCTTATCCTAGTGTCTAAACTCTTCTCCATGGCTGGACCCCCAAATAATATTCCTTTACGTGCTAAGGGGTATCTAGAGAGTGGGATAGGTTTAATAACTACCCTAACCCTAATGCGTACCCTAACCCTAACCCCTACCCTAACCCTAACACGTAACCTAATCCTAACCCGTACCCTAAACGGAGCCCTAACCCTAACACTAACCCTAACCCTAACCCTAACCCATACCCTACGCCGTACCCGAACCCCTCCCCGAACCCGTACCCTAAGCCGTACCCTAAGCCTAACCCCAAGCCTAACCCTAACCCTAGGCTACCCTTGACTGCTTCTGCCTCCAATAGATTTCCTAAGCACTAGTGTTTTAAGGAACAGCTTAAAAAGAGAATCCTAATGTGATTTCTTTATAATGGGTGTGTTCCTTATCTTATCCTAGTGTCTAAACTCTTCTCCATGGCTGGACCTCCAAATAATATTCCTTTACGTGCTAAGGGGTATCTAGAGAGTTGGATAGGTTTAATAACTACCCTAACACTAACGCGTACCATAACCCTAACCCCTACCCTAACCCTAACACGTACCCTAATCCTATCCCATACCCTAAACGCAGCACTAACACTAACACTAACCCAAACCCTAACCCTAACCCATACCTTCCGCCATACACGAACCTCTCCTCGAACCCGTACCCTATGCCGTACGCTAAGCCTAACCCTAAGCCTAACCCTAACCCTAGGCTACCCTTGACTGCTTCTGCCTCCAATAGATTTCCTAAGCACTAGTGTTTTAAGGAACAGCTTAAAAAGAGAATCCTAATGTGATTTCTTTATAATGGGTGTGTTCCTTATCTTATCCTAGTGTCTAAACTCTTCTCCATGGCTGGACCTCCAAATAATATTCCTTTACGTGCTAAGGTGTATCTAGAGAGTGGGATAGGTTTAATAACTACACTAACTCTAGCGCGTACCCTAACCCTAACCCCTACCCTAACCCTAACACGTACCCTAAACCGAGCCCTAACCCTAACACTAACCCTAACCCTAAGCCTATCCCATACCCTACGCCGTACCCGAAGCCCTCCCCGAACCCGTACCCTAAGCCTAACCCTAACCCTAGGCTACCCTTGACTGCTTCTGCCTCCAATAGATTTCCTAAGCACTAGTGTTTTAAGGAACAGCTTAAGAAGAGAATCCTAATGTGATTTCTTTATAATGGGTGTGTTCCTTATCTTATCCTAGTGTCTAAACTCTTCTCCATGGCTGGACCCCCAAATAATATTCCTTTACGTGCTAAGGGGTATCTAGAGAGTGGGATAGGTTTAATAACTACCCTAACCCTAATGCGTACCCTAACCCTAACCCCTACCCTAACCCTAACACGTAACCTAATCCTAACCCGTACCCTAAACGGAGACCTAACCCTAACACTAACCCTAACCCTAACCCTAACCCATACCCTACGCCGTACCCGAACCCCTCCCCGAACCCGTACCCTAAGCCGTATCCTAAGCCTAACCCCAAGCCTAACCCTAACCCTAGGCTACCCTTGACTGCTTCTGCCTCCAATAGATTGCCTAAGCACTAGTGTTTTAAGGAACAGCTTAAAAAGAGAATCCTAATGTGATTTCTTTATAATGGGTGTGTTCCTTATCTTATCCTAGTGTCTAAACTCTTCTCCATGGCTGGACCCCCAAATAATATTCCTTTACGTGCTAAGGGATATCTAGAGAGTGGGATAGGTTTAATAACTACCCTAACCCTAATGAGTACCCTAACCCTAACCCCTACCCTAACCCTAACACGTAACCTAATCCTAACCCGTACCCTAAACGGAGCCCTAACCCTAACACTAACCCTAACCTTAACCCTAACACATACCCTACGCCGTACCCGAACCTCTCCGTGAACCCGTACCCTAAGCCGTACCCTAAGCCTAACCCTAAGCCTAACCCTAACCCTTAGATACCATTGACTGCTTCTGCCTCCAATAGATTTCCTAAGCACTAGTGTTTTAAGGAACAGCTTAAAAAGAGAATCCTAATGTGATTTCTTTATAATGGGTGTGTTGCTTATCTTATCCTATTGTCTAAACTCTTCTCCATGGCTGGACCCCCAAATAATATTCCTTTACGTGCTACGGGGTATCTAGAGAGTGGGATAGGTTTAATAACTACCCTAAACCTAACGCGTACCCTAACCCTAAACCCTACCCTAACCATAACACGTGCCCTAATCCTAACCCGTACCCTAAACCGAGCCCTAACACTAACCCTAACCCTAACCCTAACCCATACCCTACGCCGTACCCGAACCCCTCCCCGAACCCGTACCCTAAGCCGTACACTAAGCCTAACCCTAACCCTAGGCTACTCTTGACTACTTCTACCTCCAATAGATTTCCTAAGCACTAGTGTTTTAAGGAACAGCTTAAAAAGAGAATCCTAATGTGATTTCTTTATAATGGGTGTGTTCCTTATCTTTTCCTAGTGTCTAAACTATTCTCCATGGCTGGACCCCCAAATAATATTCCTTTACGTGCTAAGGGGTATCTAGAGAGTGGGATAGGTTTAATAACTACCCTAACCCTAACACGTACCCTAACCCTAACCTCTACCCTAACCCTAACACGTACCCTAATCCTAAACCGTACCCTAAACCGAACCCTAACCCTAACACTAAACCTAACCCTAACCAATACCCTACGCCGTACACGAACCCCTCCCCGAACCCGTACCCTAAGCCGTACCCTAACCCTAACCATCAGCCTAACCCTAACCCTACGATACCCTTGACTGCTTCTGCCTCCAATACATTTCCTAAGCACTTGTGTTTTAAGGAACAGCTTAAAAAGTGAGTCCTAATGGGATTTCTTTATAATGGGTATGTTCCTTATCTTGTCATAGGGTCTAAATTCTTATCCATGGCTGGACCCCCAAATAATATTCCTTGACGTGCTAAGGGGTATCTGGAGAGTGGGATAGATTTAATAACTACCCTAACCCTAACACATACCCTAACCCTAACCCCTAAGCTCACCCTAACTCGTACCCTAATTCTAACCCGTACCCTAAACCGAGCCCTAACCCTAACACTAACCCTAACCCTAACCCTAACGCATACCCTACGCCGTACCCGAACCCCTCCCTGAACCCGTACCCTAAGCCGTACCCTAAGCCTAACCCCAAGCCTAACCCTAACCCTAGGCTACCCTTGACTGCTTCTGCCTCCAATAGATTTCCTAAGCACTAGTGTTTTAAGGAACAGCTTAAAAAGAGAATCCTAATGTGATTTCTTTATAATGGGTGTGTTCCTTATCTTATCCTAGTGTCTAAACTCTTCTCCATGGCTAGACCCCCAAATAATATTCCTTTACGTGCTAAGGGATATCTAGAGAGTGGGATAGGTTTAATAACTACCCTAACCCTAATGCGTACCCTAACCCTAACACCTACGCTAACCCTAACACGTACCCTAATCCTAACCCGTACACTAAACCGAGCCCTAACCCTAACACTAACCCTAACCCTAACCCTAACCGATACCCTACGCCGTACCCGAACCCCTCCCTGAACCCGTACCCTAAGCCGTACCCTAAGCCTAACCCCAAGCCTAACCCTAACCCTAGGCTACCCTTGACTGCTTCTGCCTCCAATAGATTTCCTAAGCACTAGTGTTTTAAGGAACAGCTTAAAAAGAGAATCCTAATGTGATTTCTTTATAATGGGTGTGTTCCTTATCTTATCCTAGTGTCTAAACTCTTCTCCATGGCTGGACCCCCAAATAATATTTCTTTACATGCTAAGGGGTATCTAGAGAGTGGGATAGGTTTAACAACTACCCTAACCCTAATGAGTACCATGACCCTAACCCTTACCCTAACACTAACTCCTACCCTATTCCTAACCCGTAACCTAAACCGAGCCCTAACACTAACCCTAAACCTAACCAATGTCCTACGCCATACACGAACCCCTCCCCGAACCCGTACCCAAAGCCGTAACTTAACCCTAACCCTCAGCCTAATCCTAACCCTAAGATACCCTTGATTGCTTCTGCCTCCAATAGATTTCCTAAGCACTAGTGTTTTAAGGAACGGCTTAAAAAGAGAATCCTAATTTGATTTCTTTATAATGGGTGTGTTCCTTATCTTATCCTAGTGTCTAAAATCTTCTCCATGGCTGGACACCCAAATAATATTCCTTTACGTGCTAAGGGGTATCTAGAGAGTGGGATAGGTTTAATAACTACCCTAACCCTAACACGTACCCTAACCCTAACACCTACCCTAACTCTAACACGTACCCTAATCCTAACCCGTACCCTAAACCGAGCCCTAACTATAACACTAACCATAACCGTACGCCTAACCAATACCCCACACCGTTAAACGAACCCGTCCCCGAACCCGTACCCTAAGCCATACCCTAAACCTAACCATCAGCCTAACCCTAACCCTAAGATACCCTTGACTACTTCTGCCTCCAATAGATTTCCTAAGCACTAGTGTTTTAAGGAACAGCTTAAAAAGAGAATCCTAATGTGATTTCTTTATAATGGGTGTGTTCCTTATCTTATCCTAGTGTCTAAACTCTTCTCCATGGCTGGACCCCCAAATAATATTCCTTTACGCGCTAAGAGGTATCTAGAGAGTGGGATAGGTTTATTAACTACCCTAACCCTGACGCGTACCCTAACCCTAACCCCTACCCTAACCCTAACTCGTACCCTAATCCTAACCCGTACCCTAAACCGAGCCCTAACCCTAACACTAACCCTAACCCTAACCCTAAACCATACCCTACGCCGTACCCGAAGCCCTCCCTGAATCCGTACCCTACGCCGTACCCGAAGCCCTCCCCGATCCCGTACCCTAAGCCATACCCTAACCCTAACCCTAAGCCTAACCCTATCCCTAGGCTACCCTTGACTGCTTCTGCCTCCAATAGATTTCCTAAGAACTAGTGTTTTAAGGAACAGCTTAAAAAGAGAATCCCAAGGTGATTTTTTATAATGGGTGTGTTCCTTATCTTATCCTAGTGTCTAAACTCTTCCTCATGGCTGGACCCCCAAATAATATTCCTTGACGTTCTAAGGGGTATCTAGAGAGTGGGATAGGTTTAATAACTACCCTAACCCTAACCACTACCCTAACCCTAACACGTACCCTAACCCTAACCCGTACCCTAATCCTAACCCGTACCCTAAACCGAGCCCTAACCCTAACACTAACCCTAACCATAACCAATACCCTACGCCATACACAAAAACCTCCCCGAACCTGTACCCTAAACCGTACCCTAACCCTAACCCTCAGCCTAAACCTAACCCTAAGATACCCTTGACTGCTTCTGCCTCCAATAGATTTGCTAAGCACTAGTATTTTAAGGAACAGCTTAAAAAGAGAATCCTAATGTGATTTCTTTATGATGGTTGAGTTCCTTATCTTATCCTAGTGTCTAAACCCTTCTCCATGGCTGGACCCCCAAATAATATTCCTTGACGTGCTAAGGGGTACCTGGAGAGTGGCATAAGTTTAATAACTACCCTAACCCTAACGCGTACCCTAACCCTAACCGCTACCCTAACCAGAACTCGTACCCTAATCCTAACCCGTACCCTAATCCGAACCCTAACCCTAACAATAACCCAAACCCTAACCCTATACCATACCCTACACCGTACCCGAACCCCTCCCCGAACCCGTAACCTAAGCCGTACCCTAACCCTAACCCTAAGCCTAACCCTATCCTTAGGATACCCTTGACTGCTTCTGCCTCCAATAGATTTCCTAACCACTAGTGTTTTAAGGAACAGCTTAAAAAGAGAATCCTAATGTGATTTCTTTATAATGGGTGTGTTCCTTATCTTATCCTAGTGTCTAAACTCTTCCTCATGGCTGGACCCACAAATAATATTCCTTGACATTCTAAGGGGTATCTAGAGAGTGGGATAGGTTTAATAACTACCCTAACCCTAAGGCGTACCCTAACCCTAACCCCTACCCTAACCCTAACACATACCCTAATCCTAACACGTACCCTAAACTGAGCCCTATCCCTAACACTAACCCTAACCCTAACTCTAACCCATACCCTAGGCCGTACCCGAACCCCTCCCCGAACCCGTACCCTAAGCCGTACCCTAAGCCTAACCCTAAGCCTGACCCTAGCACTAGGCTACCCTTGACTGCTTCTACCTCCAATAGATTTCCTAACCACTAGTGTTTTAAGGAACAGCTTAAAAAGTGAATCCTAATGTGATTTCTTTATAATGGGTGTGTTTCTTATCTTATCCTAGTGTCTAAACTCTTCTCCATGGCTGGACCCCGAAATAATATTCCTTTACGTCCTACGGGATATCTAGAGAGTGGGATAGGTTTAATAACTACCCTAACCCTAACGCGTACCCTAACCCTAACCCCTACCCTAACCCTAACACGTACCCTAATCCTAACCCGTACCCTAAACTGAGCCCTAACCCTAACCCTAACCCTAAACCTAACCCTAACCCATACCCTACGCCGTACAAGAACCGCCCCCGAACCCGTACCCTAGGCCATACCCTAACCCTAACCCTCACCCTAACCCTAACCCTAAGCTAACCTTGACTGCTTCTGCCTCCAATAGATTTCCTAAGCACTAGTGTTTTCAGGAACAGCTTAAAAAGAGAATCCTAATGTGATTTCTTTATAATGGGTGTGTTCCTTATCTTATCCTAGTGTCTAAACTCTTCCTCATGGCTCTACCCCCAAATAATGTTCCTTGACGTGCCAAGGGGTATCTAGAGAGTGGGATAGGTTTAATAATTACCCTAACTCTAACGCGTAGCCTAACCCTAACCCCTAACCTAACCCTAACACGTACCCTAATCCTAACCCGTACCCTAAACCGAGCCCTACCCTAACACTAACCCTAACCCTAACCAATACACTACGCCGTACACGAAGCCCTCCCCGAACCTGTACCCTAAGCCGTACCCTAAGCCGTACCCAAAGCCTAACCCTAACCCTAGGCTACCCTTGACTGCTTCTGCCTCCAATAGATTTCCTAAGCACTAGTGTTTTAAGGAACATCTTAAAAAGAGAATCCTAATGGGATTTCTTTATAATGGGTGTGTTCCTTATCTTATCCTAGGGTCTAAACTCTTCTCCATGGCTGGACCCCCAAATAATATTCCTTTACGTGCTAAGGTGTATCTAGAGAGTGGGATACGTTTAATAACTACCCTAACCCTAACGCGTACCCTATCCCTAACCCCTACTCTAACCCTAACACATACCCTAATCCTAACCCGTAACCTAAACCGAACCCTAACCCTAACACTAACCCTAATACTAACCCTAACCCATACCCTACGCCGTACCCGCACCCCTCCCCGAAACCGTACCCTAAGCCGTACCCTAACCCTAACCCTAAGCCTAACCCTATCCCTAGGCTACCCTTGACTGCTTCTGCCTCAAATAGATTTCCTAAGCACTAGTGTTTTAAGGAACAGCTTAAAAAGAAAATCCCAATATGATTTCTTTATAATGGGTGTGTTCCTTATCTTATCCTAGTGTCTAAACTCTTCTCCATGGCTGGACCCCCAAATAATATTCCTTTACGTGCTAAGGGGTATCTAGGGAGTGGGATAGGTTTAATAACAACCCTAACCCTAACGAGTACCCTAACCCTAACCCCTACACTAACCCTAACACGTAACCTAATCCTAACCCGTACCCTATTCCGAGCCCTAACCCTAACACTAACCCTAACCCTAGCCCTAACCAATACCCTACGCCGTACCCGAAGCCCTCCCCGATCCCGTACCCTAAGCCATACCCTTACCCTAACCCTAAGCCTAACCCTATCCCTAGGCTACCCTTCACTGCTTCTGCCTCCAATAGATTTCCTAAGAACTAGTGTTTTAAGGAACAGCTTAAAAAGAGAATCCCAATGTGATTTTTTATAATGGGTGTGTTCCTTATCTTATCCTAGTGTCTAAACTCTTCCTCATGGCTGGACCCCCAAATAATATTCCTTGACGTTCTAAGGGGTATCTAGAGAGTGGGATAGGTTTAGTAACTACCCTAACCCTAACGCGTACCCTAACCCTAACCCCTACCCTAACCCTAACACGTACCCTGATCCTAACCCGTACCCTAAACCGAGCCCTAACCCTAACCCTAACCCTCACCCTAACCCATACCCTACGCCGTACACGAACCCCTCCCCGAACCCGTACACTAAGCCCTACCCTAACCCTAACCATAAGCCTAACCCTATCCCTAGGCTACCCTTGACTGCTTCTGCCTCCAATAGATATCCTAAGCACTAGTGTTTTAAGGAACAGCTTAAAAGAGAATCCTAATGTGATTTTTTGATAATGGGTGTGTTCCTTATCTTATCCTAGTGTCTAAACTCTTCTCCATGGCTGGACCCCCAAATAATATTCCTTTACGTGCTAAGGGGTATCTAGAGAGTGGGATAGGTTTAATAACTACCCTAACACTAACGCGTACCCTAACCCTAACCCCTACCCTAACCCTAACACGTACCCTAATCCTATCCCATACCCTAAACGCAGCCCTAACACTAACACTAACCCAAACCCTAACCCTAACCCATACCCTCCGCCATACACGAACCTCTCCCCGAACCCGTACCCTAAGCCGTACGCTAAGCCTAACCCTAAGCCTAACCCTAACCCTAGGCTACCCTTGACTGCTTCTGCCTCCAATAGATTTCCTAAGCACTAGTGTTTTAAGGAACAGCTTAAAAAGAGTATCCTAATGTGATTTCTTTATAATGGGTGTGTTCCTTATCTTATCCTAGTGTCTAAACTCTTCCTCATGGCTCTACCCCCAAATAATATTCCTTGACGTGTCAAGGGGTATCTAGAGAGTGGGATAGGTTTAATAATTACCCTAACCCTAACGCGTACCCTAACCCTAACCCCTAACCTAACCCTAACACGTACCCTAATCCTAACCCGTACCCTAAACCGAGCCCTAACCCTAACACTAACCCTAACCCTAACCCATACCCTCCGCCGTACACGAACCCCTCCCCGAACCCGTACCCTAAGCCGTACCCTAAGCCTAACCCTAAGCCTAACCCTAAGCCTGAACCTAACCCTAGACTACCCTTGACTGCTTCTGCCTCCAATAGATTTCCTAAGCACTAGTGTTTTAAGGAACAGCTTAAAAAGAGAATCCTAATGTGATTTCTTTATAATGGGTGTGTTCCTTATCTTATCCTGGTGTCTAAACTCTTCTCCATAGCTGGACCCCCAAATAATATTCCTTTACGTGCTACGGGGTATCTAGAGAGTGGGATAGGTTTAATAACTACCCTAAACCTAACGCGTACCCTAACCCTAAACCCTACCCTAACCATAACACGTGCCCTAATCCTAACTCGTACCCTAAACCGAGCCCTAACCCTAACACTAACCCTAACCCTAACCCTAACCCATACCCTACGCCGTACCCGAACCCCTCCCCGAACCCGTACCCTAAGCCGTACCCTAAGCCTAACCCTAACCCTAGGCTATTCTTGACTACTTCTACCTCCAATAGATTTCCTAAGCACTAGTGTTTTAAGGAACAGCTTAAAAAGAGAATCCTAATGTGATTTCTTTATAATGGGTGTGTTCCTTATCTTTTCCTAGTGTCTAAACTATTCTCCATGGCTGGACCCCCAAATAATATTCCTTTACGTGCTAAGGGGTATCTAGAGAGTGGGATAGGTTTAATAACTACCCTAACCCTAACGCGTACCCTAACCCTAACCTCTACCCTAACCCTAACACGTACCCTAATCCTAACCCCTACCCTAAACCGAACCCTAACCCTACCACTAAACCTAACCCTAACCAATACCCTACGCCGTACACGAACCCCTCCCCGAACCCGTACCCTAAGCCGTACCCTAACCCTAACCATCAGCCTAACCCTAACCCTACGATACCCTTGACTGCTTCTGCCTCCAATACATTTCCTAAGCACTTGTGTTTTAAGGAACAGCTTAAAAAGAGAGTCCTAATGGGATTTCTTTATAATGGGTGTGTTCCTTATCTTATCCTAGGGTCTAAATTCTTATCCATTGCTGGACCCCCAAATAATATTCCTTGACGTGCTAAGGGGTATCTGCAGAGTGGGATAGATTTAATAACTACCCTAACCCTAACACATACCCTAATCCTAACCCGTAACCTAAACCGAGCCCTAACCCTAACACTAACCCTAACCCTAACCCTAACGCATACCCTACGCCGTACCCGAACCCCTCCCTGAACCGTACCCTAAGCCGTACCCTAAGCCTAACCCCAAGCCTAACCCTAACCCTAGGCTACCCTTGACTGCTTCTGCCTCCAATAGATTTCCTAAGCACTAGTGTTTTAAGGAACAGCTTAAAAAGAGAATCCTAATGTGATTTCTTTATAATGGGTGTGTTCCTTATCTTATCCTAGTGTCTAAACTCTTCTCCATGGCTAGACCCCCAAATAATATTCCTTTACGTGCTAAGGGATATCTAGAGAGTGGGATAGGTTTAATAACTACCCTAACCCTAATGCGTACCCTAACCCTAACACCTACGCTAACCCTAACACGTACCCTAATCCTAACCCGTACACTAAACCGAGCCCTAACCCTAACACTATCCCTAACCCTAACCCTAACCGATACCATACGCCGTACCCGATGCCCTCACCGAACCCGTACCCTAAGCCGTACCCTAAGCCTAACCCTAAGCCTAACCCTAACCCTAGGCTACCCTTGACTGCTTCTGCCTCCAATAGATTTCCTAAGCACTAGTGTTTTAAGGAACAGCTTAAAAAGAGAATCCTAATGTGATTTCTCTATAATGGGTGTGTTCCTTATCTTATCCTAGTGTCTAAACTCTTCTCCATGGCTGGACCCCCAAATAATATTCCTTTACGTGCTAAGGGGTATCTAGAGAGTGGGATAGGTTTAATAACTGCCCTAACCCTAATGCGTACCCTAACCCTAACCCCTACCCTAACCCTAACACGTAACCTAATCCTAACCCGTACCCTAAACGGAGCCCTAACCCTAACACTAACCCTAACCCTAACCCTAACCCATACCCTACGCCGTACCCGAACCCCTCCCCGAACCCGTACCCTAAGCCGTACCCTAAGCCTAACTCCAAGCCTAACCCTAACCCTAGGCTACCCTTGACTGCTTCTGCCTCCAATAGATTTCCTAAGCACTAGTGTTTTAAGGAACAGCTTAAAAAGAGAATCCTAATGTGATTTCTTTATAATGGGTGTGTTCCTTATCTTATCCTAGTGTCTAAACTCTTCTCCATGGCTGGACCTCCAAATAATATTCCTTTACGTGCTAAGGGGTATCTAGAGAGTGGGATAGGTTTAATAACTACCCTAACACTAACGCGTACCATAACCCTAACCCCTACCCTAACCCTAACACGTACCCTAATCCTATCCCATACCCTAAACGCAGCCCTAACCCTAACACTAACCCAAACCCTAACCCTAACCCATACCTTCCGCCATACACGAACCTCTCCTCGAACCCGTACCCTATGCCGTACGCTAAGCCTAACCCTAAGCCTAACCCTAACCCTAGGCTACCCTTGACTGCTTCTGCCTCCAATAGATTTCCTAAGCACTAGTGTTTTAAGGAACAGCTTAAAAAGAGAATCCTAATGTGATTTCTTTATAATGGGTGTGTTCCTTATCTTATCCTAGTGTCTAAACTCTTCTCCATGGCTGGACCTCCAAATAATATTCCTTTACGTGCTAAGGTGTATCTAGAGAGTGGGATAGCTTTAATAACTACCCTAACTCTAACGCGTACCATAACCCTAACCCCTACCCTAACCCTAACACGTACCCTAAACCGAGCCCTAACCCTAACACTAACCCTAACCCTAAGCCTATCCCATACCCTACGCCGTACCCGAAGCCCTCCCCGAACCCGTACCCTAAGCCTAACCCTAACCCTAGGCTACCCTTGACTGCTTCTGCCTCCAATAGATTTCCTAAGCACTAGTGTTTTAAGGAACAGCTTAAGAAGAGAATCCTAATGTGATTTCTTTATAATGGGTGTGTTCCTTATCTTATCCTAGTGTCTAAACTCTTCTCCATGGCTGGACCCCCAAATAATATTCCTTTACGTGCTAAGGGGTATCTAGAGAGTGGGATAGGTTTAATAACTACCCTAACCCTAATGCGTACCCTAACCCTAACCCCTACCCTAACTCTAACACGTAACCTACTCCTAACCCGTACCCTAAACGGAGACCTAACCCTAACACTAACCCTAACCCTAACCCTAACCCATACCCTACGCCGTACCCGAACCCCTCCCCGAACCCGTACCCTAAGCCGTACCCTAAGCCTAACCCCAAGCCTAACCCTAACCCTAGGCTACCCTTGACTGCTTCTGCCTCCAATAGATTGCCTAAGCACTAGTGTTTTAAGGAACAGCTTAAAAAGAGAATCTTAATGTGATTTCTTTATAATGGGTGTGTTCCTTATCTTATCCTAGTGTCTAAACTCTTCTCCATGGCTGGACCCCCAAATAATATTCCTTTACGTGCTAAGGGGTATCTAGAGAGTGGGATAGGTTTAATAACTACCCTAACCCTAATGAGTACCCTAACCCTAACCCCTACCCTAACCCTAACACGTAACCTAATCCTAACCCGTACCCTAAACGGAGCCCTAACCCTAACACTAACCCTACCCTTAACCCTAACACATACCCTACGCCGTACCCGAACCTCTCCGTGAACCCGTACCCTAAGCCGTACCCTAAGCCTAACCCTAAGCCTAACCCTAACCCTTAGATACCATTGACTGCTTCTGCCTCCAATAGATTTCCTAAGCACTAGTGTTTTAAGGAACAGCTTAAAAAGAGAATCCTAATGTGATTTCTTTATAATGGGTGTGTTGCTTATCTTATCCTATTGTCTAAACTCTTCTCCATGGCTGGACCCCCAAATAATATTCCTTTACGTGCTACGGGGTATCTAGAGAGTGGGATAGGTTTAATAACTACCCTAAACCTAACGCGTACCCTAACCCTAAACCCTACCCTAACCATAACACGTGCCCTAATCCTAACCCGTACCCTAAACCGAGCCCTAACCCTAACACTAACCCTAACCCTAACCCTAACCCATACCCTACGCCGTACCCGAACCCCTCCCCGAACCCGTACCCTAAGCCGTACCCTAAGCCTAACCCTAACCCTAGGCTACTCTTGACTACTTCTACCTCCAATAGATTTCCTAAGCACTAGTGTTTTAAGGAACAGCTTAAAAAGAGAATCCTAATGTGATTTCTTTATAATGGGTGTGTTCCTTATCTTTTCCTAGTGTCTAAACTATTCTCCATGGCTGGACCCCCAAATAATATTCCTTTACGTGCTAAGGGGTATCTAGAGAGTGGGATAGGTTTAATAACTACCCTAACCCTAACGCGTACCCTAACCCTAACCTCTACCCTAACCCTAACACGTACCCTAATCCTAACCCGTACCCTAAACCGAACCCTAACCCTAACACTAAACCTAACCCTAAACAATACCCTACGCCGTACACGAACCCCTCCCCGAACCCGTACCCTAAGCCGTACCCTAACCCTAACCATCAGCCAAACCCTAACCCTACGATACCCTTGACTGCTTCTGCCTCCAATACATTTCCTAAGCACTTGTGTTTTAAGGAACAGCTTAAAAAGAGAGTCCTAATGGGATTTCTTTATAATGGGTGTGTTCCTTATCTTATCCTAGGGTCTAAAT
Organism: Balaenoptera physalus; assembly: GCF_965194825.1. Lineage (NCBI taxonomy): Eukaryota > Metazoa > Chordata > Mammalia > Artiodactyla > Balaenopteridae > Balaenoptera > Balaenoptera physalus. The sequence continues at coordinate 928,749 of NC_138889.1, forward strand.
TCTTATCCATGGCTGGACCCCCAAATAATATTCCTTGACGTGCTAAGGGGTATCTGGAGAGTGGGATAGATTTAATAACTACCCTAACCCTAACACATACCCTAATCCTAACCCGTAACCTAAACCGAGCCCTAACCCTAACACTAACCCTAACCCTAACCCTAACGCATACCCTACGCCGTACCCGAACCCCTCCCTGAACCCGTACCCTAAGCCGTACCCTAAGCCTAACCCCAAGCCTAACCCTAACCCTAGGCTACCCTTGACTGCTTCTGCCTGCAATAGATTTCCTAAGCACTAGTGTTTTAAGGAACAGCTTAAAAAGAGAATCCTAATGTGATTTCTTTATAATGGGTGTGTTCCTTATCTTATCCTAGTGTCTAAACTCTTCTCCATGGCTAGACCCCCAAATAATATTCCTTTACGTGCTAAGGGATATCTAGAGAGTGGGATAGGTTTAATAACTACCCTAACCCTAATGCGTACCCTAACCCTAACACCTACGCTAACCCTAACACGTACCCTAATCCTAACCCGTACACTAAACCGAGCCCTAACCCTAACACTAACCCTAACCCTAACCCTAACCGATACCATACGCCGTACCCGATGCCCTCACCGAACCCGTACCCTAAGCCGTACCCTAAGCCTAACCCTAAGCCTAACCCTAACCCTAGGCTACCCTTGACTACTTCTGCCTCCAATAGATTTCCTAAGCACTAGTGTTTTAAGGAACAGCTTAAAAAGAGAATCCTAATGTGATTTCTCTATAATGGGTGTGTTCCTTATCTTATCCTAGTGTCTAAACTCTTCTCCATGGCTGGACCCCCAAATAATATTCCTTTACGTGCTAAGGGGTATCTAGAGAGTGGGATAGGTTTAATAACTACCCTAACCCTAATGCGTACCCTAACCCTAACCCCTACCCTAACCCTAACACGTACCCTAATCCTAACCCGTACCCTAAACGGAGCCCTAACCCTAACACTAACCCTAACCCTAACCCTAACCCATACCCTACGCCGTACCCGAACCCCTCCCCGAACCCGTACCCTAAGCCGTACCCTAAGCCTAACCCTAACCCTAGGCTACTCTTGACTACTTCTACCTCCAATAGATTTCCTAAGCACTAGTGTTTTAAGGAACAGCTTAAAAAGAGAATCCTAATGTGATTTCTTTATAATGGGTGTGTTCCTTATCTTTTCCTAGTGTCTAAACTATTCTCCATGGCTGGACCCCCAAATAATATTCCTTTACGTGCTAAGGGGTATCTAGAGAGTGGGATAGGTTTAATAACTACCCTAACCCTAACGCGTACCCTAACCCTAACCTCTACCCTAACCCTAACACGTACCCTAATCCTAAACCGTACCCTAAACCGAACCCTAACCCTAACACTAAACCTAACCCTAACCAATACCCTACGCCGTACACGAACCCCTCCCCGAACCCGTACCCTAAGCCGTACCCTAACCCTAACCATCAGCCTAACCCTAACCCTACGATACCCTTGACTGCTTCTGCCTCCAATACATTTCCTAAGCACTTGTGTTTTAAGGAACAGCTTAAAAAGAGAGTCCTAAAGGGATTTCTTTATAATGGGTATGTTCCTTATCTTGTCCTAGGGTCTAAATTCTTATCCATGGCTGGACCCCCAAATAATATTCCTTGACGTGCTAAGGGGTATCTGGAGAGTGGGATAGATTTAATAACTACCCTAACCCTAACACATACCCTAACCCTAACCCCTAAGCTCACCCTAACTCGTACCCTAATTCTAACCCGTACCCTAAACCGAGACCTAACCCTAACACTAACCCTAACCCTAACCCTAACGCATACCCTACGCCGTACCCGAACCCCTCCCTGAACCCGTACCCTAAGCCGTACCCTAAGCCTAACCCCAAGCCTAACCCTAACCCTAGGCTACCCTTGACTACTTCTGCCTCCAATAGATTTCCTAAGCACTAGTGTTTTAAGGAACAGCTTAAAAAGAGAATCCTAATGTGATTTCTTTATAATGGGTGTGTTCCTTATCTTATCCTAATGTCTAAACTCTTCTCCATGGCTGGACCCCCAAATAATATTCCTTTACGTGCTAAGGGGTATCTAGAGAGTGGGATAGGTTTAATAACTACCCTAACCCTAATGCGTACCCTAACCCTAACCCCTACCCTAACCCTAACACGTACCCTAATCCTAACCCGTACCCTAAACTGAGCCCTAACCCTAACCCTAACCCTAAACCTAACCCTAACCCATACCCTACGCCGTACAAGAACCGCCCCCGAACCCGTACCCTAGGCCATACCCTAACCCTAACCCTCACCCTAACCCTAACCCTAAGCTAACCTTGACTGCTTCTGCCTCCAATAGATTTCCTAAGCACTAGTGTTTTCAGGAACAGCTTAAAAAGAGAATCCTAATGTGATTTCTTTATAATGGGTGTGTTCCTTATCTTATCCTAGTGTCTAAACTCTTCCTCATGGCTCTACCCCCAAATAATGTTCCTTGACGTGCCAAGGGGTATCTAGAGAGTGGGATAGGTTTAATAATTACCCTAACCCTAACGCGTACCCTAACCCTAACCCCTAACCTAACCCTAACACGTACCCTAATCCTAACCCGTACCCTAAACAGAGCCCTACCCTAACACTAACCCTAACCCTAACCAATACCCTACGCCGTACACGAAGCCCTCCCCGAACCTGTACCCTAAGCCGTACCCTAAGCCGTACCCAAAGCCTAACCCTATCCCTAGGCTACCCTTGACTGCTTCTGCCTCCAATAGATTTCCTAAGCACTAGTGTTTTAAGGAACATCTTAAAAAGAGAATCCTAATGGGATTTCTTTATAATGGGTGTGTTCCTTATCTTATCCTAGGGTCTAAACTCTTCTCCATGGCTGGACCCCCAAATAATATTCCTTTACGTGCTAAGGTGTATCTAGAGAGTGGGATACGTTTAATAACTACCCTAACCCTAACGCGTACCCTATCCCTAACCCCTACTCTAACCCTAACACGTACCCTAATCCTAACCCGTAACCTAAACCGAACCCTAACCCTAACACTAACCCTAATACTAACCCTAACCCATACCCTACGCCGTACCCACACCCCTCCCCGAAACCGTACCCTAAGCCGTACCCTAACCCTAACCCTAAGCCTAACCCTATCCCTAGGCTACCCTTGACTGCTTCTGCCTCCAATAGATTGCCTAAGCACTAGTGTTTTAAGGAACAGCTTAAAAAGAAAATCCCAATATGGTTTCTTTATAATGGGTGTGTTCCTTATCTTATCCTAGTGTCTAAACTCTTCTCCATGGCTGGACCCCCAAATAATATTCCTTTACGTGCTAGGGGGTATCTAGGGAGTGGGATAGGTTTAATAACTACCCTAACCCTAACGAGTACCCTAACCCTAACCCCTACACTAACCCTAACACGTAACCTAATCCTAACCCGTACCCTAAACCGAGCCCTAACCCTAACACTAACCCTAACCCTAGCCCTAACCCATACCCTACGCCGTACCCGAAGCCCTCCCCGATCCCGTACCCTAAGCCATACCCTTACCCTAACCCTAAGCCTAACCCTATCCCTAGGCTACCCTTGACTGCTTCTGCCTCCAATAGATTTCCTAAGAACTAGTGTTTTAAGGAACAGCTTAAAAAGAGAATCCCAATGTGATTTTTTATAATGGGTGTGTTCCTTATCTTATCCTAGTGTCTAAACTCTTCCTCATGGCTGGACCCCCAAATAATATTCCTTGACGTTCTAAGGGGTATCTAGAGAGTGGGATAGGTTTAGTAACTACCCTAACCCTAACGCGTACCCTAACCCTAACCCCTACCCTAACCCTAACACGTACCCTGATCCTAACCCGTACCCTAAACCGAGCCCTAACCCTAACCCTAACCCTCACCCTAACCCATACCCTACGCCGTACACGAACCCCTCCCCGAACCCGTACACTAAGCCCTACCCTAACCCTAACCATAAGCCTAACCCTATCCCTAGGCAACCCTTGACTGCTTCTGCCTCCAATAGATATCCTAAGCACTAGTGTTTTAAGGAACAGCTTAAAAGAGAATCCTAATGTGATTTCTTGATAATGGGTGTGTTCCTTATCTTATCCTAGTGTCTAAACTCTTCTCCATGGCTGGACCCCCAAATAATATTCCTTTACGTGCTAAGGGGTATCTAGAGAGTGGGATAGGTTTAATAACTACCCTAACACTAACGCGTACCCTAACCCTAACCCCTACCCTAACCCTAACACGTACCCTAATCCTATCCCATACCCTAAACGCAGCCCTAACACTAACACTAACCCAAACCCTAACCCTAACCCATACCCTCCGCCATACACGAACCTCTCCCCGAACCCGTACCCTAAGCCGTACGCTAAGCCTAACCCTAAGCCTAACCCTAACCCTAGGCTACCCTTGACTGCTTCTGCCTCCAATAGATTTCCTAAGCACTAGTGTTTTAAGGAACAGCTTAAAAAGAGAATCCTAATGTGATTTCTTTATAATGGGTGTGTTCCTTATCTTATCCTAGTGTCTAAACTCTTCCTCATGGCTCTACCCCCAAATAATATTCCTTGACGTGTCAAGGGGTATCTAGAGAGTGGGATAGGTTTAATAATTACCCTAACCCTAATGCGTACCCTAACCCTAACCCCTAACCTAACCCTAACACGTACCCTAATCCTAACCCGTACCCTAAACCGAGCCCTAACCCTAACACTAACCCTAACCCTAACCCATACCCTCCGCCGTACACGAACCCCTCCCCGAACCCGTACCCTAAGCCGTACCCTAAGCCTAACCCTAAGCCTCAACCTAACCCTAGACTACCCTTGACTGCTTCTGCCTCCAATAGATTTCCTAAGCACTAGTGTTTTAAGGAACAGCTTAAAAAGAGAATCCTAATGTGATTTCTTTATAATGGGTGTGTTCCTTATCTTTTCCTAGTGTCTAAACTATTCTCCATGGCTGGACCCCCAAATAATATTCCTTTACGTGCTAAGGGGTATCTAGAGAGTGGGATAGGTTTAATAACTACCCTAACCCTAACGCGTACCCTAACCCTAACCTCTACCCTAACCCTAACACGTACCCTAATCCTAACCCGTACCCTAAACCGAACCCTAACCCTAACACTAAACCTAACCCTAACCAATACCCTACGCCGTACACGAACCCCTCCCCGAACCCGTACCCTAAGCCGTACCCTAACCCTAACCATCAGCCTAACCCTAACCCTACGATACCCTTGACTGCTTCTGCCTCCAATACATTTCCTAAGCACTTGTGTTTTAAGGAACAGCTTAAAAAGAGAGTCCTAATGGGATTTCTTTATAATGGGTGTGTTCCTTATCTTATCCTAGGGTCTAAATTCTTATCCATGGCTGGACCCCCAAATAATATTCCTTGACGTGCTAAGGGGTATCTGGAGAGTGGGATAGATTTAATAACTACCCTAACCCTAACACATACCCTAATCCTAACCCGTAACCTAAACCGAGCCCTAACCCTAACACTAACCCTAACCCTAACCCTAACGCATACCCTACGCCGTACCCGAACCCCTCCCTGAACCCGTACCCTAAGCCGTACCCTAAGCCTAACCCCAAGCCTAACCCTAACCCTAGGCTACCCTTGACTGCTTCTGCCTCCAATAGATTTCCTAAGCACTAGTGTTTTAAGGAACAGCTTAAAAAGAGAATCCTAATGTGATTTCTCTATAATGGGTGTGTTCCTTATCTTATCCTAGTGTCTAAACTCTTCTCCATGGCTGGACCTCCAAATAATATTCCTTTACGTGCTAAGGGGTATCTAGAGAGTGGGATAGGTTTAATAACTACCCTAACACTAACGCGTACCATAACCCTAACCCCTACCCTAACCCTAACACGTACCCTAATCCTATCCCATACCCTAAACGCAGCCCTAACCCTAACACTAAACCAAACCCTAACCCTAACCCATACCTTCCGCCATACACGAACCTCTCCTCGAACCCGTACCCTATGCCGTACGCTAAGCCTAACCCTAAGCCTAACCCTAACCCTAAGCTACCCTTGACTGCTTCTGCCTCCAATAGATTTCCTAAGCACTAGTGTTTTAAGGAACAGCTTAAAAAGAGAATCCTAATGTGATTTCTTTATAATGGGTGTGTTCCTTATCTTATCCTAGTGTCTAAACTCTTCTCCATGGCTGGACCTCCAAATAATATTCCTTTACGTGCTAAGGTGTATCTAGAGAGTGGGATAGCTTTAATAACTACCCTAACTCTAACGCGTACCATAACCCTAACCCCTACCCTAACCCTAACACGTACCCTAAACCGAGCCCTAACCCTAACACTAACCCTAACCCTAAGCCTATCCCATAACCTACGCCGTACCCGAAGCCCTCCCCGAACCCGTACCCTAAGCCTAACCCTAACCCTAGGCTACCCTTGACTGCTTCTGCCTCCAATAGATTTCCTAAGCACTAGTGTTTTAAGGAACAGCTTAAGAAGAGAATCCTAATGTGATTTCTTTATAATGGGTGTGTTCCTTATCTTATCCTAGTGTCTAAACTCTTCTCCATGGCTGGACCCCCAAATAATATTCCTTTACGTGCTAAGGGGTATCTAGAGAGTGGGATAGGTTTAATAACTACCCTAACCCTAATGCGTACCCTAACCCTAACCCCTACCCTAACTCTAACACGTAACCTAATCCTAACCCGTACCCTAAACGGAGACCTAACCCTAACACTAACCCTAACCCTAACCCTAACCCATACCCTACGCCGTACCCGAACCCCTCCCCGAACCCGTACCCTAAGCCGTACCCTAAGCCTAACCCCAAGCCTAACCCTAACCCTAGGCTACCCTTGACTGCTTCTGCCTCCAATAGATTGCCTAAGCACTAGTGTTTTAAGGAACAGCTTAAAAAGAGAATCCTAATGTGATTTCTTTATAATGGGTGTGTTCCTTATCTTATCCTAGTGTCTAAACTCTTCTCCATGGCTGGACCCCCAAATAATATTCCTTTACGTGCTAAGGGGTATCTAGAGAGTGGGATAGGTTTAATAACTACCCTAACCCTAATGAGTACCCTAACCCTAACCCCTACCCTAACCCTAACACGTAACCTAATCCTAACCCGTACCCTAAACGGAGCCCTAACCCTAACACTAACCCTACCCTTAACCCTAACACATACCCTACGCCGTACCCGAACCTCTCCGTGAACCCGTACCCTAAGCCGTACCCTAAGCCTAACCCTAAGCCTAACCCTAACCCTTAGATACCATTGACTGCTTCTGCCTCCAATAGATTTCCTAAGCACTAGTGTTTTAAGGAACAGCTTAAAAAGAGAATCCTAATGTGATTTCTTTATAATGGGTGTGTTGCTTATCTTATCCTATTGTCTAAACTCTTCTCCATGGCTGGACCCCCAAATAATATTCCTTTACGTGCTACGGGGTATCTAGAGAGTGGGATAGGTTTAATAACTACCCTAAACCTAACGCGTACCCTAACCCTAAACCCTACCCTAACCATAACACGTGCCCTAATCCTAACCCGTACCCTAAACCGAGCCCTAACCCTAACACTAACCCTAACCCTAACCCTAACCCATACCCTACGCCTTACCCGAACCCCTCCCCGAACCCGTACCCTAAGCCGTACCCTAAGCCTAACCCTAACCCTAGGCTACTCTTGACTACTTCTACCTCCAATAGATTTCCTAAGCACTAGTGTTTTAAGGAACAGCTTAAAAAGAGAATCCTAATGTGATTTCTTTATAATGGGTGTGTTCCTTATCTTTTCCTAGTGTCTAAACTATTCTCCATGGCTGGACCCCCAAATAATATTCCTTTACGTGCTAAGGGGTATCTAGAGAGTGGGATAGGTTTAATAACTACCCTAACCCTAACGCGTACCCTAACCCTAACCTCTACCCTAACCCTAACACGTACCCTAATCCTAACCCGTACCCTAAACCGAACCCTAACCCTAACACTAAACCTAACCCTAAACAATACCCTACGCCGTACACGAACCCCTCCCCGAACCCGTACCCTAAGCCGTACCCTAACCCTAACCATCAGCCAAACCCTAACCCTACGATACCCTTGACTGCTTCTGCCTCCAATACATTTCCTAAGCACTTGTGTTTTAAGGAACAGCTTAAAAAGAGAGTCCTAATGGGATTTCTTTATAATGGGTGTGTTCCTTATCTTATCCTAGGGTCTAAATTCTTATCCATGGCTGGACCCCCAAATAATATTCCTTGACGTGCTAAGGGGTATCTGGAGAGTGGGATAGATTTAATAACTACCCTAACCCTAACACATACCCTAATCCTAACCCGTAACCTAAACCGAGCCCTAACCCTAACACTAACCCTAACCCTAACCCTAACGCATACCCTACGCCGTACCCGAACCCCTCCCTGAACCCGTACCCTAAGCCGTACCCTAAGCCTAACCCCAAGCCTAACCCTAACCCTAGGCTACCCTTGACTGCTTCTGCCTCCAATAGATTTCCTAAGCACTAGTGTTTTAAGGAACAGCTTAAAAAGAGAATCCTAATGTGATTTCTTTATAATGGGTGTGTTCCTTATCTTATCCTAGTGTCTAAACTCTTCTCCATGGCTAGACCCCCAAATAATATTCCTTTACGTGCTAAGGGATATCTAGAGAGTGGGATAGGTTTAATAACTACCCTAACCCTAATGCGTACCCTAACCCTAACACCTACGCTAACCCTAACACGTACCCTAATCCTAACCCGTACACTAAACCGAGCCCTAACCCTAACACTAACCGATACCATACGCCGTACCCGATGCCCTCACCGAACCCGTACCCTAAGCCGTACCCTAAGCCTAACCCTAAGCCTAACCCTAACCCTAGGCTACCCTTGACTACTTCTGCCTCCAATAGATTTCCTAAGCACTAGTGTTTTAAGGAACAGCTTAAAAAGAGAATCCTAATGTGATTTCTCTATAATGGGTGTGTTCCTTATCTTATCCTAGTGTCTAAACTCTTCTCCATGGCTGGACCCCCAAATAATATTCCTTTACGTGCTAAGGGGTATCTAGAGAGTGGGATAGGTTTAATAACTACCCTAACCCTAATGCGTACCCTAACCCTAACCCCTACCCTAACCCTATCACGTACCCTAATCCTAACCCGTACCCTAAACGGAGCCCTAACCCTAACACTAACCCTAACCCTAACCCTAACCCATACCCTACGCCGTACCCGAACCCCTCCCCGAACCCGTACCCTAAGCCGTACCCTAAGCCTAACCCCAAGCCTAACCCTAACCCTAGGCTACCCTTGACTGCTTCTGCCTCCAATAGATTTCCTAAGCACTAGTGTTTTAAGGAACAGCTTAAAAAGAGAATCCTAATGTGATTTCTTTATAATGGGTGTGTTCCTTATCTTATCCTAGTGTCTAAACTCTTCTCCATGGCTGGACCTCCAAATAATATTCCTTTACGTGCTAAGGGGTATCTAGAGAGTGGGATAGGTTTAATAACTACCCTAACACTAACGCGTACCATAACCCTAACCCCTACCCTAACCCTAACACGTACCCTAATCCTATCCCATACCCTAAACGCAGCCCTAACCCTAACACTAACCCAAACCCTAACCCTAACCCATACCTTCCGCCATACACGAACCTCTCCTCGAACCCGTACCCTATGCCGTACGCTAAGCCTAACCCTAAGCCTAACCCTAACCCTAGGCTACCCTTGACTGCTTCTGCCTCCAATAGATTTCCTAAGCACTAGTGTTTTAAGGAACAGCTTAAAAAGAGAATCCTAATGTGATTTCTTTATAATGGGTGTGTTCCTTATCTTATCCTAGTTTCTAAACTCTTCTCCATGGCTGGACCTCCAAATAATATTCCTTTACGTGCTAAGGTGTATCTAGAGAGTGGGATAGGTTTAATAACTACCCTAACTCTAACGCGTACCCTAACCCTAACCCCTACCCTAACCCTAACACGTACCCTAAACCGAGCCCTAACCCTAACACTAACCCTAACCCTAAGCCTATCCCATACCCTACGCCGTACCCGAACCCCTCCCCGAACCCGTACCCTAAGCCGTACCCTAAGCCTAACCCCAAGCCTAACCCTAACCCTAGGCTACCCTTGACTGCTTCTGCCTCCAATAGATTGCCTAAGCACTAGTGTTTTAAGGAACAGCTTAAAAAGAGAATCCTAATGTGATTTCTTTATAATGGGTGTGTTCCTTATCTTATCCTAGTGTCTAAACTCTTCTCCATGGCTGGACCCCCAAATAATATTCCTTTACGTGCTAAGGGGTATCTAGAGAGTGGGATAGGTTTAATAACTACCCTAACCCTAATGAGTACCCTAACCCTAACCCCTACCCTAACCCTAACACGTAACCTAATCCTAACCCGTACCCTAAACGGAGCCCTAACCCTAACACTAACCCTAACCTTAACCCTAACACATACCCTACGCCGTACCCGAACCTCTCTGTGAACCCGTACCCTAAGCCGTACCCTAAGCCTAACCCTAAGCCTAACCCTAACCCTTAGATACCATTGACTGCTTCTGCCTCCAATAGATTTCCTAAGCACTAGTGTTTTAAGGAACAGCTTAAAAAGAGAATCCTAATGTGATTTCTTTATAATGGGTGTGTTGCTTATCTTATCCTATTGTCTAAACTCTTCTCCATGGCTGGACCCCCAAATAATATTCCTTTACGTGCTACGGGGTATCTAGAGAGTGGGATAGGTTTAATAACTACCCTAAACCTAACGCGTACCCTAACCCTAAACCCTACCCTAACCATAACACGTGCCCTAATCCTAACCCGTACCCTAAACCGAGCCCTAACCCTAACACTAACCCTAACCCTAACCCTAACCCATACCCTACGCCGTACCCGAACCCCTCCCCGAACCCGTACCCTAAGCCGTACCCTAAGCCTAACCCTAACCCTAGGCTACTCTTGACTACTTCTACCTCCAATAGATTTCCTAAGCACTAGTGTTTTAAGGAACAGCTTAAAAAGAGAATCCTAATGTGATTTCTTTATAATGGGTGTGTTCCTTATCTTTTCCTAGTGTCTAAACTATTCTCCATGGCTGGACCCCCAAATAATATTCCTTTACGTGCTAAGGGGTATCTAGAGAGTGGGATAGGTTTAATAACTACCCTAACCCTAACGCGTACCCTAACCCTAACCTCTACCCTAACCCTAACACGTACCCTAATCCTAAACCGTACCCTAAACCGAACCCTAACCCTAACACTAAACCTAACCCTAACCAATACCCTACGCCGTACACGAACCCCTCCCCGAACCCGTACCCTAAGCCGTACCCTAACCCTAACCATCAGCCTAACCCTAACCCTACGATACCCTTGACTGCTTCTGCCTCCAATACATTTCCTAAGCACTTGTGTTTTAAGGAACAGCTTAAAAAGAGAGTCCTAATGGGATTTCTTTATAATGGGTATGTTCCTTATCTTGTCCTAGGGTCTAAATTCTTATCCATGGCTGGACCCCCAAATAATATTCCTTGACGTGCTAAGGGGTATCTGGAGAGTGGGATAGATTTAATAACTACCCTAACCCTAACACATACCCTAACCCTAACCCCTAAGCTCACCCTAACTCGTACCCTAATTCTAACCAGTACCCTAAACCGAGACCTAACCCTAACACTAACCCTAACCCTAACCCTAACGCATACCCTACGCCGTACCCGAACCCCTCCCTGAACCCGTACCCTAAGCCGTACCCTAAGCCTAACCCCAAGCCTAACCCTAACCCTAGGCTACCCTTGACTGCTTCTGCCTCCAATAGATTTCCTAAGCACTAGTGTTTTAAGGAACAGCTTAAAAAGAGAATCCTAATGTGATTTCTTTATAATGGGTGTGTTCCTTATCTTATCCTAATGTCTAAACTCTTCTCCATGGCTGGACCCCCAAATAATATTCCTTTACGTGCTAAGGGGTATCTAGAGAGTGGGATAGGTTTAATAACTACCCTAACCCTAATGCGTACCCTAACCCTAACCCCTACCCTAACCCTAACACGTACCCTAATCCTAACCCGTACCCTAAACTGAGCCCTAACCCTAACCCTAACCCTAAACCTAACCCTAACCCATACCCTACGCCGTACAAGAACCGCCCCCGAACCCGTACCCTAGGCCATACCCTAACCCTAACCCTCACCCTAACCCTAACCCTAAGCTAACCTTGACTGCTTCTGCCTCCAATAGATTTCCTAAGCACTAGTGTTTTCAGGAACAGCTTAAAAAGAGAATCCTAATGTGATTTCTTTATAATGGGTGTGTTCCTTATCTTATCCTAGTGTCTAAACTCTTCCTCATGGCTCTACCCCCAAATAATGTTCCTTGACGTGCCAAGGGGTATCTAGAGAGTGGGATAGGTTTAATAATTACCCTAACCCTAACGCGTACCCTAACCCTAACCCCTAACCTAACCCTAACACGTACCCTAATCCTAACCCGTACCCTAAACAGAGCCCTACCCTAACACTAACCCTAACCCTAACCAATACCCTACGCCGTACACGAAGCCCTCCCCGAACCTGTACCCTAAGCCGTACCCTAAGCCGTACCCAAAGCCTAACCCTATCCCTAGGCTACCCTTGACTGCTTCTGCCTCCAATAGATTTCCTAAGCACTAGTGTTTTAAGGAACATCTTAAAAAGAGAATCCTAATGGGATTTCTTTATAATGGGTGTGTTCCTTATCTTATCCTAGGGTCTAAACTCTTCTCCATGGCTGGACCCCCAAATAATATTCCTTTACGTGCTAAGGTGTATCTAGAGAGTGGGATACGTTTAATAACTACCCTAACCCTAACGCGTACCCTATCCCTAACCCCTACTCTAACCCTAACACGTACCCTAATCCTAACCCGTAACCTAAACCGAACCCTAACCCTAACACTAACCCTAATACTAACCCTAACCCATACCCTACGCCGTACCCACACCCCTCCCCGAAACCGTACCCTAAGCCGTACCCTAACCCTAACCCTAAGCCTAACCCTATCCCTAGGCTACCCTTGACTGCTTCTGCCTCCAATAGATTGCCTAAGCACTAGTGTTTTAAGGAACAGCTTAAAAAGAAAATCCCAATATGGTTTCTTTATAATGGGTGTGTTCCTTATCTTATCCTAGTGTCTAAACTCTTCTCCATGGCTGGACCCCCAAATAATATTCCTTTACGTGCTAGGGGGTATCTAGGGAGTGGGATAGGTTTAATAACTACCCTAACCCTAACGAGTACCCTAACCCTAACCCCTACACTAACCCTAACACGTAACCTAATCCTAACCCGTACCCTAAACCGAGCCCTAACCCTAACACTAACCCTAACCCTAGCCCTAACCCATACCCTACGCCGTACCCGAAGCCCTCCCCGATCCCGTACCCTAAGCCATACCCTTACCCTAACCCTAAGCCTAACCCTATCCCTAGGCTACCCTTGACTGCTTCTGCCTCCAATAGATTTCCTAAGAACTAGTGTTTTAAGGAACAGCTTAAAAAGAGAATCCCAATGTGATTTTTTATAATGGGTGTGTTCCTTATCTTATCCTAGTGTCTAAACTCTTCCTCATGGCTGGACCCCCAAATAATATTCCTTGACGTTCTAAGGGGTATCTAGAGAGTGGGATAGGTTTAGTAACTACCCTAACCCTAACGCGTACCCTAACCCTAACCCCTACCCTAACCCTAACACGTACCCTGATCCTAACCCGTACCCTAAACCGAGCCCTAACCCTAACCCTAACCCTCACCCTAACCCATACCCTACACCGTACACGAACCCCTCCCCGAACCCGTACACTAAGCCCTACCCTAACCCTAACCATAAGCCTAACCCTATCCCTAGGCAACCCTTGACTGCTTCTGCCTCCAATAGATATCCTAAGCACTAGTGTTTTAAGGAACAGCTTAAAAGAGAATCCTAATGTGATTTCTTGATAATGGGTGTGTTCCTTATCTTATCCTAGTGTCTAAACTCTTCTCCATGGCTGGACCCCCAAATAATATTCCTTTACGTGCTAAGGGGTATCTAGAGAGTGGGATAGGTTTAATAACTACCCTAACACTAACGCGTACCCTAACCCTAACCCCTACCCTAACCCTAACACGTACCCTAATCCTATCCCATACCCTAAACGCAGCCCTAACACTAACACTAACCCAAACCCTAACCCTAACCCATACCCTCCGCCATACACGAACCTCTCCCCGAACCCGTACCCTAAGCCGTACGCTAAGCCTAACCCTAAGCCTAACCCTAACCCTAGGCTACCCTTGACTGCTTCTGCCTCCAATAGATTTCCTAAGCACTAGTGTTTTAAGGAACAGCTTAAAAAGAGAATCCTAATGTGATTTCTTTATAATGGGTGTGTTCCTTATCTTATCCTAGTGTCTAAACTCTTCCTCATGGCTCTACCCCCAAATAATATTCCTTGACGTGTCAAGGGGTATCTAGAGAGTGGGATAGGTTTAATAATTACCCTAACCCTAATGCGTACCCTAACCCTAACCCCTAACCTAACCCTAACACGTACCCTAATCCTAACCCGTACCCTAAACCGAGCCCTAACCCTAACACTAACCCTAACCCTAACCCATACCCTCCGCCGTACACGAACCCCTCCCCGAACCCGTACCCTAAGCCGTACCCTAAGCCTAACCCTAAGCCTCAACCTAACCCTAGACTACCCTTGACTGCTTCTGCCTCCAATAGATTTCCTAAGCACTAGTGTTTTAAGGAACAGCTTAAAAAGAGAATCCTAATGTGATTTCTTTATAATGGGTGTGTTCCTTATCTTTTCCTAGTGTCTAAACTATTCTCCATGGCTGGACCCCCAAATAATATTCCTTTACGTGCTAAGGGGTATCTAGAGAGTGGGATAGGTTTAATAACTACCCTAACCCTAACGCGTACCCTAACCCTAACCTCTACCCTAACCCTAACACGTACCCTAATCCTAACCCGTACCCTAAACCGAACCCTAACCCTAACACTAAACCTAACCCTAACCAATACCCTACGCCGTACACGAACCCCTCCCCGAACCCGTACCCTAAGCCGTACCCTAACCCTAACCATCAGCCTAACCCTAACCCTACGATACCCTTGACTGCTTCTGCCTCCAATACATTTCCTAAGCACTTGTGTTTTAAGGAACAGCTTAAAAAGAGAGTCCTAATGGGATTTCTTTATAATGGGTGTGTTCCTTATCTTATCCTAGGGTCTAAATTCTTATCCATGGCTGGACCCCCAAATAATATTCCTTGACGTGCTAAGGGGTATCTGGAGAGTGGGATAGATTTAATAACTACCCTAACCCTAACACATACCCTAATCCTAACCCGTAACCTAAACCGAGCCCTAACCCTAACACTAACCCTAACCCTAACCCTAACGCATACCCTACGCCGTACCCGAACCCCTCCCTGAACCCGTACCCTAAGCCGTACCCTAAGCCTAACCCCAAGCCTAACCCTAACCCTAGGCTACCCTTGACTGCTTCTGCCTCCAATAGATTTCCTAAGCACTAGTGTTTTAAGGAACAGCTTAAAAAGAGAATCCTAATGTGATTTCTCTATAATGGGTGTGTTCCTTATCTTATCCTAGTGTCTAAACTCTTCTCCATGGCTGGACCTCAAATAATATTCCTTTACGTGCTAAGGGGTATCTAGAGAGTGGGATAGGTTTAATAACTACCCTAACACTAACGCGTACCATAACCCTAACCCCTACCCTAACCCTAACACGTACCCTAATCCTATCCCATACCCTAAACGCAGCCCTAACCCTAACACTAACCCAAACCCTAACCCTAACCCATACCTTCCGCCATACACGAACCTCTCCTCGAACCCGTACCCTATGCCGTACGCTAAGCCTAACCCTAAGCCTAACCCTAACCCTAAGCTACCCTTGACTGCTTCTGCCTCCAATAGATTTCCTAAGCACTAGTGTTTTAAGGAACAGCTTAAAAAGAGAATCCTAATGTGATTTCTTTATAATGGGTGTGTTCCTTATCTTATCCTAGTGTCTAAACTCTTCTCCATGGCTGGACCTCCAAATAATATTCCTTTACGTGCTAAGGTGTATCTAGAGAGTGGGATAGCTTTAATAACTACCCTAACTCTAACGCGTACCATAACCCTAACCCCTACCCTAACCCTAACACGTACCCTAAACCGAGCCCTAACCCTAACACTAACCCTAACCCTAAGCCTATCCCATAACCTACGCCGTACCCGAAGCCCTCCCCGAACCCGTACCCTAAGCCTAACCCTAACCCTAGGCTACCCTTGACTGCTTCTGCCTCCAATAGATTTCCTAAGCACTAGTGTTTTAAGGAACAGCTTAAGAAGAGAATCCTAATGTGATTTCTTTATAATGGGTGTGTTCCTTATCTTATCCTAGTGTCTAAACTCTTCTCCATGGCTGGACCCCCAAATAATATTCCTTTACGTGCTAAGGGGTATCTAGAGAGTGGGATAGGTTTAATAACTACCCTAACCCTAATGCGTACCCTAACCCTAACCCCTACCCTAACTCTAACACGTAACCTAATCCTAACCCGTACCCTAAACGGAGACCTAACCCTAACACTAACCCTAACCCTAACCCTAACCCATACCCTACGCCGTACCCGAACCCCTCCCCGAACCCGTACCCTAAGCCGTACCCTAAGCCTAACCCCAAGCCTAACCCTAACCCTAGGCTACCCTTGACTGCTTCTGCCTCCAATAGATTGCCTAAGCACTAGTGTTTTAAGGAACAGCTTAAAAAGAGAATCCTAATGTGATTTCTTTATAATGGGTGTGTTCCTTATCTTATCCTAGTGTCTAAACTCTTCTCCATGGCTGGACCCCCAAATAATATTCCTTTACGTGCTAAGGGGTATCTAGAGAGTGGGATAGGTTTAATAACTACCCTAACCCTAATGAGTACCCTAACCCTAACCCCTACCCTAACCCTAACACGTAACCTAATCCTAACCCGTACCCTAAACGGAGCCCTAACCCTAACACTAACCCTACCCTTAACCCTAACACATACCCTACGCCGTACCCGAACCTCTCCGTGAACCCGTACCCTAAGCCGTACCCTAAGCCTAACCCTAAGCCTAACCCTAACCCTTAGATACCATTGACTGCTTCTGCCTCCAATAGATTTCCTAAGCACTAGTGTTTTAAGGAACAGCTTAAAAAGAGAATCCTAATGTGATTTCTTTATAATGGGTGTGTTGCTTATCTTATCCTATTGTCTAAACTCTTCTCCATGGCTGGACCCCCAAATAATATTCCTTTACGTGCTACGGGGTATCTAGAGAGTGGGATAGGTTTAATAACTACCCTAAACCTAACGCGTACCCTAACCCTAAACCCTACCCTAACCATAACACGTGCCCTAATCCTAACCCGTACCCTAAACCGAGCCCTAACCCTAACACTAACCCTAACCCTAACCCTAACCCATACCCTACGCCTTACCCGAACCCCTCCCCGAACCCGTACCCTAAGCCGTACCCTAAGCCTAACCCTAACCCTAGGCTACTCTTGACTACTTCTACCTCCAATAGATTTCCTAAGCACTAGTGTTTTAAGGAACAGCTTAAAAAGAGAATCCTAATGTGATTTCTTTATAATGGGTGTGTTCCTTATCTTTTCCTAGTGTCTAAACTATTCTCCATGGCTGGACCCCCAAATAATATTCCTTTACGTGCTAAGGGGTATCTAGAGAGTGGGATAGGTTTAATAACTACCCTAACCCTAACGCGTACCCTAACCCTAACCTCTACCCTAACCCTAACACGTACCCTAATCCTAACCCGTACCCTAAACCGAACCCTAACCCTAACACTAAACCTAACCCTAAACAATACCCTACGCCGTACACGAACCCCTCCCCGAACCCGTACCCTAAGCCGTACCCTAACCCTAACCATCAGCCAAACCCTAACCCTACGATACCCTTGACTGCTTCTGCCTCCAATACATTTCCTAAGCACTTGTGTTTTAAGGAACAGCTTAAAAAGAGAGTCCTAATGGGATTTCTTTATAATGGGTGTGTTCCTTATCTTATCCTAGGGTCTAAATTCTTATCCATGGCTGGACCCCCAAATAATATTCCTTGACGTGCTAAGGGGTATCTGGAGAGTGGGATAGATTTAATAACTACCCTAACCCTAACACATACCCTAACCCTAACCCCTAAGCTCACCCTAACTCGTACCCTAATTCTAACCCGTACCCTAAACCGAGACCTAACCCTAACACTAACCCTAACCCTAACCCTAACGCATACCCTACGCCGTACCCGAACCCCTCCCTGAACCCGTACCCTAAGCCGTACCCTAAGCCTAACCCCAAGCCTAACCCTAACCCTAGGCTACCCTTGACTGCTTCTGCCTCCAATAGATTTCCTAAGCACTAGTGTTTTAAGGAACAGCTTAAAAAGAGAATCCTAATGTGATTTCTTTATAATGGGTGTGTTCCTTATCTTATCCTAATGTCTAAACTCTTCTCCATGGCTGGACCCCCAAATAATATTCCTTTACGTGCTAAGGGGTATCTAGAGAGTGGGATAGGTTTAATAACTACCCTAACCCTAATGCGTACCCTAACCCTAACCCCTACCCTAACCCTAACACGTACCCTAATCCTAACCCGTACCCTAAACTGAGCCCTAACCCTAACCCTAACCCTAAACCTAACCCTAACCCATACCCTACGCCGTACAAGAACCGCCCCCGAACCCGTACCCTAGGCCATACCCTAACCCTAACCCTCACCCTAACCCTAACCCTAAGCTAACCTTGACTGCTTCTGCCTCCAATAGATTTCCTAAGCACTAGTGTTTTCAGGAACAGCTTAAAAAGAGAATCCTAATGTGATTTCTTTATAATGGGTGTGTTCCTTATCTTATCCTAGTGTCTAAACTCTTCCTCATGGCTCTACCCCCAAATAATGTTCCTTGACGTGCCAAGGGGTATCTAGAGAGTGGGATAGGTTTAATAATTACCCTAACCCTAACGCGTACCCTAACCCTAACCCCTAACCTAACCCTAACACGTACCCTAATCCTAACCCGTACCCTAAACAGAGCCCTACCCTAACACTAACCCTAACCCTAACCAATACCCTACGCCGTACACGAAGCCCTCCCCGAACCTGTACCCTAAGCCGTACCCTAAGCCGTACCCAAAGCCTAACCCTATCCCTAGGCTACCCTTGACTGCTTCTGCCTCCAATAGATTTCCTAAGCACTAGTGTTTTAAGGAACATCTTAAAAAGAGAATCCTAATGGGATTTCTTTATAATGGGTGTGTTCCTTATCTTATCCTAGGGTCTAAACTCTTCTCCATGGCTGGACCCCCAAATAATATTCCTTTACGTGCTAAGGTGTATCTAGAGAGTGGGATACGTTTAATAACTACCCTAACCCTAACGCGTACCCTATCCCTAACCCCTACTCTAACCCTAACACGTACCCTAATCCTAACCCGTAACCTAAACCGAACCCTAACCCTAACACTAACCCTAATACTAACCCTAACCCATACCCTACGCCGTACCCACACCCCTCCCCGAAACCGTACCCTAAGCCGTACCCTAACCCTAACCCTAAGCCTAACCCTATCCCTAGGCTACCCTTGACTGCTTCTGCCTCCAATAGATTGCCTAAGCACTAGTGTTTTAAGGAACAGCTTAAAAAGAGAATCCTAATGTGATTTCTTTATAATGGGTGTGTTCCTTATCTTATCCTAGTGTCTAAACTCTTCTCCATGGCTGGACCCCCAAATAATATTCCTTTACGTGCTAAGGGGTATCTAGAGAGTGGGATAGGTTTAATAACTACCCTAACCCTAATGAGTACCCTAACCCTAACCCCTACCCTAACCCTAACACGTAACCTAATCCTAACCCGTACCCTAAACGGAGCCCTAACCCTAACACTAACCCTACCCTTAACCCTAACACATACCCTACGCCGTACCCGAACCTCTCCGTGAACCCGTACCCTAAGCCGTACCCTAAGCCTAACCCTAAGCCTAACCCTAACCCTTAGATACCATTGACTGCTTCTGCCTCCAATAGATTTCCTAAGCACTAGTGTTTTAAGGAACAGCTTAAAAAGAGAATCCTAATGTGATTTCTTTATAATGGGTGTGTTGCTTATCTTATCCTATTGTCTAAACTCTTCTCCATGGATGGACCCCCAAATAATATTCCTTTACGTGCTACGGGGTATCTAGAGAGTGGGATAGGTTTAATAACTACCCTAAACCTAACGCGTACCCTAACCCTAAACCCTACCCTAACCATAACACGTGCCCTAATCCTAACCCGTACCCTAAACCGAGCCCTAACCCTAACACTAACCCTAACCCTAACCCTAACCCATACCCTACGCCTTACCCGAACCCCTCCCCGAACCCGTACCCTAAGCCGTACCCTAAGCCTAACCCTAACCCTAGGCTACTCTTGACTACTTCTACCTCCAATAGATTTCCTAAGCACTAGTGTTTTAAGGAACAGCTTAAAAAGAGAATCCTAATGTGATTTCTTTATAATGGGTGTGTTCCTTATCTTTTCCTAGTGTCTAAACTATTCTCCATGGCTGGACCCCCAAATAATATTCCTTTACGTGCTAAGGGGTATCTAGAGAGTGGGATAGGTTTAATAACTACCCTAACCCTAACGCGTACCCTAACCCTAACCTCTACCCTAACCCTAACACGTACCCTAATCCTAACCCGTACCCTAAACCGAACCCTAACCCTAACACTAAACCTAACCCTAAACAATACCCTACGCCGTACACGAACCCCTCCCCGAACCCGTACCCTAAGCCGTACCCTAACCCTAACCATCAGCCAAACCCTAACCCTACGATACCCTTGACTGCTTCTGCCTCCAATACATTTCCTAAGCACTTGTGTTTTAAGGAACAGCTTAAAAAGAGAGTCCTAATGGGATTTCTTTATAATGGGTGTGTTCCTTATCTTATCCTAGGGTCTAAATTCTTATCCATGGCTGGACCCCCAAATAATATTCCTTGACGTGCTAAGGGGTATCTGGAGAGTGGGATAGATTTAATAACTACCCTAACCCTAACACATACCCTAATCCTAACCCGTAACCTAAACCGAGCCCTAACCCTAACACTAACCCTAACCCTAACCCTAACGCATACCCTACGCCGTACCCGAACCCCTCCCTGAACCCGTACCCTAAGCCGTACCCTAAGCCTAACCCCAAGCCTAACCCTAACCCTAGGCTACCCTTGACTGCTTCTGCCTCCAATAGATTTCCTAAGCACTAGTGTTTTAAGGAACAGCTTAAAAAGAGAATCCTAATGTGATTTCTTTATAATGGGTGTGTTCCTTATCTTATCCTAGTGTCTAAACTCTTCTCCATGGCTAGACCCCCAAATAATATTCCTTTACGTGCTAAGGGATATCTAGAGAGTGGGATAGGTTTAATAACTACCCTAACCCTAATGCGTACCCTAACCCTAACACCTACGCTAACCCTAACACGTACCCTAATCCTAACCCGTACACTAAACCGAGCCCTAACCCTAACACTAACCCTAACCCTAACCCTAACCGATACCATACGCCGTACCCGATGCCCTCACCGAACCCGTACCCTAAGCCGTACCCTAAGCCTAACCCTAAGCCTAACCCTAACCCTAGGCTACCCTTGACTACTTCTGCCTCCAATAGATTTCCTAAGCACTAGTGTTTTAAGGAACAGCTTAAAAAGAGAATCCTAATGTGATTTCTCTATAATGGGTGTGTTCCTTATCTTATCCTAGTGTCTAAACTCTTCTCCATGGCTGGACCCCCAAATAATATTCCTTTACGTGCTAAGGGGTATCTAGAGAGTGGGATAGGTTTAATAACTACCCTAACCCTAATGCGTACCCTAACCCTAACCCCTACCCTAACCCTATCACGTACCCTAATCCTAACCCGTACCCTAAACGGAGCCCTAACCCTAACACTAACCCTAACCCTAACCCTAACCCATACCCTACGCCGTACCCGAACCCCTCCCCGAACCCGTACCCTAAGCCGTACCCTAAGCCTAACCCCAAGCCTAACCCTAACCCTAGGCTACCCTTGACTGCTTCTGCCTCCAATAGATTTCCTAAGCACTAGTGTTTTAAGGAACAGCTTAAAAAGAGAATCCTAATGTGATTTCTTTATAATGGGTGTGTTCCTTATCTTATCCTAGTGTCTAAACTCTTCTCCATGGCTGGACCTCCAAATAATATTCCTTTACGTGCTAAGGGGTATCTAGAGAGTGGGATAGGTTTAATAACTACCCTAACACTAACGCGTACCATAACCCTAACCCCTACCCTAACCCTAACACGTACCCTAATCCTATCCCATACCCTAAACGCAGCCCTAACCCTAACACTAACCCAAACCCTAACCCTAACCCATACCTTCCGCCATACACGAACCTCTCCTCGAACCCGTACCCTATGCCGTACGCTAAGCCTAACCCTAAGCCTAACCCTAACCCTAGGCTACCCTTGACTGCTTCTGCCTCCAATAGATTTCCTAAGCACTAGTGTTTTAAGGAACAGCTTAAAAAGAGAATCCTAATGTGATTTCTTTATAATGGGTGTGTTCCTTATCTTATCCTAGTGTCTAAACTCTTCTCCATGGCTGGACCTCCAAATAATATTCCTTTACGTGCTAAGGTGTATCTAGAGAGTGGGATAGGTTTAATAACTACCCTAACTCTAACGCGTACCCTAACCCTAACCCCTACCCTAACCCTAACACGTACCCTAAACCGAGCCCTAACCCTAACACTAACCCTAACCCTAAGCCTATCCCATACCCTACGCCGTACCCGAACCCCTCCCCGAACCCGTACCCTAAGCCGTACCCTAAGCCTAACCCCAAGCCTAACCCTAACCCTAGGCTACCCTTGACTGCTTCTGCCTCCAATAGATTGCCTAAGCACTAGTGTTTTAAGGAACAGCTTAAAAAGAGAATCCTAATGTGATTTCTTTATAATGGGTGTGTTCCTTATCTTATCCTAGTGTCTAAACTCTTCTCCATGGCTGGACCCCCAAATAATATTCCTTTACGTGCTAAGGGGTATCTAGAGAGTGGGATAGGTTTAATAACTACCCTAACCCTAATGAGTACCCTAACCCTAACCCCTACCCTAACCCTAACACGTAACCTAATCCTAACCCGTACCCTAAACGGAGCCCTAACCCTAACACTAACCCTAACCTTAACCCTAACACATACCCTACGCCGTACCCGAACCTCTCTGTGAACCCGTACCCTAAGCCGTACCCTAAGCCTAACCCTAAGCCTAACCCTAACCCTTAGATACCATTGACTGCTTCTGCCTCCAATAGATTTCCTAAGCACTAGTGTTTTAAGGAACAGCTTAAAAAGAGAATCCTAATGTGATTTCTTTATAATGGGTGTGTTGCTTATCTTATCCTATTGTCTAAACTCTTCTCCATGGCTGGACCCCCAAATAATATTCCTTTACGTGCTACGGGGTATCTAGAGAGTGGGATAGGTTTAATAACTACCCTAAACCTAACGCGTACCCTAACCCTAAACCCTACCCTAACCATAACACGTGCCCTAATCCTAACCCGTACCCTAAACCGAGCCCTAACCCTAACACTAACCCTAACCCTAACCCTAAACCATACCCTACGCCGTACCCGAACCCCTCCCCGAACCCGTACCCTAAGCCGTACCCTAAGCCTAACCCTAACCCTAGGCTACTCTTGACTACTTCTACCTCCAATAGATTTCCTAAGCACTAGTGTTTTAAGGAACAGCTTAAAAAGAGAATCCTAATGTGATTTCTTTATAATGGGTGTGTTCCTTATCTTTTCCTAGTGTCTAAACTATTCTCCATGGCTGGACCCCCAAATAATATTCCTTTACGTGCTAAGGGGTATCTAGAGAGTGGGATAGGTTTAATAACTACCCTAACCCTAACGCGTACCCTAACCCTAACCTCTACCCTAACCCTAACACGTACCCTAATCCTAAACCGTACCCTAAACCGAACCCTAACCCTAACACTAAACCTAACCCTAACCAATACCCTACGCCGTACACGAACCCCTCCCCGAACCCGTACCCTAAGCCGTACCCTAACCCTAACCATCAGCCTAACCCTAACCCTACGATACCCTTGACTGCTTCTGCCTCCAATACATTTCCTAAGCACTTGTGTTTTAAGGAACAGCTTAAAAAGAGAGTCCTAATGGGATTTCTTTATAATGGGTATGTTCCTTATCTTGTCCTAGGGTCTAAATTCTTATCCATGGCTGGACCCCCAAATAATATTCCTTGACGTGCTAAGGGGTATCTGGAGAGTGGGATAGATTTAATAACTACCCTAACCCTAACACATACCCTAACCCTAACCCCTAAGCTCACCCTAACTCGTACCCTAATTCTAACCCGTACCCTAAACCGAGACCTAACACTAACACTAACCCTAACCCTAACCCTAACGCATACCCTACGCCGTACCCGAACCCCTCCCTGAACCCGTACCCTAAGCCGTACCCTAAGCCTAACCCCAAGCCTAACCCTAACCCTAGGCTACCCTTGACTGCTTCTGCCTCCAATAGATTTCCTAAGCACTAGTGTTTTAAGGAACAGCTTAAAAAGAGAATCCTAATGTGATTTCTTTATAATGGGTGTGTTCCTTATCTTATCCTAATGTCTAAACTCTTCTCCATGGCTGGACCCCCAAATAATATTCCTTTACGTGCTAAGGGGTATCTAGAGAGTGGGATAGGTTTAATAACTACCCTAACCCTAATGCGTACCCTAACCCTAACCCCTACCCTAACCCTAACACGTACCCTAATCCTAACCCGTACCCTAAACTGAGCCCTAACCCTAACCCTAACCCTAAACCTAACCCTAACCCATACCCTACGCCGTACAAGAACCGCCCCCGAACCCGTACCCTAGGCCATACCCTAACCCTAACCCTCACCCTAACCCTAACCCTAAGCTAACCTTGACTGCTTCTGCCTCCAATAGATTTCCTAAGCACTAGTGTTTTCAGGAACAGCTTAAAAAGAGAATCCTAATGTGATTTCTTTATAATGGGTGTGTTCCTTATCTTATCCTAGTGTCTAAACTCTTCCTCATGGCTCTACCCCCAAATAATGTTCCTTGACGTGCCAAGGGGTATCTAGAGAGTGGGATAGGTTTAATAATTACCCTAACCCTAACGCGTACCCTAACCCTAACCCCTAACCTAACCCTAACACGTACCCTAATCCTAACCCGTACCCTAAACAGAGCCCTACCCTAACACTAACCCTAACCCTAACCAATACCCTACGCCGTACACGAAGCCCTCCCCGAACCTGTACCCTAAGCCGTACCCTAAGCCGTACCCAAAGCCTAACCCTATCCCTAGGCTACCCTTGACTGCTTCTGCCTCCAATAGATTTCCTAAGCACTAGTGTTTTAAGGAACATCTTAAAAAGAGAATCCTAATGGGATTTCTTTATAATGGGTGTGTTCCTTATCTTATCCTAGGGTCTAAACTCTTCTCCATGGCTGGACCGCCAAATAATATTCCTTTACCTGCTAAGGTGTATCTAGAGACTGGGATACGTTTAATAACTACCCTAACCCTAACGCGTACCCTATCCCTAACCCCTACTCTAACCCTAACACGTACCCTAATCCTAACCCGTAACCTAAACCGAACCCTAACCCTAACACTAACCCTAATACTAACCCTAACCCATACCCTACGCCGTACCCACACCCCTCCCCGAAACCGTACCCTAAGCCGTACCCTAACCCTAACCCTAAGCCTAACCCTATCCCTAGGCTACCCTTGACTGCTTCTGCCTCCAATAGATTGCCTAAGCACTAGTGTTTTAAGGAACAGCTTAAAAAGAAAATCCCAATATGGTTTCTTTATAATGGGTGTGTTCCTTATCTTATCCTAGTGTCTAAACTCTTCTCCATGGCTGGACCCCCAAATAATATTCCTTTACGTGCTAAGGGGTATCTAGGGAGTGGGATAGGTTTAATAACTACCCTAACCCTAACGAGTACCCTAACCCTAACCCCTACACTAACCCTAACACGTAACCTAATCCTAACCCGTACCCTAAACCGAGCCCTAACCCTAACACTAACCCTAACCCTAGCCCTAACCCATACCCTACGCCGTACCCGAAGCCCTCCCCGATCCCGTACCCTAAGCCATACCCTTACCCTAACCCTAAGCCTAACCCTATCCCTAGGCTACCCTTGACTGCTTCTGCCTCCAATAGATTTCCTAAGAACTAGTGTTTTAAGGAACAGCTTAAAAAGAGAATCCCAATGTGATTTTTTATAATGGGTGTGTTCCTTATCTTATCCTAGTGTCTAAACTCTTCCTCATGGCTGGACCCCCAAATAATATTCCTTGACGTTCTAAGGGGTATCTAGAGAGTGGGATAGTTTTAGTAACTACCCTAACCCTAACGCGTACCCTAACCCTAACCCCTACCCTAACCCTAACACGTACCCTGATCCTAACCCGTACCCTAAACCGAGCCCTAACCCTAACCCTAACCCTCACCCTAACCCATACCCTACGCCGTACACGAACCCCTCCCCGAACCCGTACACTAAGCCCTACCCTAACCCTAACCATAAGCCTAACCCTATCCCTAGGCTACCCTTGACTGCTTCTGCCTCCAATAGATATCCTAAGCACTAGTGTTTTAAGGACCAGCTTAAAAGAGAATCCTAATGTGATTTCTTGATAATGGGTGTGTTCCTTATCTTATCCTAGTGTCTAAACTCTTCTCCATGGCTGGACCCCCAAATAATATTCCTTTACGTGCTAAGGGGTATCTAGAGAGTGGGATAGGTTTAATAACTACCCTAACACTAACGCGTACCCTAACCCTAACCCCTACCCTAACCCTAACACGTACCCTAATCCTATCCCATACCCTAAACGCAGCCCTAACACTAACACTAACCCAAACCCTAACCCTAACCCATACCCTCCGCCATACACGAACCTCTCCCCGAACCCGTACCCTAAGCCGTACGCTAAGCCTAACCCTAAGCCTAACCCTAACCCTAGGCTACCCTTGACTGCTTCTGCCTCCAATAGATTTCCTAAGCACTAGTGTTTTAAGGAACAGCTTAAAAAGAGAATCCTAATGTGATTTCTTTATAATGGGTGTGTTCCTTATCTTATCCTAGTGTCTAAACTCTTCCTCATGGCTCTACCCCCAAATAATATTCCTTGACGTGTCAAGGGGTATCTAGAGAGTGGGATAGGTTTAATAATTACCCTAACCCTAATGCGTACCCTAACCCTAACCCCTAACCTAACCCTAACACGTACCCTAATCCTAACCCGTACCCTAAACCGAGCCCTAACCCTAACACTAACCCTAACCCTAACCCATACCCTCCGCCGTACACGAACCCCTCCCCGAACCCGTACCCTAAGCCGTACCCTAAGCCTAACCCTAAGCCTCAACCTAACCCTAGACTACCCTTGACTGCTTCTGCCTCCAATAGATTTCCTAAGCACTAGTGTTTTAAGGAACAGCTTAAAAAGAGAATCCTAATGTGATTTCTTTATAATGGGTGTGTTCCTTATCTTTTCCTAGTGTCTAAACTATTCTCCATAGCTGGACCCCCAAATAATATTCCTTTACGTGCTAAGGGGTATCTAGAGAGTGGGATAGGTTTAATAACTACCCTAACCCTAACGCGTACCCTAACCCTAACCTCTACCCTAACCCTAACACGTACCCTAATCCTAACCCGTACCCTAAACCGAACCCTAACCCTAACACTAAACCTAACCCTAACCAATACCCTACGCCGTACACGAACCCCTCCCTGAACCCGTACCCTAAGCCGTACCCTAACCCTAACCATCAGCCTAACCCTAACCCTACGATACCCTTGACTGCTTCTGCCACCAATACATTTCCTAAGCACTTGTGTTTTAAGGAACAGCTTAAAAAGAGAGTCCTAATGGGATTTCTTTATAATGGGTGTGTTCCTTATCTTATCCTAGGGTCTAAATTCTTATCCATGGCTGGACCCCCAAATAATATTCCTTGACGTGCTAAGGGGTATCTGGAGAGTGGGATAGATTTAATAACTACCCTAACCCTAACACATACCCTAATCCTAACCCGTAACCTAAACCGAGCCCTAACCCTAACACTAACCCTAACCCTAACCCTAACGCATACCCTACGCCGTACCCGAACCCCTCCCTGAACCCGTACCCTAAGCCGTACCCTAAGCCTAACCCCAAGCCTAACCCTAACCCTAGGCTACCCTTGACTGCTTCTGCCTCCAATAGATTTCCTAAGCACTAGTGTTTTAAGGAACAGCTTAAAAAGAGAATCCTAATGTGATTTCTCTATAATGGGTGTGTTCCTTATCTTATCCTAGTGTCTAAACTCTTCTCCATGGCTGGACCTCCAAATAATATTCCTTTACGTGCTAAGGGGTATCTAGAGAGTGGGATAGGTTTAATAACTACCCTAACACTAACGCGTACCATAACCCTAACCCCTACCCTAACCCTAACACGTACCCTAATCCTATCCCATACCCTAAACGCAGCCCTAACCCTAACACTAACCCAAACCCTAACCCTAACCCATACCTTCCGCCATACACGAACCTCTCCTCGAACCCGTACCCTATGCCGTACGCTAAGCCTAACCCTAAGCCTAACCCTAACCCTAGGCTACCCTTGACTGCTTCTGCCTCCAATAGATTTCCTAAGCACTAGTGTTTTAAGGAACAGCTTAAAAAGAGAATCCTAATGTGATTTCTTTATAATGGGTGTGTTCCTTATCTTATCCTAGTGTCTAAATTCTTCTCCATGGCTGGACCTCCAAATAATATTCCTTTACGTGCTAAGGTGTATCTAGAGAATGGGATAGGTTTAATAACTACCCTAACTCTAACGCGTACCGTAACCCTAACCCCTACCCTAACCCTAACACGTACCCTAAACCGAGCCCTAACCCTAACACTAACCCTAACCCTAAGCCTATCCCATACCCTACGCCGTACCCGAAGCCCTCCCCGAACCCGTACCCTAAGCCTAACCCTAACCCTAGGCTACCCTTGACTGCTTCTGCCTCCAATAGATTTCCTAAGCACTAGTGTTTTAAGGAACAGCTTAAGAAGAGAATCCTAATGTGATTTCTTTATAATGGGTGTGTTCCTTATCTTATCCTAGTGTCTAAACTCTTCTCCATGGCTGGACCCCCAAATAATATTCCTTTACGTGCTAAGGGGTATCTAGAGAGTGGGATAGGTTTAATAACTACCCTAACCCTAATGCGTACCCTAAGCCTAACCCCTACCCTAACCCTAACACGTAACCTAATCCTAACCCGTACCCTAAACGGAGACCTAACCCTAACACTAACCCTAACCCTAACCCTAACCCATACCCTACGCCGTACCCGAACCCCTCCCCGAACCCGTACCCTAAGCCGTACCCTAAGCCTAACCCCAAGCCTAACCCTAACCCTAGGCTACCCTTGACTGCTTCTGCCTCCAATACATTGCCTAAGCACTAGTGTTTTAAGGAACAGCTTAAAAAGAGAATCCTAATGTGATTTCTTTATAATGGGTGTGTTCCTTATCTTATCCTAGTGTCTAAACTCTTCTCCATGGCTGGACCCCCAAATAATATTCCTTTACGTGCTAAGGGGTATCTAGAGAGTGGGATAGGTTTAATAACTACCCTAACCCTAATGAGTACCCTAACCCTAACCCCTACCCTAACCCTAACACGTAACCTAATCCTAACCCGTACCCTAAACGGAGCCCTAACCCTAACACTAACCCTAACCTTAACCCTAACACATACCCTACGCCGTACCCGAACCTCTCCGTGAACCCGTACCCTAAGCCGTACCCTAACCCTAACACTAAACCTAACCCTAACCAATACCCTACGCCGTACACGAACCCCTCCCCGAACCCGTACCCTAAGCCGTACCCTAACCCTAACCATCAGCCTAACCCTAACCCTACGATACCCTTGACTGCTTCTGCCTCCAATACATTTCCTAAGCACTTGTGTTTTAAGGAACAGCTTAAAAAGAGAGTCCTAATGGGATTTCTTTATAATGGGTATGTTCCTTATCTTGTCCTAGGGTCTAAATTCTTATCCATGGCTGGACCCCCAAATAATATTCCTTGACGTGCTAAGGGGTATCTGGAGAGTGGGATAGATTTAATAACTACCCTAACCCTAACACATACCCTAACCCTAACCCCTAAGCTCACCCTAACTCGTACCCTAATTCTAACCCTAACCCTAAGCCGTACCCTAAGCCTAACCCCAAGCCTAACCCTAACCCTAGGCTACCCTTGACTGCTTCTGCCTCCAATAGATTTCCTAAGCACTAGTGTTTTAAGGAACAGCTTAAAAAGAGAATCCTAATGTGATTTCTTTATAATGGGTGTGTTCCTTATCTTATCCTAATGTCTAAACTCTTCTCCATGGCTGGACCCCCAAATAATATTCCTTTACGTGCTAAGGGGTATCTAGAGAGTGGGATAGGTTTAATAACTACCCTAACCCTAATGCGTACCCTAACCCTAACACCTACGCTAACCCTAACACGTACCCTAATCCTAACCCGTACCGTAAACCGAGCCCTAACCCTAACACTAACCCTAACCCTAACCCTAACCGATACCCTACGCCGTACCCGATGCCCTCACCGAACCCGTACCCTAAGCCGTACCCTAAGCCTAACCCTAAGCCTAACCCTAACCCTAGGCTACCCTTGACTGCTTCTGCCTCCAATAGATTTCCTAAGCACTAGTGTTTTAAGGAACAGCTTAAAAAGAGAATCCTAATGTGATTTCTCTATAATGGGTGTGTTCCTTATCTTATCCTAGTGTCTAAACTCTTCTCCATGGCTGGACCCCCAAATAATATTCCTTTACGTGCTAAGGGGTATCTAGAGAGTGGGATAGGTTTAATAACTACCCTAACCCTAATGCGTACCCTAATCCTAACCCCTACCCTAACCCTAACACGTAACCTAATCCTAACCCGTACCCTAAACGGAGCCCTAACCCTAACACTAACCCAAACCCTAACCCTAACCCATACCTTCCGCCATACACGAACCTCTCCTCGAACCCGTACCCTATGCCGTACGCTAAGCCTAACCCTAAGCCTAACCCTAACCCTAGGCTACCCTTGACTGCTTCTGCCTCCAATAGATTTCCTAAGCACTAGTGTTTTAAGGAACAGCTTAAAAAGAGAATCCTAATGTGATTTCTTTATAATGGGTGTGTTCCTTATCTTATCCTAGTGTCTAAACTCTTCTCCATGGCTGGACCTCCAAATAATATTCCTTTACGTGCTAAGGTGTATCTAGAGAGTGGGATAGGTTTAATAACTACCCTAACTCTAACGCGTACCCTAACCCTAACCCCTACCCTAACCCTAACACGTACCCTAAACCGAGCCCTAACCCTAACACTAACCCTAACCCTAACCCTAACCCATACCCTACGCCGTACACGAACCCCTCCCCGAACCCGTACCCTAAGCCGTACCCTAAGCCTAACCCCAAGCCTAACCCTAACCCTAGGCTACCCTTGACTGCTTCTGCCTCCAATAGATTGCCTAAGCACTAGTGTTTTAAGGAACAGCTTAAAAAGAGAATCCTAATGTGATTTCTTTATAATGGATGTGTTCCTTATCTTATCCTAGTGTCTAAACTCTTCTCCATGGCTGGACCCCCAAATAATATTCCTTTACGTGCTAAGGGGTATCTAGAGAGTGGGATAGGTTTAATAACTACCCTAACCCTAACGCGTACCCTACCCCTAAACTCTACCCTAACCCTAACACGTACCCTAATCCTAAACCGTACCCTAAACCGAACCCTAACCCTAACACTAAACCTAACCCTAACCAATACCCTACGCCGTACACGAACCCCTCCCCGAACCCGTACCCTAAGCCGTACCCTAACCCTAACCATCAGCCTAACCCTAACCCTACGATACCCTTGACTGCTTCTGCCTCCAATACATTTCCTAAGCACTTGTGTTTTAAGGAACAGCTTAAAAAGAGAGTCCTAATGGGATTTCTATATAATGGGTATGTTCCTTATCTTGTCCTAGGGTCTAAATTCTTATCCATGGCTGGACCCCCAAATAATATTCCTTGACGTGCTAAGGGGTATCTGGAGAGTGGGATAGATTTAATAACTACCCTAACCCTAACACATACCCTAACCCTAACCCCTAAGCTCACCCTAACTCGTACCCTAATTCTAACCCGTACCCTAAACCGAGCCCTAACCCTAACACTAACCCTAACCCTAACCCTAACGCATACCCTACGCCGTACCCGAACCCCTCCCTGAACCCGTACCCTAAGCCGTACCCTAAGCCTAACACCAAGCCTAACCCTAACCCTAGGCTACCCTTGACTGCTTCTGCCTCCAATAGATTTCCTAAGCACTAGTGTTTTAAGGAACAGCTTAAAAAGAGAATCCTAATGTGATTTCTTTATAATGGGTGTGTTCCTTATCTTATCCTAATGTCTAAACTCTTCTCCATGGCTGGACCCCCAAATAATATTCCTTTACGTGCTAAAGGGTATCTAGAGAGTGGGATAGGTTTAATAACTACCCTAACCCTAATGCGTACCCTAACCCTAACACCTACGCTATCCCTAACACGTACCCTAATCCTAACCCGTACCCTAAACCGAGCCCTAACCCTAACACTAACCCTAACCCTAACCCTAACCGATACCCTACGCCGTACCCGATGCCCTCACCGAACCCGTACCCTAAGCCGTACCCTAAGCCTAACCCTAAGCCTAACCCTAACCCTAGGCTACCCTTGACTGCTTCTGCCTCCAATAGATTTCCTAAGCACTAGTGTTTTAAGGAACAGCTTAAAAAGAGAATCCTAATGTGATTTCTCTATAATGGGTGTGTTCCTTATCTTATCCTAGTGTCTAAACTCTTCTCCATGGCTGGACCCCCAAATAATATTCCTTTACGTGCTAAGGGGTATCTAGAGAGTGGGATAGGTTTAATAACTACCCTAACCCTAATGCGTACCCTAACCCTAACCCCTACCCTAACCCTAACACGTAACCTAATCCTAACCCGTACCCTAAACGGATCCCTAACCCTAACACTAACCCTAACCCTAACCCTAACCCATACCCTACGCCGTACCCGAACCCCTCCCCGAACCCGTACCCTAAGCCGTACCCTAAGCCTAACCCCAAGCCTAACCCTAACCCTAGGCTACCCTTGACTGCTTCTGCCTCCAATAGATTTCCTAAGCACTAGTGTTTTAAGGAACAGCTTAAAAAGAGAATCCTAATGTGATTTCTTTATAATGGGTGTGTTCCTTATCTTATCCTAGTGTCTAAACTCTTCTCCATGGCTGGACCTCCAAATAATATTCCTTTACGTGCTAAGGGGTATCTAGAGAGTTGGATAGGTTTAATAACTACCCTAACACTAACGCGTACCATAACCCTAACCCCTATCCTAACCCTAACACGTACCCTAATCCTATCCCATACCCTAAACGCAAGCCTAACCCTAACACTAACCCAAACCCTAACCCTAACCCATACCTTCCGCCATACACGAACCTCTCCCCGAACCCGTACCCTATGCCGTACGCTAAGCCTAACCCTAAGCCTAACCCTAACCCTAGGCTACCCTTGACTGCTTCTGCCTCCAATAGATTTCCTAAGCACTAGTGTTTTAAGGAACAGCTTAAAAAGAGAATCCTAATGTGATTTCTTTATAATGGGTGTGTTCCTTATCTTATCCTAGTGTCTAAACTCTTCGCCATGGCTGGACCTCCAAATAATATTCCTTTACGTGCTAAGGTGTATCTAGAGAGTGGGACAGGTTTAATAACTACCCTAACTCTAACGCGTACCCTAACCCTAACCCCTACCCTAACCCTAACACGTACCCTAAACCGAGCCCTAACCCTAACACTAACCCTAACCCTAAGCCTATCCCATACCCTACGCCGTACCCGAAGCCCTCCCCGAACCCGTACCCTAAGCCTAACCCTAACCCTAGGCTACCCTTGACTGCTTCTGCCTCCAATAGATTTCCTAAGCACTAGTGTTTTAAGGAACAGCTTAAAAAGGGAATCCTAATGTGATTTCTTTAAAATGGGTGTGTTCCTTATCTTATCCTAGTGTCTAAACTCTTCTCCATGGCTGGACCCCCAAATAATATTCCTTTACGTGCTAAGGGGTATCTAGAGAGTGGAATAGGTTTAATAACTAACCTAACCCTAACGCGTACCCTAACCCTAACCCCTACCCTAACCCTAACACGTACCCTAATCCTAACCCGTACCCTAAACCGAGCCCTAACCCTAACACTAACCCTAACCCTAACCCTAAACCATACCCTACGCCGTACCCGAAGCCTTCCCTGAATCCGTACCCTAAGCCTTACCCGAAGCCCTCACCGAACCCGTACCCTAAGCCGTACCCTAAGCCTAACCCTAAGCCTAACCCTAACCCTAGGCTACCCTTGACTGCTTCTGCCTCCAATAGATTTCCTAAGCACTAGTGTTTTAAGGAACAGCTTAAAAAGAGAATCCTAATGTTATTTCTTTATAATGGGTGTGTTCCTTATCTTATCCTATTGTCTAAACTCTTCTCCATGGCTGGACCCCCAAAAATATTCCTTTACGTCCTAAGAGGTATCTAGAGAGTGGGATAGGTTTATTAACTACCCTAACCTTGACGCGTACCCTAACCCTAACCCTAACCCTAACCCTAACCCTAACCCTAACGCGTACCCAACCCTAACCCCTACCCTAACCCTAACACGTAGCCTAATCCTAACCCGTACCCTAAACCAAGCCCTAACCCTAACACTAACCCTAACCCTAACCCTAACCCATACCCTACGCCGTACCCGAACCCCTACCCGAACCCGTACCCTAAGCCGTACACTAACCCTAACCCTAAGCCTAACCCTAACCCTAGGTTACCCTTGACTGCTTGTGCCTCCAATAGATTTCCTAAGCACTAGTGTTTTAAGAAACAGCTTAAAAAGAGAATCCTAATGTGATTTCTTTATAATGCGTGTGTTCCTTATCTTATCGTAGTGTCTGAACTCTTCTCCATGGCTGGACCCCCAAATAATATTCCTTTACGTGCTAAGGGGTATCTAGTGAGTGGGATAGGTTTAATAACTACCCTAACCCTAACGCGTACCCTAACCCTAACCCCTACCCTAACCCTAACTCGTACACTAATCCTAACACGTACCCTAAACCGAGCCCTAACCCTAACACTAACCCTAAACCTAACCCTAAACCATACCCTACGCCGTACCCGAACCCCTCCCCGAACCCCTACCCTAAGCCGTACCCTAACCCTAACCCTCAGCCTGACCCTAACCCTAGGCTACCCTTGACTGCTTCTGCCTCCAATAGATTTCCTAAGCACTAGTGTTTTAAGGAACAGCTTAAAAAGAGAATCCTAATGTGATTTCTTTATAATGGGTGTGTTCCTTATCTTATCCTAGTGTCTGAACTCTTCTCCATGGCTGGACCCCCAAATAATATTCCTTTACGTGCTAAGGGGTATCTGGAGAGTGGGATACGTTTAATAACTCCCCTAACCCTACCACGTACCCTAACCCTAACCCCTACGCTAAACCTAACTCGTACCCTAATCCTATCCCGTACCCTAAACCGAGCCCTAACCCTAACACTAACCCTAACCCTAACCCTAACCCATACCCTACGCCGTACCCGAAGCCCTCCCCGAACCCGTACCCTAAGCCGTACCCTAAGCCTAACCCTAAGCCTAAACCTAACCCTAGGCTACCCTTGACTGCTCCTGCCTCCAATAGATTTCCTAAGCACTAGTGTTTTAAGGAACAGCTTAAAAAGAGAATTCTGATGTGATTTCTTTATAATGGGTGTGTTCCTTATCTTATCCTAGTGTCTAAACTCTTCTCCATGGCTGGACCCCTAAATAATATTCCTTTACGTGCTAAGGGGTATCTAGACAGTGGGATAGGTTTAATAACTACCCAAATCCTAACGCGTATCCTAACAACAATACCTACCCTAACCCTAACGCGTACCCTATTCATAACCCGTACCCTAAACCGAGCCCTAACCCTAACCCTAACCCTAACCCAACCCTAACCCTAACCCTAACCCTAACCCTAACCCTAACCCTAACCCATACCTTACGCCGTACCCGAACCCCTCCCCGAACCTGTACCCTAAGCGGTATCCTCACCCTAACCCTAAGCCTTACACTAACCCTAAGATACCCTTGACTGCTTCTACCTCCAATGGATTTCCTAAGCACTAGTGTTTTAAGGAACAGCTTAAAAAGAGAATCCTAATGTGATTTTTTATAATGAGTGTGTTCCTTAACTTATCCTAGTGTCTAAACTCTTCTCCATGGCTGGACCCCCAAATAATATTCCTTTACGTGCTAAGGGGTATCTAGAGAGTGGGATAGGTTTAATAACTACCCTAAACCTGACACGTACCCTAACCCTAACCCCTACCCTAACCCTAACTCATACCCTAATCCTAACCCGTACCCTAAACCGAGCCCTAACCCTAACACTAACCCTAACCCTAACCCTAAACCATACCCTTCGCCGTACCCGAAGCCCTCCCCGAAACCGTACCCTAAGCCTTACCCGAAGACCTCCCCGAACCCGTAACCTAAGCCGTACCCTAAGCCTAACCCTAAGCCTAACCCTAACCCTAGGCTACCCTTGACTGCTTCTGCCTCCAATAGATTTCCTAAGCACTAGTGTTTTAAGGAACAGCTTAAAAAGAGAATCCTAATGTGATTTCTTTATAATGGGTGTGTTCCTTATCTTATCCTAGTGTCTGAACTCTTCTCCATGGCTGGACCCCCAAATAATATTCCTTTACGTTCTAAGGGGTATCT
Source organism: Balaenoptera physalus (assembly GCF_965194825.1). NCBI lineage: Eukaryota > Metazoa > Chordata > Mammalia > Artiodactyla > Balaenopteridae > Balaenoptera > Balaenoptera physalus. The sequence continues at coordinate 965,845 of NC_138889.1, forward strand.
AGAGAGTGGGATAGGTTTAATAACTACCCTAACCCTAACGCGTACCCTAACCCTAACCCCTACCCTAACCCTAACACGTACCCTAATCCTAACACTTACCCTAAACCGAGCCCTAACCCTAACACTAACCCTAAAACTAACCCTAACCCATACCCTACGCCGTACCCGAACCCTTCTCCGAACCCCTACCCTAAGCCGTACCCTAACCCTAACCCTCAGCCTGACCCTAACCCTAGGCTACCCCTGACTGCTTCTGCCTCCAATAGATTTCCTAAGCACTAGTGTTTTCAGGAACAGCTTAAAAAGAGAATCCTAATGTTATTTCTTTATAATGGGTGTGTTCCTTATCTTATCCTAGTGTCTAAACTCTTCTCCATACCTGGACCCCCAAATAATATTCCTTTACGTGCTAAGGGGTATCTAGAGGGTGGGATAGGTTTAATAACTACCCTAACCCTAACGCGTACCCTAACCCTAACCCCTACCCTAACCCTACCATGTACCCTGACCCTAAACCATACCCTAAACCGAGCCCTAACCCTAACACTAACCCTAACCCTAACGCATACCCTACGCCGTACACGAACCCCTCCCCAAACCCGTACCCTAAGCCGTACCCTAAACCTGACCCTCAGCCTAACCCTAACCCTAAGATACCCTTGACTGCTTCTGCCTCCAATAGATTTCCTAAGCACTAGTGTTTGAAGAAACAGCTTAAAAAGAGAATCCTAATGTGATTTCTTTATAATGGGTGTGTTCCTTATCTTATCGTAGTGTCTAAACTCTTCTCCATGGCTGGACCCGCAAATAATATTCCTTAACGTGCTAAGGGGTATCTGGAGAGTGGGATAGGTTTAATAACTACCCTAACCCTAACGCGTACCCTAACCCTAACCACTACCTTAAACCTAACACGTACCCTAATCCTAAACCGTACCCTAAACCGAGCCCTAACCCTAACACTAACCCTAACACTAACCCATACCCTACGCCGTACCCGAACCCCTCCCCGAACCCGTTCCCTAAGCCGTACCCTAACCCTAACGCTAAGCCAAACCCTAACCCTAGGCTACTCTTGACTCCTTCTGCCTCCAATTGATTTCCTAAGCACTAGTGTTTTAATGAACAGCTTAAAAAGAGAATCCTAATGTGATTTCTTTATAATTGGTGTGTTTCTTATCTTATCCTAGTGTCTAAACTCTTCTCCATGGCTGGACCCCCAAATAATATTCCTTTACGTGCTAAGGGGTATCGAGAGAGTGGGATAGGTTTAATAACTACCCTAACCCTAACGCGTACCCAAACCCTAACGCCTACCCTAACCCTAACACGTAACCTAATGCTAACCCGTACCTTAAACCGAGCCATAACCCTAACACTAACCCTAACCCTAACCCTGACACATACCCTACGCCGTACCCGAACCCCTCCCCGAACCCGTAACCTAAGCCGTACCCTAAGCCTAACGCTAAGCCAAACCCTAACCCTAGGCTACCCTTGACTGCTTCTGCCTCCAATAGATTTCCTAAGCACTACTGTTTTAAGGAACAGCTTAAAAAGAGCATCCTAATGTGATTTCTTTATAATGGGTGTGTTCCTTATCTTATCCTACTGTCTAAACTCTTCTCCATGGCTGGACCCCCAAATAATATTCCTTTAGGTGCTAAGGGGTATCTAGTGGGTGGGATAGGTTTAATAACTAGCCTAACCCTAACGCGTACCCTAAGCCTAACCCCTACCCTAACCATAACATGTACCCTGATCCTAACCCGTTCCCTAAACCGAGCCCTAACCCTAACACTAACCCTAACACATACCTTACGCCGTACACGAACCCCTCCCCGAACCCGTACCCTAAGCCGTACCCTAAACCTAACCCTCAGCCTAACCCTAACCCTAAGATACCCTTGACTGCTTCTGCCTCCAATAGATTTCCTAAGCACTAGTGTTTTAAGGAACAGCTTAAAAAGAGAATCCTAATGTGATTTCTTTATACTGGGTGTGTTCCTTATCTTATCCTAGTGTCTAAACTCTTCTCCATGGCTGGACCCCCAAATAATATTCCTTTACATGCTAAGGGGTATCTAGAGAGTGGGATACGTTTAATAGCTACCCTAACCCTAACACGTACCCTTACCCTATCCCCTACCCTAACCCTAACACGTACCCTAATCCTAAGCCATACCCTAAACCGAGCCCTAACCTAACACTAACCCTAACCCTAACCCTAACCCATACCCTACGCCGTACCCGAACCCCTCCCCGAAACCGTAAGCTAAGCCGTACCATAACCCTAAACCTAACCCTAGGCTACCATTCACTGCTTCTGCCTCCAATAGATTTCCTAAGCACTAGTGTTTTAAGGAACAGCTTAAAAAGAGAATCCTAACGTGATTTCTTTATAATGGGGGTGTTCCTTATCTTATCCTACTGTCTAAACTCTTCTCCATGGCTGGACCCCCAAATAATATTCCTTTACGTGCTAAGGGGTATCTGGAGAGTGGGATACGTTTAATAACTACCCTAACCCTAACACGTACCCTAACCCTAACCCCTACGCTAAACCTAACTCGTACCCTAATCCTATCCCGTACCCTAAACCGAGCCCTAACCCTAACACTAACCCTACCCCTAACCCTAACCCATACCCTACGCCATACCCGAACCCCTCCCCGAACCCGTACCCTAAGCCGTACCCTAAGCCTAACCCTAAGCCTAACCCTAACCCTAGGCTAACCTTGACTGCTTCTGCCTCCAATAGATTTCCTAAGCACTAGTGTTTTAAGGAACAGCTTAAAAAGAGAAACCTAATGTGATTTCTTTATAATGGGTGTGTTCCCTATCTTATTCTAGTATCTAAACTCTTCTCCATGGCTGGAACCCCAAATAATATTCCTTTACGTGCTAAGGGGTATCTAGAGAGTGGGATACGTTTAATAACTACCCTAACCCTAACGCATACCCTAACCCTAACCCCTACCCTAACCCTAACACGTACCCTAATCCTAACCCGTTCCCTAAACCGAGCCCTAACCCTAACACTAACCCTAACCCTAACCCTAACCCATACCCTACGCCATAACCGAACCCATCCCAGAACTCGTACCCTAAGCCGTACCCTAACCCTAACCCTAAGCCTAACCCTAACCCTAGGCTACCCTTGACTGCTTCTGCCTCCAATAGATTTCCTAAGCACTAGTGTTTTAAGGAACAGCTTAAAAAGAGAATCCTAATGTGATTTCTTTATATTGGTTGTGTTCCTTATCTTATCCTAGTGTCTAAACTCTTCTCCATGGTTGGACCCCCAAATAATATTCCTTGACGTGCTAAGGGGTACCTGGAGAGTGGGATAGGTTTAATAACTACCCTAACCCTAACGCGTACCCTAACCCTAACCCCTACCCTAACGCTAACACGTAACCTAATCCTAACCCGTACCCTAAACCAAGCCCTAACCCTAACACTAACCCTAACCCTAACCCTAACCCATACCCTACGCCGTACCCGAAGCCCTCCCCGATCCCGTACCCTAAGCCATACCCTTACCCTAACCCTAAGCCTAACCCTATCCCTAGGCTACCCTTGACTGCTTCTGCCTCCAATAGATTTCCTAAGAACTAGTGTTTTAAGGAACAGCTTAAAAAGAGAATCCCAATGTGATTTTTTATAATGGGTGTGTTCCTTATTTTATCCTAGTGTCTAAACTCTTCCTCATGGCTGGACCCCCAAATAATATTCCTTGACGTTCTAAGGGGTATCTAGAGAGTGGGATAGGTTTAATAACTACCCTAACCCTAACTCGTACCCTAACCCTAACCCCTAACCTAACCCTAACACGTACCCTAATCCTAACCCGTACCCTAAACCGAGCCTTAACCCTAACACTAACCCTACCCTAACCCTAACCCATACCCTACGCCGTACCCAAACCCCTCCCCAAACCCGTACCCTAAGCCGTACCCTAAGCCTAACCCTAAGCCTGACCCTAACCCTAGGCTACCCTTGACGGCTTCTGCCTCCAATAGATTTCCTAAACACTAGTGTTTTAAGGAACCGTTTAAAAAGAGAATCCTAATGTGATTTCTTTATAATGGATGTGTTCCTTATATTATCCTAGTGTCTAAACTCTTCTCCATGGCTGGACCCCCAAATAATATTCCTTTACGTGCTACGGGGTATCTAGAGAGTGGGATAGGTTTAATAACTACCCTAACCCTAACGCGTACTCTAACCCTAACCCCTACCCTAACTCTAACACGTACCCTAATCCTAACCCGTACACTAAACCGAGCCCTAACCCTAACCCTAACCCTAACCCTAACCCATACCCTACGCCGTACACGAACCCCTCTCCGAAACCGTACCCTAAGCCATACCCTCACCCTAACCCTAACCCTAAGCTAACCTTGAATGCTTCTGCCTCCAATAGATTTCCTAAGCACTAGTGTTTTAAGGAACAGCTTAAAAAGAGAATCCTAAGGTGATTTCTTTATAATGGGTGTGTTCCTTATCTTATCCTAGTGTCTAAACTCTTCTCCATGGCTGGACCCCCAAATAATATTCCTTTACGTGCTAAGGGGTATCTAGAGAGTGGGATAGGTTTAATAACTGCCCTAATCCTAACGCGTAACCTAACCCTAACCCCTACCCTAAGCCTAACACGTACCCTAATCCTAACCTGTACCCTAAACCGAGCCCTAACCCTAACACTAACCCTAACCCTAACCCTAACCCATACCCTACGCAGTAACCGAACCCCGCCCCGAACCAGTACCCTAAGCCGTACCCTAAGCCTTACCCTCAGCCTAACACTAACCCTAGGCTACCCTTGACTGCTTCTGCCTCCAATAGATTTCCTCAGCACTAGTGTTTTAAGGAACAGCTTAAAAAGAGAATCCTAATGGGATTTCTTTATAACGGGTGTGTTCCTTATCTTACCCTAGTGTCTAAACACTTCTCCATGGCTGGACCCCCAAATAATATTCCTTTACGTGCTAAGGGGTATCTAGAGAATGGGATAGGTTTAATAACTACCCTAACCCTAATGCGTACCCTAACCCTAACCCCTACCCTAACCCTAACACGTACCCTAATCTAACCCGTACCCTAAACCGAGCCTTAACCCTAACACTAACGCTAACCCTAACCCTAACCCATACCCTACGCCGTACCCAAACCCCTCCCCAAACCCGTACCCTAAGCCGCACCCTAAGCCTAACGCTAAGCCTGACCCTAACCCTAGGCTACCCTTGACGGCTTCTGTCTCCAATAGATTTCCTAAGCACTAGTGTTTTAAGGAACAGCTTAAAAAGAGAATCCTAATGTGATTTCTTTCTAATGGGTGTGCTCCTTATCTTATCCTAGTGTCTAAACTCTTCTCCATGGCTGGACCCCCAAATAATATTCCTTTACGTGCTAAGGGGTATCTAGAGACTGGGATAGGTTTAATAACTACCGTAAGCCTAACGCGTGCCCTAACCCTAACCCCTACCCTAACCCTAACACGTACCCTAATCCTAACCCGTACCCTAAACCGAGCCCTAACCCTAAAACTAACCCTAAGCCTAACCCTAACCAATACCCTACGCCGTACCCGAACCCTTCCCCGAACCCATACCCTAAGCCGTACCCTAAGCCTAACCCTAACCCTAGGCTACCCTTGACTGCTTCTGCCTCCAATAGATTTCCTAAGCACTAGTGTTTTAAGGAATAGCTTAAAAAGATAATCCTAATGGGATTTCTTTATAATGGGTGTGTTCCTTATCTTATCCTAGTGTCTAAACTCTTCTCCAAGGCTGGACCCCCAAATAATACTCCTTTACGTGCTAAGGTGTATCTAGAGAGTGGCATAGGTTTAATAACTACCCTAACCCTAACGTGTACCCTATCCCTAACCCCTACTCTAACCTTCTCACGTACCCAAATCCTAACCCGTAACCTAAACCAAGCCCTAACCGTAACACTAACCCGAATACAACCCTAACCCATACCCTACTCCGTACTCGAACCCCTCCCCGAAACCGTACCCTAAGCCGTACCCTAAAGCTAACCCTAAGCCTAACCCTATCCCTAGGCTACCCTTGACTGCTTGTGCCTCCAATAGATTTCCTAAGCACTAGTGTTTTAAGGAACAGCTTAAAAAGAAAATCCCAATGTGATTTCTTTATAATGGGTGTGTTCCTTATCTTTTCCTAATGTCTAAACTCTTCTCCATGGCTGGACCCCCAAATAATATTCCTTTACGTGCTAAGGGGTATCTAGGGAGTGGGATAGGTTTAATAACAACCCTAACCCTAACACGTACCCTTACCCTAACCCCTACCCTAACCCTAACACGTAACCTAATCCTACCCCGTACCCTAAACCGAGCCCTAACCCTAACACTAACCCTAACCCTAGCCCTAACCCATACCCTACGCCGTACCTGAAGCCCTCCCCGAAACCGTACCCTAAGCCGTACCCTAAGCCTAACCCTAAGCCTAACCCTAACCCTAGGCTACCCTTGACTGCTTCTGCCTCCAATAGATTTCCTAAGCACTAGTGTTTTAAGGAACAGCTTAAAAAGAGAATCCTAATGTGATTTCTTTATAATGGGTGTGTTCCTTATCTTGTCCTAGTGTCTAAACTCTTCTCCATGGCTGGACCTGCAAATAGTATTCCTTTACGTGCTAAGGGGTATCTAGAGAGTGGGATAGGTTTAATAACTACCCTAACCCTAATGCGTACCCTAACCCTAACCCCTACCCTAACCCTAACACGTACCCTAATCCTAACCCGTACCCTAAACCGAGCCTTAACCCTAACACTAACCCTAACCCTAACCCTAACCCATACCCAACGCCGTACCCGAACCCCTCCCCAAACTCGTACCCTAAGCCGTACCCTAAGCCTAACCCTAAGCCTGACCGTAACCCTAGGCTACCCTTGCCGGCTTCTGCCTCCAATAGATTTCCTAAGCATTAGTGTTTTAAGGAACAGCTTAAAAAGAGAATCCTAATGGGATTTCTTTATAATGGGTGTGTTCCTTATCGTATCCTAGTGTCTAAACTCTTCTCCATGGCTGGACCCCCAAATAATATTCCTTTACATGCTAAGGGGTATCTAGAGAGTGGGATAGGTTTAATAACTAACCTAACCCTAACGCGTACCCTAACACTAACCCCTACCCTAACCCTAACACGTACCCTAATCCTAACCCGTACCCTATACCGAGCCCTAACCCTAAAACTAACCCTAACCCTAACCCTCACCAATACCCTACGCCGTACCCGAACCCCTCCCTGAACCCGTACCCTAAGCCGTACCCTAAGCCTAACCCTAACCCTAGGCTACCCTTGACTGCTTCTGCCTCCAATAGATTTCCTAAGCACTAGTGTTTTAAGGAACAGCTTAAAAAGAGAATCCCAATGTGATTTTTTATAATGGGTGTGTTCCTTATCTTATCCTAGTGTCTAAACTCTTCCTCATGGCTGGACCCACAAATAATATTCCTTGACGTGCTAAGGGGTACCTGGAGAGTGGGATAAGTTTCATAACTACCCTAACCCTAACGCGTACCCTAACCCTTACCACTACCCTAACCAGAACTCGTACCCTAATCCTAACCCGTACCCTAAACCGAGCCCTAACCCTAACACTAACCCGAACCCTAACCCTAACCCATGCCCTATGCCGTACCCGTACCGCTCCCCGAACCCGTACCCTAAGCAGTACCCTAACCCTAACCCTAAGCCTGACCCTAACCCTAGTCTACCCTTGACTGCTTCTGCCTCCAATACATTTCCTAAACACTAGTGTTTTAAGGAACAGCTTAAAAAGAGAATCCTAATGGGATTTCTTTATAATGGGTGTGTTCCTTATCTTATCCTAGTGTCTATACTCTTCTCCATGGCTGGACCCCCAAATAATATTCCTTTAAGTGCTAAGGTGTATCTAGAGAGAGGGATAGGTTTAATAACTACCCTAACCCTAACGCGTACCCTAACCCTAGCCCCTACCCTAACCCTAACACGTACCGTAATTCTAACCCGTAACCTAAACCGAGCCCTAACCCTAACAATAACCCAAACCCTAACCCTATACCATACCCTACACCGTACCCGAACCACTCCCCGAACCCGTAACCTAAGCCGTACCCTAACCCTAACCCTAAGCCTAACCCTATCCCTAGGATACCCTTGACTGCTTCTGCCTCCAATAGATTTCCTTACCACTAGTGTTTTAAGGAACAGCTTAAAAAAGAATCCTAATGTGATTTCTTTATAATGGGTGTGTTCCTTATCTTATCCTAGTGTCTAAACTCTTCCTCATGGCTGGACCCACAAATAATATTCCTTGACGTTCTAAGGGGTATCTAGAGAGTGGGATAGGTTTAATAACTACCCTAACCCTAAGGCGTACCCTAACCCTAACCCCTACCCTAACCCTAACACATACCCTAATCCTAACACGTACCCTAAACTGAGCCCTATCCCTAACACTAACCCTAACCCTAACTCTAACCCATACCCTACGCCGTACCCGAACCCCTCCCCGAACCCGTACGCTAAGCCGTACCCTAAGCCTAACCCTAAGCCTGACCCTAACCCTAAGCTAACCTTCACTGCTTCTGCCTCCAATAGAAATCCTAAGCACTAGTGTTTTAAGGAACAGCTTAAAAAGAGAATCCTAATGTGATTTCTTTATAATGGGTGTGTTCCTTATCTTATCCTAGTGTCTAAACTCTTCTCCACGGCTGGACCCCCAAATTATATTCCTTTACGTGCTAAGGGGTATCTAGAGAGTGGGATAGGTTTAATAACTACCCTAACCCTAACGCGTACCCTATCCCTAACCCCTACCCTAACACTAACACGTACCCTAATCCTAACCTGTACCCTAAACCGAGCCCTAACTCTAACACTAACCCTAACCCTAACCCTAACCCATACCCTACGCAGTAACCGAACCCCGCCCCGAACCCGTACCCTAAGCCGTACCCTAAGCCTTACCCTCAGCCTAACACTAACCCTAGGCTACCCTTGACTGCTTCTGCCTCCAATAGATTTCCTCAGCACTAGTGTTTTAAGGAACAGCTTAAAAAGAGAATCCTAATGGGATTTCTTTATAACGGGTGTGTTCCTTATCTTATCCTAGTGTCTAAACATTTCTCCATTGCTGGACCCCCAAATAATATTCCTTTACGTGCTAAGGGGTATCTAGAGAATGGGATAGGTTTAATAACTACCCTAACCCTAATGCGTACCCTAACCCTAACCCCTACCCTAACCCCAACACGTACCCTAATCTAACCCATACCCTAAACTGAGCCTTAACCCTAACACTAACGCTAACCCTAACCCTAACCCATACCCTACGCCGTACCCAAACCCCTCCCCAAACCCGTACCCTAAGCCGCACCCTAAGCCTAACACTAAGCCTGACCCTAACCCTAGGCTACCCTTGACGGCTTCTGTCTCCAATAGATATCCTAAGCACTAGTGTTTTAAGGAACAGCTTAAAAAGAGAATCCTAATGTGATTTCTTTATAATGGGTGTGTTCCTTATCTTATCCTAGTGTCTAAACTCTTCTCCATGGCTGGACCCCCAAATAATATTCCTTTACGTGCTAAGGGGTATCTAGAGAGTGGGATAGGTTTAATAACTACCCTAACCCTAACGCGTAACCTAACCCTAACCCCTACTCTAAGCCTAACACGTACCCTAATCCTAACCTGTACCCTAAACCAAGCCCTAACCCTAACACTAACCCTAACCCTAACCCTAACCCATATCCTACGCAGTAACCGAACCCCGCCCCGAATCCGTACCCTAAGCCGTACCCTAAGCCTTACCCTCACCCTAACACTAACCCTAGGCTACCCTTGACTGCTTCTGCCTCCAATAGATTTCCTAAGCACTAGTGTTTTAAGGAACAGCTTAAAAAGAGAATCCTAATGTGATTTCTTTCTAATGGGTGTGCTCCTTATCTTATCCTAGTGTCTAAACTCATCTCCATGGCTGGACCCCCAAATAATATTCCTTTACGTGCTAAGGGGTATCTAGAGACTGGGATAGGTTTAATAACTACCCTAAGCCTAACACGTACCCTAATCCTAACCCGTACCCTAAACCGAGCCCTAACCCTAAAACTAACCCTAAGCCTAACCCTAACCAATACCCTACGCCGTACCCGAACCCTTCCCCGAACCCATACCCTAAGCCGTACCCTAAGCCTAAACCTAACCCTAGGCTACCCTTGACTGCTTCTGCCTCCAATAGATTTCCTAAGCACTAGTGTTTTAAGGAATAGCTTAAAAAGAGAATCCTAATGGGATTTCTTTATAATGGGTGTGTTCCTTATCTTACCCTAGTGTCTAAACTCTTCTCCAAGGCTGGACCCCCAAATAATACTCCTTTACGTGCTAAGGTGTATCTAGAGAGTGGCATAGGTTTAATAACTACCCTAACCCTAACGTGTACCCTATCCCTAACCCCTACTCTAACCCTAACACGTACCCTAATCCTAACCCGTAACCTAAACCAAGCCCTAACCGTAACACTAACCCGAATACAACCCTAACCCATACCCTACTCCGTACTCGAACCCCTCCCCGAAACCGTACCCTAAGCCGTACCCTAACGCTAACCCTAAGCCTAACCCTATCCCTAGGCTACCCTTGACTGCTTCTGCCTCCAATAGATTTCCTAAGCACTAGTGTTTTAAGGAACAGCTTAAAAAGAAAATCCCAATGTGATTTCTTTATAATGGGTGTGTTCCTTATCTTTTCCTAATGTCTAAACTCTTCTCCATGGCTGGACCCCCAAATAATATTCCTTTACGTGCTAAGGGGTATCTAGGGAGTGGGATAGGTTTAATAACAACCCTAACCCTAACACGTACCCTAACCCTAACCCCTACCCTAACCCTAACACGTAACCTAATCCTAACCCGTACCCTAAACCGAGCCCTAACCCTAACACTAACCCTAACCCTAGCCCTAACCCATACCCTACGCCGTACCTGAAGCCCTCCCCGATCCCGTACCCTAAGCCGTACCCTATCCCTAACCCTAAGCCTGAACCTAACCCTAGGCTACCCTTGACTGCTTCTGCCTCCAATACATTTCCTAAACATTAGTGTTTTAAGGAACAGCTTAAAAAGAGAATCCTAAAGGGATTTCTTTATAATGGGTGTGTTCCTTATCTTATCCTAGTGTCTATACTCTTCTCCATGGCTGGACCCCCAAATAATATTCCTTTAAGTGCTAAGGTGTATCTAGAGAGTGGGATAGGTTTAATAACTTCCCTAACCCTAACGCGTACCCTAACCCTAACCCCTACCCTAACCCTAACACGTATCCTACTTCTAACCCGTAACCTAAACCGAGCCCTAACCCTAACACTAACCCTAACCCTAACCCTATCCCATACCCTACACCGTACCCGAACCCCTCCCCGAACCCGTAACCTAAGCCGTACCCTAACCCTAACCCTAAGCCTAACCCTATCCCTAGGATACCCTTGACTGCTTCTGCCTCCAATAGACTTCCTAAGCACTAGTGTTTTAAGGAACAGCTTAAAAAGAGAATCCTAATGTGATTTCTTTATAATGGGTGTTTTCCTTATCTTATCCTAGTGTCTAAACTCTTCTCCATGGCTGGACCCCCAAATAATATCCCTTTACGTGCTAAGGGGTATCTAGAGAGTGGGATAGGTTTAATAACTACCCTAACCCTAACGCGTACCCTAACCCTAACGCCTACCCTAAGCCTAACACGTACCCTAATGCTAACCCGTACCCTAAACCGAGCCATAACCCTAACACTAACCCTAACCCTAACCCTGACACATACCCTACGCCGTACCCAAACCCCTCCCCGAACCCGTACCCTAAGCCGTACCCTAAGCCTAAAGCTAAGCCAAACCCTAACCCTAGGCAACCCTTGACTGCTTCTGCCTCCAATAGATTTCCTAAGCACTAGTGTTTTAAGGAACAGCTTCAAAAGAGAATCCTAATGTGATTTCTTTATAATGGGTGTGTTCCTTATCTTATCCTAGTGTCTGAACTCTTCTCCATGGCTGGACCCCCAAATAATATTCCTTTACGTGCTAAGGGGTATCTAGAGAGTGGGATAGGTTTAATAACTAACCTAACCCTAATGCGTACCCTAACCCTAACCCCTACCCTAACCCTAACACGTACCCTAATCCTAACCTGTACCATAAACCGAGCCCTAACCCTAACACTAACCCTAACCCTAACCCATACCCTATGCCGTATCCGAACCACTCCCCGAACCTGTACCCTAAGCCGCACCCTAACCCTAACCCTAAGCCTAACCCTAACCCTAGGCTACACTTGTCTGCTTCTACCTCCAATAGATTTCCTAAGCACTAGTGTTTTAAGGAACAGCTTAAAAAGACAATCCTAAAGTGATTTCTTTATAATGGGTGTGTTCCTTATCTTATCCTAGTGTCTAAACTCTTCTCCATGGCTGGACCCGCAAATAATATTCCTTTACGTGCTACGGGGTATCTAGAGAGTAGGATAGGTTTAATAACTACCCTAACCCTAACGCGTACCCTAACCCTAACCCCTAACCTAACCCTAACACGTACCCTAATCCTAACCTGTACCCTAAACCAAGCCCTAACCCTAACACTAACCCTAACCCTAACCCTAACCCATATCCTACGCAGTAACCGAACCCCGCCCCGAATCCGTACCCTAAGCCGTACCCTAAGCCTTACCCTCACCCTAACACTAACCCTAGGCTACCCTTGACTGCTTCTGCCTCCAATAGATTTCCTAAGCACTAGTGTTTTAAGGAACAGCTTAAAAAGAGAATCCTAATGTGATTTCTTTCTAATGGGTGTGCTCCTTATCTTATCCTAGTGTCTAAACTCATCTCCATGGCTGGACCCCCAAATAATATTCCTTTACGTGCTAAGGGGTATCTAGAGACTGGGATAGGTTTAATAACTACCCTAAGCCTAACACGTACCCTAATCCTAACCCGTACCCTAAACCGAGCCCTAACCCTAAAACTAACCCTAAGCCTAACCCTAACCAATACCCTACGCCGTACCCGAACCCTTCCCCGGACCCATACCCTAAGCCGTACCCTAAGCCTAAACCTAACCCTAGGCTACCCTTGACTGCTTCTGCCTCCAATAGATTTCCTAAGCACTAGTGTTTTAAGGAATAGCTTAAAAAGAGAATCCTAATGGGATTTCTTTATAATGGGTGTGTTCCTTATCTTACCCTAGTGTCTAAACTCTTCTCCAAGGCTGGACCCCCAAATAATACTCCTTTACGTGCTAAGGTGTATCTAGAGAGTGGCATAGGTTTAATAACTACCCTAACCCTAACGTGTACCCTATCCCTAACCCCTACTCTAACCCTAACACGTACCCTAATCCTAACCCGTAACCTAAACCAAGCCCTAACCGTAACACTAACCCGAATACAACCCTAACCCATACCCTACTCCGTACTCGAACCCCTCCCCGAAACCGTACCCTAAGCCGTACCCTAACGCTAACCCTAAGCCTAACCCTATCCCTAGGCTACCCTTGACTGCTTCTGCCTCCAATAGATTTCCTAAGCACTAGTGTTTTAAGGAACAGCTTAAAAAGAAAATCCCAATGTGATTTCTTTATAATGGGTGTGTTCCTTATCTTTTCCTAATGTCTAAACTCTTCTCCATGGCTGGACCCCCAAATAATATTCCTTTACGTGCTAAGGGGTATCTAGGGAGTGGGATAGGTTTAATAACAACCCTAACCCTAACACGTACCCTAACCCTAACCCCTACCCTAACCCTAACACGTAACCTAATCCTAACCCGTACCCTAAACCGAGCCCTAACCCTAACACTAACCCTAACCCTAGCCCTAACCCATACCCTACGCCGTACCTGAAGCCCTCCCCGATCCCGTACCCTAAGCCGTACCCTAACCCTAACCCTAAGCCTGAACCTAACCCTAGGCTACCCTTGACTGCTTCTGCCTCCAATACATTTCCTAAACATTAGTGTTTTAAGGAACAGCTTAAAAAGAGAATCCTAAAGGGATTTCTTTATAATGGGTGTGTTCCTTATCTTATCCTAGTGTCTATACTCTTCTCCATGGCTGGACCCCCAAATAATATTCCTTTAAGTGCTAAGGTGTATCTAGAGAGTGGGATAGGTTTAATAACTGCCCTAACCCTAACGCGTACCCTAACCCTAACCCCTACCCTAACCCTAACACGTATCCTACTTCTAACCCGTAACCTAAACCGAGCCCTAACCCTAACACTAACCCTAACCCTAACCCTATCCCATACCCTACACCGTACCCGAACCCCTCCCCGAACCCGTAACCTAAGCCGTACCCTAACCCTAACCCTAAGCCTAACCCTATCCCTAGGATACCCTTGACTGCTTCTGCCTCCAATAGACTTCCTAAGCACTAGTGTTTTAAGGAACAGCTTAAAAAGAGAATCCTAATGTGATTTCTTTATAATGGGTGTTTTCCTTATCTTATCCTAGTGTCTAAACTCTTCTCCATGGCTGGACCCCCAAATAATATCCCTTTACGTGCTAAGGGGTATCTAGAGAGTGGGATAGGTTTAATAACTACCCTAACCCTAACGCGTACCCTAACCCTAACGCCTACCCTAAGCCTAACACGTACCCTAATGCTAACCCGTACCCTAAACCGAGCCATAACCCTAACACTAACCCTAACCCTAACCCTGACACATACCCTACGCCGTACCCAAACCCCTCCCCGAACCCGTACCCTAAGCCGTACCCTAAGCCTAAAGCTAAGCCAAACCCTAACCCTAGGCAACCCTTGACTGCTTCTGCCTCCAATAGATTTCCTAAGCACTAGTGTTTTAAGGAACAGCTTCAAAAGAGAATCCTAATGTGATTTCTTTATAATGGGTGTGTTCCTTATCTTATCCTAGTGTCTAAACTCTTCTCCATGGCTGGACCCCCAAATAATATTCCTTTACGTGCTAAGGGGTATCTAGAGAGTGGGATAGGTTTAATAACTAACCTAACCCTAATGCGTACCCGAACCCTAACCCCTACCCTAACCCTAACACGTAAACTAATCCTAACCTGTACCCTAAACCGAGCCCTAACCCTAACACTAACCCTAACCCTAACCCATACCCTATGCCGTATCCGAACCACTCCCCGAACCTGTACCCTAAGCCGCACCCTAACCCTAACCCTAAGCCTAACCCTAACCCTAGGCTACACTTGTCTGCTTCTACCTCCAATAGATTTCCTAAGCACTAGTGTTTTAAGGAACAGCTTAAAAAGACAATCCTAAAGTGATTTCTTTATAATGGGTGTGTTCCTTATCTTATCCTAGTGTCTAAACTCTTCTCCATGGCTGGACCCGCAAATAATATTCCTTTACGTGCTACGGGGTATCTAGAGAGTAGGATAGGTTTAATAACTACCCTAACCCTAACGCGTACCCTAACCCTAACCCCTAACCTAACCCTAACACGTACCCTAATCCTAACCTGTACCCTAAACCGAGTCCTAACCCTAACACTAACCCTAACCCTAACCCTAACCCATGCCTTACGCCGTACCCGAACCCCTCCCCGAACCCATACCCTAAACCTAACCCTAAGCCTAACCCTAACCCTAGGCTACCGTTGACTGCTTCTGCCTCCAGTAGATTTCCTAAGCACTAGTGTTTTAAGGAACAGCTTAAAAAGAGAATCCTAATGTGATTTCTTTATAATGGGTGTGTTCCTTATCTTATCCTAGTATCTAAACTCTTCTCCATGGCTGGACCCCCAAATAATATTCCTTTACGTGCTAAGGGGTATCTAGAGAGTGGGATAGGATTAATAACTACCGTAACCCTAACACATACCCTAATCCTAACCCGTACCCTAAACCGAGCCCTAACCCTAACACTAACCCTAACCCTAACACTAACCCATACCCTACGCCGTACCCGAACCCCTCCCAGCACCCGTACCCTAAGCCGTACCCTAACCCTAACCCTAAGCCTAACCCTAACCCTAGGCTACCCTTGACTGCTTCTGCCTCCAATAGATTTCCTAAGCACTAGTGTTTTAAGGAACAGCTTAAAAAGAGAATCCTAATGGGATTTCTTTATAACGGGTGTGTTCCTTATCTTATCCAAGTGTCTAAACACTTCTACATGGCTGGACCCCCAAATAATATTCCTTTACGTGCTAAGGGGTATCTAGAGAGTGGGATAGGTTTAATAACTACCCTAACCCTAATGCGTACCCTAACCCTAACCCCTACCCTAACCCTAACACGTACCCTAATCCTAACCCGTACCCTAAACCGAGCCTTAACCCTAATACTAACCCAAACCCTAACCCTAACCCATAACCAACGCCGTACCCAAACCCCTCCCCAAACTCGTACCCTAAGCCGTACCCTAAACCTAACCCTAAGCCTGACCGTAACCCTAGGCTACCCTTGCCGGCTTCTGCCTCCAATAGATTTCCTAAGCATTAGTGTTTTAAGGAACAGCTTAAAAAGAGAATCCTAATGGGATTTCTTTATAATGGGTGTGTTCCTTATCGTATCCTAGTGTCTAAACTCTTCTCCATGGCTGGACCCCCAAATAATATTCCTTTACATGCTAAGGGGTATCTAGAGAGTGGGATAGGTTTAATAACTAACCTAACCCTAACGCGTACCCTAACCCTAACCCCTACCCTAACCCTAACACGTACCCTAATCCTAACCCGTACCCTACACCGAGCCCTAACCCTAAAACTAACCCTAACCCTAACCCTCACCAATACCCTACGCCGTACCCGAACCCCTCCCCGAACCCGTACCCTAAGCCGTACCCTAAGCCTAACCCTAACGCTAGGCTACCCTTGACTGCTTCTGCCTCCAATAGATTTCCTAAGCACTAGTGTTTTAAGGAACAGCTTAAAAAGAGAATCCCAATGTGATTTTTTATAATGGGTGTGTTCCTTATCTTATCCTAGTGTCTAAACTCTTCCTCATGGCTGGACCCACAAATAATATTCCTTGACGTGCTAAGGGGTACCTGGAGAGTGGGATAAGTTTAATAACTACCCTAACCCTAACGCGTACCCTAACCCTTACCACTACCCTAACGAGAACTCGTACCCTAATCCTAACCCGTACCCTAAACCGAGCCCTAACCCTAACACTAACCCGAACCCTAACCCTAACCCATACGCTACGCCGTACCCGTACCGCTCCCCGAACCCGTACCCTAACCCGAACCCTAAGCCTGACCCTAACCCTAGTCTACCCTTGACTGCTTCTGCCTCCAATACATTTCCTAAACACTAGTGTTTTAAGGAACAGCTTAAAAAGAGAATCCTAATGGGATTTCTTTATAATGGGTGTGTTCCTTATCTTATCCTAGTGTCTATACTCTTCTCCATGGCTGGACCCCCAAATAATATTCCTTTAAGTGCTAAGGTGTATCTAGAGAGTGGGATAGGTTTAATAACTACCCTAACCCTAACGCGTACCCTAACCCTAACCCCTACCCTAACACTAACACGTACCCTAATCCTAACCCGTACCCTAAACCGAGCCCTAACCCTAACCCTAACCCTAAACCTAACCCTAACCCATACCCTACGCCGTACACGAACCCCCCCCGAACCCGTACCCTAGGCCATACCCTAACCCTAACCCTCACCCTAACCCTAACCCTAAGCTAACCTTGACTGCTTCTGCCTCCAATAGAATTCCTAAGCACTAGTGTTTTAAGGAACAGCTTAAAAAGAGAATCCTAATGTGATTTCTTTATAATGGGTGTGTTCCTTATCTTATCCTAGTGTCTAAACTCTTCTCCATGGCTGGACCCCCAAATTATATTCCTTTACGTGCTAAGGGGTATCTAGAGAGTGGGATAGGTTTAATAACTACCCTAACCCTAACGCGTACCCTATCCCTAACCCCTACTCTAACCCTAACACGTACCCTAATCCTAACCTGTACCCTAAACCGAGCCCTAACCCTAACACTAACCCTAACCCTAACCCTAACCCATACCCTACGAAATAACCGAACCCCGCCCCGAACCCATACCCTAAGCCGTACCCTAAGCCTTACCCTCAGCCTAACACTAACCCTAGGCTACCCTTGACTGCTTCTGCCTCCAATAGATTTCCTCAGCACTAGTGTTTTAAGGAACAGCTTAAAAAGAGAATCCTAATGGGATTTCTTTATAACGGGTGTGTTCCTTATCTTATCCTAGTGTCTAAACACTTCTCCATGGATGGACCCCCAAATAATATTCCTTTACGTGCTAAGGGGTATCTAGAGAATGGGATAGGTTTAATAACTACCCTAACCCTAATGCGTACCCTAACCCTAACCCCTACCCTAACCCTAACACGTACCCTAATCTAACCCGTACCCTAAACCGAGCCTTAACCCTAACACTAACGCTAACCCTAACCCTAACCCATACCCTACGCCGTACCCAAACCCCTCCCCAAACCCGTACCCTAAGCCATACCCTAAGCCTAACCCTAAGCCTGACCCTAACACTAGGCTACCCTTGACTGCTTCTGCCTCCAATAGATTTCCTAAGCACTAGTGTTTTAAGGAATAGCTTAAAAAGAGAATCCTAATGGGATTTCTTTATAATGGGTGTGTTCCTTATCTTATCCTAGTGTCTAAACTCTTCTCCAAGGCTGGACCCCCAAATAATACTCCTTTACTTGCTACGGTGTATCTAGAGAGTGGCATAGGTTTAATAACTACCCTAACCCTAACGTGTACCCTATCCCTAACCCCTACTCTAACCCTAACACGTACCCTAATCCTAACCCGTAACCTAAACCAAGCCCTAACCGTAACACTAACCCGAATACAACCCTAACCCATACCCTACTCCGTACTCGAACCCCTCCCCGAAACCGTACCCTAAGCCGTACCCTAACGCTAACCCTAAGCCTAACCCTATCCCTAGGCTACCCTTGACTGCTTCTGCCTCCAATAGATTTCCTAAGCACTAGTGTTTTAAGGAACAGCTTAAAAAGAAAATCCCAATGTGATTTCTTTATAATGGGTGTGTTCCTTATCTTTTCCTAAAGTCTAAACTCTTCTCCATGGCTGGACCCCCAAATAATATTCCTTTACGTGCTAAGGGGTATCTAGGGAGTGGGATAGGTTTAATAACAACCCTAACCCTAACACGTACCCTAACCCTAACGCCTACCCTAAGCCTAACACGTACCCTAATGCTAACCCGTACCCTAAACCGAGCCATAACCCTAACACTAACCCTACCCCTAACCCTGACACATACCCTACGCCGTACCCAAACCCCTCCCCGAACCCGTACCCTAAGCCGTACCCTAAGCCTAACGCTAAGCCAAACCCTAACCCTAGGCTACCCTTGACTGCTTCTGCCTCCAATAGATTTCCTAAGCACTAGTATTTTAAGGAACAGCTTCAAAAGAGAATCCTAATGTGATTTCTTTATAATGGGTGTGTTCCTTATCTTATCCTAGTGTCTAAACTCTTCTCCATGGCTGGACCCCCAAATAATATTCCTTTACGTGCTAAGGGGTATCTAGAGAGTGGGATAGGTTTAATAACTACCCTAACCCTAATGCGTACCCTAACCCTAACCCCTACCCTAACCCTAACACGTACCCTAATCCTAACCTGTACCCTAAACCGAGCCCTAACCCTAACACTAACCCTAACCCTAACCCATACCCTATGCCGTATCCGAACCACTCCCCGAACCTGTACCCTAAGCCGCATCCTAACCCTAACCCTAAGCCTAACCCTAACCCTAGGCTACACTTGTCTGCTTCTACCTCCAATAGATTTCCTAAGCACTAGTGTTTTAAGGAACAGCTTAAAAAGACAATCCTAAAGTGATTTCTTTATAATGGGTGTGTTCCTTATATTATCCTAGTGTCTAAACTCTTCTCCATGGCCGGACCCCCAAATAATATTCCTTTATGTGCTAATGGGTATCTAGAGAGTGGGATAGGTTTAATAACTACCCTAACCCTAATGCGTACCCTAACCCTAACCCCTACCCTAACCCTAACTCGTACCCTAATCCTAACCCGTACCCTAAACCGAGCCCTAACCCTAACACTAACCCTAAACCTAACCAGTACCCTACGCCATACACGAACCCCTCCACGAACCTGTACCCTAGGCCGTACCCTAACCCTAATCCTCAGCCTAACCCTAACCCTAAGATACCCTTGACTGCTTCTGCCTCCAATAGATTTCCTAAGCACTAGTGTTTTAAGGAACAGCCTAAAAAGAGAATCCTAATGTGATTTCTTTATAATGGGTGTGTTCCTTATCTTATCCTAGTGTCTAAACTCTTCTCCATGGCTGGACCCCCAAATATTATTCCTTTAAGTGCTAAGGTGTATCTAGAGAGTGGGATAGGTTTAATAACTACCCTAACCCTAATGCGTACCCTAACCCTAACCCCTACCCTAACCCTAACTCGTACCCTACTCCTAACCCGTACCCTAAACCGAGCCCTAACCCTAACACTAACCCTAACCCTAACCCTAACCCATACCCTACGCCGTACCCGAACCCCTCCCCGAACCCGTACCCTATGCTGTACCCTAACCCTAACCCTAACCCTAATGTGATTTCTTTATAATGGGTGTGTTCCTTATCTAATCCTAGTGTCTAAACTCTTCTCCATGCCTGGACCCCTAAATAATATTCCTTTACGTGCTAAGGGGTATCTAGAGAGTGGGATAGGTTTAATAACTACCCTAACCCTAACGCGTACCCTAACACTAACCCCTACCCTAACCCTAACACGTACCCTAATCCTAACCCGTACCCTAAACCGAGCCCTAACCCTAACACTAACCCTAACCCTAGCCCTAACCCATACCCTACGCCGTACCCGAACCCCTCCCCGAACCCGTACCCTAAGAAGTACCCTAACCCTAATCCTAACCCTAACCCTAACCCTAAGCCTAGGCTAACCTTGACTGCTTCTGCCTCCAATAGATTTCCTAAGCACTAGTGTTTTAAGGAACAGCTTAAAAAGAGAATCCTAATGTGATTTCTTTATAATGGGTGTGTTCCTTATCTTATCCTAGTGTCTAAACTCTTCCTCATGGCTGGACCCCCAAATAATATTCCTTGACGTTCTAAGGGGTATCTAGAGAGTGGGATAGGTTTAATAACTACCCTAACCCTAAAGAGTACCCTAACCCTAACCCCTACCCTAACCCTAACACGTAACCTAATCCTAACCCGTACCCTAAACCGAGCCCTAACCCTAACAGTAACCCTAACGCTAGCCCTAACCCATACCCTACGCCGTACCTGAAGCCCTCCCCGATCCCGTACCCTAAACCATACCCTAACCCTAACCCTAGGCCTAACACTATCCCTAGGCTACCCTTGACTGCTTCTACCTCCAATAGATTTCCTAAGCACTAGTGTTTTAAGGAACAGCTTAAAAAGAAAATCCCAATGTGATTTTTTATAATGGGTGTGTTCCTTATCTTATCCTAGTGTCTAAACTCTTCTCCATGGCTGGACCCCCAAATAATATTCCTTTACATGCTAAGGGGTATCCAGAGAGTGGGATAGGTTTAATAACTACCCTAACCCTAACGCGTACCCTAACCCTAACCCCTACCCTAACCCTAACACGTAACCTAATCCTAACCCGTACCCTAAACCAAGCCCTAACCCTAACACTAACCCTAACCCTAACCAATACCCTACGCCACACACGAACCCCTCCCCGAACCTGTACCCTAAACCGTACCCTAACCCTAACCATCAGCTTAACCCTAACCCTAAGATACCCTTGACTGCTTCTGCCTCCAATAGATTTCCTAAGCACTAGTGTTTTAAGGAACAGCTTAAAAAGAGAATCCTAATGTGATTTCTTTATAATGGGTGTGTTTCCTTATCTTATCCTAGTGTCTAAACTCTTCTCCATGGCTGGACCCCCAAATAATATTCCTTGACGTGCTAAGGGATATCTGGAGAGTGGGATAGGTTTAATAACTACCCTAACCCTAACACGTGCCCTAACCCTAACCCCTACCCTAACCCTAACTCGTACCCTAATCCTAACCCGTACCCTAAACCGAGCCCTACCCCTAACACTAACCCTAAACCTAACCCTAAACCATACCTTACGCCGTACCCGAACCCCTCCCCGAACCCGTACCCTATGCTGTAACCCTAACCCTAACCCTAAGCCTAACCCTAACCCTAGGCTACCCTTGACTGCTTCTGCCTCCAATAGATTTCCTAAGCACTAGTGTTTTAAGGAACAGCTTAAAAAGAGAATCCTAATGTGATTACTTTATAAAGGGTGTGTTCCTTATATTATCCTAGTGTCTAAACTCTTCTCCATGGCTGGACCCACAAATAATATTCCTTTACGTGCTAAGGGGTATCTAGAGAGTTGGATAGGTTTAATAACTACCCTAACCCTAAGGCGTACCCTAACCCTAACCCCTACCCTAACCATAACACGTACCCTAATCCTAACACGTACCCTAAACTGAGCCCTATCCCTAACACTAACCCTAACCCTAACTCTAACCCATACCCTATGCCGTACCCGAACCCCTCCCCGAACCCGTACCCTAAGCCGTACCCTAAGCCTAACCCTAAGCCTGACCCTAGCACTAGGCTACCCTTGACTGCTTCTGCCTCCAATAGATTTCCTAAGCACTAGTGTTTTAAGGAACAGCTTAAAAAGAGAATTCTAATGTGATTTCTTTATAATGGGTGTGTTTCTTATCTTATCCTAGTGTCTAAACTCTTTTCCATGGCTGGACCCCCAAATAATATTCCTTTACGTCCTACGGGGTATCTAGAGAGTGGGATAGGTTTAATAACTACCCTAACCCTAACGCGTACCCTAACCCTAACCCCTACCCTAACCCTAACACGTACCCTAATCCTAACCCGTACCCTAAACCGAGCCCTAACCCTAACCCTAACCCTAACCCTAACCCTAAACCATACCCTACGCCGTACACGAACCCCCCCCGAACCCGTACCCTAAGCCATACCCTAAACCTAACCCTCACCCTAACCCTAAGCTAACCTTGACTACTTCTGCCTCCAATAGATTTCCTAAGCACTAGTGTTTTAAGGAACAGCTTAAAAAGAGAATCCTAATGTGATTTCTTTATAATGGGTGTGTTCCTTATCCTATCCTAGTGTCTAAACTCTTCTCCATGGCTGTACCCCCAAATAATATTCCTTTACGTGCTAAGGGGTATCTAGAGAGTGGGATAGGTTTAATAACTACCCTAACCTAACGCGTACCCTATCCCTTACCCCTACCCTAACCCTAACACGTACCCTAATCCTAACCTGTACCCTAAACCGAGCCCTATCCCTAACACTAACCCTAACCCTAACCTTAACCCATACCCTACGCCGTAACCGAACCCCTCAACGAACACGTACCCTAAGCCGTACCCTCAGCCTTACCCTCACCCTAACCCTAACCCTAGGCTACCCTTGACTGCTTCTGCCTCCAATAGATTTCCTAAGCACTAGTGTTTTAAGGAACAGCTTAAAAAGAGAATCCTAATGTGATTTCTTTATAATGGGTGTGTTCCTTATCTTATCCTAGTGTCTAAACTCTTCTCCATGGCTGGACCCCCAAATAATATTCCTTTACATGCTAAGGGTTATCTAGAGAGTGGGATAGGTTTAATAACTACCCTAACCCTAACGCGTACCCTAACCCTAACCCCTACCCTAACCCTAACCCTAATCCTAACCCGTACCCTAAACCGAGCCCTAACCCTAATACTAACCCTAACCCTAACCCTAACCCATACCCTACGCCGTACCCGAACCCCTCCCCGAACCCGTACCCTAAACCGTACCCTAAGCCTAACCCTAAGACTAACCCTAACCCTAGGCTACCCTTCACTGCTTCTGCCTCCAATAGATTTCTTAAGCACTAGTGTTTTAAAGAACAGCTTAAAAAGAGAATCCTAATGTGATTTCTTTATAATGGGTGTGTTCCTTATCTTATCCTAGTGTCTAAACTCTTCCTCATGGCTGGACCCCCAAATAATATTCCTTGACGTTCTAAGGGGTATCTAGAGAGTGGGATAGGTTTAATAACTACCCTAACCCTAACGCATACCCTAACCCTAACACGTACCCTAATCCTAACCCGTACCCTAAACCGAGCCCTAACCCTAAAACTAACCCTAACGCTAACCCTAACCCATACCCTACGTGGTACTCGAACCCGTACCCGTACCCGTACCATAAGCTGTACCCTAACCCTGACCCTAACTCTAAGCTACCCTTGACTGCTTCTGCCTCCAATAGATTTCCTAAGCACTAGTGTTTTAAGGAACAGCTTAAAAAGAGAATCCTAATGTGATTTCTTTATAATGGGTGTGTTCCTTATCTTATGCTAGTGTCTAAACTCTTCTCCATGGCGGGACCACCAAATAATATTCCTTTACGTGCTAACGGGTATCTAGAGAGTGGGATAGGTTTAATAACTACCCTAACCCTAACGCGTACCCTAACCCTAACCCCTACTCTAACCCTACCATGTACCCTAATCCTAACCCGTACCCTAAACCGAGCCCTAACCCTAACACTAACCCTAACCCTAACCCTAACCCATACCCTACGCCGTACCCGAACCCCTCCCCGAACCCGTACCCTAAGCCGTACCCTAACCCTAACCGTCACCCTAACCCTATACCTAAGCTACCCTTGACTGCTTCTGCCTCCAATTGATTTCCTCAGCACTAGTGTTTTAAGGAACAGGTTCAAAAGAGAATCCTAATGTGATTTCTTTATAATGGGTGTGTTCCTTATCTTATCCTAGTGTCTAAACTCTTCTCCATGGCTGGACCCCCAAATAATATTCCTTGACGTGCTAAGGGGTATCTAGATAGTGGGACAGGTTTAATAACTACGCTAACCCTAACGCGTACCCTAACCCTAACCCCTACCCTAACCCTAACACGTACCCTAATCCTAACACATAGCCTAAACCGAGCCCTAACCCTAACACTAACCCTAACCCTAACCCATACCCTATGCCGTACCCGAACCCCTTCCCGAACCCGTACCCTAAGCCGTACCCTAACCCTAACCCTAACCCTAACCATAAGCAACCCTTAACTGCTTCTGCCTCCAATGTATTTGCTGAGCAGTAGTGTTTTAAGGAACAGATTAAAAAGAGAATCCTAATGTGATTTCTTTATAATGGGTGTGTTCCTTATCTTATCCTAGTGTCTAACCACTTCTCCATGGCTGGACCCAAAATAATATTCCTTTAGGTGCTATGTGGTATCTAGAGAGTGGGATAGGATTAATAAACACCCTAACACTAACACGTACCCTAACTCTAACACCTACCCTAACACTAACACACACCCTATTCCTAACCCATACCCTAAACCGAGCACTAACCCTAAAACTAACCCTAACCCTAACACTAACCCATACCCTACGTGGTACCCGAACCCGTACCCGAACCCGTACCATAAGCCGTACCCTAACCCTAACTCTAAGCTACCCTTGACTGCTTCTGCCTCCAATAGATTTCATAAGCTCTAGTGTTTTAAGGAACAGGTTAAAAAGAGAATACTAATGTGATTTCTTTATAATGGGTGTGTTCCTTATCTTATCCTAGTGTCTAAACTCTTCTCAATGGCTCGACCCCAAATAATATGCCTTTACGTGCTAACTGGTATCTAGAGAGTGGGATAGGTTTGATAAATACCCTAACCCTAACTCTAAGCCCTACCCTAACCCTAACATATACCCTAATTCTAACCCGTACCCTAAACGGAGCCCTAAGCCTAAAACTAAACATAACCCTAACCCTACACCATACCTTATGCCGTACACGTACCCGTACCCGAACCCATACACTAAGCCATACCCTAACCCTAACCTTAACCCTAACCCTACCACTAACCCTAAGCTACACTTGGACTGCTTCTACCTCCTATAGATTTCCAAAGCACTACTGTTTTAAGGAACAGGTTCAAAAGAGAATACTAATGTGATTCCTTTATAATGGGTGTGTTCCTTATCTTATCCTAATGTCTAAACTCTTCTCCATAGCTGGAATCCCAAATAATATTCCTTTACTTGCTACGGGGTATCTAGAGAGTGGGATAGGTTTAATAAATACCCTAACCCTAAAGCGTACACTAACCCTAACCCCTACCCTAACCCTAACACGTACCCTAATCCTAACCCGTACCCTAAACCGAGCCTTAACCCTAACCCTAACCCTAAACCATACCCTACGCCGTGCCTGAACCCCTCCCCGAACCCGTACCCTAAGCCGTACCCTAACCCTAACCGTCACCCTAACCCTAACCCTAAGCTACCCTTGACTGCTTCTGCCTCCAATTGATTTCCTCAGCACTAGTGTTTTAAGGAACAGGTTCAAAAGAGAATCCTAATGTGATTTCTTGATAATGGGTGTGTTCCTTATCTTATCCTAGTGTCTAAACTCTTCTCCATGGCTGGACCCCCAAATAATATTCCTTTACGTGCTAAGGGGTATCTAGAGAGTGGGATACGTTTAATAACTACCCTAACCCTAACGCGTACCCTAACCCTAACCCCTACCCTAACCCTAACACGTACCCTAATCCTAACCCGTACCCTAAACCGAGCCATAACCCTAAAACTAACCCTAACCATAAACATAAACCATACCCTACGCGGTACCCAAACCCATACCCGAACCCGTACCCAAGCCATACCCTAACCCTAACCCTAACCCTAACCCTAAGCTACCTTTGACTGCTTCTGCCTCCAATAGATTTCCTAAGCACTAGTGTTTTAAGGAACAGCTTAAAAAGAGAATCCTAATGTGATTTCTTTATAATGTGTGTGTTCCTTATCTTATCCTAGTGTCTAAACCCTTCTCCATGGCTGAACCCCAAATAATATTCCTTTACGTGCTAAGTGGTATCTAGAGAGTGTGATAGGTTTTATAAATACCCTAAACCTATCCCTAACTCCTATCCTAACCCTAACATATACCCTAATCCTAACCCGTACCCTAAACCGAGGCCTAACACTAAAACTAACCCTAACCCTAACCCATACCCTACGCCGTACCTGAACAAGTACCCGAACCCGTGCCCTAAGCTGTACCCTAACCCTAACCCTAACCCTAAGCTAACCTTGACTGCTTCTGACTCCAATAGATTTCCTAACCACTAGTGTTTTAAGGAACAGGTTCAAAAGAGAATACTAAAGTGATTTCTTTATAATGGGTGTGTTCCTTATCTTATCCTAGTGTCTAAACTCTTCTCCATGGCTGGACCCCAAATAATATTCCTTTACGTGCTAAGTGATATCTAGAGAGTGGGATAGGTTTAATAAATACCCTAACCCTAACGCATACCCTAACCCTAACCTCTACCCTAACCCTAACACGTACCCTAATCCTAACCCGTATCCTAAACCGAGCTCTAACCCTAAAACTAACCCTAACCCTAACCAATACCCTATGCCATACCGGAACCCCTCCCCGAACCCGTACCCTAAGCCATACCCTGACCCTAACCCTAACCCTAACCCTATCCCTAAGCTACCCTTGACTGCTTCTGCCTCCAATAGATTTCCTAAGCACTACTGTTTTTAGGAACTGGTTCAAAAGAGAATCCTAATGTGATTTCTTTATAATGGGTGTGTTCCTTATCTTATCCTAGTGTCTAAACTCTTCTCCATGGCTGGACCCCAAATAATATTCCTTTACGTACTAAGTGGTATCTAGAGAGTGGGATAGGTTTAATAAATACCCTAACCCTAACGCGTACCCTAACCCTAACCCCTACCCTAACCCTAACACGTACCCTAATCCTAACTCATACTCTAAACCGAGCCCTAACCCTAAAGCTAACCCTAACCCTAACCCTAACCCATACCCTGTGCCGTACCCTCACCCGTACCCTACCCCGTACTCTAAGCTGTACCCTAATCCTAACCCTAACCCTAACCCTAACCCATACCCTATGCTGTACCCTCACCCGTACCCTACCCCGTACTCTAAGCTGTACCCTAATCCTAACCCTAACCCTAACCCTTAACCCCAAACCCTAAACCCTAAACCCTAACCCTCACCCTAACCCTAAACCCTAACCCTCACCCTAACCCTCACCCTAACCCTCCCAGGTGCTGGAAATGCAATGAAAATACTCCATACGATGCGCACCTGTTGGGCACATTCTTAACAAAAGGCTTTTTGCATTTTCACCAGTAGTTTCTCGTTAAGGTCATCACTTGCCAATTAATGACCATGCTGTTTAGGAAGCTCATTAAAAACCCAGGAGTCACGATTCCCGGCAGGCTCTCCCGTTCTCCCTCGGGCACTCTTCCACCCTCTCTAGGTTTCAGTTTCCTCATCTGTAAAAACACAGGCACCTGACTATATTCATTCCAGGAACTCGAGCCTATTGAGAGAGTGAGGAAATAGCTAATCTGCTTTTTGGATGATAGACCAAAAACCAGATTTAAAGAAAAATATGTCATTGCTGGTTTTCAGGCGAACAGACACGTATAATGAAGGAAGTAATCCCCCTGGCCCTCCAGGAGTTGCCTGGGGACCAAGTCTGCGAAATATTTATACATCAAGAGATGGCTCTGAGCTGGAATTCTACAAAAGAAGAGTAGAGCAACCCAGTACAGCTTTATACCCCCTCAGCCACAGGAGAAGAAAGTCTGCAGGCTACTGAAAGCCAGCAGCATTGCCAAATTAACTCCCACGGCCTTTGCCAAACTGCACCTGGTACCTCTGAATTCTCTGTTTCCTTCCCTATTCTGAGTCTTTTCTCAATAAATGCACATTTCTTAATATAGTGTCACAGTGGAAGCAAAACAGACCTTCAATTTTCAGTCCTCAATTTATAAAGCAAAGGTTCTAGGGGTTTTGTTTTTAAATTAAAGGACCACATAATTTGAAAATTGTACAGGTTCTAATTCTTCAGTTCCAAGACACCAAACACACTGCATGGGGTCCGCATGGAAAGGCCCCTCTCAGCAGAAGCGCCACCGATTCCACAATGAAAGGGCAGCAAGGTGCCCTTCTCCCTTCTCTGCTGCCTGGATGGCCCCCATGTTTTTCAATCCATGCCCCCTGGCAAGTTTCTAAGGTGCAATTCTGAGACCCTTCCCTTTCCCATCCCAGCAGGTGGCCAAGGGCCTGCCGGGGCTGGAGACGTGCAGGAAGCAGAGCTGGGCCAGCTGGCCAGAGTGGGGTTTGGGGGTTCACAGCAGGAGAAATCACCATGCAGAATAAATCCCTTGGCCTTGCCATAACCCAAGGGCAAGTCTCTCAGGGCTACGGGCCCTCTCAGGTTCTCCTTGCAGAGACCTCGCGTGGGGCACTTCGCTACTTGGGAAAACCGCGCGGGAGCGAGATTTACACCAGCAGATGTTTTGTAAAATTGGACGGGGTAGGCTCGGGCCTGTCCTCAAAGCCTCTACTCAAAGGCGAGCCCTTCCTGCGGCCGCCAGGTTAGGGGGCTCCGCGACTGTGCCGAACAGCTCTGGTGTGAGTCGTGCTTCCCTCCTCCACCCACCCCCACGAGGCCGTCCCCTTACCTGCGGCCCGCGGCCCTCCGCTCCGCGCTCGGATGCCGCTGGGGTGCCAGGGACCCACGGGAGGGGTCGTTCCCGGCGGCCGCGCGCTGGCTCCCCGGACCCGCGCCGGCTCGCCGGGGACCGACCGCGAGGAGCCCCGAGGACGCCCCGCGCCAGGTGCGCTCTGGCCGGGACGCCCACTTCCAGGAGAGGCGCGCGGACCTCCGGCGCGCTCAGGTGAGCCGCAGCCAATGCCGAGCAAGACCCGCCCCGCCGGCGCCGCGTCCGCGCGGCACAGCACGGTTTCGGCGCTCCGGGCACGGGCGCCTGGGGCCGGGCGTCCCCTCTCCCGCGAGCGCGAGGCAGGGAGCGGCGCCCCTGCGAGGCCGCGAGCGATGCCCCGGCGCGCGAGCCCCTGCGGCGCGGAGACCGCTCCAGGATGGACTCAGCGAGGCCAACGCTGCCAGCAGGAGCGCTTGGCGGGACCCGGCTCGGGCAGGGGAGCTGCAGACCCCCGCAAACAACCCAGTTTTTTAAATGGAAAATGGACTTGAAAAGACCCTTCTCCAGATAAGACATACAAATGGTCAACAAACACCTGAAGAGATGTTAAACATCGTTAGTCACGATGGAAATGCACATTAATACCACAACGCCATACCCCTCCACAAACACTAGAAGGCCTATAATCAAGAGAATTAAAAATAACAAATTTTGGCAAAAATGTAGAGAAATTGATACAGAGTTTCCCATGGGGAAAATGAATCGGTCCAGGAGATGGATGGTGAGAATATTTGTACAACAATGTGAATGTAGTTAATGCCACAGAACTGTATACTCAAAATGGTTTAAATGTTAAATGTTAGTTTTAATCACAATGAAAAAATGAATGAAGCACTGATGATACGTGTTAGAACATGGATGAACACAGAAAACATTCTAAGTCAAAGAGGTCATGCAGAAAAGGTCAACCAGATCATACTTATCTCGTGT
Organism: Balaenoptera physalus; assembly: GCF_965194825.1. Taxonomy (NCBI): domain Eukaryota; kingdom Metazoa; phylum Chordata; class Mammalia; order Artiodactyla; family Balaenopteridae; genus Balaenoptera; species Balaenoptera physalus. The sequence continues at coordinate 996,405 of NC_138889.1, forward strand.
GTTTTAAACCCATAAAGGTTTTGAAAATGAGGGAAAGTCTCAGTAATAGTTTCAGAAAAAGAAAACTGGATCAGAATGGGAAAAGACATTTCCATAGAGTTGGGGAAATGGTGAATGTTGAAGTGGGCCCGTGGATAGGATTATAAGGCGGAACCATAAAATTTCGTCTTTGGGTCTCTATGTGCTGGTTCCCTAGGAGAGGACCCCAGTATTGCTTAAAACACACAGCAGTAGTTTATGTGAGGTGGTGTATTTTGTACTGCTACTTATAGTTTTTTTATACACTTGAAATTACTGGGAAGTACATTACTTTTCAAAAGAACCAGGTCAAAACCATGCCCAAAAAAAGCAGAGAAGACATCAAACTTCATAATAGAGGCCAAGCCTTAACCAGATGCAGTTCACCTAAAGTGGTGACGCTCACCATTCTTGTAGGGTCCACGCGTTATTAACAGGCACCATGGGAAGATTATATTAGGAGCCACTGTGTCTTGGGTGCTGTGGATGACCTGGCTGTAGTAGAAACAGTGGGATTTCTGAATTCTAGTTTTCCACATCAAACCACCAAAACCCTGTTAGAACTAATAAATGAATTCAGTAAAGCTGCAGCGCAAAAAATCAGTACACAAAAATCACTTTTCTTTCTTTTTTTTTTAATAAATTTTTTTTAAAAATATTTATTTCTTTATTTATCTTTGGCTGCATTGGGTCTTCGTTGCTGTGCACGGCCTTTCTCTAGCTGCGGCAAGCAGGGGCTACTCTTCGTTGCGGTGCACGGGCTTCTCATTGCGCTGGCTTCTCTTGTTGCAGAGCATGGGCTGTAAGAAAGCAGGCTTCACTAGTTGTGGCACACGGCCTCAGCAGTTGTCGCTCGCGGGCTCCAGAGCACAGGCTCAGTAGTTGTGGTGCACAGACTTCGTTGTTCCGAAGCATGTGGGATCTTCCCAGACCAGGGCTCGAACCCGTGTTCCCTGTATTGGCAGGCAGATTCTTAACCACTGAGCCACAAAGGAACCCCTAAAAATCACTTGTCTTTCTATACACTAATAATGTGCCATTAGAAAGAGAAATTAACAAAACAATCCCATTTACAATTGCATCTAAAAAATACCTGGGAATAAATTGAACCAAGGATGTGAAAGCACACTGAAAACTGTAAAACACTGATGAAAGAAACTGAACAGACACAAATGAATGGAAAGCTATCCCGTGCTCATGGATGCAAAGAACACTGTTAAAATGTCCATTCTACCAAAAGCAATGTTCAAATGCAAAGCAAGCCTGGTCAGAACTCCAATGGCATTCTTCACAGAAATATAGCAAACGTTCCTATCATTTGTGTGGAAACACAAAGGCCCCTGAATAGCCAAAGGGAGTCTGAGAACGGAGAACAGGTTGGAGGCATCTCCCTCCCTGACTTCACACTACATTACGAAGCTACAGTCACCAAAAAGTGTGCAATTGGCACAAAAACAGGCACGCAGACCAGAGGAACAGGACAGAGACCCAAGAAATAAACCTACGGTTATGCAGTAAGTTAATTCACAAGAAAAGAGCCAAGAACATACACTGGGGAAACAACAGTCCCCTCAATAAATGGTGCTGGCAAAACTGGACACCACACACCAAAGAACACTGCACTCTGTCTACACCACACAAAAACTGGCTAAAAACCCAGTGTTCCACATGAAGCCCTTCCTCTCCTGGGTCCTCTGAGGACAGACACCCTCAGCACTCAACCAGACATAAGAACCTTCTCCCCCACTTTTCCTCACCTTTTCCTTTAGCAGCGTCACCTCCCAGCAGTTCCAGAGGAGACCTGGCTCCTGTCAGCGTGAACTGGACCCCCACAGTGTCCCAAAGCCCCAGTGGGTCCTGAGGAGACCCGGCTTCTGCTACAGCCGTTCTGCTGTGGAAATTCAAATTGAAATAGAGCCAAATGACCCATGAATTCTCCAAAATAGTTAAGGAGCAATTAACTAGAAACCGTAAGAAATGAAATGATTATAGACACAGACTTTACTTATTTTTTTTTAATATTTATATATTTAGCTTCGCTGGGTCTTAGCTGTGTCACACGGACCTTTTTCTTTTTTAAGTTGCAGCATGCGAACCCTTAGTTGAGGCACGTGGGATCTAGTTCCCTGACCAGGGATGGAACCCAGGCCCCCTGCACTGGGAGCACGGAACCTTAGCCACAGGACCACCAGGGAAGTCCCTAGACACGAACTTTAAAACTTATGCCAAATTCACACAAATTTATTCACAGACATTTCAAATGCAAGTCTATGAAGATTACAGAGAAACATAGAAGAAAATCTACATGACATTGGGTTTCGTCTATAGATCACGGGCTTTGAGTTTTAACATACAAGGCCAATCACAAAAGAAAAAAATATGGTGGACTTTATAAAATTAAAGATTTCTACTCTCAAAGACCTTATTCTCAAAGTCAAAATGAGGCAGGAGATAAATGGTCTCCAGCCTTCGCATTTACAAGTGGCCTCCAGTTCACACTTCCTGGGGTGAGAAAAAAATGGGCTCCAGGCTGGACATTCATTACCAGCCCCCTGTTTACATTTCCTGAAGCAAGAGACAAACGGGCTCTAGAACTACATATTTATGACCAGACTCCTGTCTATATTTCGAGGTCTGCACCTCGATATGAAAACCAGAAACAGAAATAGGGTAAATAACCAGACATTGGACATTTTTATGGGAGGGACAGAGTGGGACTAAACCCTGTTAAAAGATCAAGAGATCATACATTTCTCATCCTTGGGGCAAGGGAAACAGTGCACATGTGCAGAAAGGTTCCTTGGGGGTCAAAAAGGAAGGGGCACCACCCCAAAATAGGTGATGCTAAGGTCGTCCCATAGGCCTCTGGGCGGTAATCCATCTTGGAAAAAAGTTGCGCACGCATGTTGGGGAGGGTCCTAGAGCAGGGCAGGTGTGGAAAAAGAAAGCAGATAATTGGCCAGAGGTGAACAGAGACCCGGAAGAACTGCCCTATATAAGTGACTTAACCGCCTCTTCACTGCGCTCCTCCTCATTAGGGAGTGTGTCCACACCCTTTCTCTCCGGGTGTGCATCTCTGCCTTGCTTCTGTCTTAACTAAACAAACTATTTCTCTGTGTGCTCTCCCACTTGTTGATGTGCTATGTCTCTAATAATAAACTTTGTACCTGTTTTTACAGTTTTTACCTCTATGAGAAAAGCATTTTTCACTGGGGGCAAGAGCTAGTTGGGGTGGTGGCTAGGATTCCTGGTTTTCATCCAGGCTCCCCAGGTTCAATTCCTGGTCAGGGAATGAAGAGCTCTCTTCATGTCACCACTCACTGCTGCTTCTCCAAGATAAAAAAGACAAGCCACAAACTGGGAGAAAAATACTTGTAAACCACATATCCAGTAAAGGACTTGGACTCTAAATGGACAAAGACCTCTAAAACAACCCCATTTTAAAAATGGGTAAGGATTTGGACACACACCTGGCCAAAAAAGATATACAGATAATAAAAATCATACAAAAATTATACAAAAAATCATATACTATTAGGGATTTCCAAATTAAAATCGTGAGCCATCACAGCACACCTACTAGGATGGCTGAACTCCAAAAAACTATGGCAACACCGACTGCTGGAGGGTGAGGAGCAACCTCTCCTCATAGCTGGGGTGCAGGCACAGCCACCTGGCAAGACAGTTCCGCAGCTTTTTTCCACAACAAATCAAGCATCCCCTCGGGGTCCAACAATTATGCGTCCAGTATATAGGCAACTGCTTTGAAAATCTATGTCCAAAATCACACAAGGATGCAATTATGCTCAGCAGCACTATTCATAATGCCTAAAAACCTGAAGAAATCAGGATATCCTTCACTAGATGACTGCATAAGCAAAGTGGAGTACAGCCATGTCAAGGCGAGCAGAATACACCACGCCAATATATGTCTCTCTGGCATAAGGATTATTTCAGTCTCATTCAAAAAAAGAAAGATAGAAAAAACTGAGTAGAGACTGACCTTTTATGAAGGACATTTATAAGGAAATCTCCATTTGTAACGCGTTTTCCTCTTTGCACCAGAAATAGAAGGATGATTAAATCTCAAGTCACTCTTATCAACGGAGAAGTTCCGACTTAAATCTGCATACAATACCTTTGTTTACTGTGCTTTGCATGATAACCTGCCACTATTGGCTTCCCCCCTTCCCCAAGGTCTTTTGTTTTTATCTGAAGATGGTATTTGGTATTTAAGGTGATGGCTTTGGCCATTTCAGGTAGTGACTCAATTTTTCTGGGTAGCTCCCCTGTATACAGGAGGTATACATGCTGTTAAACTTCTGTTTTTCTCCTGTTAATCTGGCTTTTATTACAGGGCGGGGGTGGGGCTCAACCAAGAACCTAGAAGGACAGAGTGAAAATTGTTTTTCCTCCCATACACATGTAATGGAATACTACTCAGCAGCAGAAAGGAATGCACCATCAACCCATGGAAAGACATGGATAAATCCTCAGTATATATTGTTAAGTGAAAGAATCCAGTCTGAGGAGGTTGCACACAGTATGACCCCATTGATGACATTCCGGGAAAGTCAAAGCTACATAGATGATAAGCAGATCATGGGGTGGGGGATTTGAAGTGTTCCATGTGATACTTTAGGATGGATACCTGTCACTATGCATTTGTCTAAGCCCATAGATGTGTATAGCCCAAGGGGTCAATCAAACTCTATTCAAATTTAGTTATTTACGGTGTAGGAGTATTACAGGATGGAATACTCAATGTGACAGAATCTAACTGTATTAGAAATGCATGGAAAAACTCACTGTAGGGGATGGGATAAAAGGTGCTGACCTAAGTTAACTGTGGAAATGAACGCAATCTCTAGACTAAATGCAAAATGTACACAAACAGTGGACTTTATTTTATGGAGTTCTTTCCAGGGTGTAGCAGCTAACAATTCTGAAACCTCTGCACATGTAATCTGGAAAGGAGCAATGCATAGGTAAATGGCAGATAGTGGGCACGAAGCTCCTCACTGTGGGAGTGGGAAGTTACAGATAAGCAAGGGGAGAGCCTCTGCCCTCATAATACCTGGCTGAGCTTCCTGGGAGGATGGTGTGGGGAGTTCACTGGCCGTAGGAAATGCACAGATCTTTACACTGGGAAGGCTGTGAAGACATAGGAAACTCACACCCCATCTTTCCACCCACACCTGCTGCAAACACTCAGCCTTCTGTAATCAGCCAGTTGCACCTTTTTAGACATTCTTGGCCCCAGGCAGATAAAGGAGCATGAGGGTCTTGCATTACCTCTGAGCTGTCCCAGAATCCAGGCCCTGGGTGTGGAGCCAGGTTGGGGGTTCCTGGGCTCCTGACCAGCAGGTGAGAGGAAGGAGGAAGACCAGTCCTGAGGGCAGAAGTTCCCTGAAGTCTGTGAGCCCTGGAGCCCTGATCAGATTCACCCCCAGTGGGGACATGGGTGGGGTCTGCAGTGGTTCTGTTTTCCACCCGGGCCCCTTTGATGAAACCACAGCAGCAATGGGCCCAGACGTCTCCTGGTGGTGTTTCAAACTGACACAGCAGTTTTACAAAGGAACAGGAGAATGAAGCTGAGCTCCTGATGGCCACTTCTTTTGGCTCTGAGTTGTTTCTGTCAGGCCCACAGATACATCCGTGGAGTCTGCTGTAACCCGCCTTCCCCCACCTGGCCTTTCCTCTTCCTCGTTGGGATGATTCCAGTGACATTTCCAGCCCGGACCCCTCTCCCAGGCCAGACGCCTCTGTCCAGCCACTGCATCCCCATCTCATCTTGGGAGCTAACAGACCCCTCAGGGGACCGGGATCCTGCAGCTTCCCACACCCAGGAGCAGCCCCACCTTCCCTGGTTGCTGAGCCCAGACACCGGGTGTAACCGAGCAGGACCCTATTGGGCCTTCCCAGGACAGACCCACCCCCCATATCCTCTGCTGTAGCTCCTCTCTGAAGTACCTGGATAACAGCATCTGATGCACGCTTCCTGAGTTGTTTTACAGACTTCTACCAGATGGAAGACATTAACTACTGTACTTGATGATCAAAAGCCCCCAGACCTACTGGCACCTAAGGATTGATACAGTTCACCACCCTGTTACCTCACCATCAACCAACCAGAGAATTGTGCACCAGCTGATCTCATACTCTGCGACCCCTTCCTCCAAATTCACACTAATTCCCCTCTACACCCACAGCCCTGGCCCAAGCCCGATCTAGTGCTTGGTTCCTCCATCAGGCCCTGACAAAGCTCCCTGCCCCCACGGTGCGTCTCACATCCCACCCCAACGTGGTCTTTCTGAAGCATAAACGAGACTGTGACTCTCTCCCACATGTAATCCCCAAATATTTCCCCACTTTCGCTAGAGTATCTGCTGCAAGAGACATCTGCCAAGGCCCTGAGAGTCCCCGGCATCCCTACTAGGCTGGTGGCTCCTGGGTTCCCTGATACTGAGCACCTCAGCAGGCCAGGCGAGATGGCACCAAACCCCAGAACTGCTCACCTCAGGATGGGGCTGGCACTGCCGCTGCCTGATCAAAGAGAGCAGAGAAGGGTTCCCCAACTGGGACACAACACTGCACAAGTGGCCTCTCCCTTAGCTATCGCATGTTCCGCATGGGACTTGAGGGAAGGAAGGACCCAGGCATGTTAGTTCCTAAGCAGGATGCTGTGGGCTCAGTTGTGTCCCCCCAAAATCACATGCTGAATCCCTAACCCCCAGGACCCCAGGATGTGGCGGTATTTGGAGATGGGGTTTTTAAAGAGGTGATCAAGGTAAAATGAGGTCACTAGGGTGCATCCTAATCCAATAATACTGATGTCCTACCAGAAGAGATTAGGACACAGAAGATCATGTGAAGAGAAGATGGCTGTCTACACACCAAGGAGAGAAGCCTCAAGGAAAAACCAGCCTGCAGACACCTTGATCTCAGACAGCATCCAGGACTAGGAGGTAGGTCTGTTGTTCAAGCTCCCCAGTCTGTGGTGTTTGTTATGGCAGCCCCGAGCAGACTCACACACAGGGTAAAGAAGGTCTCACACTAGATAGCCCACTCTCCATTCCCCTGTATGTGAGTGACAGTAGCCTCAGGAACTGAGGAAGGTGTGCCCGAGGAAAGGCACAAGATATGAGATTTTAGGCATAACACGACTGCACTGATTTTTTTTTCCTTTTTTAAAGATTTTTAAAATCTTTATTTATTTAATTTATTTATTTTTGGCTGCATTAGGTCTTCATTGCTGCACATGGGATTTCTCTAGTTGTGGCGAGGGGGACTTCTCTTCACTGTGGTGCGCGGGCTTCTCATTGCGGTGGCTTCTCTTGTTGCAGAGCACGGGCTCTAGGCGTGGGGGCTCAGTAGCTGTGGCACACAGGCATAGCTGCTCTGTGGCATGTGGGATTTTCCCAGACCAGGTCTCGAACCCGTCTCCCCTGCATCAGCAGGGTCACAAATCAAGCCTTGATAAATGTAAGAAAACTGAAATCATATCAAGTATCTTTTCTGACCACAACACTGTGAGAGTAGATATCAACTACAGGAAAAAATCTTTAAAAAGTACAAACACATGGAGGCTAAACAATACACTACTAAATAACCAAGAGGTCACTGAAGAAATCAAAAAATACCTAGAAACAAATGATAATGAAAACACAATGACCCAAAACCTATGGGATGCAGCAAAAGCAGTTCTCACAGGGAAGTTGATAGCAATGCAAGTCTACCTAAAGGAACAAGAAACATCTCAAATAAACAACTTAACCTTACACCTAAAGCAATTAGAGAAAGAAGAACAAAAAACCCCCCAAAGTTAGCAGAAGGAAAGAAATCATAAAGATCACATCAGAAATAAATGAAAAAGAAATGAAGGAAACAATAGCAAAGATCAATAAAACTAAAAGCTGGTTCTTTGAGAAGATAAATAAAATTGATAAACCATTAGCCAGACTCATCAAGAAAAAAAGGGAGAAGACTCAAATCAATAGAATTAGAAATGAAAAAGGAGAAGTAACAACGGACACTGCAGAAATACAAAGGATCATGAGAGATTACTACAAGCAACTATATGCCAATAAAATGGACAACCTGGAAGAAATGGACAAATTCTTAGAAAAGCACAACCTTCCAAGACTGAACCAGGAAGAAATAGAAAATACAAACAGACCAATCACAAGCACTGAAATTGATACTGTGATTAAAAATCTTCCAACAAACAAAAGCTCACGACAAGATGGCTTCACAGGTGAATTCTATCAAACATTTAGAGAACAGCTAACACCTATCCTTCTCAAACTCTTCCAAAATATAGCAGAGGGAGGAACACTCCCAAGCTCATTCTATGAGGCCACCATCACCCTGATACCAAAATCAGACAAAGATATCACAAAAAAAGAAAATTACAGACCAATATCACTGATGAACATAGATGCAAAAATCCTCAACAAAATACTAGCAAACAGAATCCAACAGCACATTAAAAAGCTCATACACCATGATCAAGTGGGGTTTATCCCAGGAATGCAAGGATTCTCCAATATATGCAAATCAATCAATGTGATAAACCTATTAACAAATTGAAGGAGAAAAAATACATGATCATCTCAGTAGAGGCAGAAAAAGCTTTTGACAAAATTCAACACCCATTTATGATAAAAGCCCTCCAGAAAGTAGGCATAGAGGGATCTTACCTCAACATAATAAAGGCCATATATAACAAACCCACAGCCAACATCATTCTCAGTGGTGAAAAACTGAAACCATTTCCTCTAAGATCAGGAACAAGACAAGGTTGTTCACTCTCACCACTTTTATTCAACATAGTTTTGGAAGTTTTAGCCACAGCAATCAGAGAAGAAAAATAAATAAAAGGAATCCAAATTGGGAATGAAGAAGTAAAGCTGTCACTGTTTGCAGATAACATGATACTATACATAGAGAATCCTAAAGATGCTACCAGAAAACTACTAGAGCTAATCAATGAATTTGGTAAAGTAGCAGGATACCAAATTAATGCACAGAAATAGCTTCCATTCCTATACACTAATGATGAAAAATCTGAAAGAGAAATTAAGGAAACATTCCCATTTACCATTGCAACAAAAAGAATAAAATACCTAGCAATAAACCTACCTAAGGAGACAAAAGACCTGTATGCAGAAAACTATAAGACACGGATGAAAGAAATTAAAGATGATCCAAACAGATGGAGAGATATACCATGTTCTTGGATTGGAAGAATCAACATTGTGAAAATGACTATACTACCCAAAGCAATCTACAGATTCAATGCAATCCTATCAAACTACCAATGGCATTTTTCACAGAACTAGAACAAAAAATTTTATAATTTGTATGGAAACACAAAAGACCCCGAATAGCCAAAGCAATCTTGAGAAAGAAAAACAGAGCTGCAGGAATCAGGCTCCCTGACTTCAGACTATACTGCAAAGCTACTGTAATCAAGACAATATGGTACTGGCACAAAAACAGAAATATAGATCAATGCAACAGGATAGAAAGCCCAAAGATAAACCCACGCACATATGGTCACCTTATCTTTGATAAAGGAGGCAAGAATATACAGTGGAGAAAAGACAGCCTCTTCAATAAGTGGTGCTGGGAAAACTGGACAGCTACATGTAAAAGAATGAAATTAGAACACTTCCTAACACCATACACAAAAATAAACTCAAAATGGATTAAACAGCTAAATGTAAGGCCAGACACTATAACACTCTTAGAGGAAAACATAGGCAGAACATTCTATGACATTAGTCACAGCAAGATCCTTTTTGACCCACCTCCTAGAGAAATGGAAATAAAAATAAAAATAAACAAATGGGACCTAATGAAACTTAAAAGCTTTTGCACAGCAAAGGAAACCATAAATAAAACGAAAAGACAACCCTCAGAATGGGAGAAAATATTTGCAAATAAAGCAACTGACAGAGGATTAATCTCCAAAATTTACAAGCAGCTCATGCAGCTCAATATCAAAAAACAAACAACTCAATACAAAAATGGTCAGAAGACCTAAATAGACATTTCTCCAGAGAAGATATACAGATTGCCAACAAACACATGAAAGGATGCACAACATCATTAATCATTAGAGAAATGCAAATCAAAACTACAGTGAGGTGTCACCTCACACCAGTAAGAATGGCCATCACCAAAAAATCTACAAACAATAAATGCTGGAAGGGGTGTGGAGAAAAGGGAACCCTCTTGCACTGTTGGTGGGAATGTAAATTGATACAGTCACTATGGAGAACAGTATGGAGGTTCCTTAAAAAATTAAAAATAGAACAGCCATATGACCCAGCAATCCTACTAATGGGCATATACCCTGAGAAAACCATAATTCAAAAATAGTCATGTACCACAATATTCATTGCAGCTCTATTTACAATAGCAAAGACATGGAAGCAGCCTAAGTGTCCATTGACAGATGAATGGATAAAGAAGATGTGGCACATATATACAATGGAATATTACTCAGCCATAAAAAGAAATGAAATTGAGTTATCTGTAGTGAGGTGGATGGACCTAGAGTCTGTCATACAGAGTGAAGTAAGTCAGAAAGAGAAAAACAAATACCGTATGCTAACATATATATATGGAATCTAAAAAAAAATGGTTCTGAAGAACCTAGGGGCAGGACAGGAATAAAGATGCAGACGTAGAGAATGGACTTGAGGACACGGGGAGGGGGAAGGGTAAGCTGGGACGAAGTGAGAGAGTGGCATGGACATATATACACCACCAAATGTAAAATAGGTAGCTAGTGGGAAGCAGCTGCATAGCACAGGGAGATCAACTGGGTGCTTTGTGAACACCTAGAGGGGTGGGATAGGGAGGGTGGGAGTGAGATGCAACAGGGAGGAGATATGGGGATATATGTATATGTATAACTGATTCACTTTGTTATAAAGCAGAAACTAACACACCATTGTAAAGCAATTATACTCCAATAAAGGTGTTAACAAATATATATATGACATAAAAAATATTTTCCTATCTGAGTTTCTGTATTTCCAAATATTCTAAATTAAACGTGTATTATTTTGAAAAAAGAAAAAAAAACCCAATAGCCGGTTAAAAACAAAACAAAACAGAAAACCCCAGCAGCTTGTTTGAAGCAGTGGTTGAAAACCATTCAATTCAGCATCAGTGTGGAGGCTGCAGACAGTGAACCCTCAGCCCTGAGACTGTACAGGAAGTTTTCCCTCAGGAAGGGGCCCGCACTGAGATCTGAGGTGTCCACAGGAGCAGGGCTTCCACCCCTGACACACACCTCGCTCCCCAAGGAAGCTTGTGTTGGCCAGTCTGGTCCCTATCCACTCTCCCACCACATCAGCGCAGGTGGGGTTTCTAAGCAGAGATCAAGTGTAGACATTACGAGCCACAAGTGCGTCCTTCCGCTTTCCAAGTTTCTGATCTGCCTTCTCACTGACTGGAAATGTTGTCCTTCGAGGTTTGTCTTGGGGCTGGTGAAAGCAGTGTGGTTGGGAGGGAGGGATGGTTTGGCCCTGCAGCAGACACAGAGGGGCTGCTCCTTCCCCTTCACGGAAGGATTCACACTGTGCTCCAGTGAGTACGTTCAGCAGCAAGTAACAGCAAAGCCAGCTGTCATTGACTTAGCTAGCGAGGGCGTTTGTGATCTCAGATAACAGTCAGAATTCTGGATGCAGAGCAGTTCCAGGGTTTGTTTGGCAGCCAGACTCTGACACGGAGGGCAGCTTGCTATCTGCGTTGAGCTCACCAGAAGGCAACTCCACAGTGTCTCCCAGTCAGTAGACGACACCTTCCTGGTCAGCAGGACCTTCCCTACTGCATCCGGTGATTAGGTCAGGGGAGAGTCATTGAGCCTGACACGGGCAGCTCTGACAAGCTGCACCTATTCCAGATGCATCTGCTGGGTGGGTCAAGGCTCCACTGGGTCTTCCTTGTATTTACTTCAACTGCTTCCTTTTCCCTTTTCCTGCTTCAGGCCCTTTCCTTCACCACGTGGATCCCTAATAAACGTACTGTACCCCCGAGTCCATGTCAGCATCTGTGTGTACAGAACAAATCAGGTTTTAGATCTGATCGCTCATCACCTGGTTAGCGGCAGAGGCCTCACAGAGCAAATTAACACAGCCTCAGGCACATTTGCTGAGTGTTTTATTTCCTAATCTAGTAACACTTCCTACTACTACAAGGTGTAGTAAGATAAGATAAGAAACACTTCGTATTCATGTGAGATGCACACCGGTGTAGCTTTATAGCTTTGTGCCAGGCCTCTGCTGACTCTCCTGCCTCCTGTGGGAAGAACTCCGGACCATCTGGACATTCTGCAGAATGTCAGACTGATCCGTCACAACGATGCCATCGTGCTGAGGGGCATTCTGGAGGCATGGGTGGGAGATACGTCCCATGAAGACCAGCCACATCTGCTGTATCAGGGGGACCAGAAACCAGGAGCGTTCTGGGATATTCTCTGCAATGTAAAAGACGATTTATGATGTTGTGCGCATTCTACCAAGAAGAAGGGGGCCCGACAGCTGTTGTGCCTCTTTGGATTCTGGAAGCTGTTTATTCTGCACCTACGTATACTTCTCTGCCCACACACAGGTGACATGAAAAGCTGACAGCTCTGTGCAGCCAAGGGCAGGCGTGGGTTTTGTGCCAGGTCCAAGCTTTAGTGCCAGCCATCTAACCATGAGGGTACGTGCAACCTTGCAGACCCTCTGGCATTAGAGCAACCAGTGGTGGGACGCTGGCTATGTGGGGTCCATGGACGCCTCCATGGGGACCGGGGTGCTCTGCAGCAAGGCCCTGCATCCACAGTGGAAAATTACATGCCTTTGAAAGCAACTTTGCGTGTGACTAGACTCTGGCAGAAATGAAACTCCCAGCCTGGACACCAGGAGAACATGTGTCTGGAACTGGCCGCCATGAGCTGGGTTCTGTCAGAAGCATCCAGTCACATGGTGGGGAGCGCCCAGCGGCTGAAGGGAGAAATGGTCCTACAGTAATCACCGGAGACGTCAGGACAACACTTTCCTTAATGGAAGGGCATTCAGACGGGGTGAATCAGGAAACGGAGGACGTGAACAAGCCCACAGACGATTTCACACGGACACACCGTTTCAGGACTGCTCAGGACCCACTGCCCACCAGCTGCAGTCAGGGGCCAGTGCCCGAGAACGTTCCTCACCACATGTGAGGCACAAAACTGGTCTCAATAAAATTTAACCGATGGAAACCACGAGGTACCGTGGTTAATGTACCGCAAGGTACATTATCTGAACACAGTGGAATAAAACTAGAAATCCAAACAAGGAAAATGTACAATTATGTGGAAATTAATCAACACACGTTTATATAACTAACGTGTCAAGGAGTAATCAGAAAGGAGATTATAAAATACTTAGAGATAAACAAAACAAAACAAAACACACACAGACTTTTGGCTGATTCTGAAAATGCTAGACAGCTTTTTCTCTGGTCTGCCTGTCTGCTGATGTGTGAAACCCACCTCCACGTGCCGTGGGCTCTGGGCAGCTGTGCGGATGGTCACCTTTCCCCATCTTCTCACCCAGGCGTGTGTGGCCCCTTGGTTTGCAGGGTTTGCTGGTTGCTTTGTGCAGAGACACGTCCGAGGTGCTGTGGCTTTTCTCGCCCTGAGACTGTGCCCTCTGAGGGTAGAAACCTGAGTGTCGGGACTTCTCTGGCCGTCCAGTGGTTAAGACTTTGCTTTCCAATGCAGGGGGTGCGGGTTCAATTCCTGGTTGGGGGGCTAAGATCCCACATGCCTCGCAGCCAAAAAACCAAAACATAAAACAGAAGTAATATTGTAACAAATTCAATAAAGACTTTAAAAAAAAATGGTCCACATCAAAAAAAAAGCAAAAAAAAGCAAAAAAGAAACCTCGGTGTCCACCCTTCTCTGTGTCCCTTCAGCCCCTGAGGCCGGGGACACTCTGACAGATCTCTCGTCCCCTATGTCTCATCAGCCGCAGCTCCTGTCAGCTACCTTCCTCTCCTCTAAATCCTCGGAGATCACTTGCGTAGCTGGGGTCCACCTGAACTTTAAACAAGGTTGCCCCTCCTCCTGTCGTTAGGGCATCACCCTTGGTCACCACCCACACGCACTCTGGACTTTGCCAGCTCCGGGAGGGCAGGGCCCCTACAGGCTGCACACAGGGGTCCCTGTGCCCCCTCAGCGTCTGCCTCCTGGGCCTCACCCAGCGATGGGGGCGGAGGACGGGACCCACGGAGAGGCATGAGCCGGGGGGCCAGTCTTCACGGGGAGGTGGGCTGGGCAGACTGCTGTCGGGGATGGAAGAGCCCCAGTGCCTGCCAGGGGGTGCTGGTCAGAAGGGGTGGCCCCCATCCCTGTAGCAGGAGAGCCATCCTTGGACAGGGCTGCTTTGCTCCAACCCCAGTTCTTGCCCAGATCAGCCCAATTATGCTCCATCTCGCCTTATATTTTTATGCTTCGAGATACATCTAGTCAGTGAGATAGAGCCTGTCATAAAAGGGCCGATGATGTGGTTAGATTTCACATGCACTTTGTCTCTCTGAGCTCTTATGTGTGGTGTGGGCATCTCGAGGACTTTCCATGAGAACTTGTGTGTCTCTTCTGAACCCAGACAGTCACTGACCAGAACCTTTCCTCCGGGGAGACAGAGTCAAGGCTTCCCTGTCCCCAAGCCACGCGTCCCTCGGCTCTCACTGGCCTGGTGTGGGCCCAGCTCTCTCCCTGCTCCCATCCTGACACCTGGCAGGGCTGGCTCTCAGTGGGCAGTGGGAGCCAGGGAGCCGTGTTCCTTTCAGTCTTCAACTGCTAGAGTAGAGACTTTTTAAAATTATGAAATTTAACTTGGAACGTTGGGTGATATTTGGGTTGTGCTGGGAAAGAAATTGCCCATTTCCCCCAGATTTCCGAGAGTGACTTTCCTGTTACCCTCTGAGCACTTCTGGAAATAATATTTGGATGTTGGATGTTGTCCAACAGGTGGATGTCCTCGAGTGTGAACAGGTCAGAACAGGCAAGAGGACGCCAAGGGGCGTAGGGGATAGGGGGTGACTCGAGGCAGAAAGTTCCCTAAAATCAGCTCTGTGTGCCGTGCTGTGTACTCTGCGTTGAGCACAAGCTCAGGGCATCGGGGGCGGGCGAGCCTTGCCTCACACACAGCTGGTGCCTAATGTGTGTACATTGCATGTTTGTTGAGCCATCAACCCGGAAGGAGACCTGGGCCTTCGGAGGCGCTGCCCACAGAGAGGCACCGGGTTCTTCCTCTGAAGGGGACGTGAGTCCAAGCGTCATGGGTCCTCCAGGACTCAGGCTGTGCTGGTCACACTAGGAGCAGGATTAAAGGAACAAACAAGCGGTCTCTGTGCTTTTGAGGCACTTTCTGGAACTTTCAGGCACAGCCATCCTGCATTTGCTTCCAGGAAGCTTTCCTTTGAGTCCAAATTCTGGTTTTTCCCTCTGCATTTAGTGCAAATGGGAAACCTCTTATCAGCATCACAGGCTCACATAGTCATTCAGTCAGCACCATTTCTTAAGCACTTACTGGGCTCTGAGGACACAGAGCTCATGGGCTGGGGGCTCAGCCTCCAAGTCTTCATCCAGAGAAAATGGAAGATGTGAGGACACACTGCGGGTGGTGGCGGGGAGGCCGTGACCCGGTATCTGTGAAGAGTAATCATGAAGGTGTCTGCTCTTGTCAAAGGTGCACGTCACCTTGTATAACTCTTGCAATTTTTCAGTAAATTTGAAATTATTTCGAAATGAAAACGTAACAGTGAAAGCACTGATTCCCTAAGCAGCTCCTGTGAGTTCTGAGTGCCCGGCCCATGTACTGGCCGCACCAGCCGTGCCGCCTCTCTGGACCCCAAACCAGGATGACGGTGAAATCGGTGTGTCGCACTCAGTACCAGTTGTCCTGCACGGGCTGGGCACCCAGCAAGCATGGCTGTGCCCTCCCCAGCTCCTCGTTCAACCAACCATAGACCAGGAGGAAGGGGCGCCAAGGCATCTGCGAGTCTGCGAAGAGGGAACAAAACGTACGGGTGAGGGAGAGCTTGTTGCTCTGGGTGCCACGGTCACAGCAGAAAACCATCAGAGCACCCGGGCAAAGGCTGCTCTGCGGGAGCTTCGCCCCGCAGGTTCATGGACACGTGGGAGCATCAGAGGGACCAGGACCCCACCGGGGGCCCTGTCGGTGGTGGGACCAATCGCGCAGCATTGCCGGAGGCCACAGGGCAAGAGGAAGACTGGGCTGGAGACTGTGAGACGGGGTCTTGGGGGGTCTCTGCTCTCTCACCCCTCTTCTGAGGAACCAGGGCTGGATCAGGGCTTCCCACACATGGGCCGTGCACAGGAGCTGAGCTGGGGGTGTCGATCACTGGGGAGTGGTTGGCCAGTGTGGACCGGCCAGCTCTCTCTGGAAGGTGACAGCTCAGAACAGCCACACTGGCTGGGAACCTGCATTTGTTCACATTCCTGGGGAGTCTGCAATCTTCCATGGGTGGAATTTGGGGAGCACTGCACGAGGAGCCCTGAGGTCCCTTCCTGCCCTGATCACGTGACTTTGGACGGTCTTCAGCGATGGGGGCACGCTTCCGAGTGGCTGCCGTCCAGAATGGCAGCTCAGCACTGACTTTGGGAGTGGGACTGGGGGTGGGAGGTTGGGGGCAGCTTGGGGGTGACTGGTTTTCAGATGAGGCCACAAGGCCAGGAACAACAGTTCCAGGGCTGGCACCAGCTTCCTGGCCTCCCCACTGGGACCCCTGTCTAGAGGCCCCTGCCTGTGAGGTGCCCACCTCTGGTCCTGGTGCCTAGGTCACCTTCCCCGTCCCCACTCCGGCCAGTCTTCCTTTCACGTGGAAACCCACTGGGCTTTGGACCCTGCGCTCTGATTTAAGGAGACCTCATCCTGGACCACGTTTGGTTCCAGGTGATGCCCCTCCCAATGTAGAGAGAGGGGCAGGTGGGCAGTCTGGCTCTGGGGAGGCTTAGGAAGGCCCTGGAGCTTCTTGGGCTAGGGGACAAAATAGACAGCAGGGTGAGGAGTGGCGTGTGGGTGCCTCCCTAAGGACTGCATCATATTGTCGGAGAAGACCCCGCCCTGGGACCATTTTGGGGGAGGTAGTGGCATTAGTTTAACTCAAGGGCGTTCAAGGGAGCGCCTGTATCCCACCCACTCCCTCACCCCCTCAGGCGCACACTTCCCTGGCCTTGCAGGGGCTCTGAGAACATCCGCTGCGTCCTTTCCTCCAGGCAGACCTCTTGGGGCCGTGGGCCCCCCTCCAGACCTGGGGTAGGAGTAGGGCTTCCCTGGGGTCCAGTCCGAGTCCCCAGAGCGACAGCCCCTGCCTGCGGCCTCAGGGGCTGGTGTTGGTTCAGGGGAGAGAACGGCACATCCCCAGCCCCAGTCACTGCCGGATGAAGGTCTAGTTGGGGGCCGGCTGGAACCACATCCTGGGAGCCCCCCAGGCTCTCTGTCTGAATCCCCAGAAGCCCTGGGGGGGCTGAGTGCTCTGCCCACCTCTCTCTCCACCTCTCCACCATCTCTGTTCCTCCCGGGCTGGTCAGAGGACAGATGGCTTCATAAATTCTTAAGAACGTATTGGGAACCAAGAGCTTAATCATTATAACGTGTCCTTCAGTCAGTTAGAAGTGGTTTTGGAGACGAAAAGGAACGTGAAGTAAATCTTCATTTTAAGTACATCTGTTGTTTCTTGGAAGCTATTTGTCAGTGAATCAGTTTTATTTTGCTATGTGCCTATTTGTTCTAATTATGCATGCAGCTCAACAAACATGCCCTATCTGTAAAATGAGACTTTCAGCCCTGCTGGACGAGCAGCCCCCAGGAGGTATGAGTCTCAGGGTGCGGGCAGGGATGTGGGGATCCCGACCTCAACCCCAGCCCGGCAGGAACGCTTCACCCACCAGGACCGTCGAGGCCTCGCAGGGAGAGTCCAGCCCGAGCCCCCCTCCTGCCCGGAGCAGCTCTGACCCTCAAGGATGGGGTGCAGAGGGGGCCCTGGAGGCCCGCCGTCCCGCTGCTGCCGGCTCAGGTCCCCGGGGGACGCAGGGCCACGGTGACGGGTGCCTGGACTCTGGGCCAGGAGGGAGGCTGGGGCGGGAGACCAGGGCTGGGAGGAGGCGGGGAGTCCTCCCTGAGGCCTGATCCTGAGATCCCTTCTCCCACTGCGGGCTGTGTCCAGGGGTCCAGGCACAGCCAGGAGGGGCTGGTGCACAGAGACGGGGTGGGCTCCGGCGGGGGCAGCCAGGGACAGGGGGGGAATTAGGAACCAGCATTTACTAAGAGCCACTGTGCTGGGAAGGCATCTGGAGAATCCCGTGAGGTGAGCTGGGAGCGAAGGTAAGTTGCAAACTGACTCTATGGCTTTGTGGCCACGGCAGGTGCAAATGGTGGGAAATGAAACCACAGATGGGCTTGTTTTTACTATACAGTCTCTACGTCCACTGATTGGCCTTGGCCGGTCTCCTCTCAGACTCCAATTCCTTCCTACGGCTCCTTTTCCCTAAATGCTGGCCCACCTTCCTGGGCCATTTCCTCCTCTTGAGCAGCCATCCTAGGGCCCTCCCCCTTTGATCGCAGTCTCAGCCGCCATATTAATCAGGTATCTTTTTACTTGCTAATTTCTTGCCAACTCAGATCATCCAGGACATTCCCCGGCACGAGGGCTCAGTAAATTAAGGAACCGATTAGAGCAAAGGGCAGATCTTGAAATTTAGGTGGTTTAGCCAAGGTTCCTGCTTTAGTGCAAAAGAACTCCCAGCACTTGCTAAGTGTGTGTGTGTGTACACCTGTGCCTATGTGCGTATATGTGTGTGTGTACACCTGTGCATATGTGTGTATTGTGTATGTACATTTGTGCGTGTACACCTGTGCATGTGTGTGTACACCTGTGCATATGTGTGCATGTGTGTGTATGTACACCTGTGCATATGTGTGTGTTGTGTGTATGTGTGTACACCTGTGCATATGTGTGTGTGTACACCTGTGCATGTGTGTGTATACACCTGTGCATATGTGTGCATGTGTGTGTGTGTACACTTGTGCATATGTGTGTATGTGTGTGCCTGTGTGCATATGACCGTGGTAGCAGGAGAACCGGACTGTGACACTGCGGCTGGGCTCACGGCCGGGAGAGAGGCTCTCAAGGAAGCCCTCCTGGGCAGGTCAGGAGAGTTGCAGCCCCGCTTTCTAAGCCGCTAAGGGTCTTTTCCCTGGCGAAGAGTCAGGGCCCTTCACAGCCGCATCAGCAAGCACAGCGGATGCCGGGCCAAGGGGACCCTTCAGAAATGGCACCGAAAACACTGTCGTCAAGCGTGACTTGAAGCCCTGTTGTTTCAGTTCCTCCGTCAGAGGTCTGTTTTGCTTGGGGCTTGTCACGTGCTGCTTCGCTTTGGTGGGAGTCACAAACACAGTCAGGCAGATCCACACTTGCTCAACCAGTGAGGTTTCTGAAGGTAAGGGAGACTTTTTACAAAACATGTTTTTATGATTTCCATCACCTGGGCTGAAAGGAGGCAAGGAATGGCGTGACTGTTAGGGGTGGCGGGGGGAGGGCATTTCAGCGGAGGGAGGGAGGGAGCTGGTCTCCCCGCCTTTTCTGGGCCATTTCCTGAAGGGACAGAGCAGCTGACCAGGCAGGCACACGGCCTCTGCCGGGAGGTGACGGGCCTCTTGGTGAGCCAGAAACGTGAGAGGGCTCAGCCCAGAGCGAACGTGGCTGAGCCGCCCCCAGGCCACGTGGAGACCCGCGGTAGCCCGGTGCACTCTTGCTCCCATTTTCCTTGTAGGGGCGGGGGGAGGACTTGCCTCCCGAGCTGTGGCAGCATGTTCAGGCAGGCTTTGCAGCTGGGCTCTGCCTGGACCCCGCCCTGAGCCGCTCAGCTTTCTCTCGTGGCTCCCCTTTCAGGAGGAAACCCTCTCTCACTACGATCTCGGGAGGAAAGTGTGTCCTTCTTTAGGAGAGCTTTGGTGGGAACAGGCTGGGTGATCGTGATCCAGCAGGTTGAACAGAGGCCGGCGTGGGGAGGGGGACGCGTGCAGGTGGGGAAGATGCCCAGTGGGGCCGAAGCCTCGTGCGTGGCTGATCTCTCTGCTTCTTCACGTCTTTGTCCATGAAGAAACATCGTCTTCAGCAAGGGCGGCTCCTGGAGAGATCTCTGACCTGCATCCCACAGGAGGCAGTGTCTTTCTGCAGCAAAACAAACCACCACCTCGTAGCGAGTCGGGGGCCCACTGACAGTCACTCCACAGGACCCCCGACGGCAGCTCCACGGCGTCTCAGACGCTGCACGTTTGCTTCCTGAGCTCACGCCTGATCCCGCTCTAAATTTCCTCCTTCATTTTTTTCTTTTTCTTTATTTACCCACTTATTTTACATTGTACTTTGTGTTGCGTGGTTCTGTTTGTCTTTATGAGAAGTTTTAAATTCTTTCTGGAACTGGTCAAAGTATAAACACATAAATTCTTAAATAATAGATTATTATACCCACCAGACAAGTTTGTCACAAATACTGCTTGCCTCTGGGCTTAATCCCTACAGCTGAGGGGCAAGGAGACACCCGCCACGTGCAGAAGAGTGCGTCTGGTGCTTTTCTCCTGTTGTGTTACTTTTTCGTCATAGCCACCCCGTAAAATTATTTTCTCTACATGACAGAGAGAATTGAGACTGGGAGAGGTTAAATTGAGATAGTGTGATCTCGCTGAGAAACGTTGATATCAAACAGACGGACAGTCAGCATGTGGCTTTGCCACTTATCAGTTTGGTGGCTTCATGGGACTATTTCAACCTCTGTAAACCTCACTTTCTTACCTGCAAAATAGGAATGAAGACGTTCACTTCGTAGAGTTCTATATATCGTAGAGTAGGTCTCATGAAGATATGAAAGTTCTACTGGTGCCTGAAATATAAATGGGAACCATGAATGCCAAGCCTCCCTCCCCACTTACATAGGACCGGCCCCTCTGGAGGACATGGTCAGGACCTGAACCACCTGTGTGCCCTCACCAACACCACCAGTCTCTCCACCACGGCACTAGCAGCCTGGCCGACAGAAATGTGCACATTCATGCCGCGTTGAGACATCTGGACTTTTGGGGCACAGCTGAGGGGCCTGAGGAACTGGAGACATGCATTTGAAGAGGTAGAACACCCCCCTGGGATTTCCAATCTCAGTCTGTGGATTATCTGCCAGAGGGGCTCCAAGATGTGAAAAGAATGCTAAGCACTTGCTTCTTCTGGGTCAGTGGAAAGGACCACACTGACATCACTGGGGCCAGAGTGGGTGCAGGTGTCTTCATCCCCCACGTGGTCCACAAGCTTGTATCTGGAAAGGCAGCTCTCCCGATGGAGGAGGACCCAGCAGGGGCAGCAGAGCCTTTATGCCCCCTCCTTCAGGGGACAAGTCTGTCTGGAGAATGACATGGTGAAGGCCAGGTGACGGAGAGGCTTTCCTGCAAAGCTAAGGAACACGATTTCAGGGTAAATTGCTTCCCATGATTGTATTTCATTTCAGAGCCATTAGGATAATGTCATTATCCTTTCCATGTCACTGGCACCTCTGCCTTTTTTGCATGTTCTGCTGGTTCCTTTGCTCTCCTTAAAAGAACGGCAGAAAGCCGTGTGCCAAGGTCAGCCCAGCTCTCCCGGGGAGGCAGACACATCCTCTCCACGTCACACACCCTGGGACGGTCACCTACCCACCAGCTCTGGGATGTGGGGATGCACCTGCACCCATGGGCCCCTGGGGCTACAAGAGGGGGCAGGAGCCCAGGTTCCACTCTGGCAGTCAGCAGGTCCTACAGACCCAGTGCTGCCCTCAAAGGGCCCGAGGTGGGTGGGTGGCTTGTCTGCGGGGGATGCCTAGCTCTCCCGACAGAGTCAGGACTTCAGGCCCCATCTCTGCTGCTCACCAGGTGACTCGGCCGGGAGAAGTGGCTGCAGGCCCTCTGATCCCTGGTTTCCTGTCTCTCAGGCGGGGTGATGTCATTTGGGACAGGCTGGCTGGCGTAAGGGCCAGAGCACATGCTTTGTCATGATCGGTTCAGGTCCTGACGACCTCACCCAGGAGGGAAGGATCGTGTGTAGGGGGTTGGGACCTGGCCTTCATGTTCTTGTTTACCTCTCAGAAGCCAATATAGTTTCATATATTTATGAAACTTAACACTTATAATAACACTGTGTAGCCGATATTTTTATGCCTACTGCTTTTTCTGCTCTTAGGGTTGCTGTAAAGAGCCAATGAGATATTATGCTGAATATAGGTTAAATTAATCACAGACATAGCTGATATATTCATGAAACCTAACATAATAGCTCACTGGAGTAGATATATTTATACCTACCGCTGTGTCTACTCTTAACGGTTGTCATGAGGATAAAATAATGTGTTGTAGGCAGTAGTCCCTTACAGATTCTAAAGCACAGCACACGTGTCCTTGGTGAAGCTCAGAGGCTAAGAGAGTAGATTTTGGAGTTTATCTGTCTGGTAGTGAATACCAGCTCTGCCCCTTATTAGCTGTGTGATCTTGGGCATTTACGTTAACATAGCTGTAAACTTCAGTAAACATAGTATTTTTTTTTTTTAAAGAAATTCACGTTCTTTTTATTTATTTATTTATTTATGACTGTATTGGGTCTTCGTTTCTGTGCGAGGGCTTTCTCTAGTTGTGGCAAGTGGGGACCACTCTTCATCGCGGTGCGCGGGCCTCTCACCATCACGGCCTCTCTTGTTGTGGAGCACAGGCTCCAGACGCGCAGGCTCAGTAATTGTGGCTCACGGACCCAGTTGCTCCGTGGCATGTGGGATCTTCCCAGACCAGGGCTCGAACCCGTGTCCCCTGCATTGGCAGGCAGATTCTCAACCACTGCGCCACCAGGAAAGCCCCAGTAAACATAGTATTATTTCACAAATTTGTACTAAGGTTTAAGTAAGTTAATACATGTAATATACTTTTCTTAGCGTCTGGAACCTAGTGAATAATATATAAGTGTTTGTTGCCACTGTTATTTTATTACTGCTTTTGTTTGTTTTTTTATTGGAGTATAGTTGCTTTACAAGGTTGTGTTAGTTTCTGCTGTACAATGAAGTGAGTCAGCTCTAGGTATACCTATATTCCCTCCCTCTTGGACCTCCCTCCCACCCCCTCCATCCCACCCATCTAGGTCATCACAGAGCACCGAGCTGAGCTCCCTGTGCTACACAGCAGGTTCCCACTAGCTCTCTATTTTACACATGGTAGCATATTTATGTCAAACCTAATCTCCCAATTCATCCCACTGTTGTTACTGCTACTGTTATTATTACTGTTGCTTTTATCACTGTAGATCTGAACAGAGCAATTCACAGGTGGCCCCACCCCCAGTAACTTATAACTCCAAGCACCCACCTTCAGTGTAGGGCTTTATTTTGATCCCTCCTATTGTATTAACATAACCTTGACACGTTGGTGCTGGGTGGAAGCCACTCTGCGAGCGAGCGCGGTGTTCAGTGTCGGGGCTGGCTCTCAACCTCCTCGCCAGCCTGTATTTTCCATGTTTGAAACAGCATTCTGATGGGTGTGATGTGGCACATCGTTGTGGTCTTGATTTGCATTTCCTTAATGAAAAATGATGTGGAGCATCTTTTCAAATGCTTACTGGCCATTAGCATGCTTCTGGGATAAATGTCTATTTAAAGCCTTTGTTCATTTTTTAATTGTATTGTCTTTTCATTGCTGAAAGACTTCTTCATATATTCTGGACACTAGACCCTTATCAGATATGTGATTTGCAAATATTTTTCCCATTCTCTGGGTTGCCTTTTTACTTTCTTGATGGTATCGCAGCACCATTTGTTGAAAAAACTCTTCTTTCCTTATTGAATGGGCTTGACAACACTGTCAAAAATCAGCTGACCATTGGTTACTTAGGAGTGTAATTTAATTTCCACGTATTTGTGAATTTACCAAATTTGATTCTATTATTGATTTGTTTCATTCCATTGTGGTTGGAGAACATACTTTATATTATTTCAATCCTTTTACATTTATTGAGACTTGTTTTAGGACCAAACACATTGTCTATCATGGAAAATTCTCCATGTGCATCTGATAAGAATGTGTATTTTGTCTTTTGTATGGAATGTTCTGTATATGTCTGTTAATTGTAACTGGTTTATACTATTGTCCAAGGCTTCCATTTCCTTTGTGATGTGCTGCCTAGTTTTCTTTTTTAATCCATTATCGACAGTGGGGTATTGAAGCCTCCAGCTATTTTGCTAAATTGTAGTTTCCCCTTTCAGTTCTCTGAGTTATTGCTTCATGCACTTTGGGGCTCTGTCATAAGGTTCATATATATATATATATATATATATATATATATATATATATATATATATATATATATATATATGAGATTAAGTTTATCTTCTTGATGAGCTGACTCATAATTATAAATCACCCTCATCTAATGACAGTTTTTGTCTATTCTTTCTGACATTGGTATAGCCAACCCTGCCCTCCTTTGGTTACTTTTTGCATGTTATATCTGCCTATTATACTCTGCCTCTTAGCTGCAGTGTTTAATATATTTACATTTAATGCACTTATTTATAGGAAGGATTTCTGTCTCCAAGAGTGCTGTTTGTTTTCTATATGTCCTTTGGGTTTTTTTGTTCGTTTGTTCCTCAGTTCCTCCATCACTGCCTTTAACACTGCCTGTTTTACTTTAACACTGCCTGTGTTAAATAGATATTTTCTAGTAACATTTTAACTCCCTGGTCATTTCTTTTACTATACAATTTTGAGTTATTTTCTTAGTGGTTACCCAGGAGATTGCCCTTAACATCTTAATTTATAACAATCGTGTTCAGATTGATACCAGTTTAATTTTGATAGTAAACAAAAACTTTGTTTCATACGAATCCATCCCCCATGTATGATGTTATTGTTGCAAACTACATCTTTATATATTTTGTGTCGTGTATTTATAACTATTATTTCATGCAATTATCTTTTTTATATCATGAAGAAAAATACATTTATACTGTCTTTTACATTTACCTGTATAGTTATCTCTACCAGTGCTGTTTATTCAGTCATAGGAATTTTAGTTATTGTCTAGTGACCTTTTATTTCAGCCTGAAGGTTTCCCTGCCCTATTTTCTTTGGTCATACATTTCAGACTTTTTGTATTCTTGATCTTTTACTGCTGTTTAGAGCCAGCTGTAACCAAGCTTCCTTTGTTTATTGCTGTCTTGGGCAGGGGGAAAGCGGGCAGGTGTCCACGAGGGTTCTCCTCTCAGATCTGCATGGTGAATGGGGTCTGGTAGCCCTCAGTTCATGTTTGTGCAGCTCGGAGACACAGCTGAAGCTCAGTCTCAGGAACCAACCCTAGTTACAGTGGTTATTGATACTTCTTCCTTTTTTGTCAGTATTGATTTTATTACTTATTGTATCAGTCTTATTGTGAATGTTTTAGTTACTGTTTTAAGACAAATCTAATACCTTTCTGTTGGGAGGGGGAGTGGAACATCAAGATACATGATAAATTTCACACGACATTAATAACAAGTCATCAATCCAGAGTCAGTCCCGATGCCACGTCCTCTAAGTGCTGTGGCCTCTGTGTGCAGACGCTGAAAAGGCATCAGGCTGGACACTCACAAGCACGGTGCCTGCCCAGGCCTTTTGCAAAGTGGAGACAACGCACGTTGTAAAGCAGTCACAGGAGCGTCGACCTCAGACCTGAAAACAAGTTTACAGCAGATTAAATATAGGAAAGAGCCTCGTGGAAAAAGAAACCCAGCACTAAATCTGAGTCAGGTCCCAGGCTCACAGAGAAGCCTGGAGACCACAGACAGAGGAAGCCTCCACCCGCCCCCAGGGTCGGTGTCTTCAGGGGGAGCAGAGCCCTTCTGCCCTCTGCTGAGATGCTCTGCTGAGATCAACACTCAGGCTACAAAGAGGGAGGAGACGGGGGCAGATGTTCCGACCTTTCTAAAAGGTGGGCCTGAAACTGAAATCTCTACACACCCTGGGGAAGTTAACGTCAACCAAACGCAGAAAAGCAAAATTGAAGAGAACAGCAAGGGGTTGCTCTTGTTATGCAGAACTGAAAATAAGGTTATGACAGAGCTGAAAGTAACATGTTAATGAGGAGAGAAATAGTCTGTTGATTTAGAGAAGAGGGAGAGGAAGAGGGAAGAGGGAGCAAGAGGCAGAAATGAAGTCAGTTGCCTATTGGAAACAACCATCCTCAGCTGGATATTGATTCACTCTCCTTCCCATGAGGATCATTTATTTGCACCATTTCTGCCGGGGTGAATGCAGCCCCCACTTTCACCTCCTCAGCTCCTTCCTTCTCCTGGAGACTCAGCCCCGTGGTGAACATCACTCAGCTCAGGGGTCCTAAATGAGCCCCGCTTTCCTGATTAGCTTTGGAAAATCAGTTGAATCCTAGCCCTTAGCTTCACAGTTGTGTGTGTGTGTGTGTGTGTGTGTGTGTGTGTGTGTGTGTCTAATTCTACAAAGAGGTGAGGAAATTTGAATAGTTAAAAATAATAATAAAAAAATTGGAAGAGACAAGGCATCCACTCTATTAAAAACAATTTTGTGTTAAATAGTCCAGTGGAAATGGACTGAAAAAAGAGTCTCGGAAAAGGAGTGACTGTTTTCAGCCTGATTCTGATCCAACCAGGTCCTTGGAAAATGCAGAATAGATGCCTCTCTTTACTCTTTTCACCTCTAATTATTGTCGTACAGAGCATCTCATGCTCTAATTATCTGAGTGTTTACTTCTATTCACGAAGCTCATTCCTTTGCTTCCTAAAAATTTTTCTATAAAATAAAATAAAGTGAATGGGTCCTAAGCACAGACGTCATCAGTTTGTCTCCAGGTCTAGAAACCCTTGTTTCTATCCTCCATCTCAGGGCCAAGTCTCCAGCTGGAATCTTTCCAGGTAACAGCTGAGGTAGCATCAGCTGCACAGGTGTGACAGCCGTGGAGGAGGGGGCGGAGGGCAGTGTCTGTAGGTGGAGGTGTGCAGGGAGCAGGTGGCAGACAGCCAGGGCTCCTCCCCTCCACGCCTCCATCTCACCAATCCTGAGTCCCCTCCACGCCTCCCACTTCCATCCACACCACCTGCCTCCCCACCCCACAATGCTAGATGCCACGTGGGGTCCCCAACTCCTTTCCTCCGTACCTTTAGCACAGCAGCACTGAAGGCCACCCTCCCCCAAATGACCTTCACCACCCAAATTCCACATCCCGCCTCTCATCACTCCCACCCACTCCCACCTCCTCCCCCATCAACCCCCGGCACACCCACTCTGGCTCACACCTCCTGAGCCAGGTGGAGAGTTCAAGCAACTTGTGTGATGCAGGACGGGAGGGGAGGGGGTGAGAGACAAGGTCGGCTGAGGGACCTGGTGGAGGGCAGGGGGTGGAAGAGAGGAGATGGAGCCAGTGTTGGTATGAGGGCGAGGGGCCGGGGTTAGGAGATGGACATGGTGGAAGGAAGGAGGGGGGACTTGGGGCAGTAGAGGCGGGGAGGGGAGGGGGTGAAAGTCTGGTTTGGTGTGATGGGCATGGTAGAGGTAGGAGGTGGGGCGCAGGATGGGTAGATAAAGGTCTTCTAGGGCAGGAGGCTGGAGTCCGTGCTGCTGTGACGATGGTGGTGGAGGACAGGAGGAGGGACCGGCTGGGACGACGTCACCAGGGACGTCATCCAGGAAGGAGGAAGCAGACTGGTGGGATGGGTTGTGGAGGAGGGTGAGAGGCAGGTCCAGTATGGAGGAGGGCGGGGGGAGTCTGCCTGGTGGCCACCTTGACCTCCCACATCACTAGACTGACTTCCGCTGCATCCATCTGGACCTGAGGGTCTGCTCAGGGCGTGCGATCCCCTCTCCCTCTCCTCCTCTCCCGTCTCTGTCCTCCCTCTTCCCCTCCCTCCACGCCCCTCGGTCTCTCCTGCCCTCGGTCTCCTTGCTGACACCCCACCTCCCCTTCTGTGGACACACAGGGAGTGGGTTGTGGGCTGCGGGTCCCCAGATGCATCTTGTGTTTGAGGCAAGCGAGGTCAACGCTCCAAGGGTAAGAGGAGGCGAGGGAAGCATGTCAGTGGTTGATTCTGTCAAGACCACTGGAGTCTCTGTGCCGGCAGATTTGTGTGTTTGTGGGATGATCACTGATTGTATCTGAGAGGGCGGAAGGGGGAGAGAGCTCAGACCACCGATGTCCGCGAGCAGGGTCTCGGGCAGCATGAGGGATGAGCCGCACGACTGGACGCCGGCGTTTTCCAGGCTGCCATTTCGTCCGTGTCACTTTTATGCTCATTTGGGGACCAGAAAGGAATATAAGGGCCAATATAAATTATTTTTCTTCACACCTTATACCAACACCTCCTGCTGCTGCCGCAGCTTTGACCTCCCGGGCCCTCGGCTCCAGCCGGATTCATGGAAATGTCTTTCATCTCCAGCACGTGGCTCTCCAATCGCCCCGAGTTATCCGGAGACAGGGAGCCCCCCGGACTGAGCCGTGACACCCAGAGGTCCTGACCAGTGAACTCGGTCACTCAGGCTGAATTTCACATCCACGTAGAGTCAGGTTCAGGGGTCCTCGGTCCACTGAAGGGACACGCAGACACAGAGAGGCCACAGGGTGACAGTTTCAACCCACAAAGGCCCACGCCAGCCCTGGGGCTCTGACGGGTGAGCACGCCACCATGCTACACTCTCCCAAATTGTGGTGCCCAAGTGGCAGTTTTATGTAAGGAAACCATTTGTTTTTAAAGCTAATGGCCCATATCTGGCCTCAACGTCATCTTATTTTTTTAAAAAAATCATGCTCTAGGACAGTTAAGCTCAGGTGTCACCACATCCACTTTTAGTCAGGTGAGCTCAGTAACTCAGAGAATCTATATTTATTATATGAAAATCACCTACTGAATAATTACACATTTAAATAAGCCTGCTCTCTTGTTTATAAAAACATTTTCTATGATTGCTTCCAGGCGGCAGTGGAATAACACAATTATCACCAATAACAGACAGAGTTAGATTTGGTGTTTGGACGGAGCCTGCCACGTCAAACACTGCTCTGTGTGGTCCCCACGTGCTGTCCTTCCCGGGACTGGCACCCGCCTCTCCCCTGCGCTGTCCAGGACCCTGGTGACGGGCAGCTCCCGTCCCCCCACCCCTCCCTCTCTGTGTCCTCCCCTGCAGAGTCCAAATCTCATTTCTTTGGGTTTGTTCGGAACTAACACACAAGGTTCCACTCCAACTGCCCCCACCAGCCCGTTTTCCTGTACAGTTTTATAGGTCATAAAAGAAAAAGATTCCTAATTCCACAACCAAACCTACACCATATATCTGAGGCTTTCCACCCCCTAATGTGCTTATTCACTGTAATGACCTTGTTTTGCTTACTCTTGTCATAGACCAGCGTGGAATATTTGCATCTCCAGCCCCACTCCTCCACATCCTCCAGAGTCAAAAAGAAACAGCTATTAAAGCACAAAATCTATTAATATATTAATTCAGCTCAACAGGCAAAGACTGTGTGCATCTAGCCCAGCACAGGACCACCGGATGCGACGGACCAGATCCTACAACTTCCACGTCCTCAGGGGCCACCCTCTCTACAGGCTCTTCCTTGAAGCTCAGGAGACTCTGAGAAAAACCGTCAAAAAGTACATAAAACAGGAAAACTTGCGCGCCTGGGTCCTCATGCAGAGCTAGGTCTGTGTGACGGGTGGGTTGTTTCCTGAGCCCGATTTCCTCATCGATGGTTGTGGAGCCAGCACCTGGGTCCCGGTCCTCCCCTGAGAAGTTCCGGGTCTGGGCTGGGCTTGAGCAGCTGGGTGTTGAGAGGCCCCAGTGATGGGCAGGTGTGGTCCAGCACAGTGCTTCTCAGAGGTCAGTGTGTGGAACCCAAGAGCCTGCATTTCTAATAACCTCCCAGGAGGTCTGCACAGACCACATGGGGATCAAGATTCTGGATGGTTCTAAACCCTGGCTACACATGAGAATCATCCACGCCCCCCACTGGGTAGGATCTGTGGGCTGTCTGTCAGGGATCCCTCCCCTGGACAAGGCTGACTCATCATTCAGAGGGCCTTTCAATGGAATTCAAGTCTGGGGCTCCGTGACCCAAAGACTGTAGGAGGTCAGGGTTCATCATCCTGATCACAGTGACACTGGGGAGACTGTCCCTGGTGCCTGGTTCCCCAGAGTCACTGTGGTTCTCCCCTGATGAACCTCGTTCTCAACCTTCCCTTTGTGAGATGCTCCATGTTATTCCAAATAGATTCTTTTTTTATTTGTTTGATAAATTATCTTTCTATCACCAAAACTAAAGACACCTAACTGATATTTTCTGTATTTAATGTGGAACTTGCCATGATTATGCTCAGCCTACATGTTAGAATTGTTTTCTTCTTCGTGATACAGTGATAACAACCACTGACCTACCTTACCCCTTACCTCTGCCCCACTGGGGACTCCAACTCCTACCTCCTGCTTTATGTTTGGGTTTGACTTTGCAGAAAGAAGCTCAGGTAAGATGTTGAGTAATGACCCCGCAGAAGAGATCAGAACTCCTGCCCAGGCCGACTCACTTCTTGGAAGGTAAAGCTGGAAGCACCCAGTGTGTGGTCAGAACCTACTTCTTCCTCTTCTCTGCGTCCCTGGTTCAATTTCTCTCTGCAGCCTCCTTTGCTTTTGTCCCGTAGAGACGTGTAGATCAAGGGTTTCAGAGACTTTCACCAAAGAACAATCTACCAGCCTTGCTCTCAGCCCTCATGTCTGCTTCCTAGGATAAGAAATAAACGATCTGAGTGACTGGTCCAAGATTGACACCAATAGCCAATAACAGCTGAATAGTTGACTGCCTCTGGGGCTGCACGCTCTGCCCCTGGAATGGCAAACAGCAGTGGCTTTCAGGCGCATGTCTAGTACCAGCTGACACTGAGGGGAAGTCAAGACTAGCTTGGCTCCTCCCCGCCAGCAAGCATTGATCCCTCCCCAAGGGTGGGTCTGCGGGAGACAGAAGTTTCCAGCCAAGGCTCCTGCATCTCCCATCCCACACACTCGGCTCACAAGGTGACCTTGGCAGCCCGGCCACGGAACAGCAGTGTGCTTGGCGCCCCCAGGCCTGGCCGGGTCTCTGTGACCACCTTGAGCACGGGAGCACAGTGTGTGGCAGGGTTTGACTTCCAAGGCCAGCACATAAAGGTGGTACAGCTCCACCTGGTTCTCCCGGGGTGTTTGCGCTCAGAGCTCAGACGCCAGGATGGGAAGAAGCCCAGCCACACGGAGAGGTCACAGGGGTTTCCCGGGCGACCATCAGTGGGGTCCCCGCGAGCAGCCAGCATCCTTACACGCGAGAGCAGGGGCCTCCGGGTCTTCGGTGAGGAGGCGGACGCGGGGGAGCAGAGGTCAGCAGGGACGGTGCTGCTCCCAGACCCTGAATCTGGCATCCAGGAGCACAGGAGCAGGGTGCTATCTGACATCGGCAAGCATGGCACTTCGTTAGGAAACAGTCAGAACTGGGTGGCCAGAGCAAAGGGCAGGAAACCCCCAGTTTTAGGTCACTGCTTAGCCGTCCAGGGTTAGTCTTCAGGTAGCTCACGGCCCATTTTCTCTCTTGTCTGCCTGCGTGGCCACAGCATCAGGTCCCTGAATGTCCTCACGTCCTCTTGCACAACAACCGGGCCCAGCCTGCTTTGCCCTGGGCTTTGCAGACAAGTGTGTCTCTTGTTCTGTGGCTTTGGAGGGAACTCTCTGGACTGGCTGGGGGCCGTAAGCCCTGAGGCTGGTTGTGAGTTTGTAGTCAGTGCTAAGCTGCCCCTGCGCTACTTACTCGTGAAGAATCTCCCACCAGGTCCATCCTAGTTTACTGGACTTCTGTGTTACAGCTTGGAAACAAATTCCCAATTCATAATAAAATATCCCTTTGCTTTCCTTTGTCATTTTAACCTGCACTTGGGTTTCCTTTAGCGCTCTCACGGAGAAGAGAGAGGTGAGTAGAACAAGAAGAGATTTGTGTATGGCTGAATCTCTGGCCACAACACCACTAGAATAGCACCCCGTGAGCGCTCCCACGGAGAAGAGAGAGGTGAGTAGAACAAGAAGAGATTTGTGTATGGCTGAATTTCTGGCCACAACACCACTAGAATAGCATCCCGTGAGCGCTCCCACGGAGAAGAGAGAGGTGAGTAGAACAAGAAGAGATTTGTGTATGGCTGAATCTCTGGCCACAACACCACTAGAATAGCATCCCGTGAGCGCGCCACGAGAGCATCAGTAGAGGAGAGAGGTGGGGGGGGGGGGAGGAGGGAGGGAGGCCCAGTGTTTCCGAATCGCACACGAGTGCTACATGGGGACTTCCCACAGGAGAACCCACACCTGTGCCGTAAAGACCTGAGCATCTTCCCTGTGAAGACACAGGCCACTCAGAGTTACCCGGTTACTTGATAAACAGGCCGGAACCCCAGGTGTCTCTTCCAGACGTATTTCTCAGGTTCGGAAGATAATGTAAGTAAGATTCAAGTCTCCCTGTATCTCAGGTTGGTCACGTCCCACATACAGAGGGCGACAAATCGCCTCTATTTAAACCGTCCCAGACGCAGGGGAGGACATTAATGTCCTGACAACAGAAGGCAACTGCGAGATACAGAGGCAGTGATGCGGCAGACGGAGCCCAGGCAGGGGAGCCACCCCCAGCCGACGTCCTCCCTGCCTTCACGGGGACAGGCACCCCGACCCGCCGGGGCAGCACTAGGGGGCAGCTGTCTGCAGCAGGAGGGCCTGCACCAGGACGTCTCAGCGTGTGTCCCACAGCATGAAAGCTTTATTAAAGCTGCGAAGGAAGCAGGTTCTATAGTCAAATGAGGTTTGGAACAAGGAAATCAGGTTTCCTCCCTGTGGGAGCTTCAGTGAGTCTGACGTGTGATTCCCCAAACTTATCCCCAAACCCAGGAACTTTCATTCCCAGGGAAACTAAGAAACGGATATTCTCAGGGTGGTACAAATGATTCTCCCTGAACGGTCAGTACAGCTGATTTGTATTTTCTCGTTTGCTTACCTGTACATCACGTGTTTTGTTTGACTATACACTGCTTTTGTAGCGAAGGAAAGTATTTTAATACAATGAAAACTATCTGCCTCAGGTCAGGCTGGATCCCGCGGCCAGTGGACTGAGTCCAAAGTGGGGAGATAGCTGTCCGCCCGAGCAGGAGGAGGGACTCTGGGGTGGGAACAGGACAGGTCCTGTCCTGATGCTCTGAGTGAAGGTCGGGGGCTGGGGCTGGAGTGCAGCAGTGTAGGGACTGCGGCTGCTCTGCCTCAGTCCTTCCCTGAATATTCCAGCCTCTTCCAAGACAAGGAGCTCTGAGCAGAGGGGGCCAGGCCTCCGTCCCCACCACCCCGCCAGCCGGGAGGCTTTTCCTGAGCTCAGACCTTCCCCGGGCGGGTGGTGCAGCGGAGTTTTTAATCCATTCCCAAGGGCAGCTCAGCCCAGAATGAATTTAGACAAACAAACGGGAATACACACTTTTTCTTTTTTTCATTTTTCTTCTCCAATTTTGAAAAACATAATTAATAACAAAACACTTGGGATCATGCAGCAAAGGTACTTTACAGGAACATTTATTATGCAAATAACCAAATTAATTACATACATTTGCATCTTATTATTGAGAAGTAAAGCAGCTTTAACAGAATTGGATCTATTTCTACCAAAATTATCTTAGCCTAAGAAGAAAGGTCAGGGCAAGATTAACTTGGATTGGGGTTTTAAATCCTGCTTAGGGATTCTAAAGTTTTACAGAATACAATTTTTCTTACTTGGACAATGATTTTTTTAATCATAGAAATGAAAGAAATGTTAATAGAAATCCCACAATCTCCACCTCCAACTTCAACACTCTAATGCTTTTATACTGTATTTCTAACCCCCCTCCAAACATTGACTATAAATTTACATAGATTTTACTTCAGTACTCTGTGTCTTATAGATATTATTAAAATAGTATTGTCTGCTCAAGATTTGTAGATTTTATTTAAGATTAAGGTGTCAAGAGGTTCTAAAGTTCCAAAGACAACCCTGCCCCAAAGTTACCCTATTGGATCCAGGCAATGGTGGTGTCCACTGACCACATCCTGCTCAGTCACCCTTTCAGGAAAGGAGCTGGACTCAGGTGTCCAAGAGGCCCTTGAACTATAGGACATCATCTGGGCCAGCCCAGGGTACAGGTGTTGTCCCCTCTTGAGGACACTCTCAGTGGCCACCCCACCCACCCCCAGTGCCCACATCTCCTCTCAAATCACATTTTACCCTGAAGGGAATGGTGGAGGTACACATCCTATACACACAACACAGCTACACACACACACACACACACACACAACACACACACCCACACACACACACAACACACAACACACACAACACACACACAACACACACAACGACCCCCCCACACCACACATACACACACAACACGTACCCCCACACACACAACACACACATATACCTCCCTCACACACAACATAGCCATACACACCACACACACACTCACACAACCACACAAACAACAAACACACACAACTTTCCTACCTACCCAGCTTCCTGTCCCTCCCATTGTTTTATTCTGCAAATCACTGGAAATTCTCACTGTTTTTTCCTTAAAAAGTTTCTGGTTGCCCTTTGTAAAGAACCTCCTTGGTATTTTAAATTTGAAATCTAATTCTAAGTCATTTGCAACAGAAAGAAAATTCATCCTTCCAAATAGTTTCTTTTTCTTTTATGGCAACACAGTTCAAATTTATTGGGTTTGGGAAAAAAATCCCAGGTTTGATTTGTGATTCTACTTCTTACCCCTCAGTGGCCATGGAGCTCTCTGAGCCCTGGAATCTTCATCGGTGACAAGAAGAATGACCACTTCAAGTCAGTATCAGCCCAGCATGTTTCCATGAGCCAAATCTACACAAGCAAGGAAGGTTTTCTAAATTAAAACACTTTGTCTCACACAAAACAATACTTAATTTAAAAAAAAAATCAAATACATTCCACCAAAACACAGAACTAAAACAAATATAGTAAAGTTGCAGAATACCAAATCAATATACAAAAATCTGCTGTGTTTCTATATGCTAATAACAAACTATCGGAATGAAAAATTAAGAAAACAATCTCATTTACAATTGCATCAAAAAGAATAAAATACCTAAGAATAAACTTAACCAAGGAGGTGAGAGACCTGCACACTGAAAATGATAAGATATTAATGAAAGAAATTGAAGATGACACAAATAAGTAGAAAAATATTCCATGCATGAGCTCCTGGAATGGAAGAATTAATGTTGTTAAAATGACCATACTGCCCGAAGCAATATACAAATTCAGTGCAAACCCCATGAAAATTCCAATGGCATGTTTCACAGAAATAGAACAAACAATCCTAAAATTCGTATGGAAACACAAAAGACTCCAAATAGCCAAAGCAATCCTGAGAAAGAAGAACAAAGCTGGAGGCGTCATGTTTCCTGATTTCAGACTATATTACAGAACTACATGGATAAAACAGACCCTGGGGGCCTTAGATGCTGGGGGCTCAGAGAGGGCAGACAGTGTGAGAACGGGGAAGCCGGGAACAGGAAGCACCGGGAGGAAGATCTGGAGGCAGCGAGGGCGGGACGGGGCTCCAGCCTCAACACTTACTCGCTGGGGAAACTTGGGCAGGTATTTCATCTTTCTGAGCCTCGCTCTGCACACCTGTACCATGGACAAACTGAATACACTGGTACCACCTCCCAGGAGTGCTGTGACATTGCGATGGATCTGCTTCCTACACCCCAGCCAAGAGGAAAGATTGGCCTCCCCCTCCCTCGCCCTCCCCCCAGCATGAGTCGGATGTAACAGACCTCCACCATCCCAAGAGCTTCTCTCGCCTTGGCCCTGGGACCACCTGGGTGTTGGCAGGAAGAAGGCTGTTCAAATGCAGGTGTTTGGGGACAAGCCTGAGCTTCCCCCTCCCTGCCCCACCCAGGCACCCCCAGTCTCTCTATGTGTGACCCTGGCTCTGCTCCACATCCAGCAAGGACCCTGTGTCTGTCTGGGCTGGGCCCTCTTCCCAGCCCTTCCTCTACCTCCAACTAACTAACTAACTAACTAACGAGTTGTGGGTGAGGTTTCACTCACAGGGACCCCTGGATGGTTTCAGGAACACAGCCTCCTTGGGACCTTCTCAGACTCCTGGGTGGATCCTCACAGCTACGGGCAGAATGCTGTGTAGACGGCCCCGAGGGCTAACATGTGTGTTGTGAGATGACGCACATTCTTTCAGCAGCCGGAATAAGTCTGTGCAAGTGGACAGCAGACGTGGACGGTGACGCCCCACAAGGGGCCGGAGAGCCCGGTGACTGGACGCTGGGGCAGGACGAGCAGAGGCCACCTATCAGCTTTCAAGAAGAGGTTTCCTTCCGGACGAGCTGCGGGGAGTCAGTGTGGGGTTGAAGCCTGAGTCCCAGAGGGCCCCTCCGCCCCCATACCCTCTGTGCAAGGAGGCGACAGCCTGAATTCCTCTTCTCCTTTCCCTTGTCTTGAACGACCTGCGTTTTGTGCAAATGAAGCGCTTCCAAACGTGGTTTTGGTCTTAATCACACAGAGATCTCTTTAAGACATTGCCATTGCGTCTAAAGGCTAATTTAGAAAAATACTTAAATGTGTTTTCTTTCAAATAACTCCACTGAATGCAACCATTTTTTTTCCAACTGCAGCATCTGAAGTGCTTTCTCTCTACTCATTTAAGACAAATGTTTTATTTTTGAGGGGAAGCTAAGAAAATGAACTTGCTGGGACAGTTATAAAGTAGTTGTCAGTAAGCACAAGCTCTCCGGGGGCCCCGGGGAGAAGAGCGTCAGCCCAGGAGAATCACCAGCTCCTGGACGTGGACGGCAGCACACGGGGCAGCAGCTCTGGGCGACGAATCGCCTCTGCCCACCCACCTCCACGAGTGTGGACCAGGCCGCGGTGGAGACGACCGACCACGGCGGGTCTCTGTTACCCCACCTGCTGCATGAGGCCACACCCAGCCCAGGAGGACGGCCCTCTGCTCAGAGCTGCAGGGGTGCTGGGCAGGAGTGGAAGGAAGAGAGGGACAGCAGAAATTTGTGAGTGAAAGGTCGCGGGACTCCCTCCCCACGGGGCGCACGCAGCACAGCACTCGCCCGGCAGGTGGGGCTGTGCGTGTCCTGAGGCTGGCTTCGTGCCACGGGGAGTCCAGGGGGAGGCCATGGCCCAGGTCCCCAGGGGCTGGTTATTCAGCCCGTGGCCTCCCCCCACCCTAGCCCACCCAGGCCCTCTGGGCAGCGTTTCCCGTCCCAGGGCCCCAGGACACTGCCATCCAGGGAGAGGCAGCTTACGGGGTCCACAGGGCTGCTCGGCAGGGGAGAAGGGGGGGTAGGGGGGCTCGGCGAGTGGCTGCCCTGGGACCATGGGATGCCAGCCCCCGGGCCAGACACTGAGAAGAGCTCATTTTCATGGCCCTCACCCTCCAGGACAGCCACAGACAGGACCCCACATCCTCCGTAGCTGGGGAAGCCTGGGGTGGGCATGGGGCTACGTGTTTTCCTTTGGCTTCAACATTTTCCTCCGTTTTGAAATCTCAGAGGGCGCTCCGATTTCCTAAATGAAGGACTGTCCGGAAGTCTAGGATCCCTGCCCTCCCTGCCCACCCTCCCACTCACGTCTGCCAAACCCCCCGCAGACATGAGACTCCAGGCTCAGAACCTGTCAGCCGAGTTCCCTGGGTCCGGCACCTCGGGCACTGGGGGCACCTCCTATCTGCACCCCTGTCCCTCCCATCAGAGTCAAGGTGGCTTCCGGTCAGGGAGGTTAGGGTGTCACAGGGACCTGACCCGGCCCAGGGGAGGAGACGGGGGGCTGGGGGCTCAGTGGGGTCTGTTCACTGGTCTGTTCAGGTATCTGCAGCCACCCTCCCGCCCCTGTGAAGGGCTCAGACAGGCTTCCCTGCTGCTGTTGTGGTGAGGGCGTGTGTCCAGAGAGGGAATAAGTAGAAGAAAGAGTTTTGGAATGAGTTTTCAAAAATTCCTTAAGAATTGATTGACTGTATAAAAATCACCCGTTAACTAGCTGGAAAATGGGCACATCAAACTCGAGCACTGTATGCTTCCTGTAGACCTCTGGGCAGGAGGGTAGGGAATACGGAGCAGAAAGACGTGCATCAGGACATCTCCACTCTCGGGGCACCGTCCAGCCAGGTGTAGCCCCAGTCTTCTGAGCTCTGAAATGGGGTGAAGGAATAATGCTTACTGCATGGGGCTGAGTGAGAAACAAGGTTATATGTGTAAATATCTTAAGACCCATTAGCTACTGTTAAACAAATGCAATTTGTTAATTTTATTATTTCCTCTTTTAATGGTCCCCAAAGCATTAATGGAGCACCTAGTATGGTGCTTGGCAAATGGAAGCCGTACAATACATACTTGTAGGCTAGACTCTGAATGAATGAATGAACGAATGAATGAGCAAATATCAAATTACTGTGAAAATGTTTAGGGCTTCCCTGGTGGCGCAGTGGTTAAGAATCTGCCTGCCAATGCAGGGGACACAGGTTCGAGCCCTGGTCTGGGAGGATCCCACATGCCGCGGAGCAAGTAGGCCCGTGAGCCACAACCGCTGAGCCTGCGCGTCTGGAGCCTGTGCCCGGCAACAAGAGAGGCCGCGACAGTGAAAGGCCCGCGCACCATGATGAAGAGTGGCCCCCGCTCGCCGCAACTAGAGAAAGCCCTCGCACAGAAACGAAGACCCACCACAGCCATAAATAAATAAATAAATAAATAAATAAAAAGAAAATGTTTAGACCAAAGAAAGATTTGCTGAGGAGCGAGCATTTCCCCTCTCACACCCATTCTCCTGCCCAACCAGGGGGCTTCCCAATCCTTTTGGAAGCTGAGGGAAGCCTGTAAGGAGAGGTCTGAGTCGATCATGGGAATTGCCTGCTGTGCTGGGAGTATCTCAGGAAACAGAGGAGTCAGAGGGAAGAAGGTCACAGCTGTTCCCCTGCCTCTGAGAGACAGAGACAGAGAGAGGGAGCTGGACAGAAAGAGCCCCCAAGACCCTATGCACCCAGCCAGGGAGAACCAGCAGGGATGGAGCCACTTCCTGAGCAAACAGGGCTTCTCAATTACAAACACCTCCTGGACAGAAAGCACTGCACGTTGATGATAGTCATGTGTTTTTGGAGCCATGAAACAATGGCATCCAGTCATCCGAGTGATCCCAGGATTCTGCAGGCAAATTAAATCCTTGTTTTCAAAATAACAGTGAGTTTGCTACCGGGTGCTGGATAATAAGTGCAGGATTATACATCATTACACCTGTGAACTTGCTCCTTGGAGGGTATTAGTTGCTGATAAGATTGTGAGCCAATGTAGATTTACCTTTGATTGTTTGTTTTGGCAAAAGGCATGTCTCCAATATTCAAAATGTGGATGATCTACATTAAAACCATGACTAATTTTTATTAAATAATATTAACATGATAATTAAAAATTTAAAATATATATTAGATGTTTACTGTATTTAATTAATTTTTATAAAATTCATTAAATGTTATCAGTCATTAGAACATACACATGCACACACCTGCTTATTTGCTAGCAAAGGGAAGGCTGATTCTCTGGGAGGACCTAGACCCCCTGCCTCCATAAAATGGTCCCACAGTTTTCCTTCTCTCAGTAGGTGGCACCTCCTTCCTCCTGTTTGCAGAGGTTACACACATCCTTTGTTTTGTTTCCACATTCACTCCATGAATCTTAGTTTCTCCTCCAAGAAGGAGCTCAGTCTCTCTGCTTTTCTCCAGCCCAAGCGGCCACCGGTCACCCAGTCCCCCTCCGTCTCCCTGCTCTGACCTTCCTGCCAAGAATCCGTCCTCACAACGCGCCCGGAGAGGTGCGTGAAAACGCAGATCAGACTACAGCGCGTCACCATCCAAAGCCCCCCGTGTCTCCCCGAGAGCATCCTCACCCTGACGCAAGGCCTCCGTGGCCCGGCCCCACCTGCGCCCTCCCGCCCTCCCCAACTCCAGCTCCTGGGCTCCCGCAGCGCCTCCAGCGTTCCGGGGCCTTTGCGTCGCCAGTGCTCTGCCCTTCCTCACCCTCTGTTTGGGCTCAGGCGTAACCTCAGATGTGCATCCCCGAACCGGCTCCGGGAAGGGTCACCCCTCTGCCTGTGACTGTCTCATAACACGATCCACGTCCTTCACTCCCAGCTAATACATCCTTGTATTACATCCTTGTATTCTGTTTACTTGTTTATCGATACCTCTACCTATCGGAATAGGACTGTGTCGAGTAGAAGGTGAAACGCCTCCGAACACCCTGTGGTGTGTCTGTCTTTAGCATCCGTTATGGGTTGCATCATGTTCCCCTCGAATGTGTATACTAAGGCCTCCCCTCCCACCCTGCAGCACGGGACCATGTTTGGAGATAGGGCCTTTGTAGAGGCGGTCAACTTAGAATGAAGCTATGCGGGTGGCTTCTTCCTAACCTAGCCTGACAGGTGTCCCTGTAAGGAGAGGAGATTTGGGCACCTGGAGACACACCGGGGGCTGCACAGGACGACCGTGCAGAGGGGCAGCAGGAGAGTGGCCGCCTGCACGCCACGGAGAGAAGCCTCAGGAGAAACCAACCCCGCCGGCTCCTGGGCCTCAGCCGTCCGGCTCCAGAACTGTGAGAAAACAAATCTCTGTGGTGTTTTGCCCCAGAAGCCTGAGCTGACTGATGCAGCTCCCCTCCCAGTGAGACCCTCCCCAGGGACCCTTCACAGGAGTTTGAGACGGATGCCCAGCCCTGCCCGGACCAGGAGTCGTCAGGTGGCGCCTCCCTGGGATCCCGAGAAGGCCTTCATCTGAGCCTGGCTCTGAGGCTGTGGGTCTCCCCAGAGCTGGACCACGAGGCTGAGGCCGCGGGAGCCCGGCACTGCTGCACCCAGGACGGATGACGCCAGCGCAGAGCAGGTGGAGCGAGAGAGTGAGGGCTTGACTTGGTTATTCTCTGATCATCGTGATTGAAAGTCACTTGTATCCCCGGCCTTTTCAGTTTAAGCCACTAAACTCCCCTTTTTGCTTCTTTTCAGGGACGTGGAGTCCTGACTGGTGATCTGGCCTCTTCGTACCACTGAAGTACTATTTCCAGGCTGACCGGGTGACGTTTCTGTTAATGTTTGGTGTTTATCTTTCCAGACTTTCCTGTAAGTATGCGAATGTAGGCACATAATTAAATACAGGTGTCGAATCAAATATAGGTGCAGGTATAGATATGGAAACAAACGTAGTTTTTTTTTAAACAGCCAAATGCCAGGGGACCGATCTGGCACCCATGCAAATCTACGTCAGGAGGCCATAGGGTTGTGGTCAAGAGGGCAGAGCTGCCAGGCTGCCCAGGTTCACTGTCCGGCCCACCTGGAGGGTTCACCTTTTGTAATCCCGGGCTGCTCACCTTTAACGGAGACCATAGCAGCACCTACTTCACACGACTGTGAACGTTAAATGAGATTATGCAAGAAAACTAACCTTATCTTCTAGTGAGTGTTTCCTGTACCTCTTAGCTAGTATAATGAAAGGGGTCTGTTCACAGAGCAGCGTCAGAGATTAGAAAGAGCACCTTGGCAGAAGCATTACTGGTGGATTGGAAGCAGCCAGAAACGGAGAGCCCTGCCGTCCTCCTGCAGGTGAGGGGCTTTCCCGGGGAGGGGAAGCGGTGGGGGGCAGGGGAGCAGGGAAGGGGCGGGGACGCTGGCCTTTCGTGCTCAGGCTAGGTGCCACGGGGACAGGGGACGGGAAAACTGGATTCCCTAGGGAATGCGGGGGGATTCTGAGGGTGAAGAGAAAGAAGAAACTTGCGAACGTCTGGAAGGGAGAGGCTGGTTCCCTGGGGCTGGAGGAAGGTCTCAAACGAAAACAGAGTAGAGGTGAAGGGAGGGAGAAGAGACGGGGCTCTTCTGCCACTGCAGATCTGCTCGGATCTGGGGGAGGTCACCTCATCGCAGGAGGAGCTTTCGTGTCTGCAGGGAAACCCGCTGACCCCCACCTCTGAGCTGAGCCAGACCCTCCTGGAACCCAGGCCTGGTCACAGGGTGTGTTCTCAGCCAAACAGCCCTTTTTTTATTGCCTTAGAAAGAGCCAGAGTGAGGGTATCGATCAGAGCCGGCCCGGGAGAGCCTTTCAATGTTGGAGGGGTCACCTCGAGGGCAATAAGCTCCTTCCCTGGGGGCGGGGGAAGGACTGGGGGCTCCCTGCCAGGACACACGGACCGCTCCCTGGGAATCAGATGAGGCCCAGGCCTCGGGAAGCTGTCTCCTCTCCCCAGGGCAGGCCTCTCCCTAAGCAGATCGGCTGCAAAGGGGGTACGGCGGGGGGACACGGAGTCATTACTTTTAAAAAGCTCTCTTGCAAATATCCAGGTGGTTTTTGAAGACCCTTAAATGTAGAATAGAGAGAATCGGGTTTCAGGCCTGGAGGGCAAGAGTCCAGCCAGAGCTTCTCAAAATCCCAACGTGGCCGCCTGGGCTGTGCCCGTGAGAAGCACGTTAACCTGGGAACATGTCAGGGAGCAGACACAGCTGCAGCCCCCATCCTAGAGGACTGCGCTGTAGATTGAATACGAATACACATCAAATGCGTGAACAATGCTTTTACTTGACAAACAGTCCGTCGTTGCGTTTGCCACTGTAACTGCTGCGCCGTATACACCTGGGATATAAGGACTGAAAACGGCCACTCTCCCACCCTCCTGGGGGCTTGCAGGTTACTGCTCTGTTCGAGCAGGGTGTGACCCCCAGGCTGGGTCTGTACCACATGTGGTCCCTTACATTTAGACGAGATAGGCTAGACCCCGGTCGGGCTAGACCCCCAGACTCCAATCTGGTGAGACTGTTCTGCCGGGGACAGTAAAGCACCAGTCACAGAACTGGACTCTGCGTGTCTGACACTTGCCAGTGGGAAACACTTTCTTTGGTTGAGTTTCCAAACCACACACGGGAAATCGTGTAATAAGGAACATGAGGGTCTTCAAAGCACCACCACCGTCCCTTCTCCTCTACAAGGGTTTCGAGCTGGGAACACCCTGACCCTTTTCTAATTAGAGGTTTGCTTCCAAACAATAAAAAGAAAGTCGTAAAGTTAAAGTCCATTCAGCAAATTAATTGGCGTTGCCTAGAAAACTTAATAAGGAATATGGGAGACACTACCTTTTCAACCTTGCAAAAATATTAAGACAAAGGCAATGTCAATGGAAATTTTCTTGTAAATGAGACACCAAGATGTATACATTTGCATTTTATTAATGGAAATTGTTTCCTGAGATTACTCTAAAACTTGAATATTAAGTGCAATAACCATGTGGTCCAAACCGCAGCTGTGCACGGAAGGCAGGTCCAGGGCATAGGGGGCCTTGGGAGCTGCCGTTAAGAGATCATTGTTTCCCTTCTATCCAGCAATAATGAAATTCATTATTCTGGGTGTGAGCCAGCTAAACTGGTCTGCTCTGGATTAGGCTTGAAATCAGTGAAAGAGAGACCTGATTAAGTAGAAACAAAGACCTGTTCCCTGCTCCCTGGGGGATTTTATCCTCAGTCTGTGTTTGAGTGAGTACTCACTTCATCCGTTTCTTAAAGCAGTTTTCACTCTTCAGTGTCTGTCTAAAGCCGCTGCCCCATGTCCTGCCGTCCCTCCCGGGGGGGGTCCCCGTCCACATGCCCACTCAGCCCCGGGGGTTTCAGTGCCCACCCCTCCACGCTGCAATGTCAGCACCACCCCTCCAGGCTCGAGCCGGCCTGTGGTCTCCAGTGACTCACGGCTGAAATGAGGCCAGTGGCCCCTTGTCTTCACAGCCTCCAGGATTCCAGACTCATCACAACCTCCTATCTCTGACCTTATGGCTTTCCGGTTTCCTTTATCCGTGTTATAGGTATTGATACTCGATTTGTTATCAGACAGATCATTCATTTCCTCCGTAATCTA
The DNA here is from genome assembly GCF_965194825.1 of Balaenoptera physalus. Taxonomy (NCBI): domain Eukaryota; kingdom Metazoa; phylum Chordata; class Mammalia; order Artiodactyla; family Balaenopteridae; genus Balaenoptera; species Balaenoptera physalus. The sequence continues at coordinate 1,040,503 of NC_138889.1, forward strand.
CCTTAAATCAACTGTCTATCTTTATAGTTACTCAGTTAAAACAAAGCTTAAATTTCTGGTTCAACTGTCACTTGGCTGAAATTCCTAACCCTCTGCCCTAGAAAATCTGCACCAAGCTTTCTTCATCGTGACACTGATGCAGTTGAACGTTACTGAAGAAAAAGTCACACAAAAGGACAGACTGGTTCCACTGTAAATTCACGACCACCCACCTCAACAAGAGTCGGCAATCTTGTTTATTTCTCAGATAAACGCCCTCCACCCTGTTTTGCTCCAGCAGTTTTGTCCTGTGTTCTCTACTTTGTTCAAACCTCCCTCCCATTCTAAAGGAGATCCTTACTACAAGAACTGAAGTCACGAAGTAGGGATTCCTTCTCTATCCCAGAGGAGGGCAGACATTCACTTTTCTGCATTTTCTCTATTTTTATTTCTTTCTAGTAAAATAAAAAAGTAGCGTTTCTCCTATTAAAGTAGTGCATGCGTACAGGACTTTAACATGTAGGCACTGCTCCCCCCATTTCAGAGAATGTTAGTAGATTCTCAACTGAAAATCACATAGGAGAGTCCCTTTTCTTCAATAGCTCCAAACACCAGGTCTCCAGCTGCTCGTTTTGTCCAAAAGACACCAGAGGAGGACGGTGCTGAGGATGGCACAGACGCACCTGCGGTTCCTGCTTAGGGAAAAAGCTCGAGGGGGGGCACACAGTCCCCCTCTGAACCCGAGCCATAGAAACAAGGTGGGTGAGAAAGAAAAACTCTGTATCTGTCCAAAGAAAATAATCATTGTTTCTTTGTTCCGGGGTTTCTGCAGATTCTCAAAGCCTGAGAGAGAGAAGGACTAGACTTGAAACTATTACAGATGAAGGCAGTAGAATAACAGATGTCACTGAAAACCCTGATCCCGTTCATAACCCACAGGTCCAGCCCCCCGCCCCTCAAGCCCTTGGTCACAGCAGCTCTAGGAGCCAAGAGGGCAGTCAACTGTCCCTCCTTGACCTACTCCAACTGCCTTCTGACTCTGCCACCGACAGAAGCGGTGGTCAGAGGGGTCCAGAGGACGTGAAAGGAAGGGGGACCAGGATGCGGTGACTGGTGGGCTAAACCCACAGGCTTATGTCAGCATCGGGGGTTGCAGGCTTGTCCAGGATCCCCGTGGTCTCGGTACCCCGATCACCTCCCGTCCAGCTGTTGTTAAAGGAGCCGCCCTGCCATGTGTGGGAGCCAGACGTGCTCCATAAGCAGGAACACGCTGCCTCCTGTGAACTCACTTTGTGTTTCTATGGCTGTGCCCCGAGAAATTACCGCTGAGTGACAGCCTCCCTCTGCCTGCAGGATGGAAATGCAGTCTTACATCTACTCTGAACATGGCCAAGTTCGCTGGCCAGGATTACGCCAGCATCCCTCCCGTCCGGGTGCACCTGTCAGCCAGTGGCCCAGGCTCGAGCCTCAGCCACCGTTCGGTTTCATGAAGGGGTTGCCTCCTTGTCCCTGGATGAACCTATGTCAGAGTCACAGCCAAGTTGGACCCGGCCTCTGGGTTTGTGATGCACATGGCCGTCTGTGCACCAAGCACAACGAGGCCCGGGGCTGACACAGGACCAGGGACAAGAGGAATTTCCACTGATTTTCTCCTTGTCACCTAACCCAGCTTCGGGGTTTCCAGGACGAGACGAGTGTGGAGGAGCTCAGAGGAGGGGGCACCCAGCCAACACCCCCTCCCAGCCAGCAGCTTCTCCTCTGCTCAGCTGTGCCGTGAGCCCTTCCCTCCGTCTTTGTGCTCAGTCCCTCTCCCTTTGCAGGCTCTCCCGTGAATCCTGCCTGTCGCCGTCTCCTGGACGGAGTTGTTTTCCTCTCCCGGCCCGTCTCTCTCCCTGATCCCTTCCACCTCCAAGCCTTCACACACAAGCACGTTTCCCTCGCTTTTCCCGTCCATGTTCTCCACGTGTCGGCTCCAAGTGTCGGCTCCCCGTCCTCTTTGCCTCTTACTCCACACCCCCCAGTCTCGGCTCCATCCACCCACCTCCCGCCTTCCTCTGCCCTCACGACATCACCTCCAGCCAAGAGTCCATCTCAAGCACCAGCTTCCCAGAAAGTCTTAAAAACAAACAAACCAACCAACAAACAAACATAAAGCAAACAAAACAACACAAACAATCAAACAAAACCCCGAACCATCGGGGATGAGGGGGAGGGGTTCCTTCGCACTCCAAGGGGAGCTGTTTGATCCACCTGCCCATCGCCCTCACCTGCCCCTCTCGGTGCCCTAAAAGAACCTGGTTTCCTGCCATGAAACAAGGACCAGCGCAGCTGGAATGCACTGCACAAATGTCCCCTGGGTCACAGTGAGCAGGTTGGGAGGGTCCAGGTCGCTGCCGGGACCCGTGCAGACAGGGAGGACGTCTTCGGCAGTATCCCTGCTGCAGGCCTGTGGGCCAACAGATTTATTAATATTTATTTAAAGTCATCGTAAGAGCAGCCCCTCCCACCCTTGGTAATGAGCACGTGTCCTAACTTCTATAGGAGCATGGCTGGCTTTTCCTCATTAGCTTATTTTGGTGGGTAGATCCCTAAGAATTAGTGTGAAAACTGAAGACTATTTTCGTTTCAAGACCTAGTGATTCACAGATATCCTGGCACTAAAAATATCTCAGCATGTAAGGATGAAGATTTGGGGCATAAAAAGGAAATGACTCTTTTCCCCAGGTCTGGCCACAGTTGGAAGGTGATGCAGGATGTACCACAGAGCTCACCTGGGCCTGGAAATTTCCATGCTCTGCTTTCCCCACTGCTCTTGAGCTGCCCCCAGAGAGATGGTTGTTCCCTGACACACACACCCTGTAAATTGTTCAGAGTCCAACTCTGTTTCCCTTTAGAAACAAAATAAGGCATCTTAAATAGAGAACCGTTTCACCCTAAAGCCACAGCTCGCTGTCAGAAATGTCATTACTAGATCGCAAATTAACTTAGGAAATAACAGAAAGTCTCACGAGAGTGAGAGCCCCTCCCGCCCTGCTTCCGCAGGGAACTAACCCTTCTTCCGTGTGGCCAGGTGAGCTGCCCTTTGTGGGGCTGTGCCTGGGAACGTGAGGAGACACCCCACCCTTCAGGGACACAGAGGTCCAGAGCAGGCCCGGCCACAGTCGGTCCAGGTGTGCAAGTGTCCCCGACCACCCCTCCCTAGGCCACCCCTCTCTTGCCCTCCGTCAGGCTCAGAGAATGTGGTTGGTGGGAACACTTAGACCCATTGTCTGGAGCTGGCGGGGCTGGGGGACAGGGAGGGAGGCTGTGAGGGATTCTGTCACCAGCCTCTGCTGAGAAAGACGGGATGAGATATCAACAATCAATGCTGGGGGCTGGAGAATGGCCTTCAGTTCTATGACTAAGCTTCCTGGTGGTCCATGGGAACCGGGGGTGAGCCAAGTGCAGGGATTTGGAACACAGCGTTTCCAAAATGAAATGAAGGCGTGGCCTCAGAATAGCTTGAATAACTTGACTTTAGTACAAATCAATCCATGTATTCTTTTTTGAAAAAAAAATATTCAGTTTTGATATGTTCATCTACCGCATGGTTTGTAAGAGTCTTTAGGGCAAAGACGATAAAAAGAACCTCATCAGAACTTTGCACGCAGCGCAGGCAAAAAGTGTCCCCTGGTCCTTACACTGTGAAATATCACAAATGCTGGTTACGTTCCTCTGTCCGCCAGCGTCGGTCCCAGAGGCGAGGGAGCAGGGCCCGGCCCTTCTGGGCCTGCAGCTGCCCTGCTGTGCAGCTGTTCTGCATCCCTTCCGTCTTATCCCAGGTGAGGACCACGAGGATCCTAGAGGAACGGAATGACGGGGTCAGCGGGGGCTGGAGGGAGGCCCCCCACCGCTCGTGGGGGACACCAGCCCTTTCCCACCTTCTGCACCTTCCGAGCCTGGATCCGGGAGGACCGTAACCCCATGTCCCAAAGCTGAAGGAGAGACACAGCCAGACAGCCCTGTCCCTCCGAACTGGGCAAGACCACGTCCAGCTTGGGAGGCGGGTCTCTCGATGGCCTCGGGTGCAGTAATTCCATCGAAAGACCAGGGAAGAAAAAACAAATTCTTACCAATACCTGGACAAAGCAAAGAGAACTTTTTTCAAACTTCAGCTGTCGGGAAGAGCCTCCATTAGTCTCCCCAGGGTGGGATCTGAAGGGCCACTCAGCACTGCTGCTGTCTAGAGCGTAACACCCCTAAACCCCCCACAGGCTCGGGACTGAGCCGGAGCCAGGAGAGGAGCCGGGCTGGACCAGGGTCAGGGCTGCAGCTCCGGGCTCTAGGGTGGGTTCACGTGCGCTGCTGACTCGCGGGGCAGTGGCTCAGCTGCAGCTGCCCCAGGGGGATTGTCCTCCCAAGAAAGCGCTGGAGAGACTGGGTGAAGCAGTTTGGTCGGCAAGACCCCAGACCCCCTTCAACAGCGTGAGTGTCCGCCAGGTGGATGGGGGAGCCCCCAGCCGCACCCCGGCCTCGAGAAGGGACCTGATGCTTACGGCTGGTCCTCCTTCAGCATCTCCCCAACCTCATCGCTCATCCCTGGGCCCCGCCCTCCCTTAGACTGTCTCCCGCGAGCCACACCGTGATCGAGGTCCTCCGTCAACGCATTGGTGTTCCTTGACCTGGGCTCTTGTCCCCAGCCCACGCGCGTGCCGTGACGGGGCTCGGGGAGCTACACGCTGGCTGAGTGGACCTGAAGCACCAGCCTCACTCACACGCGGGTCGTGAGAAGCCGACGTGATGATGCGTCTCCTGTAGGTGCCCTACATGCCCACAAGCACTGACAATGCTCCCGACTGACCAGCAGGGCAGGGCCTGCTCCGCTCCGGGTGCCCAGGCCCAGGCCTCAGCCTGTCTGGCTGGAATAGACCCTGCTTCCCAGACTTCCACTCCTGAGCCACCACATCCCAGGCGCCCTCGGGCTAAATTTGTGGTGGGTGGGGTGAGAGCACGTGGGAGCCACGACACTATTCCACGTTTTCTCATGCGCAAAACAAGCTATTTTTGCAAAGCATGCTCAATCATCTCCATGGAAACCACGTCGTCAGCTGGGTCTCACCTCACCGGTGCTGCAGTGGAATTTGGTTTAAACATCCTTTGCAAAATCTGACTAGGGGGTGTGCACAGACATCTGTGTGTATTCGTTTTCAGACACACACACACACACACACATAACCTTTCTAGTCCTTTTTCCACAGGGTGTTTACAAAGCAGAATGACTGCTGCTCAGGAAACCACAGCCACGCTGTCATCATGTATATCAGCAAAGCTTCTACTGTGTTGAAGGCTCAGTTTGCATTCAAGTAGGTTAACAAGAAGGGAGGGGTGGGTCCAGGGGTGACTTAAAGATAGAGATGGGCCAGTGGGTGGCCGGTGGTCACTATCAAAGAGGAAATTAAAGCGAAAAAGGACAAGTTTTCGGGAAACCAGCCCTGAATGCCAGTTTCAACCTCCAGAGATGCCATGTCACCTGAAACATATTTCCTCGACTCAAAATACCTCTTTTTCCTGTCACCCCTCAGCTTGCTCTGGACGCTGTCCCCTGCTCACCACATGTGACACAGTTGTGCACGCACACAAACACACAGGCACACACATGCACACACACACATGCACTTAGCACAAACTCCATGCTAATCTCAAACATTCATTGATCCTGTGCTGTGCTCCAAACACCTTGAGAAGTGCTTGGATTGCATCAAAATTGGAAAGGGAAGACACATGCCCACAAAAAAGTTTAAAACTAATAGGAAAGGTAGATAAATATGCAAACACTGGGTCTACAAGTCCAGGTAAAATTTCACAGAGAGGCCGTTGACAAGGTGATAACCATACAGCCTTGGTCAAATCACTTATCTTTCAATGTTTTAGTTTCCTCATCTGCAAGTTGGTGGTAAAGATACGTAAAATGGTTTCAAGGAATGAATAAAAAAGGCTATGCAACTGTGAGGGGCAGGTATATGCACACGTTCTGCAGGAGTCACTAGGAAAAGCTAACTGTGGCAGATGCAGTCCTGGACTCCAGCAGACAAAGTGCTGAGATCCTGCTGCAGGCACAGGGGCGACGTGAGCTGAGCCAGATGGCAAAGTGCTGCCTGCTTGGAGGAGGCGTCGATAGCAGAGTCAACCGGGAGGGTGTGCACGGGAGCAGAGGGGAGAAGAATGCGGGAACGCAGGTGGAAGCAGTTGATGGAGGAGCTTGTGCACCCAGATCCCAGAGAAATGTGGGTGTTTCCACACAGCAAAGTAGAAGACATTGAAGACATCCAGGCAGCACGTGCCCCACGGCGGGGCACAAACCCACGGGCCGTAGGCTGAGGTCAACTTGCAGGAGTATTATTTGCTCAAGAAGGAGTTTTACTATCATTTTAAAAACGAACTTGGGACTTCCCTAGCGGTCCAGTGGTTAAGACTTGTCCTTCCAATGCAGGGGGCGCTGGTTCAATCCCTGGTCTGGGAGCTAAGATCCCACATGCCTCGAGGCCAAAAAACCAAAACATAAAACAGAAGCAATATTGTAACATATTCAATAAAGACTTTTTAAAAATGGTCCACATCACAAAAATCTTTAAAAAAAATTTTTTTAATTTAAAAAAAATGAACTTGTTCTCTACAGGCTGGGTCTGCTCACCTTCAGTTGGCAACAGAATCACCCATCCTACTCTTTTATAACCACACAAATACACATTTACGGCACCATCTACACAAGAAAGCATACGAGGTTTTAAAGTCTGATTAAGTAAAAATTTGAGAAAAGTTAATCTGGTGCCAGGATGGAAGATGCAGCAAAAGCTAAAAGAGCACAAACGCATAGGGAGGGTGAATTCCTCGCCTACGCCTAGACCTGCCAGCCTCATCCTTCTGGACAGAACCTGGGCTGCAGTGTCACAGCCTTGACACTGGGAGGTCCAGGTGGGAGAGGTTCACAACCCAGACTCCGCTCATTAGCCGCGCGTTTGTCCAACAACCAGCTCTGACCACTCACCCCAGGACTAGTCCTGAAGGGCACATGGGGTGCACAGGTGTGTGAGGAGGGGCTTTCCAGGTGTGCAGCCCAAGTTCAAGTTTCCTACAGAGAATCAAACCAAATGAGAAACCTTTCTTGTCCACTACTCCCTGTGCCACAGGCAGCTATCTGGGGGAAATCGCAAAGATACGCACCACACGTTTGTAGCCTTCAATAAGCTCACAATCTAGGTGAGGAAGCAGGACGTAAATACACAGAAAAAAAAAATGTGACGGAGGAATTAAGTTACAGCAGAAGTGATGTCTTAAAATAGAGAATGATTAATTGCCAAGTGAATTTGAACCCCGGCTTCTCTACTAACAAATTGGCTATGTTATCTTAGACAGTTTGGTTAATCTCCTTGAAAATGCTTTTCTCACTTATAACCTGAGAATTAAAATGATTATCTTTTCCTCCCTACCAGATAGTTGTGCGAATCAAATAAAATGAGAAAACCAGAATTGTAGAGTGTATGGGACCTTCACAGTATCCAACCATCTCTTCAATTTCCAGATGAGGGAAATTGAGAGAGAAGCTTCTGTGAGATATTTTCCAAGGTTACTGAACTGGTAATAATAATTGATGTTATAAACTTATTTTTTAATGCACACATATTCATCCCTCAAGTATTCACTGAAAGCCTGCGCTCAAGGTCCTGTTCTAGGCTTGGCAGACAGAACTATAAACAAGGCGGACCTCAGGTCTTCTGCCCTCTAAGAAGTTACAGTCTCATGGAGAAGACAGACATTGAACACAGAAGTACAAGTGGGATGGGAGTAGCAAATGGGACACCCACGATGATAGGACAGCCTGTGACGGAGGCACCAGCCTCGCCAGAGAGGTCAGGGAGGGCTCCTGAGGTGGGGCATCTAAGCTGGAGGAAAGGTAGCATACCTGTGATTTCCAAAAAGCTGAGACTAGAACACACCTTTTGAAGTGAAGGTCAATGTTCATTCTTTAAAAGTATCTTACAGGCTTTGGACTTAACCTCGGCCTGCAAACAACTACAAAACCACACACAATATGTATAAAACAGTGAATTTTATGCACTGGACAACAGGCAAAGGATGACTGATTCTCAAGATAAGGAAAGACGTGGCTTTCTATCTGGAGGCAATTCCAGCACAAGCAGATGGAACCAGCAGAGCCTGGCAGCCTCACTGTGCTGAGGAGACAGAGACCAGTTCTGGGACCAGGGTGACGAGAAGGTGCAGAGCAGAGCATCAGAAAGGAAGAAGCTGTGCAGAGAAGCCACCCCAGAAACCTGCACTGGGTCCCACGGAGTCCTTGGCTAAATACCAACCTGCATATTCGTAGGGTGAAAAACCATGGGTCTGGGCAATAACAGCTTCTGAGCGCCCCAAACTCAAGGTCACCTAGATTTTCTCCTAGGTACCTCTGGAAGCTATCGTTTCACATTTTGCATTTAGATTTATGTTCCACTCAGACTTAGTTTTTACAAAAGGTTTAAGGTCTAGATTCTTTTTTTTTTTTTTTTTAAGGTGGATGTCCAGTTGTTCGAGCACAATTTGTTGCAAAGACCATTCCTTTTCCATTGAACTGCCTCTGCTTTTTTGTCAAAGATCAGCAGAGTGCAGTTGTATGGATCTATTTCTGGGCCACTACTGATCTATTTATCTCTTCTTTTACTGACCCTAAGCTGTAGCTATATAGTAACTCTTAAAGTCGGGTAGTATCAGACTTCCGACTTTGTTCTTTTTCAGTTTTGTGCTGGCTATTCTGGGTCTTTGCCTCTCCGTATAGACTTTGGAATCAGTTTGTCAATATCCACAAAATGACTTGCTGGGATTTAGATTGATGCTATGAGTTGAATTGTGTCCCCACCGAATATATATCGAATTTCGAACCCCTGGCAACTGTGAAGGTGACCTTATTCAGAAATAGGGCCTTTGCCAATGTAACCAAGTCAAGATGATGTTATTAGGGTGGGTTGTAATCCAATACGAGAGTGATCTTATTAGAAGCAGAAATTTGGACACAGGGACAGGCGTGTGAGAGGGAAAACATGCAGAGATACGCAGGGAGAAGGTGGCCCTGTGGACGGGAGGAGACTGGAGTTCCACTGCCCCAAGCTAAGCGTGCCAGGGTTCCAAGAAGCTGGAAGAGACAAGGAAGGGAATTCGCCCAGACTGGGCTTTGGAGGGACGGTGGCCCTGCCAACGCTTTGATTTCAGACTTTCAGCCTCCAGAACTGTGAGAGAACAAATTTCTGTTGTTTTAAGACATCCAGTTGTGGTGCTTTGTTGCAGCAGACCTGCTATACATCAAGTTAGGAAGAATGATACCTTAACAATAGCGAATTTTCCTGTCAATGAATACTGACTATCTCTCCATTTATTTAGATATTCTTTGATTCCTTTCATGCATATTTTGCAGTTCTCCACATAAGCATCTTATATATTTTTTATATTTATGCTCAAGTATTTGATTTTTTGGTTAATGTAAATGGTGTTAAGTTTTTATGTTCAAGTTCCAGTTGCTCATTTCCAGTACATAGAAAAGCAACTGACTTGTTTATATTAACCTTGTATCCTGCAACCTTGCTATAATTGCTTATTAGTTCCAGGCGTCTTTTATCAAGTCTTTTAGATTTTCTTTGTGGATGGTCATGTCATCTGTGAACAAAGACAGTTTTGTTTTTTCCTTCCCAATCTGTGTACATTTTCTTTTCTTTTTTTCTTTCTTTTTTAATCTTATTGCATTAGGTAGGCTTCCAGTATTATGTTGAATAGGAGCTGTCAGAGGGGACATCCATGCCTTGCTCCTAATGAACAATTTTTAATTTTAATCGAGAATTTTATGTGATTCTTTTTTCTCTCCTCACTCACGATATCAATTATACTTCTTTTTTGAAAAAGAAAATGGTGGATTGTGGTTTTGGTGTTATATCTAAGTAATTTTCGCCTAACTAAAGTTCACAATGTTTCTTTTCCATTATTTTCTAGAAGCTTTAGTTTTAGATTTTGCATTTAGGGCCAAGATTATTTGTTTTGAGTTAATTCTTTTAAGAGATCTGTGTTGAAGTTCTTTACACGGATGTCGATATAGATATTAATATCCGATTGTTCAATACCAGTTTTTTGAAAGACTATTCTTTCTCCAGTGATTTTCCTTTACACTTTTGTCAAAAATTATTTGTCCATATGTGTGCGAATCTATGTTGTCTCTCTATTCTGTTCCATTGATATTTGTATATATTGATTACAATACAAAATGGCCTGAATTGCTGTAGCTTTATGGTAAGTCTTGAAAGGCAGGTCATGTTAATCCTCAACTCTGTTCTACTTCAAAGTTGTTTTGACCATTCCAGGTTCCTTTCATCTCCATAAAACTTTCAGAATCAACATGGTAGTTTCAACAAAGAGGTCTGCAGAGATTTTTAACTGGGATTGCATTGACTCTGGATCAATTTGGGGAGATTTCACATTTTACCAATTCAGGTTCTATAGACATAGTAAATATCTCATTTGTTTAGTTTTATTTAATTTCTCTCGAAAGTGTTTTGTAGTTTTCAGTGTACAGGTATTAAAGATCTTTTGACAGACTTATCCTTAAGTTTCATATTTTTTATTTTGTTTTATATGGCATCTTAAAATTTTAATTTTTTACTGCTCATTTCTAGTATACAAAAATACAACTCATTTCAGTATATTGACACTGTATTCTGTAACTTTGCTAAACTTATTTATTCTAGTAGATTTTGGGGGGATGCAGATTTTATTGGAGCTTCTACATTGACTATTATGTTGTCTGAAAATAAATATAGTTTGACTTCTTCTTTCTAATCTGAATGATCCTGAATAGGAGTGGTGAGAGCAGATATCTTTGCCTTGTTCTTAATCTTAGAGAGAAATTATTCAGTCCTTCACTTTTAAATATGTTGTTAATTGTAGGTTTGTTGCAAATGCCTTTATCAGTTTGGAAAGTTCCCTTCTATTAGTTTGCTGATAATTTTTATTAGGAATAGAGGTAGAATTTTGTCAAATGTTTTTTCTGAATCAGCGAAAATGATAATGTGATTATTCTTTTTTACTTTGTTAATATGACTAATATGAATTACAGGAATTGGTTTCCCAGGGTTAAGCCAAACTTGCATTTCCAGGTAAACCCCATTTATCAACTTCCTTGGATAATTACCTACAAATGAGTATTTTGTTATGTTTGTGGCTGCTTTGGGATTGATAGCACGAAGTTTTAATACAGCATTATCCACCCTCAAGTGACATTATTCCATTTCACTTGTAGTGTAAAAACCTTACAATAATAAACCTTTCTTCATTTCCCCACTGCTGACATTTGTGCTGTTGTGGAAATACAGTTTACTTTTACAAATGTAAAAAATCTCAACTTTTGAATATCTAAAACTATCTTGATTTCATTTTTTTTCCTTTTAAAAATTACTTTCACTGTATATGCAATTCCAGGCTAACTTTTGTTTCTTCTTTCAGTATTTTATATATGTTTCCACACAGTCTTCTCGCTTGCATTCTTTTCCAGTGAGAAATTTGCTGTCATTCTTTTCTTTCTTTCTTGTACTTAATGCATTGTTTTTTCTCTGGAGGCTTTGAGGATTTTCTCTTTGTCATTGGTTTTGAACTTTTGATTATGATGTGCTTTTGTGAAGTATTCTTCATGTTTCTTATGCTTGGAGTTGATCAAGATTCTTGGATTCTTGGATCTGTTTATACTTTTCATCAAATTGGAAGAATTGGGGGCATTATTTTTTCAAATATATTTCTCGTTCCTCCTTCCTCTCCTTCTGGGACTTCAAGCGCGTATACGGGCTGCCTGGAACTGTTTCACAGCTTACTGATGCTTTGTTGTTATTGCTATTACTACTATTATTATTATTACTTGTTACAACTGTCTCTGTCTAAATAATTCCTGTTTAAAACAAACAAACAAAAAACTACGCTCTAATGAAACGGAGCATTTTGAATAACAATATTTAACATGATATTCTAATGTAAATCTATTTCATGATTTATTGTTAGGAATACAAATGTCTTTGTTTTTGGAGCCAGAACAAGGCAAGGGATTTCTTGCTTCTGTTTTTCTGTCTCTCTCTCTCTCTTTTTAAAAAATTATTTATTTTTTTATTTGGCTGCACCAGGTCTTAGTTGCGGCGTGAGGAATCCAGTTCCCTGACCAGAGGTCGAACCTGGGCCCCCTGCATTGGGAGCTCGGAATCCTAACCGCTGGACCACCAGGGAAGTCCCATGTTTTTCTGTCTTTTAACCTTGCTTTCTGGCCCTTTCTTCCCTGGACTTTGAAGTTCACTGACTTCTCACTTTACTTGACCCTGAAGTTGGTGTCGGTCAGAGCACTCCCCATCCAGCTCCCAAGGTGTTGTAAAAGCTGGACCCCTCCCTGCCATCCCCCCATCCCAGGGAGAAGGGCATTCCTGGGACACGTGTTTATCTGCCAAGAAGCCAGGACACAAAATACCTTCTGTAGCCACTGGTCTGGGGGAGCACCAGCCTTGTCCCCTGACCCCCACTCTGGCGCCTCCCATCCCGTGCGCCCCCAGGGGCGCCTGGCTCCTCCCCGTGGTGCCCAGAGCTCACAGCTCACTCCTTTCAGCTGATTCTACACAGAGAATGATGCGGGACCCTCACTTGTTCAGAAGCTCTGGCTATAGTCACTGACCCAGGTGTCACCTTGCTGCTGGCTTGTTCCCCAGAGCCCACCTTCATGTCCTGCTTCAGGACACATTCTGGCCATCACCTGCACTGCAGGTGGATAAGCAGGTGTCAGGCATATCATCTGCGGTTCTGGATGGTGCTGGTCTAAGAGCCCCACAGAGACTGGGAGCGAAGCACTTGCTCTCGTGGACCATGGTACAAAGTTGCAGGCCTGCCTCATACCAACCTCAGCATCAGCCACTTGTCCCCAAAGTGAGGCCTCTGGGTTCCCTTGCCTGGTCTCCAGGGACAACTGGGGGGCAGCACAAAGTCTAGGGCTCTCCAGCTGCCTCTGCAGGCCCAGGGGTACAGCGCTAGGGGCCCCCTGTGATCTCGTGCCTGGACTTCATCACATGACTATCACTCAGTTTCTGAGCCGTGGTCCCTACCCTGGCCCCTATTCCCATGGCTGTGTTTGTCCCTGGACCCTGTTTAGTGGCCGTCCTTGTGTCTGGATTGGTGCAGCCTCCGTTCCAGGCTGGTGCCTGGGGCCTTGCTCCGTGGGGCGAGAACTCCTCAGTGCCAGCAGCCTGTGCTTCTGACCCCTGCATACCGTGGGCTCATCTTCCTTTGCTGTTTCTTCCTGAGCTCCACCTGGCCTGACCCCTACCTGGCCCACCATTGTCTTACACACTCGGACATCGTCTCGTTCAGTCAGGGGGAATCGCCCACCTGTCTCAGCACCTGGCCCCTCCTCACCTGAGCAGGAGAGTCTAGTTACAATAGCTCAGGAGACTCTCCCCTGAGCCTGCTCTAAAGGTCAGTTCTGATGGATCCCAGGACAGACGTGGTCAAGCGAGACAGCCAGATGAAGTAGCCCGCCTTCTAGGCTTCGCAAAGTTTCCTGGGGTCTCCATGGAGATGCATGTGACCCAGGCACCCGACGTGCCCCCCGACATGCACGGACCTTTAAGACACGCTGAGCCCATTTTTCCATGAAGAATGAGGTGGAGAGTCTGCCTGGGGACACCACGGTCATCTGGGTCTGTCCATACTGTACCCGAAACTTGCCTTTCTTCCCTGTTCCCCACCTTCACAGTCACACAGCTAAGCTCAGGGGGGCAGTTGGGCTCATGGATCAGCACGAAAGCATCTGTGGAGAAGGGACAGCAGACAAGGCAGGAATCCACGTCTGACAAATCTCTGGAGACATCTCTGTTCACAGCCCAGCAAAACCAGCATCTTCTCCACGGATCACGCAAGGCGAGGGGTGGGGGGCTGCCTGAATATCAGCTGGTCACGGGGGCACAATGGCACACCAGGAGAAGCGAGGAGAGAGAAAGCAAGAGGTGCCTTATACCCTCCAGCTCTCTGCCTGGATCAGGACAGGAAGAGAGCGAGAAGGAGGGAGGGAGGGAGGGAAAGATGAAAGAAAGAAAGAAGGAAGGAAGAAAGAAAGAAAGAGAGAGAAAGAGAAAGAAAGAAAGAAAAGGGAGGGAAAAAGGGAGCAAGAGAGGAGAACAGCCCCACCAGGGGCAGCAGCTTCTGTCTTTAGCAGACAGAACAGCATCTGATGGTGGAAGCCGTACTGATGAAAGATCCTGAGATGACAAATATCTAATGGGGCCTTTGCTCAGCTGCAGACTCCCAGCCGACAGGCATCAGCCAGTTTGGTTCCGCTCCCTGAGCAGAGCATTAGAAGATGGAAAGATACGTTGCCACTAAGGGGTAGCTGTAAAATATAGAAAGAAAATGTAAAAACAGCTATTTTTCAGTGAAAGCACCTCGTTTTCTCTGCGCACCAGCTCATTTCTGGCTTTAGCTTTCTGTGCAGCCTCTTGGAAAGACGCTTCGTTTTCAGGATGAAAGAAAGAGGCAGGAAGATGTACTTGTTTCTCAAATATAAGGCCAGGTTACTTCTAATTTTGCTCTGCTGGATGGTTGGGCCCTCTGCATCTCTGTTAAAGCCCTCAAAAGACAAAAATAAGACACTATAACCTGAAATTATTGGGGTTTTATCATTTTAGACCCACAGTGAGAAAAATTAAAACCTCTTGACCATTGGAAATTGAAGTTGTATTGTGACATAGCACACTGGGTGTCCTAGAGTTGTGACATTTAACTGTGGGATGGTGTCTGGGCAGCGGAGGGTTTTGTAACAGAGCAGGGCGGCTTCGTCGTGAAGGGCCCCCGGGATGGGGAGGCAGAGCAGACGCGTGATGGACTCAGTGCCTCCCGGGGTTCAGGGTGTGCCCTGGAAGGGGTTCAGGGAGTCCCCGGAAAGAGCTCAGGGCTCCTAATGGGCTGAGAGTCTGTGTTCCCTCCATGCTCTGTAATCCAAGCTCTAATCTGTCTGTTCCCTGAGACACCCCAGCTACAAGCGTGGGGACCAGTGACGCACTCCAGTCGCTATGGAGGTTCTGTGTGAGGATACGTACGTCACCGAGATGTTCCCGGTGGTGTCCGAGGGTTACACCAATCGCCGGTCTCCTTCACGGCAAGAACACTTCCAAAGAGGGAAAATTACATTTGCTTATCCAAACACTGCGTGAGTGGCAGTGAGAGGGGCTCATCTAATGGGGTCTGTGAGCAGCTCAGAGGTACAGGTAGAAGCCAAACCACCCACAGTGGGAAACGCGAGATGCCACAGGAGCTGCATTTTAATTAGGTTTCAAATCAGTCTCTTAAGTACTGGACTTCATTTCCTTATCGCACATTACAAGCTACTCCTAGAGAAGAGCCTTCCAGGGGTGCACATGTGCGCTGACTAGCACCCTCAGGTAAGAGGGACGGGGGGGGCTGAGCAGCGCTCCCGGGGCCACACCTGGCAGGGGACGAACAAGGCATGCGAAGCTTAGTCCTCCAGTGACAGCACAGGCCGGGCCGAGACAAGGCCTTTCCTGGGAAGCGGGGGGACCGCCTCCCGTCGGGGGCCTGAGCAGCCGGGTTTTCAGGGCAGGGATGGGTGGGAACAAGCCCAAGTATTCACACCCAGCAGAACCCATACCATGTTGTGTTACAGTCAAGGTGCTGAGAACAATGATAAAGAGAAAGTCTTCGAGAAAGCAGAGAAAACCCACCTATCCTCTAAAGGGGGAGATATTGGAATGTTGGTAGATGACACACAGAAACCACGTGGGCCCAAAGATGATGGACGTGCACATCTAAATACTAACAGGGGAGAAACCTCAACCCAAAATTCTGTATCTAACAAAAGTATCCTCCAAAACTGAAGGCAAAATAAAGACATTTAAGGCAAAAAGTGCTCAGGAAGTGTGTTGCCACGTACGTATTGAGGTTCTTTGGCCTGAAGGATATTAAAACAGATGCTACTGGCATTCACGAAAAGGAAAAAATAATTTGGGAAATAGTCAAAGGTATATATTAAAGGTTTATTTTTAAGTTTTTAGACATTAACAAACCGCTTAAAGTCAAAATAACAGCAATGTGTTTGGAATTTGTAGCATGCGCACAAAATCTTGAAAAACTATAGTACAAAGGAGGTGAGGTGAAGTGGAAACATAGTGTCACGTGATAGTTTATTAGCAGGAAGACTCTACTTTAGGAAGTAAATTTATGAACTAAGGCGACCACAGAAGAGATGATTGGCAGGGAGCTAACAGGGTGACAGCGAACAGAACAGGATACTGAGAACTCCGAACCCAAAGGAATGCAGAAGTAGCCCAGTTTCCAGTGGAAATTGAGAGTATTCGTTGGACCGCTGCTCCCAAGATCGCCATGAAGAAGTCCAGAGAAACAGCAAGGCTGCCTGTTTCTTGTCCACGTTGAAATGCTGAAGTTGAAAGGCAACCAAACTGCCCGGGATTTAGAGAGAAACGGACTCGTGCAGGTAGAACCAAGCATGGCCCTGGCTCGACGTGGGCGAGATGCCGGCCCGTGAGCAGAGCTGAGCTGGGGGTGGGCAGCTGCACTGCACACGCCCTGGCAAGAGGTGCGGGGGAGCCCCCGGGGATATAGTGGAAAAGAGCACTTTTTTTTGCAGTTTTTTCTCCACGAAACCCACTGACGGAAAAGATTGGAAGAGTCTTAATTCAGCCTCCCTTCGGGGCAGGGACCAGCTGCCCCGCTTCTATCTGAACAGCAAGAAGCTACACCCAACGCCTCTGCACCACATCCTCTAGGGGCAGAAGTCTGAGCATATACGTACAGCCAGATGCCCCTGAGCTTTCACAGTTCTGTGGGATCACGTGCAATGTCTCCTCTTTCATTTCTGGTTTTATTTATTTGAGTCTTTCCCCTTTTTTCTTGGTTTGTCTCGCTAAAGTGTCTATTGTGTTCATCTTTTCAAAAACCAGCTCTAGTTAATTTCATCTTTTCTGCTGTTTTTCTGATCTCCATTTCATTTCCTTCTGCTCTGATCTAGTTATTTCTTTCCTTCTGCTAGCCTTGAGCTTAGTTTGTTCTTCTTCTAGTTCTTTGAGGTGTAAAGTTAGGTTGTTCATTTGAGATCTTTTTTCCCCCCCTTAATATAGGCATTAATCACTATAAATTTCCTTCTTTGAACTGATTTTGCTGCATCCCACACGTTTTGGTATGTTGTGGTTTCATTTTCATTTTTTTAAGATGTTTTTATTTTTATTTTATTTTTAACTGATTAGTTGTTCAGGAGTCTATTGTATAATTTCCACATATTTGTGAATTTTTCAGTTTTCCTCCTGTTATGGAATGGGAGAAAATATTTGCAAATCACTAACCCTATAAGGGGTTAATATCCAAAATATATAAGGAACTCATAGCTCAGTAGCAAAAGAAGGGCTGATTAAAAATGGGTAGAGAGATTAAATAAACAGTTTTTTTCAAAGAAGACACACAAATGGTGAACAAGTTCATGGAAAAATGCTCAGCATCACTTATCATTAGGGAAATGCAAATCAAAACAACGATGGGATATCACCTCACACCCATCAGAATGGCTATTACCATAAAAACCACAAAAAATGTTGGCGAGGATGTGGGAAAAAGGGAATCCTCATACACTATTGGTTAGAAATGTAAGCTGGTGCAGCCACTGTGGAAAACTGTATGGAGGTTCCTCAAAAAATTAAAAATACCATATGACTCCGCAATTCCACCCCTGGGTATATATACAAAGAAAATGCAAACATTATTTCAAAAAGATACATGCACCCCGATATTCATAGCAGCACTACTTACAATTGCCAAGATATGGAAACTACCTAAGTGCCCATCTATAGATGAAAGGATAAAGCAAATGAAGATTACACACACACACACACACACACACACACACACAATGGAATATTAGTCAATATGAGAAAAAAAGGAAATCTTGCATTTGCAACACCATGGAGGGACCCTGAGGGCATTATACTAAGTGAAATAAGTCAGAAAGGGAAAGACAACTACTATATGAGATTATTTATATGTGGAACCCAAAAAAGCCAAACTCATAGAAACAGAGAATAAAGGGAAAGTTGCCAGGGGCCGGGGATGGGATGTTGGTGAAAGGTACAAACTTCCAGTTATAAGACGGATGAGTTCTGGGCATCTCAGGTGCAGCAAGGTGATTATAGTTAACAATTATATACTTGAAATTTGTTAAGAAACTAAACTTTAAATGTTCTCACCACAAAAAAAGAAATGGTACTTACGTGAGGTGATGGAGGTGTGTGGTAATAATTTTGAAACATGTGTATCAAATCAGTACATTGTACATCTTAAACTTACACCATGTTATGTGTCAATTTTATATCAATCAATCTGGAAAATATGTATAAAAGGAAGGGCAACCGCTGTCAGCCTTAGGGCACTGGAGAAATCCCGTTGCAGCTCAGAGAGAGGAACAGGGAACAAAAGCCAACCCTAGGGGAGTGCAGAAATGTTTGCCAGGTTCAAACTACACCAGGGGAGTCAGGACCACCTCAGAGTTAAAAGGTCTGCCCTCCTATGACCAAGGGACCAGCACCTCTCTGTGGCTGAGGAATGGCTTGATCAGATCAATAGAATCCCTTTCACCCCCAGACCCTGTCAGGATAGGATCCATGGCATACGGGTAAGTTGCAAGAGATGGACCCTCTCTGTGGCCGAGGGTAAAGGGAATCCTTAAGGGGGAGGATGTAGCAGGTCACCAGGAAAAAATATCCAAACCAACCCTCTCCCTAAACACCAGGATTGCTAGAGGAATTTAAACTGCTGCTGTGCTCTGAGTGTAACCATAGCAACAAGAACTCCAAATCCAGCCCAGCACATAATTAGATTTGCTCAGACCCTTGCCTAGCAGACAGAAAGGTGAGCCAACTTTCAGGTCTATAAACTATTAACTTCTGTATCTACTGTGCTACACAAGATGTCTAGCTTTCACCAGAATTCTGCAAGGAAGATGAAACAGCAAGCAAAAATACACTTTTAGGAGTCAAAGTAATCACGGGAACCAGACTCAGATATGGAACAGACGCAAGCACTATCAGACAGGGAATTAGGATAATGATGATTAATATGTTAGAAACTCTAATGACAAGATGGGCAGTGTGCATGATCAGATGGGTAACTTTAGCAAAGAGATAGAAACTGCAAGAAATAGCCAAGTGAAGATGCTAGAAGCAAAAATAAATAACAGAAGAAGAATCCCTTTAATAGGATCATCAGAGGAAGGAATCAAGGGATATGAAGAGAGATCAATAGAAATTACTCAGATTGAAGCAAAAAGAGAAAAACTAGTGTGTCTATGTTGAGGGAGGGGGAGGAGGTCCAAATATCAATTTACTGTAGACCGGATACCAAAGAACCGGCTGTTTGCATAATTGGAATCCCATGTGAAAAGGAGTGAACAGGGCAGAAGAAACATTTTAAGGAACAGCAACGGAAAGCTCTCCCAAGTTCATGACAGACACCAAATCACACATTCGAGAATCTCAGAGAACACCAAGTGAGATGAACACAAAAGAAACAAACAAGCAAACACAACACTTACCTAGGCATGTCATATCAAACTTCTGAAAACAAGAGACAAGAGAAAATCTTAACAAAAGCCTTGTAGGGTCAGGGAAACAAATTACTTACAGAGGAGCAAATAGGGTAGTTATGAGGACTCCTCCCCAGAAACAACACACACCAGAAGACAGTGCAGTGACATCTTTAAAGGATTAAAAGAAAAAATTACTGTCAATCCATAAATCCAGTAAAAATATCTTTCAGAAATGAAGGATCAATAAAGGCTTTTGCTGACAAAAAAGGGACAGTGAAAATTTATTTCCAGTAGACTTAGAATACAAGAAAAGTGAAAGGCAATTTCTCAGGAACAAATATGGTATCTACACTTAGATCTACAGAAAGAAATAAAGAACACAGGAAATGGAATAGATGAAGGTAGGTTAAAATGTATTTTCCTCCTTTAATTATTCTAACAAAAATGGACTATCTAAAGCAAAATTATCCACAATGTGTTGTGTTTTTACAGATTATGTAAAAGCTATATGAATGAGAACAATGAGAAAAAGGATAGAGTGAGGACTTGGGAAAAAACCCTGCTGGTCCTTGTCCTACATGTGCAAAGGCATCGTACTACTTGAATAAAGGGCTCCAATTAATTTAAGGTATATACTGTAAAACCTAAGGCAATTAGTAAAAAATATATATGTATACATATGTATATATGCGTAATACTTATACCGTATGTGTATGTGTATGCTACATGTATGGGTTCATAGGTATAGATGTATATATACATATACACACATGTGGTATAAATACCAATCAATACAGAACCTAAAATGATAACAAATGCTCAAATAACCTAAGGGAAAGCAGAAGAGGCAAAACAGAACAAATAGAAAACAGCAAGATGATGGATTTAATCCAGCTGTATCAATAATCACATTAAGTGCGAATGGTCCACACATACCAGTTAAGAGCCAGAGGTTGATAGATTGGATTAAAAGTAAACAAATGAAGCAAGAGCCAACTCAATGTTGTCTATCAGAAACCCACTTTAAATATGAAGACATGGAGAGGTTAAAATGGTTTGAAAAAATATACATCATACAATTTTAATCA
Organism: Balaenoptera physalus; assembly: GCF_965194825.1. Classification (NCBI taxonomy): domain Eukaryota; kingdom Metazoa; phylum Chordata; class Mammalia; order Artiodactyla; family Balaenopteridae; genus Balaenoptera; species Balaenoptera physalus. The sequence continues at coordinate 1,061,206 of NC_138889.1, forward strand.
AAAGACAGCTTGAGTAGCTACACTGAAGACAATGTAGTCTTCAGGAAAATACATGTCATCAGGGACAAAGAGGGACATTACAGGATGGTGAGGGGTCAGTTTTCCAGGAAGACAGGAATACTAAGTGGGCACACAGCTAATGACAGAGCTTAAAAATATATGAAGCAAAACTGCTAGAATAGCAAGGAAATCTAGGTCTGTCCACAATCACAGATTTTATTCACTTCTCAGTAATTGACAGAATAAGTAAGCAGAGTGTCAGTGAGGGTGTTTCTAGATCTCCTGAACAACACTATCAACCAGCAGGACCAAGCTGACTTCCATAGAATCCTCCATCCAATGACAGCAAAACACATCTTCTCACACGCACGTGGGGCTTTCACCAAGACAGATCACAGTTTTTAGCATAAAACAATCCGTAACATATTTAAAAGATTAGAATCATAAAAAGTATGTTCTGAGACCATAAGAGAATTAAACTAGAAATCAATAAAAGAAGGATACCTGGAAAATCCCCCAAAAATAAATGTTGGAGAAGGGAGAAATCTTCCTTACAAAAGAATTACAATCAATGACTGTAAAAAAAACATGAGGGAATGAAAATCATTATCAGAACATCACAGGAATAATAATTGCTGCACTCAAGATCAGCCAGTGAATGTTAGAACCGGTTGGTAAAAGACAATCGAGAAACAGATGTTTGCATAGCATTGAAGTTCTTCTCCCAAAAAGGTGCTTGTTTATAATGGAAAAAGTAGTGATTTTACAGTACTTTTACACCCTCCAGGCGTCTCTACAACTGGGCTTCATGTCATCAGTAAGGGGACAGAATGGTGCTGTTACACAGCATCTCTGTGCAAATCTCCCCCCCAAAATCCATTACCTCAGCTTAACCACGAGAAGAATAGAACAAATCCCAAATGAGGTATATTCTACAAGCTTCCTGACCAGCACTCTTCCAAAAGAGTCAGGGTTGCTAAAAACAAGCCAACATGGAGGAACTGTCACATATGGGAGGAAAATAAAGAAGATGACAACTCAAGGTGAGGTGAGACCCTGGGCTGTCCTGGAACAGTGGACACAGTGAAGTTCAGTTAGAGATTTTGTTCGCAGGTTAATTTGCAAGAGTGAGATGTTAACATAGCCGAAAGCTGTGTGAGGGGCACGTGTTACCTCTGCAAAGGCTCTGTAGTCTAAAATACTCTCAAAATAAAGTTTAAGAAAAGAAGTCAGAAAAAAAAAGAAAAGGTAAAAAGCCCAGATGTGACGCATGGGGAACATATAGCAATATGGGTACATAAACCTAAACAGAGCGATGTTTGTATTAAGTGCTAGTGATGAGCTGCCAGTTAAGAGACAGTGACTGTCACACTGAACGAACAAGCAAGACCTAATTCTGAGCTGTCTAGAGAAAATGCATATTAAATATAAAGACACAGATGGAAAATCTAGAGTGGGAAATTGTATGCCATGCCTACATTAATCCTAAGAAAAGCAGTGAAAGTATTAATATTCAGGACAAAGACTATTACCAGGGAAAGAGAGGGACGTTTCATAAAGGTGAACTGGATGGTAAATTCATCAAGAAGGCATGATGATTGTAAATACGTAGGCACCTAGTGATAGATTTTCAAAATACACGAAGCAAAAAACAGAATAGAAAGCTTACATAGACAATTATGTAATAGTTGTTAGAATTTTCAATATTCGTCTCTCAGTAATAGAACAAGGAGACAGAAAATCAATAAGTATATAGATGACTTGAACAGCACTGTCAAACAATGTGATCTAATTGAAATTTATAAAATGCTGCACTTAATGGCAAAAAGGCATTCAGTTCAAGTGTGTGGGGAATATTGAATTTAATAAACCTTTTGCCAGGTTCTAAATCTAAAAAGAAAGTAAATCACCCTGAGAATATTTGTTGACCACAAGAGAGTTTAGAAATGAATTATAAAAATATATCTAAAAATATACAAATATATGAAAATTAAACAACATAATTCTAAGTAACCCATGTGTCAAAGAAAGAAAAGCACAAGTGTAGCTAGAAAATATATTAAAAATGAGAATACAGCATATGAAAATCTGTGCTATCTAGTTAAAATAATGCTACACAAAACTTTCTGTCCTGACGTGCTTATACTTGAAAAAAAGAAAGACCTAAAATTCAATGAATTAAGTTTTTTTTTTTTTTTAATATTTTTCTTAACCATATTTGCTTATTTATTTATTTATTTATTTTTTATTTTATGGCTGTGTTGGGTCTTCGTTTCTGTGCGAGGGCTTTCTCTAGTTGCGGCGAGCGGGGGCCACTCTTCATCGCGGTGCACGGGCCTCTCACTGCCGCAGCCTCTCTTGTTGCGGAGCACAGGCTCCAGACGCACAGGCTCAGTAGTTGTGGCTCACGGGCCCAGTTGCTCCGCGGCATGTGGGATCCTCCCAGACCAGGGCTCGAACCCGTGTCCCCTGCATTGGCAGGCAGATTCTCAACCACTGTGCCACCAGGGAAGCCCATGTTTTTAAGGTGGCAAAAGAAGACCAAAATACCCAAAGGAAGTAAATGGAAGGAAGAAAGAAAGAGTGGAAATCCTCAGATTTTACAGGCATTAAAATAATAATGATTTATTATGAACAATTTCATGCCAAAAAGTTTGGTGATTTAGGTGAAATAGATGAATTTTTGGAAGGACAAAAGTTAGCAGGAATGAATCAAGACAAAATATAGGACAAAAAGTCCTACATCTATTAAAAGTATTAAATCTGTAATAAAAAATTTTTTCCCACAAATAAAACTTCAAACCCAGATAGCTTCACTGAAGAATTTTATCCACATTTCAGTATGAAATAATACAAATACTACTCAAATTCTTTCTTAAAATTGAGCAGGGAAAATATTTACCCAATTTATTCTCTAAATCCAACATTACAATAATAACACAACCAAAAAGTCATAAAAAAAGAAAACTACAGAAAGATATCCTTCATTAAATGGACAGAAGTACTTAATAAAGTATTAGTAAATGCTATACAGTAAATACATATCTACACGTGTACAAAGAAATGTAAATCATCATGCCAAGTTTGGATTTGTCTGAGCAATGCAAGTGTGGTTTTTAACATTCATCAATCAATTAGTATAACTCACCACATTAACCAAGTGAAGGAATAAACATACTTTTCTTATGGAAGAAACATAAAATAATTTCACAAGTTTCCACATCTATTCTTGATAAAACTCTCAGGTAACTATGAATAGAAGGGATCTTTCTCACAGTGGTAAAGGGTAGAAGAGGCAAGTGAACAAGCAAAGGAACTGACAAAAACCTCCATCTGACATTGCACTTAATTGTAAAAGACGATGGTTAGGACGAAGTCAAGAACCCTCTCATCCCTTCTATTTAACCTTGTACCCAAAGGCCTAGCCTGTCCATTGAGGCAAGAAAGAGAAATATAAGATACACAGGTTGGAAATCAAGAAGAGAGTCGTCTGTACTCTGGAGATACCTTATCACTAGACTAGAGACGGCCCCTCGCGGTCCTGGCCGGGCCCCCATCCCAACCTTTTGTACCAATAGGAAGAACACAGGCTGGAGGCCTTCAGAGATTTCTTGGGACCACCCAGGTGGAGGAGTAGGGGTGAGGCCCCCGATCGAAATTACAGGTGTGGCCACCTGTCCATCCCACAGCCTCCGTGCCATGGCCTAGGGATCCTGGTGAGAAGGCGGGAACCACGCGGCCCGCTCCTCGGGGACCCGCACATGGCGGGCCTGCAGAGGGGCCTGGGCCAGGAAGCAGCCCGTGACACCCCTCTTTTCACACACACACAGGCAGGCACAGTGCCTACAGGGGCACACCTGTGTACACACGGACACACACACGTACACACGTGCATCTTCACAGAGCCAGGCTGTAAAATAAAACCGTCTGTTCTGACCATGTATACGGTTTACACTGAAAATATCAAACCCTTTTTCAGCGCATTTGGCGCCAGCTGAGAGCTAGTTCAAGATTACGGGATGCTGTGATCCCGCTCTCAGGGAGCCCTCATCACACGTGCCCGCTGGGTGGATGGTGCAGCCGGCAGGTCCCCCACGGTACACACGTTTGCTGAACTCACACGCAGGCTCAGCTCCAATCTGTTGACATTCTAGAACAGGCATCACTCTCCCCCAGGGCAGAGACCTCTCCTCCATCTCCTTCCTCCACCCGAGGCCATGCTCCGGGAGCTCCCGGCCAGCCGGGTGCAGGCCCGGGGCGCCCTGCGAACGCTGCTCTCTCTCTCGCCCCCTCCTGGCCCCAGGTTCCTGCTTCTGCGGGGCTGCGTCTCTGGTGATGCCCGTGTGGCCCTCACGGAATCTGCCGCTGTGTCCACCGCCACTGCCAGCGGTGCCTTCGGAGACAGAGGACGAGGCTGAGGAGGACTGTCCCGCAGGGGTGGGGCGTTTTGCTGGGACCCCCAGGCCATTCCTAACACGGATCCTTCTTCATCTCTCCCCTCTCTCTCGGCATCCCCAGGGTCTGAAAACCCAGTCTCAGCCCTCGGATACTCCTGGGGGTCCATTCCCAGAAGAGTCAGCTCCGAGCCACGAGGGTACAAGCCCGGTCTTCCTGCGGGAACAGCCCAGCGACATCAACCCAGCCAACTTTCTTACTCCAGGCCCACCCGCGGATTTCTGGAACAAATCACACGGCATGTTTATGAAACGCCCTCTCCTCTCTGCTACGGCTCTCGGCTAACCTGACTGGAAGGGGATCCCAGGCCCGTTCATCAGGCCTGGTGTGAGCTCAACACGCCTGCAGAAGGGCAGGTCTGGGGCTCCTGGGGGTTCAGGGGCGAGGCAGGGTGCAGACCCAATCCCCTGGGCGTCTCCAAAGTGGGGTTTCTGTGAATAAAACATAGTTGAGTGACGCTCGGAGAAAGGCCCCCAGACCCTCCATCTAACAACAGACGCGTCTGTGCTCCAAGCTGCCAGGGCCTCACAGGCAGGGTCTCGAGGCTCGGGGGGGCTCAGAGAAACCTGTGTTCCGTGCCCACGGCTGCAGAGTAATTCAACCTGGCAAACGAGCACCAGGAGCTCGCCTCCATGGACCTTCCACCGGAAGGACGGAAGCGTCAGGAGGACACGCAGACGGGCGGCCAGGCAGTGCCTGAAGCACGCTGGATGCCTCCAGACACCACCTCGCAGGGAAGCCTCAACACAGTCCCAAGCGTATACAAAGTAATCTCTGTTTTACAGAAAGAATGAAGACTCAGAGCCTTCCAGCAACGGGCCTGAGGTCACAGCACGTCGGGTGTAAAGGCAGATTTCTCTAAACCCAGGGATCAGGCAGGTGGTTACTCGTTACAGAAAATGACAACTTGTATAAATGTTCATTTCCTTGTGTTGGTTCTCCTGCTATTTTCTCGCCCTCACTCCTCATTTCAGGCAGGGAGTATGACCCTTTCCAGCTTCCCTTTCCTGGACTCAGAGGCAGCCCTCCGAGGAGAGATGTGTGTTCACGGGCGTCAGGACCAAACGTCTGCTTCCCTAGAAACACAGCAATGACAGTGAAGCATCAGGATGCACGAGCTGGGAGAGCACACAGTCACCTTCGTGCTGGGGCAGGAACGAGGAAGCGACAGCTATGTTCACGCCCTCTAAGAGGACGTGGGGATGGCAGGTGAAGTGCGGCTCCTGTGGCCACAGAGGACGTTTCCTATTCCGCCTCCATCTCCTACAACCCCGGGGCGTGACCCCCACCCCGCATGTAGGGCGATGGAACCGTGGGTCACCCTGAAATGCTGAGCCCCCTCTGGCTCTGGTTCTCCGGGAGCCGCGGGGCTGAGCTGGGGAGGACCCCCTGCCTCAGAAGGGCCTGGACCACCAGATCCCAGCGTGGCCAGCGGCTCTTGGGGGCTGCAGCCCTGCGGGCGCCTGTGTGACCTTCAAGTCAAGTCTCCACTGAGCAAGGTCGCTGAGGGCAGCACAGGGAGGTTCTCAAACTAGATGAAATGAGACAATAGAAATCATGTGTGTGATCTCTGCCCCGAGCCTGGTACAGGCTCCCAAGCTCCTTGGGATTTCCTGGGTGACAGGAGCGTCTTTTGTTCTAATGAAGGGACTCTGGGTGGCTCCTGGTCACCAGAAAGACCGCGCCGTTTTCAGGAGCGTGGAATTTTCAGCTCCCCTCATCCTCCAGATCAGAGAGAGAGGGGCTGGGAACGGACTTAACAGTGGATCACCCCTACGTGAGGACGCCCCATAAACCCCCGGGTCGGGGCTGCTCGGTTGGGGAAAGAAAACCCGCGTCTGGTGCAGAGCTGGGAGAGGGGGGCGTCCTGGGGGGTGAAGCAGAAACTCGGGAGGGAGAGAGAGCCGCTGACTCAGGTGACGCGGGGCTCAGGGCAGAATGGCATCCTTGTTGTCACTCTCTTCCCTCTGGGGCTTCCGTGACAGAGCAGAGAGGAGACGCCGGGTCCCCAGGCCTTGGAACCCAGCCCCGCCCCCCGGTGAGAGGCCCTTCTCCCCCTCACTGAGACATGGGGACGCCCAGACCCGGAGCCCCTGAACTCAGAGTAGAGGCTCCTTCTCAAGAGGATGCCCCCCCGGACGTCCCTGACACGCAGGTGGTCCCCGTGGACCTGGACCATCTGACCTTCAGCACACGCGGTGCAGAGTCACAGGTCCATTTGCAGACCAGGAAGCCAGAGACAGGAGGGCCAGTCCGGCTGGGGCCACAGTGTCTGACCCCCGACTCGAGGCTGGGGCTCCTTCTACCCCGATCCCTGGGCTGCTTGTCGGGAGCCTGGAGAGATGAAGGCATTGGGCGCCTCGCCCCGCCTTCCTGGCTCCCACCCTGGGCCTCCTTCCTGGACCGACAGCCTCGCAGGCCCGATGTCGGCTGCTCCCAGGGGTGGGTGCAGCATGTCAGGCAGTGAGCGAAGCTTCCAGCAGCCGGAGCTGCGCCCCTCTTCCCTACACCCAGACGCCGGCTCCCTGGAGGTACCAGGCTTCCTTACCTCCCCGAGGGCAGTGAGGAGAGGCAGGTGAACAGTAACCCCAGACCAAGCCACAGCCCAGCGACCTCTCCCCAGCTCTGTTCTCCCAGTCTCAAGGGCCGTTTGCACTAAGGACACTGAGAGTAACCTCTCAGCCAAGCACACTTCAGCGGCCCCGCGACAAAAAGTGCCATCCTGCACATTTGATCTCATTAGCAAAAGTCAAATGCACCAAAAGCATTAAAATTATGATATTAGGCCCAATTATCATGTCACAGCAATTGGGAGAAGTTGTCAAGGGTTGATTTATTCATTAGCTCAGGGAGGATTTCAGTGGCTCCCTCACTATGCGTTGTTATACGAGAATTGTTACTTCTCCTCTTGTGGATTAAAAAAACTTGTTTCAGGTTTTCGTTTGTCTGCAGTGCAGCAGCTGGGGCGCTGGCGATGCGGGTCCACCTCCTCCCTGGACTCTGCGTCGGGGACCAGCCAGGCTGTGGCTGAGCTGTGGGTGGCGGGGTGAGGAAGGCTGGAACCCGCTCAGCTGCTGTGTCCCCACGGGTGTCATGGGCCCTTGGGGGGACGCTCAGCAGGCCCAGCGCACCCCCCAGGCTTGCGGCTTTCACTGCCAGCCCTGAGGAGTGGGGTTCCACGGGGCTCGGGACATCTCAGGAGCACACAGCCAGCTCTGTGCAAGCAGCTGGCGCCGGCCATAGCTTCAGGCCGGTCTCTGCCGGGACAGAATGGTCATCCCAGGAGAGTGTGTTGGACAAGTGAGTGGAAATCTTCCTGACAAGCCCTTCACTGCAGGGAGGGGCTCCACTGCCCCGGCTGTGCCCAGGTGGGGGTCTGGGTCTCCGAGGGTGGGCGCAGGGCCCTGGCCCCCCTCAGAGAGAGGCTTTGCCTGGAGCCCCTGCCCCTCCCTCACTGGACCCCACTGCCCATCCAGTGGACACCCATGAAACTGAGGTGAGGGGGGGCAGGTGTTATTAGCCCCCCATTTCAGAGGAGAAAACCAGTGAAGAGACGGGAAGGCATTGGGTGTTACAGAAGCCGGAACCCAGGGGTCCTAGAACCCGAGGCCCTCTGTACCACACCCAAGACCAGAGCCTGGGTGACCAGCCGGGCCTGGGTCACACCTGGCCTGGAGCCAAAGGGCCCCTTGAGGACTCGGGGATAATGGGGAGCCCCAGCCGTACCACCCAAGGCTTTTCCACCCACGTCTTGCTGGTCAGTGACGACACACATCAAACTTCCCTGCCCTACGCGTCCATCAAACACAGCGAAGTCCATTTTACAGCAGACGCTGAGCAGGGTGTGACCTCCTGTGGGAGTAAGTCAGGTTCGGCGGGAGCCCTAGAGCAACTGGCACAGGGAAGCTTTTGTGTGGACCTGCTTGGGATGCAAATCTCTCTGACAGTCGTGAGCTGTGCTTCTTTCCTAAATCTCTGTCTCTTGGGAGACAAGGAAGGTCTAGCCTTGTCGTCATGCAGGGGACAACTGGCCTCGGGGTGAGGTGAGCTCCAAAGGCGGCTGTTTAAAAGGCCGGCCACGGTTCTGTCCCTGCAGCCTCAGATCTGGGCCTCACAGCCACTCTGGGGCCACTGCTCCCCTGCTTCCTGGCACCATTGGTCTGAGCAGGTGCAGCACGTGGTCGGGGCGGGGGGGGTGCTTCTTGGTCTTCACCGCACGGTCCCAGGCTTGATCCTTGGATCCTTATAGAGACACAGCTAATCCGAAATACGGTGACATTGGGAAAGGGCGGGGGAGGTGACCTCCTTGTCCAGGTTCGCAAATCAGCTCCTTGTTACCCTCTTGGACCTGCGGTTACCGTCCAGGGCTGTCACCGGCCGCTTTGCTGGCACAGACCCAGCCTCACCTGCCTCCAGGGAGCTTCTCCCTGATTTCAAACTCCCTGAGCCTTTGGTGGGTCCTGGGAACCCTTGACGCCTTCCCTCTGCACCGTGAGTCTCACCGATTTGCTCGCTCACATTTTCTGCCTGGGGATTCAGGAGCCCTGATGTTGCTCCCCAGGATTTTGTCCCCTAGAGAAGAAGAGAACCAAAAGAATGGCAAATAAATGTCACAGTTCATGGTAGGAAGTCGGGGGTCGGGAGGGAGGTGTTAGCCTTTGCTTTTTTTCTCTCCCTCACAAATAACCTTGTCTTTACACAATGGCTTCTATCCATTTTGGGGGTTACTAACCTAACAGTATGCGAGGTAGATCCTTTCTCCAGAAAACCAAAACCGAAAACCAAAACATATTCACAAAAAGAATATTTTCCATACAATATGAGCCTCCTTAAATAACCCGTTCCCGGGGGTGGGGCAGGGAGAAGAGACCTCTTCCATGGGAAAACTCCCAGCTCGCCGTACCTCCGCCACACCCTCAACCCGCCGCCACCACCGTCAGGGCCGCTCTCTCAGACCTGCTCATCCTCCTGCCCAGTCGCTTAAGCTTCGAGCGGAAATTGCCAAGGGCACAAATCCCCCTCAGACGGCTAAAACTAAAATATCAAAGGTGGTTGGCAGCTTAGACTGCAGAGTTGGGGCAGTGCCTGGAAACGGCCTGGGTGGGAGGGACCAGCTCTTCCTGCAGCACCATTTCCAATGTTCTGACTCTAAAGTGAGCCTCGTTCCCTCCACCCCCAGCCCCTCCCTCTCTAGTATTTCATCAATGCACTCTTATTTCCCTTCCCTTTCCATTCAGAGCATGTTCTGATTCTTTCCACTCAGCACCTGAAGTTAGGGTTTCTGCACCTGGGGCGTTTGGTGCACAGCGTTTCAAGGGAAGTGGGGGTCGCAGCCCGCTTGGTTCTGCTGAGCGACCCAGAGCCATCCTCAGCGACGGCATGTCCTGGAGCAGAATGATCACCTGCAGCCAGGCAGAGGTCGCCCACCTTCAGGGACACATGCTGCTTAAACGTGGGGAAAGTGAAGCAGATTCAGGGTTTGCAAACTCTTAGAGCATTTCCATGGTTCTCATAATCCAAAAAGAACTCGTCTTAGAGTCGAAAATTCTCTGCTCTGCCACTTCCTGTGTCTTGGAGCCAATCACTTAGTCATCGTGTTTGAATCTGTTTCCTCCTGTCTAAGAGGGGCTTATGTGGTCATCGTCAGGCTCCGCTGAGACGACAAAAAGTGGAAGCAATTTGAATCCCTGTAACAGTCTATTTGCACAGTAGTATTACTGTGATAGAACGATAATAGCCCCACTATGATGATCCCCAAACATGGGGCCCTTGTCCTCTGTTGCTTCTCGGGGCTTGGGGTGCAGGTGGGAAGGAGCCGGGAAGAGCTCCCATTAGGTCACAGTCCGGGAGCATCTGTGAGAGGTGGGAGATACGGGGGTAAAGAGTTAAATATGATAATTTCCCCTAGTGACACGTGCTACAAGCAAACAGCACAGAAATGGGACAGACAGCGCCTGGGCTGGGTCACCTGAGTCCCAGCTGGTGTCTGGTGCTGTGACAGCTGAGCTGAGAGCCAACAGTCAGAGGCCCCAGCCACAAGACATGAAGGAATCATGTTCCAGAAAGAGAGCTGCATGTGTGTAGGATGGCCCATGGCTGGTGTGACGGGAATGTAGAGGGGGACAGGGCCGGGGTCAGGGGGACAGGGGTCGACCAAGGCCCAATTCCAGGGGCCTCAAGGACCGCGAGAGGATTTTGAGTCTATGACATCGAAACGCAACATGAAGCTTTCTACGGGAGAGTGAAGGAGTCTAAGAACGTTTTAAAAATTCCCACAAATTTAGGAAAAGATTGTTCCTTAATCTTGGTTACAAGTAGCCCCCAGAACCAGTTGTAAACACGTTCAATCTATCAACACAGGTTAGGCTCTGAGAGACATACCCTCTCTGGGACAACCACTCAACTTGCCTGAGTTTTATAGCATGAAAGCAGCTGAAGACAGTACATAAACAAACGGTCTGACTTCGTCCTTATAGCACCTCATTTACCATCTCAGGGGCAGGTGGGGCGGGGCCTGAGGACAGTACTTTTTCAAAATTCAACTTTAGGTTGTTTTCCTCCCGGAAAAACTTCTGGCTCCGTTATAAAGTTGCACCATGATCTTTACTCTTGTGCTTTGTTGGTAGATGGCAAACAAAAAAAACCAAATGCAAAACACAGACTTCATGTAACAATGGCTATTACAGAAAAGTTTTGAAATATCAAAATCAATAAATTTATATGTTTACCAGTATTTTAAAAAAATAGGAATCAAAACACCACATATTCAATAGCTTCTTAATCGGTGCGCTGAGGTCTCCAAATTCTAACTCTAGGACACCCCATCTCAAAGATGCTGTGCCCTGTCTAAGCGGCCGTCACCACTTCTCTCTTTCTATAAAATACCAAATTTCTTTAGATTATTTTTGTTCTAGACTATAGTTCAATTGTCAGTCCATCAAATGGGGAAGACAGAAGAGACAAGATTTAAATAAACCATATGTGTAAAATTTCATTTTTAGCCCAGCGAAACACATTTTTAACTTCTGAACTACAGAATGCATTTATGTTGTTTGAAGCCATTATGTTTGTGGTAATTTGTTCGAGCAGACGTTGAAATGAATACAACTACATAAGGCAATTTCCGAAAGCTTTCTTTTAAGGGCAAAATAAACAAAGATTCAAATTTGTAACTAAGTAAAGATGTATTCTTCAAAAAAAAAACGTTCAAAAAGCATTCTGGAATAGACGTCTCAGTGGAGGTGAAGTCTTATCCTCTTTTTTATAAATGGGCTCAAATCGGAATTAGATTATTTAGTTACCAAATAAATTCAAATATGAAATTTCAAATTCAGAAAATATCCAGTATATAACTAGACATTCCCAGGTGGCCTTAAAGAGTAAACAAGTTAGGAAAACAACTCCAGTCTCTCTCAGCAAAACAACCAAAGGGCTTGTGTTCCCCGAGATTCAGGAGCTGATGGAAAAGGACACAGGCAGGTGTTACATTATAAGCAGAAAAAAAATCGTCTCACTTTGTCTAACAGACAGACGATCCAGAATGTGTCCATTGACGCTGCCCCAGGGAGATATCTGCAGCCTGCAATCCCTTTGCTTCCTCTAAATGGCAAACAGGCAGACATTAATACAGCATCAGCTGCATGCACCTTTAACCCCATGACTGCAGAACATCCAACCCTTCAGATTAATGTTGTGTGGAAAGCAAAAGGAAACGTGAATTGACTTTTAAAAAATTTAAAAATGCAAAAAGGGAAAACTATTGTTCTGCCAAATGGTTAAAAAAAAAAGATAAAAGACAAATTTGAGGTGTGAACTGTAAAAAGCTTGAGAAAGGAACATCACCAAGCCCCGAGCTCTCATTCCCCCCAAACCAATATAAAAAAAAAATCCCTAGGAATTGACTGAACTGGCCTTGTAGGAGTTCTGGGCAATGATCAATAGCAAGCAAGCAAGTACCCGATCAAGGAAAAGACACGGGTGAGATGGCAGGAAGGCCCGAGGGGTTCTCGCTGGCATGGACCCCTTGCTTTGGAGCACGGTCTTGCTCTGGGGGAGCAGGCAAACCAGGCTGCTGTTCCCTCTCTAACCGGAGGGAGCAGAACAGAGTTGATCTGCAAAGCTTTGACCTGACTGGATGCGTCCTGAGACAAGAAAGCTGCAGGGGGACCTCAGACCAGCAGACGCCCCACCGGGAACAGGAGAGCACGGGTGGAGATGTTCACAGGCCACCTAAGGTTTTGCAGAGAAGTTAGAGCCACGGGAATGAGAGAAACAGGAAAGCCACATGCAGTCCTGGGCAGGACACGTGCCCAGAGAAGACCGGAGGAAACCTGAAGCTTCCACCTTGAGCTGGTCCCCAGCCTCAGAGTACCTCTAGCTCATCAGCAGACTGGTTGCCCCCAGCACAGAGCCACGGAGAGGAGGCTGCTTTTCCAGATGCCCAGTTTTCCACAAAAGATCACAAGGTATCACAATAGATCCCAAGTACTCTAGAATAAATTAAGTCAATGAGGCAGAAGACTTGTACACTGAAAACTATACCATATTGTTGAAAGAAATTAAAGAAGACATACATAAAGGGGGAAAAACATGCTGTTTTCGTGAATTGGAAGATGTTAAGATGTCAATACTATCCAAAGTGATCTATAGATGTCTATACAATCCCTCTCAAAATCCCGATATCATTTTTTTTTTTTTTTTTTTGCTGAAATAGAAAAACCCATCCTAAAATTCTTATGGACTGTCACGTACCCAAAAAAGCCAATATAATCTTTTCTAAAAAGTTAGAGAACTTGCTCTTCCTGATTTCACATTTACTACAAAGCTACAGTAACCAAACCCAAAAGACGGACATATAGACCAACTGAATAGCGTAGAGAGCCTAGAAATAAAGCCTCACATATACGGCCAAATGATTTTCAAGAAGGGTGCCAAGACCATTTAATGGGAATAGAACAGATTTTCCAACAAATAGTGCTGGGAAAACTGTATATCCACACACAGAAGAATGAAGTTGGACCCTCACCGTGCAAAAATTAACTAGTTGCAAAAATTAACTCAAAATTGATCAAAGACCTAAACACAAGAGCTAAGACTATAAAACGCTTAGAAGAAAACAGGGGAAACATGTCATGGCATTGGATTGGGCCGTGATCTGTCAGATATGACACCAAAAGCACTGGCAACAAAAGAAAAATAGACAAATTGGACTTTATCAAAGTTAAAAACTTTTGTGCATCAAAGGACAAGAAAGTGAAAACCCAGCCTACAGAAGGGGGAAAATCATTGTAAATCATCTGTCTGATAAGTGATTAATGTCCAGAATATATAAACAACTCAACAAGAACAACCACAAAAACAAAACACCAACAAGAAAATCCAAAAGTAAGCAGAGGCCCACTCTGGAGAACGGGGACTGGAGGCAGTGGTGTGGCCTCCAGGCTCGGCCGCCTTCCCAGGAGACCTGAGTCCCTGACGCCGTGGCCACCTCTTCCCGGCTGCTCAGGCTGCTCACAGCCCTAACTCCGACCTGCGAGGAGGACCCACACCTGAGAGACCTGGGTGGGGGGGGCAGCAAGAGCCTCTGTTTACATCCCAGGCACACACAGACCTGCACGCACAAGTGTGTGTTCACACCTGTGCGTGTGTGATGTGGACACTCGCAGTACACACCTGCACGCGGGCCCAGCACACAGGTGTGCACACGTGCACACACACCTCTTGGTGCTTCCACAGGCTGCTGGGGTCCCCTGGCTTTGCCCCTGGGCCATCCAACCCTGTTGTATCCGAGTCTCGTCAGCCCTGGCTGGAGGCCTCTTGTCCCGGCCTCATGGGAGAGGTGAGAGCTTACCTTGCCACCTGTCACAGTCCGGACGAGCTTCCTGGTGGGCGTCCACCCCTTACGCCCCCAACCCCGGTCTCCCAGCTCCCAAGGCTGCTCGTGCCCCGCCTGAAGCCCTGGAGGGGTGAGAGCCTCACCCGCCTCTGATTTAACTTTACCGTTCAAGGACCTCCCTGGACCCCTCAGAAGACAGATCACTTTATAAATTCTTAAAAGTACATGTGGAAATATCAGAGTGATCATTACAACATTATTCAGTCAGTTAAGAGTGCTTGGGGAAAAAATAACACGAAATAAATCTTCATTGTAAGGGCATCTTTCATTCCTAGCAAGCGATTATCTGTCACTGAATCATCAATTTTATTTTGTTGTGTGGCTAAGATTAATTTTTCTAATTAACGGCCACGCGTGGAGCTAAGCAAACTAGCCTCCTTCCGTAGAAACGGGGCTTTCGGTCCTGCTCTGTGTAATAATCCCATATGGGCCAGACGAGCAGCCCCCAGGAGGGACGAGTCTCAGGGTGCGGGCAGGGATGTGGGGATCCCGACCTCAACCCCAGCCCGGCAGGAACGCTTCACCCACCAGGACCGCCAGGGCCTCGCAGGGAGAGCCCAGCCCGAGCCCCCCTCCTGCCCGGAGCAGCTCTGACCCTCAGAGGACGGGGTGCAGAGGGGGCCCTGGCGGCCCGCCGTCCCGCTGCTGCCGGCTCAGGTCCCCTGGGGACGCAGGGCCACGGTGACGGGTCCCTGGACTCTGGGCCGGGAGGGAGGCTGGGGCGGGAGACCAGGGCTGGGAGGAGGCGGGGAGTCCTCGCTGAGGCCTGATCCTGAGATCCCTTCTCCCCTTGCGGGCTGTGTCCAGGGGTCCAGGCACAGCCAGGAGGCGGGGGTGCACAGAGACGGGGTGGGCTCCGGCGGGGCAGCCAGGGAGAGAGGGGATAATGTTCATTAGCAGCCGCTGTGCGGGGAAGGTGTTGAGACCACCAGACGGAGGGAGCTGCAAGGGAAGCTTCCCGCCCAGCACAGAAGATGGAATAGAGCAGAAATGCTTGGCTGTTTGCGGGACCACCTGTGGCTGAGTCGTCGCAGAAGTGGTCAGCGCCCCTCCTCTCAGACAGGTGTGTCCACAGCACAGGCAGCCTCTGGAGCCCTCCGGGGCCGATGCTGTCCTGTCGGAGGGGCTGCAGCCGAGGCCCCAAGTGCCGCAGGGGCTTCCGCAGGGGTTGCCTGGGGAGCCGGAGCCGTGGGGAGGGGTCGACAGTAGGGGCGTGGGCACCTCCCTAGACACAGCTGACCGTCAGCCAGAGGTCACCACAGACCTCACAGGGGGACAGGCAGCCCATCAAGACCCCATCCAAGGGCTCTCACAGCCAGGACTGCTCCCAGGGACCAGCCCCCCGATGGGAAGCGTTAAAAGGAAAAATACAGACACACACTGCTGGTTTTCTTGGCTATCATTAAAAGGCTCTGGGAAAATCCCAGGACTTACAAAATAAACACATTTTTCCTCTCAACGGCTTGGGTGAAAATCCAGTCCATCGAGGCACCGTGTAAGTGCTGCTGGGACCCCCGTCTGGGCAGTCCCCCCGCCCCCGGCTGTCCCAAGGCCTCCACGGCAGGGCCGGGGTTGCAGGAGGGGAGGCCTGGTCCTGGCTCTGGTTCTGAGCCAAGAACCAAGCGGGGCCTCCCAGCCTCCCTGCCAGGCTGGCGCACACCCGGGCCCGGGGCCCCAGTCCCTCCTTCCAGACCCCCCACTTCTGTGCCGGGGGCCCTGGGTCATGGAACCGGAACTGGAACACACAGACTGTCGTCCCCCAGAACAGAACTGGTGGGCATCCGACTGTGATCCTCCTGGGTGGGTCTGCTTCCTTGAAAGGCTGTCGTCACCCGTCACCTGACCTGGCTCTTCCCTTTCTACTCTCTTCCCACAAAGCTTGACTCGGTTGGACTCAACTGTCTGAATGCACATTGCAGCACAGACCTTGCAGCAGACTCTTGTCCTGAGCAAACGTCTGGTTGGCGCCTCTGTTGACCCCCCCCGATGCTGTGACCCGTAAGACGCCCACCCAGCTGGGAGCTGGAGGAGCAGGAGGGGCTCGGAGCACCTACAGCCGAGGCCTGGAACACAGTTCCTGGGGCCGCAGGGTCGAGAGGGAGGCGGGTCCATCTCCACCAGCCTCTCGGGATGAAAGGCCCATCCTGGCTGTGAAGGCAGCCCTGGTCACCCAGGGGACTTCTTGTTTGGGGACCAGAAGCTCTGGGAACACAGGTGTTCATCTCACAGAGGGAAGGTGCGTCCTCTCAGCACAGCGGCCGGAGTCACAGTCCCCTCAGAGCATCCTCTGCTCCCGCACACCAGGCTCGTGGCCAGTGGGCTGAGCTTCCCCGCAGGCCTTGAGTCGTCCACTGCTGGTGCACGTGTGTGAGCGCGTGTGAGTGTGGATACACCCAGCTCCACATCTGAAACGCGACAGGCGGCATCACGTCAGCTTCCTGGGCCAGCAGGAAGGCCACCAAGGCCAGTGAAGGTGAGGCATCCCGAGCGAGGTGCACACGTGGAAATGACCCCACGCCGACTGTGGCCTCGGGCCCAGTTCCTCCCACTCATCTTCCCGTTTCAGGTTCCCTCCAGTCAGAGGATCACTGGGCCCCGAGAAGCTCCTCCCAGGACTTACATGAAGGAGTGGGTCTCGGGAAGGTAGGTGGAGTGACTCACGTTTTGATGGGATTTCCCTGGTGTGAAGGGTACAGTGAAGGGAGAAAAAGCAGAGCCAAGCCGGGATTCTCTGCCGTGAAGGGGGGAGGCTGGGGGAGAGGACAGGGGAGACTGCTCGGTCTTTCTTGGCCTCCTCCTCGCCCCCTCCAAGTCCTCAGAGTCTGGGAAACAGGACACCCTTGTCATCCACACCGCGAGCGGAAGGCACTCAAGTGCAGGCGGAGCCGCTAACGGCAAACTCAGAGCCGCGGATTCTCGGGCAGGCGCCGCCCAGGGAGCGGGGAGACTGGCTGAGGCCCCGCAACCACGGGCCACTGGGTGTGACTCTGGGCCGATGACTCAGCCGCTCTGAGAACTGTATTTCTTAACAATGAACTCCGAGTAATGAAACGGGCCTTCTTCAATCCCTTTGTGATGAAGATGAGAGGAAAAAAAATGTGAAAGTGTTTAAGACACTGCAAGGAGTTATACCATTGTAGGATATTCTCCTCCTCTTCCCGGTCCCAGGCCCCAGAGCCTCCACATTTCAAAAGCCTTGGGAGTTTCCTTCTTAAGCCTCCTTGAATCTGAGCGCAAAAAGAGAAATTCCAGTGATCTGTGGAGCCTGTGGGAGAGAGATTGAGGACAAATGGTGAGGTTTCAGGGCATGGGAGGTGATCCAAAGTGCCCGGCAGGGGACAGGATCTTCAAGTCTTACAGTTGTGTGTGTTTGTTATTTTTTAAAATTTCACTTGGTATATAACTAGAGAAAAGTTTAAATTGCAACAACAAAAATATAGGTTAAAGAGATAACAAAAATCACCTTATATAAGAGCAGAGTGAGGCCCTAGAGAAGATCACTCAGACAGTTTGGGAAGTTTCCTACTGGGAGATCATCTGTAAAAATAGAAAAAGGTAATTTTCCTGGAGTAGGAGGAGGGCTGCGTGAGCATGTACTGTCCACACTTACGCTCAGGATTCCAGAAGCAAAGGGAAAAACAGGTAGAAGAAGCGGAATGATTTCACTGTTTACACAGTTTATTCTAGTTTATTTAGGTAAGTTCTCAACTTTGCCTCTGCAAAAGTACCTGCAGTGATTTATAGGTTAAAGGCAATTTCTAACTTGGACTTACATTGGAGCGAAAGATGCAAGAGTTGGGTCTTCCAAACGGATCCAAGACTTGGGCCTCCTCTCGGGGTGGAGAAGGGCCTGTCTGCTCCCCGTGGGCCTCATCCTGACGGGCTTGGTCCCCTCACAGCCGGGGCAGGGAGCCCTAGCCCAGCTATCGCCCCCCTGATGCTGATCTTCCTTCTAGGACCTGAGTGGCAGGACGGGGACTCATGCTAAACTCTTCTGTAGTTTCTATGGAAACCATGGGCTCTCTGGCAGATTCCCCAGCAGCTCTGGGGCCAAGGAGTCTCCACAGAATTGATCTTTCATGCCTTAGAACCTGCCCTGGGTGCAGAGAGGTCCCTGACGGTTTCCTGGGTGACTGTACCTTCCGCTCCGTAAACCAGGACACACAGGGCGCCCTGGCTCATCTGCAGCACCAGCTACGGGAGAGCGAGCATAGGATGCGCCTCCTCCAGCCAGAGATTTAGGTCACTTCGCTGTTCCCTCCTGAAGGCGTCTCGTGGTCCTCACAGGGTGACAGCCACCTCAATGGGCAGGATGGTGATAACCAGGATGGAAGATTCTGGTCCACCCGGCTGGGGTGGAAGCTTTGAAATCTCCTGGAGAGTCTGTGCTGGCTCACAAGAGAGCTGGGTGTTCAGATCAGGGGATTGGAAGTGCCAGGTGGGGAAGACACCCAGGCCGCTGTGATCAGCGTCACGGCAGGAACTGGAGGCAGGCCCCAGAAGTGACTTTGGTCCCTGCACCCTTGAGAGTGGTGACATTTTAGCTGAAATGGCACATATGGAAGCAAGTGATTTTTTTTTTTTTTTCACATGCTGGGGTCCTGCCCTCACACAAGTAAAGCTGACGTGATACAAGGGACATTCTGGACCATGAAAAGCCTTCAGGTGCCACACAGCCCATGCCTCTTCCAGGAAGAGCTAGAAATACAGCCCAACATCCTGTGTGTTTAAATCAGTTCAGTGAGGCAAATCCAGACCTGACCCATCTTCGATGGATACACAATCTTAATTTCAATACCATTTCCAATGATCTAGTCCAGTGGTTTTCACACTTGGATGCAGCATAATCACCTATGGTTTTTTTTAAACAGTCTTGTGAATTACACCTCATACCTCCTGATTAGAATTTTCCAGGATAAGGCCTGGATATAAGCACATAAATCTCCTCCAATGACCCTGAGGCCCAGCTGCGATGGAGAGTCACTGATCTCACCTGAACCTGTCCTCAGCAAAGCCACGCGGGACTCCAGTGTGTCCTTGGTGGACTCAGATCCCTGACATAATGTCTCTGACGTTGTCACACGGACCTGCCCCCTCAGCTGCCCCACGGTGGGCGACGCAGGCTTGGGGGGTCTACAGGAGGCGGCTCAGTGGCCAGAAGGAGGGGGCTGAGGAGCCCAGGAGACACATGGAGAAGCACATGGGACGATGCTGTCTTGTGGGCTGTATTTTGCATTCTTCAACTCATTTCTTATTTTAAACGCACCCTTTCAAGGCAGTGTTGGATTGAGCCGATTTGACAAATGTAGCCAAAAAGCCCATTTGAGTTCAGGGTTACACACTCGACAGGCAGGGGAAGATCCTGCGTTTGGAGCAAGGACACTGGCCCCCACCTGCAAGCACCATGCACGGTCATGGTCACCAGTTCTATCTGAGGTCAGGCCTGGGGATGGCGGGGAAGGAGGAGGGGTTTCCTGTCCTCCAGCTTGAGCTTCACAAGGCAGGAGCCAGCATCCCCTCCACAGATGTGTTTGGAAAGCAGGTGGAGGCCTGGAGGGCGCCGCGGAGTGAGCAGGGGCGGAGGAGACCCCTCCTCCCACCCTCCACCCCCATGCCCGCCTCTGAGCCGGGAAGGGGTCTTCTGGAGGGGGCCCAGGGCTGCTCCCACCTGTTCCCGGGAACCTTCCCTCTTCGATCCACGGAGGAGCATGTGCGTGAGTGGGTCCAGGTCCTCGTGCACAGCCTCGGTGATGCGACCTTGGTGCAGATGTGACGTGACCGCTGCAGGGGGAACGGAGAGAGCGAGGCTCTGGGTGCGTTTCCTGCCTCTAGCCCCTCGGGCCAGGATCCACAGGAAGGAGGTGCCATCCTGGACCTTGACTGCGTCTGGGTGACCCGGGGACCAAACTGCCCCCCTCGGGGCCGGGGGGAGGAGTGAGCCTCCCCACACTTCAGAGCCGCAGAACCCCAGGCCGGCCCACCACTGCCTGCATCTCACCACCCCGTCCTCCCCGCAGGGCCCCAGGACAGCCTCCACGGGCCGGGAGGTTGGGATGGAGGAGAGACAGAGGCGGGGGAAGCTGGCCTGGTGACAGCTGCAGAGACACAGCCCCACGGTACAGAGGAGGCGCCGCCCCGCACACGGGCCGAGGGTGACGCCTGGACTCACACCGCTCACCTCGCGGGCCCCCCGACCTCCCCACCCGGCTGGAGGCGGGGACCCCAGCCGTGGGAGGGTGTGGACGCCTTCGGTGCTCAGCCAGCGCCCGCACGGGCCCCGCACCGCACACCCCTCAGGACTTCAGCTGTGAGGACGCTTTGCAGTGAAAACTGCCATTTCCCCCAAAAGGTCTGGAAAGGTCTGGGCAGAGCCGAGTTAGTAAACAGCAACTTCATATCAATTCTGAAGGGGCTGGAAGGGCAAGAGAGAGAAGGGGCATGAGGGATTTGTTGAAAGTCTGAAGCTTTTCCTGAAACTACCACGCCCGCTGAGCGTCTCCCCAGGACGCCCTCTGCCCCGGGGTTAACGCTGTGTCCTTTGCTCCAGAGCTCCAGCTGCAGATGCACTGTTTACGGCTTTTCTTACCCTGATTGCTGAGAACGGAGAGTTCACCCCAGAGCCGACCCTGAGATTCTGGGGGGCTGGGGGGCATCCTCTCGAGACCTACCGTCCTGCAGGGTCCCTCACTCCCGGAGCCTTGCCCGCGACGGGACCACATCACAGCAGCCAGCTCACTCTCCTTTGTACCTCTTTCCTGCCTTATTCCCCACCCTGGGCTCTTCCCCAGAGGAACCTGCCTAGCGGGGCCCAGGCCCCGCCCACGGTGAGCCGGCGGGGGAGGGGCCCAGCCCAGAGAGTTCTGCTGAGGCCAGACGAAGACAAGGCCCTGCGGTGGCCACCGGTCAGGAAGGAGACTGAAGCCAGGAGCCAGCCTGCTCTTTCTTCTCCCCGTGACGTCTGCCGTGCGAGTCGCTGACAGGGAGGCCGGCTCGGCCCTGGATCAGAAGGACCCCAAGGGCCCTGCCTCTCCCACTCCAACGTCCTCAGCTGTCAAGCCCCGTTAAGTTTTAATTTAATCGCCGCCGCTCTGTGCCGGAATTGTTTTATGAGCACATTGGCAGAAGTTGAAGGCTTGTACAGCAGAGGCTTTAGAAATAAAAATAAAAGGATACTGAGATCCAGTGCTATTCTCACATGGGTAACGGGGTCACCGGCAGCCCTGTGCACCGAGCCCCTCATTCGCTCTGGAGGCTGAGCCTGGGCTGAGGGGGGAGGTCTCTGATCTGGGCCCGCCCCGGGGGCTGCCGGAGAAAGCCGGGGAGCTGCCTTGGCAAGTCAGCTGAGGGAGCTGACCTTCCCGAAGGTGGTCAGCGTTTCTGAGCGGTCAGTGCAGCTCCTGAGGGGCTGGCCCTAGGTCCCCTGCCTGCTCCCCAAGCCCCGTTTCCACAAAAGGGGAAACGTAATTACTGGCATCTCGTACCAGCCAATGGGGACTCTTGTATTGGGGTGTCCTGATGAAGACATAGTTTCACAGACTGTTTCATAAGTAACTACTAAGAGCCAATTAGATACAAAGAGACAAAGATGCCAAGAGGTGCGTCAAGAGATCTAAGACCTGGAAAGGGTGAAGCAGGAAGGGGACAGAGGGGGTTAGGGGGACAGGGCCAGCGCCGGGGACACAGGACACTTGACCACTGGGGTCTTGCGACCAGGTCCTGTGCCCCAGCTCCTCCACACGGTGGCCTCAGGGGGGAGCAGCACAGAGGGTCCTGATTCAGGGCAGATGCTTGTAAAAGTGGGTAGCTAGTTAACGGGTGAGTCAGCTTTGTCACCAGATGCTGAAGTCCCACGACCTGTTTGAACAGCCAGGAGAGGAAGCAGGTCCCCTGCTGGAATGCAGGGACGAGGGGCCCTGTGGGGAGGGGAGGGGGCCCTGAGCAGCAGAGTCAGGGAGACCCGGCCAGGCCAAGTTTGATTCACTGGCGGCAGCTCAGGAGGGAGACGGCATTTTCTCTGAAGCTTCCAGACCCCCGCCTTCTGTCTCATCTGCATCGCTGAGAGGGTTAAACGTGGGAAAACTCAGAGAACACTGCTCGCTTCTGGACGAGGAGGGGAATCAAGGGAACGTTGCTTCCAGTGGGGGAGGGGCCGCAGGCGGCGGCAGCAGAAAGGGGGCCATGGGGGCTGGGGTGCAGGGGCGGGGTCAAAGGTTAAAGCCAGGGCGCTGAGGCCCAGGAGCAAGACACGGGCCAGCCCGATTCCCCACAAGTCCTGGGCTCCTTCTGTGGGCAGGACCCTCTCCTGCCTGCTGTGTGCCCTGGGGAGGGTGGGGAGCGTGGAGGCCAAGGGCAGAAGGAGGGCGGGAGCTCAGCAAAGGAGCTGAAAGCAGTGCTCCTCTTCTGGGCTCTGCTTTCTGTCAAAAAGGGCGTTGTAATCTCTACAGATCCTCCAGAGAGCAGAGCAAAGACAGAACCCGAGACAGACAAGTCCGGGAACCATCTGGCGCCACTCAAAATTATTGCAGTATATTTGCTGTACTGCTTATTCACATTTGCATGTAAGAACCATTTTATACACTTTTTTAAAGTGTTCGGGAGAGTCTTGTCCACAGACCCTAAGCTCCACTCACTCCTCTTCCCAAACACACACACACAGACACATACACAGAGACAGACACACAGACACACATGCACAGACACACACACACACAGACACACACACACAGACACACGGAGATATACACACAGACACACAGACACACACACACACACACACACAGAGAGAGACACACACACACACACAGATACACACACACAGACAAACGTACAGAGACACACATACAGACACAGACACACACACAGACACACACAGACACACAGACACACACACACACACACAAGGACACATGCACAGACACACACACACAGACACACAGACACACACACAGAGATGCACACACACAGAGATACACACACAGACACAGACACACACACAGATACACACACAGAGACACAGACACACAGACACACAGACACGCACACAGAGACACATACACACACACCCTCCTGTGGGAGTTCAGAAAAAGGAGAGATTGCTTCTCTAGAGGAACAGGTGTTTGGCTGGGGCTGGAAGGTGGATTTCGATGCAGAGACACGGGCGTGAACAGGCCAGGGCTGAGGGTGGAGGAACGTGACACGTGCTGCTCTGTACACGCTGATGGCAGCGGCAGCACCACGAGTAACGGCTCTCAGATGCTGGGTGGGGTCCCCGCTCCTCCCGCAGGGGTGGCTCAAGCTCCCAGCTCGCTCGGGTGGTGGAGGGAGAGCAGCGTCCTCTGTGCGGAGACACCCCCGACCTCCATCGAGAGGGAGGGTGAACGTCTCCCAGAAAACAAACTGCATTCCCATTTCCTGCCATGCTTTAGCTTCTAGACGTCTTTACGCCAAAAGTGGGCCCAGAGGCAGTAACCACACGTGGTGCACACGCGGGGCGAGGCGGGTGTTTGCACAGCAGCTCACGCCTGGTCTTGCTCACTTGTCCTCTGTGCTTGCGTCCTCTTCCACACAACTTACACTTTAAGTCGTTGAGCTGCTTGCATCTTTATAAGCTGCCTTAAATCCTTCCTTGAATAAGTTTGGGTATAATAACCACATCAACGTGATGGCCAGGCTGCTGGGGAAACAGTGGGACTCATAATGGGTTTTGACCTCGTTGACAAGTTTGTAACGCGGCCAGGTACCGTGTGGATCTCTCCCTGCAGTGGAGGACAAACCAGTCATTGCTGGTGATTAACGTTTGTCGTCAAGGAACTGTGCGTGGCCTTTTCTTACGTTACCTCACCATCCCCCCAGCAGCCCCGGTGGTACCCAGTCCCTGTGCTGTAAACGAGAGCGCTGACGTGAGTGACGGGGAGCTGGAGCAGTACCTACATAATCTGGTCCAAACAGCGGCTTTGGAGTCAGAGAAGCCGGGGTCCAGAGCCCCGCCCTTCTGCCGGCCAGCTTGCTTCACTAAGGAAGTGAACCAACTCAAATGCAGAGTTCTTTCTCTTCCTCAAGATCAGGTTGATATCGAAAGTAGGGTCCGGCTGCTCGCAGCTCTGAAGCCAATAAAGAGACCAGGTTGGTGGAAAGGAAAGTTTGCTTCATTTCAGATGCCAGCAACCTGGGGTGAGCAGACAGACTCCTGTCAAAAGGCCAACTCCCACCAACAACCCCCACCCCGACAATCAGGGGGCAAGAGGTTTTATAGGCAGAGGGAAGGGGCTACATGCAGAAACTGCACCACCAGCTCTGACAGTCATCTTGAAGTTGGTCATGCAGCGGTTTGATCAGCGTCATCTTAATTGTTCTGGTTTTTTAAATTAATTAATTTATTTATTTATTTATTTTTGGCTGTGTTGGGTCTTCATTGCTGTGCATGGGCTTCTCATTGTGGTGGCTTCTTTTGTTGCAGAGCACGGGCTCTAGGCGCGTGGGCTTCAGTAGTTGTGGCACGCAGGCTCAGTAGTTGTGGCTCACGGGCTCTAGAGCACAGGCTCAGTAGTTGTGGCGCACGGGCTTAGTTGCTCCGCGGCATGTGGGATCTTCCCGGACCAGGGCTCGAACCCACGTCCCCTGCATTGGCAGGCGGATTCTCAACCACTGCACTCTGAACCCTGTGGACATTGGTGGAGTGCCCACATCCGTGGACCTGGAAACAGCCCGTCACCCTCATGGGGCTGAGCCTCCTTGCTCTGCCTGCGGGGGACCTGGGCTGAGGCGACGCCCGGAGCTCAGAGAAGGTCAGGGGTGGCCAGGAAACCAGATGAATCCACAGAGCAGGGCAGCTTTAGAGGGTGTGATTCTCAGTCACCGTGTGAGGACCTGGGAACAGAGAGCCGAGCTCTCGTCCCCCCTCAGAGGAGCCCCCCTTGGTCTCCAAGCAGAGGAGACAGACCATAAGCTGTGCCAGCCGCACCCTGAAGCAGGTGTGAGAGGGGGACCCTTAAATGCAGGCGGGAAGGTGCGGGGGGCGGGGGGACCAGTGATCCGAGTCAGGGTGGGAGACGGGGAAGGTGGCTGCGGGGCAGCCTGAGTGGCTCCAGACGAAACCAGACACGTCTGCGGGGCCCAAAGAGGAGAAGAATAAAGGCCTGATTTAAAGTTTTGACTTCAGTGTCCAGGCCACGACGGTCACCTGAAGTGGCCTCGGCTCTGAAAAGCACTTCGGCAGGAGTCGCTTCCAGGGCTCAACCCCGAGGAGACCCGCTCACAGGGGCGGGGTCTGACTCCGCCCCGCCCCGCCGACCCCGGGCCTGGGGGCGAGGCTGCCGCTGAGGGGCTGCGTCCAGTGGCTGCAGGGCGGGGTCGGGGGGGGGCGGTGCGGAGGAGGCCCTGGGAGCGGTGGGGAGGAGGGGCTGCTTCCAGTGACCGCAGGGCGGTGGCGGGGGGGGGGGGGGGGGAGGCCCTGGGAGCGGTGGGGGGAGCGGTGGGGGGGAGGGGCTGCGTCCAGTGACTGCAGGGCGGTGGGGGGCGGGGGGAGGAGGCCCTGGGAGCGGTGGGGAGGAGGGGCCGGGCACCGGGAGCAGAGCCCACGGGTGTGATTTCAGGGTCAGTTTCCTCCCATGAGTAGGTTCTACCTCAGCGCCGTTAGGATAATATTGCTGCTCTTTCCGAGTCAGGGCCGCCTGGGCCTCATTTGCCTCGTTCCGTGAGCGCCACCACTTCTGTGCTGAGAAACTGCTCTGTCACTGGAGGGCGTTTGGGGAGGAATCGGCGCGAAGCCGCTTGGCAGGGTCAGGGGGAAGCGCCCGGTTCCCTCCCGCACCTTCGTGGGGCCCACGCCGCGCGGGGGCCGCTGTAAGACGCAGACGTGCGGCCAGCTCACCGAGGACTGATGTGTTGCGGCTGGTCAGCTTCAAATAAAACAAGCGCAGTGATCTCGGGCCGGCGGAGAGATGCCCACGGCTGAGGGCGGCTGCGCAGCGTACTCGGGGGGGCCCCCCAGAAAGCCACGGTTCCCAAGAAAGAGCTCAGGTTTGGTGTCAGGTGTCAGAAAAATGA
Source organism: Balaenoptera physalus (assembly GCF_965194825.1). Classification (NCBI taxonomy): domain Eukaryota; kingdom Metazoa; phylum Chordata; class Mammalia; order Artiodactyla; family Balaenopteridae; genus Balaenoptera; species Balaenoptera physalus. The sequence continues at coordinate 1,087,601 of NC_138889.1, forward strand.
GTTCAAATCCCACTTGTGAGGTGTAAAACTAATCCTGTTTCCTTAGTCTCAGAGTTGGGGGGGGGTGATAATTTCTGTCCCCTTTGCTTTGCAGAATTGTTGTAAGGATCAACTGAGGGAATGCAGGGCGTAGGGAATCGCAAATTCTAAAAAAAGAAATATTGGTTATCAGGGAGCAGAATAGTGCAGTGATTTTGAGCATAAATGTTGAGGGTAAGCTGTCTGGTTTGAATCCTAGGTCTAACGCTGGTTAGCTGTGTGACCTTGGGTGAGTTGCTTAACGTCTCTGTGCCTTGGTTTTCTAACTTGTAAAATGCAGTTTAATGGTACTAGTATAAAAGACTTTGTAAGGACAGGTGCATGATACGTGTGGTGCCTGACTCATGCTGGGTGATTCCTGCGTGTTTGCCATCACTGTCCTATCGTTTTTACCATCCTGGTCCAGGAGAGAGCACTTCCCCTGTCCCAACCTTGGGTAGTTTATAGTCCCAAAGCCTCCACGGATGTAGGGTCCTGCCACTTTCCTTCCTGGAGTACTGGTGGCCCAAAGATGCTGGCATTGGAAGGGACAGTAGTGACCACCTATTCTGTGCCAGTTTCTGTACTAGGTCTTAAATAGGGGTGTTAATCCCCACAGCAACCCCTTGAGGTCATATGTTATCAACTCCATTTCATAAATTGAGAAACTCTTCCCAAAGGATTAAAGTACCTTTCCAAACTGTTAGCAGAGCTGGCTCTGTAACACCCAGGGTCCAGCTGGGAGAAAAAACCATGTGAGTTATTTTACCAAAGAGAATTTAAAATGAGAATTTAGCTGAACAGATGATGGCTGTCTTGAAAATGCAAAAAAAGAAGAAAAGAAAGAAAGAAAATGGCATTGCACTGAGAGGGGCTGCAGGAAGCTGCTTCCATCTCTAGGGCTGGGGGAACAGAGAGAAGACATCAGGGTGATCAGAACCTAGACGCTCCATCAGAACCACGCCCACCCCCAAACGTAAGTTGTCTGCAGCGCTCCTGTGATGATGCAGTTCGGGCGTTGATTTCCCCAGGAAGCTGCCTGGCCTGAGGGGCCCGGGACACAGGTTGGGCAGAAGCCATGACAGCCCCCTCGCCAGGCTCTCCCAGGCCCTGTCTCGTCTGGGCCCCTCGGGTGAGGTTGCGTTCCTCGAGCTCAGCGTTATTCACTGAAAGACTCCGTGTGGGTCAGAGATTCTGGAAGGATCCGGGAGGCCCTCAAGGGGACCAAGGGCATCAGGGAGCCTAGATGCTGAAGACGAGGCCTCCAGGACACCAGGCACGCAATGCTGTGGCTTCCGTAGGGAAATGTCAGGAGGGAGGCAGGGAGGGAGAGAGAGGACCAGCAGAGGTGCCGAGAGCCCACCTGTAACCATCCTGAGAGACTCTGAACACAGAAGTAGCCACTGGTAAAGGGAGAGGACTTCCGGATGCGCGTCGGCTGCTGGCTGGACCCAGCTGGAAAGTAGCGGGAGCTGCCGGGCAGGTGCTGACATCAGGGCGAAGGGTCACATCCTCCTGTTACCAGTTCCTTCCAGAGGCAGGTGGCCGAGGGTCTATAACCATCTACTCCCTGCCCTGCATCCCCTCTCTAACCTGCAGAAATGCTAGTGACCTTTTCATCGAGGGCTCAGGGCAACCAAGAGACTCACAGTTTCCTGTTGGCGGGTGGCAGAGGCCGGGGGAGATGACTTCACGAGAGCTCTGGTTTGGTTTCAACCTTGAGCAGAGGCTTCAATCCAAGCCGCTCCCAACAACAAGATACTGTGGTTAAGGCTGCTTCCTCCGCATTTTTCCTGGCCACACAGTTAGTGTCACTGATGACGCTGGCCTGATCTTGCCCAGGAGTGATACCCGTTGATTTAAACATCTGCCCAGATTTCACTCCTGGGATGTGGGGCTGAACGATCTCCTCAAATCCTGTAGTCTCCGTCTTCGGAGTGTGATCCTCTCTCTCCCTCCCCAGCTCTGTGCACGGAGCCCTGGTCACCCTCAGCCCCTGAGCTCCTGGCTGAATAGAAGCTCTGGGTCCAGACGGCTACTCACAATCATCCATGGAGCAGGAAAGCCCTTGCACTGCTGGGTCCCTACGTGTGGAGGGCTGGAGGGACAGGGGCAGGTGCGCCCTCATCTCCCAGGTTGGGACCTTTATGATGATACCCTCGCCATCCTCCTTCCTGCCCCATCTGTCGCTGGAATACAGCACCGAATATACACCGTCTCCTCTCAGAAAACCCCAGCAGAGCCAAGATCCCGTGAAAAGCTTCTGGAGATGCAAGGATGGGGAGAGAAGGGGTTCTGGAGGAGTTGCATTCAAGATACTTTGTCTGGGTTTCTTACAAGTTCAAAGACACTGACACCATGCTCTGGATACCCCATGGGTAACAATGTGGGTAATGAGGGTTGAACACAGAGGGGTGAGCTTTTCAAGGCCCACAGAACTGTTGCCACTGCAGTCAGTGCAGCCCAGCTTCCAAAGGGTCAACTCAGGTTGACTGCACAGGACGTGTCACCGTGGACAAATATATACAGATATTAGGAAACTCCGTGGAAATAATTATTAAAATTGTTGTCAAAATCTAGGCCAGAGTTTCATCTTAGTCCTAGACTCCAAGCAAAATGGGCCCCGAACACTTACAGTGAGAGCAAAGAGGAAGCCAGATCTCAGCTGAACTATGTATATATATAAACACTTAATTCCAGGGACAGTCCTTGGAGGCACGTACACCCACAGCTCTTGGTAAGAGTATCAATACATTTCTATAATCTTTCCAGGAAAGAAATAGGCACATTCATTAAGAACCATGGAAATATTTATATTTGGCCCACAGTGATCATATTCTTGCCTTCAGAAATTATTAGAGATGCTCCTCATGAAATATGTAAATGGAATTACATAGAGACAGCCTAAAGGAAAATGCTTAGGTAAATGACAGTGAAGCCACAAACCATTTAAAACGATGATTTGTGCAAACGTGTAATGGTATAGAAACAATCACCATTTACAGTCAAGTCAAAGAACCAGTGACTACAGCAGAGGGCAGAGTGATCACACTGCCAGGGGCACGTTACTCCTGAAAAGATGCCTTCACACCAGTGTTCCCGGGGAGAAGGCAGAGCTCTCTCGGTGGTGGATCGTGTGGGGTTGACCTCCCTCGTTGCCCTTCGGGAATTATCCCATTTTTCTAAAGGGCGCATGCCTTCCTTAGAGGGAAACTTACCACGCGGCACTTCCACGGGGGGTGAGTAACTCTCAAGACGGGCTTTGTCCTGTTTGCAGCTCCTGTGGCCTCACGGGACTGGTCTGGGGGGAAGGAAGCCAGGCCCCTGCACCGTCACATTCTTCCCCTGGAGGGATCCGAAGTGACCAGTGTGGGGCGTCCACCAAGCCTTCAGGTGGAGGCATCTGCCTGACAGCGCGTCCCCATGTGGCCAGCATCACAGGAGTGGACCTTCCTGCTCTCAGCCTGTCTCATTCGCTTTATCTTCTTGACCAGGCCTTCATATCCAGAGGGAAACAAAGAGGAAATTGGGTCTAGTTCAGATTAACCAGATGACTTCCAACAACTCTGAATTAGTCAGACGTCCTCTCTCTCCCACCTGCTTGCTTCTTCGTTATAACTCTGTTTATGTAAACACACTTGATATAAACCTCTCAGTTATCATGGAAAAGATACACATATATTTAGGAGATACTGTTTAATCGCTATTTAATCAGTTTTTTCATGAGGCTTTATGATCAACATGAGCAAACTCTCTTAAAGCAACAACACCTTGAGACTTCTGGCTGTATCCAGCCATGTCTCAGAAACTGTGAATAATGACAAAACATAATATATGGCCTGATATATGTATAATTGGAGTCCAAAGGGAGAGATGAGATGCGGGAGGAGGGAGAGCAAAAAAAAAAATGTAAATAATGTCAACATATTTTCCAAATTTGTTGAAAACTAAGTTCACAGATCCAAGAAATTCAATGAATTTCAAACAGAGGCACACACACACACACGGAGAAATCTACACCCAGGGAGCAGGTTAACCAGGGGTGAGGAAAAAAATCTTAAAAGCATCCAGTGAGGGAAATAAGGGATACATATGACATTCAAAGAATAAATATAGAAAATACATAGGACTTATTTTCAGAAACAATGCAAGCCAGGAGACAGTGGGATGATGTTTTTAAAGTACTGAAAGAAAAAAAAAATCTGTCAACTGAGAATTTCATACTCTTAAAAACCATTTTTCAACAGTGAAGTTAAAGACATTTTCAGACGTACAAAAGCTGAAAGAATTCATTACCAGGAGAACTTCACTACAATAAATACTGAAGGAAGTTCTGCCAGAAGGAACACAAGGAACTGAAGATGAAAGAAGATTGATGTGGTTAAAATAAAACATTCTTTTCTTACATCTCACTTTTAAAGCCAAGAGAGTTAGAATACAAATATATAAGAATATAATGTTCTTATGCTGTTACTGAACTAATGTAATATGAACTGAAGGTGGAACGTGATATGTTAAAAATGTACACTATAAAACCTAAGTTTTATAACAAAACAATAAGTTACAAAACAAAAATAGTCCAGCTAGCCAGGGGTCCAATGGGAAGGAGAGACGGATGAGTAGGTGGAGCACTTTTGGGGCCTTTTAGGGCAGCAAAACTAGTCAGTATGACCCTGTGATGGTGGACACTTGCCATTACACACTAGTCAAAACCCATAGAATGTACAACACCAAGAGTGAATCTTTACGTAAACAATGGACTCTGGTAAATAATGATGGATCGATATTCTTTCGACACTTATAACAAACACATGGACCACATTAATGCAAAATGTTAATAATAGGGAAATTGCTTGGGATGGGTGGTTATAAGGGGGTTAAAGGGAATTCTTTATACTTTCCACTTGATTTTTCTGCTAACCTGAAACTGCTCTAAAAAGTAAAATATATTAATTAAAAATAGCCTGCATTTGCCCTGATTTCAGTGGGTATGCTCAATAAAGAACAACCCCCCTTCTTACCACCCAGCCCAGTGAGTGACTGATTGCTAATTGGAAGCTATTGTCAGGTTCAGTGATCCTCAAGTTTTTCTCTGGAGCTCTCTAGCATGACATACGTTGGGCTGCTTGTAGTGTTGATTTTCTTCTGTTTTTACAGGGTCTATTCTGACCGAGCTCCTTTTATTCATTACTTGATTAATCAGTGGGTAAGGAGAGCAGGTGTTCCATGATGAAATGCCCAAAGCTGCTCTGTTCCACTGCATCACGAAGCCCCACAGATGGGCGTCCTTATGGAGCCTGGCTTCCCTCAGCTCTAATTGGGAAATTTAGGGACTTAGGTGACACTCCATCACAGCAATGATGTGCTCATCAGGTGATGTCGTCAGTAACAAGTGTCCCTCTTTTATTTCTAATTTCATTGTATCAACCATATTGTAATTGGTTATGGTTTGTTTTGCTTTTATTTCCATAAGATGCTGCTAATCATTTGGGTGAATGGATGGGCCATAGCCGTTGAATATACTAATTAAATATCCTGAGTAATTCACACACAGCCCTAGGTTCAATTTCTCTAAGTGTTTGGCATCACAGCTACGTGTGCAAACGTACAGCAGGTCATCCAAGCTTTTGTGCCACTTTTCCTAGAACTTTCACAGCATCAGACAAGACACTGATTTGCAGAGATTGCCAAGACCTTTGTGAAGCAAGGGAAATGCATTTTGTAGACAGTTAAAATAACTTTAACTTGAGTCATGAAAACAACTTTATGTCACATTAAACACACTTAGAGAAAGGGTCCCTAAGTAAAAGAGATCTGAGGAATAAATGAGGGGTGAGTCAGCTGCTAGCACAGGGCACTGGGGGAAAGTGACACAGTCAGAAGGGCCCTTCCTTTATCTCCAGCTTGAGGAGATTCTCTGCCCGAGATCAGTGCTCTGACTGTGGCTGCCGTTCAGAACTGGAGGAAAATAGAAGGTGTGGCATCAGTACAGACCGTGGAGAAGCCTCATATCAACCAAGCCGGGGAGCAGGGGAGCAGGTGAGCTCCCTCATTAATTACCTGGTGGCAACAAGGCTGAAAATAATGGATTCAGATTAGGACTCAATTACTAAGGAAGGAAAGAAATGACCGTTTCCAAGGATTGGAAGCAACCATTCCTGGGATAGTCTTGTTTCAGGCTTTTCTCTAGCAGGATCACATGTTCATCTCTTCCTGTTCAGGTGAAGGCTGTCCTCCTCTTTACACTTCCTCAGTTGCCCTTTTCCCCACGAAGCTCTGGAAATTTCATCCCATTGGCCACTGTCCAGTGCTGAAAGTTTCTCTAGCCCAGAGCAAGCCTCAGCTGTACGATTATACTGGAAAACACAGAAAACGAGACTTGGCACTTACCTTTATACATTCTTTCTTTCTGTTCCAAACAGAAAGTTGAACATATATCCATTATCAAGAAAAATTTAAAAATTTATGATCATCAATATCATTTAAAATTTCCTTGTCATGGGTTTACATGTGGTCAGTGGAGCTGGACCAGAAAACAAAATGCTCTGGGAACAGAGCCAAGGTTTGGACAGTGATGAAGAGTCACCACCATGAGCAAAGGTCAGGGCTGGGCGTCTTCTGCCTGAGTGATGTCTCTAATTGTTTCAGGTCCTTTGACAAAAGGAGAGTAGATGACCCACCCAATTATATCCACAACAATATCTCATTCACTATTTGTCACAGTGCTGGAAATTCACGTATTAAACAAGCCTTCATTTTATGGCTTCAAAATATTCTTATTCAAAGGCAAATATCCTTGAGAAAGGGGTCATTTTAAGGACTATCCAGCTAAAATGTAGACACATAGGGAACGGTGGGCTGTAGGTCACAGTTGTGACAGGTAACTGAGAACAAGTTTTTCAGGATTAAATTTCAGAGGAAAAGGACAGCAGTGGTTCTGAAGTTAGTAATAAGGAAGAAGACACTAGAGACCACGGTGGACTTGCCCCAAAGGACAAATGCCACTTTCCGCCCTTTGTTCCAGACTCACTGTTATTTGTCTTTCATCCATCCATCCAACCCTGTGACCAGGTTATTATGTCTTACGGGGAACTATTCTCAGGAAAGAAAGTGATACTGGATTTAGGTCTCAGAAAAGGAGGAATACAATCAGGAGGTGCGGATGGAAGGAGGGGGGGGCACAGGAGTTACCAGCAAGGAGAATGGTGGAGGCACCCTAAATACCCCCCACGCCCTAGCCGCTCACGTCCAGTGAGAAAGGAGCAAAAGATTCCAGCAGACACCTCACACGACATGACATAGGGATGGACCAGATGAATCTGAAGGAAACTCAGCAGCACTGGTCATCAGGAAAACGTGAGTTACAACTACAGTCAGAGAGCACTTCACACGCTCGCTAGAATGGCTAGACCCCGAGACTCAAACTTCAAGTGTTGGTTTGGATTTGGAGTCACTGGACTTCTTGTGTATTGCTGGTGGAGTGTAAAGCGGTGCAAACACTTGGGAAGACAGTTTGGCAGATGCCTATAAGGAAGCATGCACTTACAATATGACCCAGTCATTCTACTCTGGATATTCATGCAAAAGAAATGAAAACGTATGTCAACCCAAAGACTCAAACGTGGATCGTTTTAGAAGCCGTATTAGTTTCCTACGGCTGCTGTAACAAAGTCCACAAACTTGGTGGCTTAAAACAATACAAGTGGGCTTCCCTGGTGGCGCAGTGGTTGAGAATCCACCTGCCAATGCAGGGGACACGGGTTCGATCCCTGGTCCGGGAAGATCCCACATGCCGCGGAGCAACTAAGCCCGTGTGCCACAGCTGCTGAGCCTGCCCTCTAGAGCCCATGAGCCACAACTACTGAGCCCACGTGCCACAACTACTGAAGCCTGCACGCCTGGAGCCCATGCTCCGCAACAAGAGGAGCCACCGCAATGAGAAGCCCGTATGCAGCAATGAAGACCCAACACAGCTAAAAATAAATAAATTTAAATAAATAAATTTTTAAAAAAAACAATACAAGTTTATTCTGTTACAATTCTGAGGTAAGAAATCCAAGCTCAGTTCCACTGGACTAAAGTCAAGGTGTTGGTAGGTCTGCTCCTTCTGGAGGCTCTCGGGGCGGGGGGGTTCTGTTTTCTTGCCTTTTCAGCCCCCAGTGGCCTCCTGTGCCCCTTCCTCTATAGTCAAGGCCCCAATCCAGTCTCTGCTTGTCATCACATCACCTTCCCCTCTGTGTCTCTGACACCACCTGCCTCCTTCTTATAAGGACTGTTGTGATTTCTCAGGCCCACCCAGATAATCTAGCATTATCTCTCCATCTCAAAATCCTGAAATAATTACAACTACAGGTCCCTTTGGCCATATAAGGTAGCATTCAGATTCCAGGGATTAAGACATGGGCTTCTCTGGGTGGAAGGGGGTCCCACCATAGAAGCTTTATTCATAACAGCTCAAATGTCCATCAACAATAAATGGATAAACAAAATGGATATTCATACAATCGAATACTGTTCAACAATAAAATGAACGAATATCTGATACATACAAAGCATGGATGAATCTCACTGACATTTACAATGAGTGGCAGAAACCAAATACCAAAAATTCATACAGTATGATTTCATTTATATGAAATTAGAATAGGCAAAACTAATTTGTAGTGAGAGAAATCAGATAATTGATTATTTACCGTGTCAGGTGTCAGGTGTTTTCCACAAAGGTACACAAGAGAAATTTCTGGGGAAATGGAATTTGATTTTTAAACAGACAGGGTGACATATATTTGTCAAAGTAATTGAACTGTATATACAAAAGTACTAATTGTATGTAAATTATACCTCAATTACATTGATTAAAAAATAAAAATAATTGGCATGTTCAAATCTTCCCCACCCCGTTTATGCCCCTCACCAGTGGACTGTTGGAGGAAAAGGCTTCTAGCTGAGTGCATGAACCTCAGTGAGCCACAAATGCCTGTGCTTCCCAGAGGGCTGCCCGGTTCTGAATTCCTGTGCGCGTCAGGAAGCGGCCGACTCTCTGGTTCTGATCAACGGCTACTTCTTTCCCTGGGACTGTCCAAGGGTGGTTCCAGCAGTCAGGGGACCTGGTAGCGTGTGCTCCAGTAAACAGGCCAAGCCAAACCTCACGCACCAGAATGAAGTACCACAAAATTCCTCTTATTTGCCCTGTTGAATGATGTTCCTATTATTTTTAGGAGACAAACCAGAAATGATGGTGGGCAGACTTGGAGCATCTCTCAGAAGAGGAATGTCCTCAGTGCTCAGAGCAGACTGAGGAGGGCGGAGGGTGAAAGGAAGAAAGACGCTTTCTATCCTCTCTGGTTTCCTCCTCCATCCCGATGTCCCAGCTGCTCCTCCTTAGTTAGAAGGAGGTGGTTGAGACCAACGTGGGTGGATCTCCATTCTCACCACCATGATGGTGGTCACTGCCCTCTGGATTACTTGGGGTCCAGGAACTCACTGGCCTAGTCCCATTACTACACAATTGGGGGAATAACAGCCTTTACTGCCCAAGTGCAGTCAAGTGTTCGTCGTGGCGGTGATGACCTCAGACCTTGATTACTCTTCCTGGATGGCGTGAGAAAGAGGCTTGTGAATCTAGTGACTTGAGGAGCTCGGAAATGGGACTGAGGCCCTCGAGGGGGACTAGTCAGCCTGGGAAGGTGGCCCACCCTGGTTACAGCTAAGATGAGTCTGATCTCCACATTTTTCTTCCTAACTTTGCTTCTCGCAACCCCTCCACACTCACCTGGTCATAAACATCATACCTGAGGATTCTCAGAGCCACCTTTCAAGAGGCCAGCCAGGTTGTTCTCCCCAGTCCAGGAAAACATCTGCTTATTCTGAGCACCTACTGCCAGGAGGCACCATCCTGAGGGTTTCAGGTGCTCAGGGAAGAAACAGCAGTGGGCACATCTGGGGGATGAGGGGGCTATAAGGATTCAAATAAGGAAAACTGTAAGAAGGGCCTAAAGAGATTGTATCAACGCAGAGAGTCTCTTTACAAGCTGGGGGTGGAGGAGAGAGGAGTAAGCTGTTGTCTCTCCACTTACGGCATCCTCTGCCCTTGCCAGACACAAGGTTCCCCGGGGCTTGTCCCAGGGCCAGCGCGAGAGGAAAGATCCCCAGCCGCTGGTGACGCCCTGGCAGCCAGCATCACTGCGGGGAAGCCCCCCCGGACTCTGCACTCCTCCCCCTTTTTTAACCTGCCTGGACTTGGTCTTTTGCTGCTTCTCCTTAAGCTCCTTGAACATTTGCGCCTATAACTGCTTTAATGCACACAGGACAATATAGGACTGAGACTCACTGAGCCTTGGCCAATTCCAAGGTTTCTTGGCTCCACCACCAGAAGCACATCCAGGGCTGGAGACTGGAAGGTACCCTGAGTCACTGTGGGCAGCCCAGCTCCACGAACCCACCGTCAGCCAGGCATCCATTCCCCAGGCGTTTGGGGATGTGAGGAAAGGGTAGCATAAAAAGGGCTGTGACACTATGTAAGAGAGACAGGTGACAAATTATTTTGTGTTATTAAAGATTTGGATAAATTCAGATATAAAGATGTTTTCAATAATCTTCTGTGGGAATACCACTAGGGAATATGCAACCACAAAGGGAATAATAAGGGAATACAATGAACAACTCTAGACACATATACAGAAAAATTAGACGAGGTGGAGCCACTCCTTACAAAGCACAAACTTACCTAATATAAAGTAGATAATTTGAAAAAGCCATATAATTGCTTAAGATATGAAATTCACGATTGAAAACTCCCCCCAAAAAAGAAATCTTCAGGCCCAAATGATTTCACTGAAGAATTCTACCAAACGTTTAAAGAATTAATACCACTTCTACATAATCTCTTCCAGAAAATAGAAAAGAGAGAACTTTGTAATTCATTTTCCAAAGCCCATTTTTACCCAGATACCAAAATCAGATAAAAGGTAGTTCAAGAATACTTTAGCAAGATGAAATAATAAAAACCACATAACTGTCAAGCACTTGTCAAAATTTAACACTGATTCAATTCATGAAAATACTTCTCAGAAAGTCAAGAATAGATAAGAACTTCCTGAACTTAATAAAATCATCTACAAGACGCCAGTAGCTCATGTTACACCTAATAATGGAGACTGGGCACGTCCCCTGTTCTCAGGAACGAGGAGAGGGTGTCTGCTTCCATCTCTGTTATTCCACATGGTGCTGGCACTAGCACGTGTTGCAATAAGCCAAGGAAAGGACACAAACGTTATACAGATCAGAAAGGAAGAAACAGAACTCTGTTTCTACAGAAGCAAAAATGTAAAACATAATACCATATGTAATTTAAAAAACATGCCATACTTAGGTGCAAATCTAACAAAACATGTGCATGAATTGTATATTGAAAATAATAAAATGCCGATGAAAGAAATCTTAAAAGATTTAAACAAATGAAGACATAGTATATTCCTGAATTGGAAGACCCGACATAGTAGAGGTGTCAGTTCTCCCCAGATTGATGTACAAGTTTAACACCGTTTGTACTAAAATCTCCGTGATTATTTTGTGGATACTGACAAGATTGTTCTAAAATGTGAATGGAAATGCAAGAATACTAGAATAGCTAAAACATTTTGGAAATGTAAAAACAAAGTGGGAAGAAAGAAATAGCTGAGGGAGATTAAGAGGTACAAACTTCTAGTTGCAAAATAAATGACACAGCTATGAAATGTACAATATGGGGAATGTAATCAATAACTTTGTATGGTGATGTATCGTAACTAGACTTATCATGGTGATCATTTTGAAATGTATAGAAATACTGAATCACTATGTTGTATAATAGGAACTAACGTAGTGCTGTAGGTCAATTATACTTCAACAAATAAACAAATGCATAGAAAAAGTGATCAAATTTATGGTTACCAGACATGAGGGCTGGGGAGAGGGGGATTGGATGAAGGCAGACAAAAGGTACAGACTTCCAGTTACAAGATAAATAAGCACTAGGGATGTGATGTACAACATGATGAGTATAATTAACACTCTGTATGCTATATATGAACGATGTCAAGAGACTAAATCCTAAGAGCTCTCATCACAAGAAAACTTTTTTTCTATGTCTTTAATTTTGTATCTATACGAAGTGATAGATCACTAAACTTGTGATAATCATTTCATGACATACGTAAGTCAAACCATTATGCTGACCACCTTAAATGTATACAGTGCTGGATGTCAATTAAACTCAATAAAACTGGAAGAAAAAATAATAAACACCTGCAGTTTTTCGTGGAAAAAGAAACAAAGTGGGAAGAGTCCTTCTACCTGCTATACACGTACAATAATCAAAACAGTGTCACCTTGGCAGAGGACAGACACACAGATCTATGAAACAGAGAACCCAGAAATAGAACCACACAAATATGCCCACTTTATTTTGAAAAAAGTTGCAAAATCGATTCAATGGAGGATGTGTAGTCTTTTCAACAAATGGTACTTAATCAATTGAATGCAGTTAGGCAAAATATGAACCTCAATATAAACCTCACACTTTACATAAAAATTAGCTGAAAATGGAGCATAGATTTACTCATAAAATGGAAAACTATAAACATTTTAGAAGAAAACACAGAAAATTTTCAGGACCTACGGTTTGGTAAAGAATTATTAGATATGGCACCAAAATCACCATTTACGAAATAAATAAAATCAATAGATTGGGCATCCTCACATTTAAACCTTTTGCTCTGCAAAGACCATGTCAAAAAAAATAGTAAATAAAGTGTAAGCTACAGAATGGGAGAAGACGTTTGTAAACCACATGTGTAATAAAGGACCAAGATCTAGAATATATAAAGAACTCTCAAAACTCAACAGCAAAAATAGAAATAATTTAATTAGATAGTGGACAAAAGATATAAAGAAACATTTCACTGAAGAAGCTGTAAGATGGAACACAAGCCCTAGAGAGATATTCACCGCAAAGAGCCATCAGAGAAATGTAAACTAAGACCACAATGAGACATCACTACACACCTATTACAAGAGTTAAAATTAGGAGAGTGACAACACCAAATGCTGATGAGGGTGTGGAGAAACCAAATCTCACACATACTTCTGATGGGAACGTAACATGGTACAGTCACTCTGGAAAACAGTTGGGAAATTTCTTTAAAAAACGAACATACTTACAATATAGCATGACTGTTGCTCTCCTGGGCATTTGCTCCAGAGAACTGAAAACATACAACCACACAAAAAGCTGTACATAGTTGTTTATATCAGATGTATCCGTACCAGCCAAAAACTGAAGGCAACCAGACCACCCTGCAGTAAGCGAGTGGCCTAAGCAGCTGTGGATACATCCACACCCTGGGAAACCTCTGAGACTATTGCTACACACGGCTCCAGGCACGGTGCTTAGTTCACCCTTCTGAGGGAATAAAAGCCAGACTCTAAAGGTTATGCACTGTATGATTCCATCTAGATAAAAACATTCTTGAAATGACGAAAAACACAGAGCAGGGAACAAACTAGTGGGTGACAAGGGTTAGGGATTTGGGGTAGGGGCTGCGTGTGACTCTGAAGGTGTTCCACAAGAGGGATCTTTGTGTTGGCGGGGCAGTCTGTGTCGTGATTGCCGCGGTGGTCGCACGGATCCACCGTGTGATAAATTGACAGAGAGCTATACACGCCTTCCAGCATAGATTGTGCATAGTTGTCTAAAGGGTAACCTTTGGGGAGACTGGGGGCAGGATACGTGGAACCTCTCTGTCATACCTTCACCATTTCATGTGGAATCTACAATTATTTCAATCTTTTAAAAGTTAAGAAAATCATCTAAGAATTACACTATTCCACGTGTCTATGGGAGACTAACATTGGCACAAAGAGTGACTCTGTAGTTTTCATAACCTCAGTCCCTGAATAAGGCCTCATAGAAGGGCACATCCAACAAGTAACAGTTAATAGATCCCCAGATACTAACGTCTATAAAGCATCCTTTAGTGAGGAACAACATACTCTGGACACAAGGTAAGTAAGTATAATGCACATTGGCCGTGGGCCTTCAGAGAAACGGAATCTAGCACAACTGCCACACCTGGAAGAAGCTGTATTGCACAGCAAGCTGGCTGGAGTGCGTGGAACTGGGGAGCGTCCAGTGTGCTTGCGCTCGGCTTGATTGAAAGGTCTTACTTGTAGGGTGTTTTATAACCCAGCACTGTACAGTCTCCCGAATTCTGGTCCCAGCTCCCCGCCAACACACACAGCATGGTAGGTGCTTTCTCTGCAAGAACCTGAAAGCCAGGGAGACGCGCACGACTGTAGTTTGTGGGAGGTGACATGAAGGACCCGGGGCCGTGGGAAAGGACGAAGCAGTGACGGAGCGGCTTGAGGAGCTGGGAGTGGCCTCCGCAGGGGCTGGCCGGCGCCTAGCACTCTGTGAGGGCAGCCTGGCCCAGGTCTCTTCAGGACACCCTGGGAAGGTCCCTGGCAGAGGATGCAGCGGAGGAGAGGGACACAGGCGGGGCGGCCGAAGCATGCAGACAATCTCCCGGGTCGGGCCGGGGGCTCGATGTGAGATGCGGAAGCACATGGCATCCGATAGACGTTCTTAAAGGTGAGGCTGGATTTTAGGCGGAGAATGATGGGGGAAGTGGAATCAGGGGAGGGCCACCGGGGGAGGTGACGACGGTTCTGACAGCAGCTGCGAAGGCAGAAGTGTGGAGAGACGAGAGGTGGGTTTGGAGTTAGAAATGAAGGGAAGTACGTATGATTGGATGGGGGTAAGGCAAGGAGGTGTCCATGTGACATATTTATGGCTCAGATCTTACCTGTCTGGCTGCTATTATTTCCTGAGACAATAAAAACCAAAGTAAGGACAGATGGATGAGGGAGGGGGTTCACATTTGTAGAGTTTCAGTTTGGGAGGCCGTACAGGTCTGCAGTTCAGGGCATCGGGGCACCCCTGGCACCGGCTGGCCTGGAAGACACGGGGGGTGGGGGGGAGCCCCCCGGGGGGCCCATCCTCCCGGGCACCAGGGTGCAGACCCCACACTGAGCCCTTGTCCAGCTGATTCCCTCGGACCCTCCAGCAGAACACTTGCTACTTAATCAGATTAGCCTTGGTCCCAGGTCTTGTAGGAGGCTGCCAGCCTGTCCCGACATTTCTGGAGAGTAAAGAGTCGGAAACAGGGAAGGAAACCATCACTCAGCCATGCGAATGAGCGACACCTGGATGCACAGTCACTTTATTAACAAACAAAACAACCGCCTCGCACTGCGGAGCTGCTGGGCTGTGTTAATCACATTTGCATACTCTGCTCTCTATTTCAGAGGACAAACAGGGTAACTTGGAGCGATACACATTTATGATTTGAAAATTGCTGATGGAATAATTACACATTAAGTAACTTGTCTTTCCTTGTATATTATTGTTTCTAATTAGCAATGGGGGAAAATAAAGTCATCATTATTTGTGGATGCAGTTCAGGATCGGCATTTATGTGGGGTTTGCCACCTTCACCTCTGCCCACAGCCACTGCCTGGTCCCTCCCAGTGGCCTCTTGGAGCTGGTCAGCCCAGGGGGCAGCAAGGTCACCTCCCCCGGCTCTTCCCCTGGCCTCTTCCCCGCCTGTTCCTTCACACTCTCCCGGGGGTCTCCCCCTCCACAGACCCCCACCTGGCACTGTCTTCGTACCCATCATGAACAGTCTCGTGTGCAATAAAGGGAAACAAAATCCCTTAATTCTGAAATCACGAACATGCTGGAACTTTGCTACATGAAGTTCTTTCTTTCCATAATGGGTTATTCGATGTTGGGACCCTTTTCATGTTTGTTTTTATTACAGACAAACATGGCTGGGACGTTTTTCTTAATAGACCTCATTGCTTTTCCAGCCCCTGCCCTTCAGATCCACTCATAGGAAACAGTGGGCCTTCATCAATGTACAGAATGTATTTGAATTTATGTCATTGCAACAGAACAACCAGAGGGGAACTGGCCCACACATCCCTGTCCCCAATCCCCACCACCACCCCATCCTATGGCCTGTCCCTCCAAACTGACCCAACTCTGAGGCAGATGAGACATACACGGCTGCAAATGATGGTAAAATATTTTAAACCTTTGTCTCTCTCACACAACAGCCAGTCTATTTTGTTAGTGTGTAATGAAGGCATTTTACCGCTCTCTGATCCTCAGTTTTCACTTAAATAAAATAAGAACTTCAGCCGAAATCAATGGGTCTTAATCTGGGAGTTGCATCAGCTTTAACTAAAAAAATGTTTAATAAAACGCAAAAGCCTGGCCCACGGCAAGAAATTGGGATTTGAAGGACCTGAAGTGGGTACTGGACAGCAGGGGAGTTAAGGCTCTGTGGGCGGTTCTGATGCCCACTAAGGTTGAGAAAGGTTGTTAGTCTAGAAGTTTCTCAAGCTTGGAAAATAAAACCACCGGGGTCCAGGCTGTGCTTCAGAAAGTTAAATAGAGTTTCACATCCCCTCACAGCAAGTAGACTATTCCCTAGGCCTTAATTAACTCACTGTGGCCGGGACTAAATGTGTTGACCTCTCTGAACTTCAGATTTTCCACTGACTACAAAAATACTAGATAATTATAGTAACTATATTTCAAGGTCATTTTGAAGATTAAGTGAAGTCATGTGTTCCACACACCCAGATTCTGGTGTATGAGTGCATTTTCCCACTGAAGGAATCCAGGGACCCTTGAAGAAATGTCTGAGTCCAGGTCTGGGGCAGGAATTGTACAAGATAAGTCTGGGAATGATTATTGTGCCAGAAAGAAGAAAGATAAACAACACTGCAGTGTCTTGTCAAAAAGACACAGGCGCATGTTCCACATTTTTCAAAATAAAATGTTTAAAAACAAAGGCACAGTCATTTGCTGAAGAAACTGCCACTGGCCTAAGATGTAACGATTTGGGCATAAAGCAAATAACGTTTGGAGCAGATTGAAACACCTGCAATTATCAAATATACACAAATCCATGAATTTTTAACGAATTTTTTAAAATGTTCGGTAGAAAAGGTTGTTATGAAATCAACGCATTTTATATTAATATAAAATTTGAAAACTAAATTAAAATAACCGAACTCTATTATGCCTTATCTATACAAGTTTACATTCCATGGTAGGCAGAGTTGGTGAGGAAATTTTTTGGAAGAATACCAGTTTAGGAATACAAAAGGAAGGTAGGATTAGAAATTAACATCTTGAAATTTCAAATGATGGATCTAGGCAGTGGTCGTTGATGGATGTGAAAACCATTAGTAGAAAAAATTGATGGGAATTTTATAATGGAGGGATCAGACCGACATTAATTCAGAAAACTGATAAATCTTAGCTTTAACTGATCGATCTTTGCACCACTGAAAGTGGGGAAAGTGGACATTTCGTGCCTGGAGGTGTGATGAGGCAGGGCGATTCCACACCACTGTGAAGGCATTCTTAAAAACGGAACCTGAGTCAGATCAATCTAGCTCTAATGAGCAAGAAAGCAAAGCCGGAATGTGTGACCTTCTACACAGGAAAGGACTGGGCTTTCCCAAGAAAGCAGTAACACAGAGAAGCAATAGACGGCACAACCAACCTTCAGTGGTCCCATTAGGACATTTGGCACTGATATTTGCATATTATTTATATTTATATTCATTTCCCCCCAATTATTCCAAAAATGTCAACAAGGACGTACTTTATGAACATAATCACAATACTATTACCACACCTAAACATGAAGGCATGTCCACAGGGAGCTCCCTGTCATCAGAGGGCCTGTCGGCTGTCCCCCCACCAGCTCCCCCCTTGCACAGCAACTCCTGCCAGCGGAGGAGCAATTTCCCCCCAGCCTACTTGGTGCCCCAGCAAGGGGCCCGGAACTGAGTGCCCGGGGCCCGCCCGGGGGTCTGGAGTCCCGTGGTCCCCCTGACCTGGCCTGGGCCACAGGTGCCCTCCTGCCGCAGGAAGTTCTCTCTGCCCCTTTCTCCTGAGGCACGCACGTGGATGTCAAGATGATTTCTCTGAGCAAAGGACGAGCTTCCCTGCCTGGGATGGTCACAGGTCAGCCTGAGTGGTCACGTCCTTAGCACGCCCGGCACTGTGGTCCTCGGGTGACTCTGTGCTCGTGGGGACAGACGTAAGCCTGGTGTGAGGAATAAGTGAAACACGTATAAGAAAAGATTTGGAATATTCACTAATTTTTTCCCTTCTGAGCACAAGAAACGCTGATTTTAAAAAGGTCTTTCCTGAGGCAATTTTTATCATTGTCATTTCCATTTTTCTGTGATTTGTCTGAGTGTGGGAGTGGAATGAATCAGTATAAAGCAGAAGATTAACTAAAGAAACCAGAAGCAGGGGCCCACAGCATTGCAGGGGTCCTATGGAAAGGCCTGATCCACCTAACTTGCCCAAAACACAAGTGATAGGGTGTGGATTAAGACAAGTCTGCAAATGGAGAAAGACAAATACCATATGATATTGCTTATATGTGGAATCTAATAAAAGGCTACAAATAAACGTATCTACAAAACAGAAATAGAATTACAGATGTCAAAAATAAACTTACGGTTACCAAGGGGGGAAGGAGGGAGGGATAAATTGGGAGGGTGGGATGGACATATACACACTACTATATATAAAAGAGATAACTAATAAGGACCTACTGTATAGCACAGGGAACTCTATTCAGTACTCTGTAATGATCTATATGGGAAAAGAATCTAAAAAACCATGGATACATGTATGTGTATAACTGATTCACTTTGCTGTACACCCGAAACTAACACAATGTTGTAAATCACCTACACCCCAATACAAATTTTTTTTAAAAAGACTGACAAAATAAAAAAAAAAAAAAAGATGTCTACAACGGACATAACACAAGATAAAACCCTCCTCACCCTTCCTTGTGACCCAGTGTATAGGACAGTGCCTGCAAAATCTCAAGATTCTCAACCAATATTGATTGATTGATTGATTGATTGCCCCAGCAATCCCACTACTGGGCATATACCCTGAGAAAACCATAATTCAAAAAGAGTCATGTACCACAGTGTTCACTGCAGCACTATTTACAATAGCCAGGACATGGAAGCAACCTAAGTGTCCATCAACAGATGAATGGATAAAGAAGATGTGGCACATATATACAATGGAATATTACTCGGCCATAAAAAGAAATGAAATTGAGTTATTTGTAGTGAGTGGATGGACCTAGAGTCTGTCATACAGAGTGAAGTAAGTCAGAAAGAGAAAAACAAATACCGTATGCTAACACATATATATGGAATCTAAAAAAAAAAAAAATGGTTCTGAAGAACCTAGGGGCAGGACAGGAATAAAGACACAGACATAGAGAATGAACTTGAGGACATGGGGAGGGGGAAAGGTAAGCTGTGATGAAGTGAGAGAGTGGCATGGACATATATATTCTACCAAATGTAAAATAGATAGCTAGTGGGAAGCAACCACATAGCACAGGGAGATCAGCTAGGTGCTTTGTGACCACCTAGAGGGGTGGGATAGGGAGGGTGGGAGGGAGACGCAAGAGGGAGGGGATATGGGGATATATGTATATGTATAGCTGATTCACTTTGTTATATAGCAGAAACTAACACACCATTGTAAAGCAGTTATACTCCAATAAAGATGTTAAAAAAAATCAACCAATATTTATTGAATGAATGAGTAAAGCAGCTGAGTGCTTAAAGAACTCTAAGGAGAAGGGATACTGCATTTGAACCAAATGGAGACTTGGTGACATAGAGAGAGTTCTTTCCAGGACACACAGCTGGTGAGGGGCGGGGATGGTGTGGAGGTGAGAGGGTAAGTTCTAGGTACAGGAAGTACCCGCGTTTACCTGCGAGGTGAGCTCCTGCCAGCCCTCGAGTTTGATCAGATCCTTCTCATTCGTTTTCTCAAACTACGTGACAGATGACGTTTATCAGCACTGTTCTGTGCAGCGTGTTTTAGACAGAAATAAACAGGATGGATACAGAGAGGGCACATGTATTTAATTGTGGATGACATAGCCTATTACGGGTCACTGATAGATTGGATCACAAAGTAAGGATTCAAACATAATTCAAAAACGATGGTCTGAAGCCAGGAGAGCTGACATTTCCAGGGATAAACGCAGACTCACTTATTCATTGACCGCCGTGGAGGGCACCTGGGTCTCAGGACTCACGCTCCCTCTTAGGGCTAGAGAGGAGCTGACGTCTGAGCTCAGTTGTCAAGAAACAAACCAGGTTTTTCAGCCGGAGAAGACGGGGTAAAGGTCTCAGGGAGAGAGAATGCGGGATGGGGTGACTTCGTGGAGGCACAGGACACGCCGTCTGCGGGGCTGGCAGTGCACCTGTTTGTGGCGTAAATGTGCCCTGAATGTCCCCACGTGCCAGGCGAGGGCTACATGCCAGGAACCAGCGCTGACACAGGAGGCCTCTCATTCAGGGGGTGGGCGTGTGCTAATCGCTACAAGGAAAGGAGCAGAGTAACGGCCATTTGAGGAGGTAACAGCGTGGACGGCACTGACATCAGACAGAGGGTGGGGGGTCCAGGAGGGCGGCCAGCGTCTGGGTTCCCGGGGCTGTCCCTGTTCCAGCCCCAAAAGCCCCGAGTCCCGGGACGGCCCAGTACAGCGGGCAGCTAGCAGGGAAGGCTTCTCAGAGGAGGTGACCGCCAGGCCCAGACGTCACGGGTGCCGTGGGTCAGATCCTCAAAGATCTGGGGCAGTTTTACGAGGACGGGTCGGTGAGTGGGAAGCCTTTAGGAGCATCTTCCACGCAATCCTTACGAAGTTTTACCTCCGTCCAAGCCCCAGCTCCACCCTGGGTGGACGGCAGTGGGCAGCCTGGCTGGACTCCGAGGGCGGCAGGGGACCAAGGGCTGCACCCGTCACTCTCCCCAGAGGCTCACAGCCACTCTGGCAGCGCGTCGGAGGCTCCTTCCCTACCCACCGCCCCTCCCCTCCGGCCCAAGCTCAGCACTGACACCCTGGGTACCACCCTCTGCTTTCCCGCAGGCCGATGCTGTCCCCATCCACCAGGCTGCATAGCTGCCCCACCCTGTCTCCCCCAAACGCCCTCTACACTGAGGGCCGCGGACCCTGAAAGGCTGGTCCTGGACCTGACAGAATCCCGGTAACCGGTTCTTATCATCGTCACCGAGACCGAGGGGAGCCCTCACCTAGATCCAGTAAACTGTAACCTGCCGGCACAGACCAAGCTGGCTTTAGTCATTTCTACAAAAACTCACACGTTCTCCAAGCATCACAGTAAGATGACCACAGGAGACCAAACAGGAAGATGTTTGCCCAGCTTACTTTTCAGGAACTTGGAGTCAGCTGTGTCCAGTTTAAGCTCCAGCCAGTGAAGACTGGTTAGGACCCCCGACCCTCCATCTGGGCCTGTGCGAGTGTCCACTGGTGACCTCTGACATCAGAGGACCCCAGACTTCACCCTCAGACCCTGCTAAGCCATCACTTTCAGGACATGCGTCCTGTGAAGAAGCCTGGAGCTTAGCTGCTTCCTGCTGAATGGCATTAGCTCACCTCTTTCTTATTTCCGGTCACCTTTCCCCAAGCTCCCTGCTTCTTTACCCCATCAACATCCCGAGATTTGTCACCCTTCTCCTCGCTTGGCGGCCTCATGAACAAACCCTGTCTCTGCTGCAAAGCTCGGCGTCTCAGCGTTTGGCTCCCGGGCGTCAGGCAAACGAACCCAGTTGGTAACATCGTGACTAAAAGGAGAAGCAACCGGAACACACGCCTGCTTAAGCACCTCCCAAAGCTTTCTCCTGCCTTCGTGAGGAAACCCAGTCTGGCACCTGCCTGCTCTGCTGCGCTCGCTATGGTTGCACTTACCTGGGCCTATGAGTCAGCAGGCGGCTCCCAGCCTGCTCGTTCCCAGCGAGTGTTAAGAGAAACGCGGCTGCTGAAACGCCGCACGAAGACCCCCAGGCGCAGAGGGGGACCAGCTCCCAAGCGAGGCCGGTCTAGAGGCTCGTCTACAAGAGAAGTTGGTCTCAAGAGGAGAAACTGACCCTATCGCTTTCCGGTGTCACTCACCAACAGGGAGCACTTTCTTTCTCACGCTCCCTCAGTGTTTGACTTAGTGTAGCTCAAACCCTAACGAGACAACGCCAGCATCTCAAAGGTTTGACACAAGCTTGTTAGCCACACGCGGCGTGACAAGGCGCCACACACCAGCAGCTTGAAGCACAAATGCGTTACCCCAGTTGTGGAGGTCTCCCGGGCTGACATCTAGGTGTCCGCAGGGCTGCTCTGTCCGGCGGACCCAGGGAGAGTCCATTGCCTGGCCTTTTCCAGCCTCTCGCGGCCCCCGGTGCTCCTCCTCCACTCTGCATGGCCTCAGCCCCCTCACATCCCCCGCTCTGGCTCTGACCCTCCTGCCCCCATCCTCCCCCGTAAGGACGCCCGTGGTCGCCGGGACCCCATCCACATCACCCAGAACAGTGTCCCCGTCTCAGGATCTTTAACTTGGTCACGTCAGCCAAGTCCCCTTTGCCACATCAGGTAACCTACCCACAGGTGCTGGGGTTAGGATAGGGCCCTCTCTAGGGGGTGTTTTTCTGCCGTTAACACCCCCCCAACATCCCACTGGGTGTCTCTTGCTGGTGGACTGTCCTCGCTGTGGCCACTGCTGGACCAGCTGCCCCTCGTGACACCTCTGGGGCCTCATATTCTCTTCTCAGCAGAGGAGAGGAGAGAAAAGAAGGGAAAATCTGTATGTGCACTTTTTTATGCTTTGAGACTAGAAATCAGGGGGTGGAGATGGGAGTGGTCCGCCCACTGCTACCCCTGCTGACCCACCAGCAACACCTCTGCTTCCTGCCCTCACAACCTTGTGGTCTGCTGGCCAAGAGGCCTTAGGTCCAGAGGGAGGGACGCATCCACCAGGAGACAGCACGGCTCCGCTGAACGGGCGGTTAAGTCACGGGGCTGGAAGGGGCCGAGGGCTGATGGGTGGGCTTCCCGCAGAAGCATCGGGCCTTGAAGACGTCATGCTCCAGCCACTCCTTCCAGGTGACCTCTGTCAAGGCCACACAGTCACAGCCATGGCCTGCAAAGCTCTGTGCCAAGGCCTGGCTGACCTGCCCGTGACACGTGATAAACGGTAGGGCCTGGGGTCCCCAGGCTTCACCATTTGTTTGCTCGCCTGGCCGTGGGCCTCACCTCCATCTGCTGTCATTGCCCCAAACCCTCCCGCACCTTCCGCCACAGAAGAGCAGCCGTGAGGTGAGCCCAGGGGGAAATGGGAGAAGCCATGTGGGGACTCTGTCTGCAGCTCTGTTTGGAGGCGGTCTTGTGGCCCCCGTTCACACAGACCCCTGGCCTGGGTCCAGGGGAACAGGGAGGGTGGGCACCTCCACTTCCAGGCCTGTCAGCGTCCAGACAGGCCCACAGTGGCTTCGCAAGCCCCTGCTCTTCCCTGAAGAGAAGTGCCCCTCCTGCTGCCCCCCTGGTCCCCACAGCTCCTGAGCCATTCCGAGTTGTCCTTGCTCAGGACGGGAGCCGAGGCCAGAGCTGGGGCGGCAGCTGGGCTAGCACGGGCTGGCTGGGCTCCAGAGGGGCTTCTGGAAAAAAGCTACACCCCTGGGATCTCTCCAGATAGAGACTCTGAGGCATCAGAATTCAGCCCCCGAAGTGGATTGTTCATCCAGGCAAGAGCAGCGGGAGAGGGGGTAGGGCCTGGGTGGAGGGGTCAGTGGTCAAGAGCCTGCACCTCCTTGTCAGTCAATCAGCTCTGAGCGTCCCCAGGCCAGATGGCCACTCTGCTGCCCCAGGGCTGAGCAGGCAGCATGCCCTTACTAGCTGGAGACCTTGGCTAAGCCACTGCGTCACTTCCTGTGTCCTTGATTTTAGAAAGGCCCCAGCAGCACCTGCTTCACACCTGTGCTGCTCGTGAGAGATGCACATGTGGACGGCTCATTACGGTGCCTGACAAAGGCCCAGCAAAGGGGCCGAGGGCAGCAGAGCCCGGACACGGCGCTGCCCTCAGGGTGCCACCTCAGGGAGCAGCCTGAGGACAGGCCCTGGGCCCCACGCTCCGGCCTGCACGCAGGAGAGGAACACACAGGACAAGAGGTGAATTGGGAGATGGGTCAGAACACGCGTGACATGGGCTGTATTTCTCATCCTTTTCTTGCACGAAGCCGCTGCTCTGCCAGGCACGACACAGCATTTCCATGGAAACCACTTGGTCAGCTGGGCCCCGTCTCGCTGACACTGCTGTGGAATCGTGCTGTCCTCCGGGCAACGGACTGGATTACCGAGTGGGGGGAAGACGGCACATTTGCAAGCTCACACCCGCCTCCCCGCCTGCACGCTTCTTTCTGGAGGCTGTAACTGAGCTGCTTTGTGGCTGCTTAACAAGGCCTGGGGGCCTGATGTTTTAAAGAAGGAAGAAAAGACGCCTTTAAGCTGTCAAGTGCTTGCTTCAAACAGGTCAGCAAGGAGGCAGAGGAAGGGGCCGGTGGTTATTAAGGAATCAAAGGCGGTGGGGGAAGAGCCGCCAGGGAAGGGCCCCTACCCACTGCCCACCGCCCAGGGCACAGAGGTGGCAGAGACCTCCTGAGCCCCACACGGCCCTGGATTGGCATGGCCTCACGCTGCCTCCTGGCCGCTCCCCGTCCACACCCCACACACACCACACACAGACACACCTCACATCCATCACACACACACCACATGACACACAACACAGTGTACACACACATACACACACACATACACACAGACACACAGACACACCTCACATCCATCCCACACACACCACACAGTGTACACACACATACACACACACATACACACAGACACACAGACACACCTCACATCCATCCCACACACACCACATGACACACAACACAGTGTACACACACATACACACACACACAGACACACCTCACATCCATCACACACACACCACATGACACACAACACAGTGTACACACACATACACACACACACAGACACACCTCACATCCATCACACACACACCACATGACACACAACACAGTGTACACACACATACACACACACAGACACACAGACACACAGACACACCTCACATCCATCCCACACACACCACACAGTGTACACACACACACACACACACACCTCACATCCATCCCACACACACCACACAGTGTACACACACACACACACAGCACACACCTCACATCCATCACACACACACGACACACACCACATGACACATACCACACACACGTGCACACACATGCATACACTACAAGTACACACACCACACACGTACACAAATACACACACCACACACACGTGCACACACATGCACACCACACACATGTACGCACATACACACACACCATCAAGCACCTAGCTTCATACAGTCGATCAACACATGCTGACCATCCCTATGAACCAACTTCATAGGAAGTGCCCTGCGGGGTGATGACGAGCGAGACACGGTCCTTACCCGCCACTCGGGGCACTTACCTCAATGACCTCATTAGATTTCACATCATCTCAAGAAGCACTCATTTCTCAATCAAGTTTCTGAAGAACCACAACCAGCAACTGAACAGCCTCCATCTCTTGAGCACCCACAGGTGCCCACCCCCGGCTTCCCGTAACCCCCAGGGGCAGCGAGCCCCTCACGCCCTCCTAGGTGGACCATTTCTGGGTCACAGGGGACCAGGGGACCAGCCAGGTAAGTGTCAGTGTCAGCCAGGAAATGCCAAAAACATGAGAGGAAAAACTCAAGAGTGAAGAATGAAAAGTGAGGGCGGAGACGCTGGAAAGATGCAAAGTGCTTCCAGAGAGAGGAACAGGTCTCCTCCATGGAAACTGATTCCCATCTGCCATCTGTTCAAACACACAAACGTTCCAGAGGGCGAGAGCCAGCTATCAAAATGGCTAATTACCTGTGAAAACGCACCCGTGTTCCTGGGGACAAGTGCACCTGCGTGTGCATCAGGTGTCCAGACAATCATCCTATCTCGCACCCATGGCGAGAGTAGAATTTAAGGCAGAAACGGTCAGCCTGTCTCGGGTTACAGGGATGTGTCCAGAAAGCGGGAGAGCAGTGGGGCCTGAGCTGGGGAAGAAGATTTGACCACCACGCAGGACGGAAGACCCGCTCTTCTGCCTCTTGTGTCCACGATGGGCAGCAAGTGCGTGGGAACCGAAAGCCCGACGTCGCGTGTCACCTGGAATGTCACAGTGGTTCAGGAGCCCCCAGGGGGAGGGGCCTCCTGCTAGTCTTTCCTGAGAGTAAAAGCCCCCGAGGGAAGAGGAGGGACCACCCTCCCTCCTCCATCTTCACCCCTCCAGCCACCAGCTGTGCACGTCCGAGGACGTCCAGGAGCTCCTGGGTTCACGACCACATGGTCAGCCCCCGGCCAGGACGTCAAGACAGAGAAACAAGGAAACCCAGGAATATCAGCGGACGCCACTCACAGGGAGGGGCAGGGAGGGCAGTCAGGGGTCAGCCTCCCGTGTGTCCTGGAGAAGACAACAACTCACCTGGGACCTCCACATGGGGCCGCTTGTAGTTCTCTGCCCACCTTAAAGGTGTTGTAAAGGAATAAAAACCGCTCTCGCATACTCCCGAAGAGGCTCTGGGAAGCCTGCTGAGCCCGGTTGCTGCCCTGTGAGACGGGCGTTTGAAGCTTCTCCATCATCACACACGGAGGAAGCGCACGGGGACGAGGAAGAGGTGAGGTCTTGGGGGAGCATCAGTCCCACCAGCCTTGGTCTGTTCTCCCGATGAGCTCACAGCCCTCTGTCCCCCGACGGGATGGCGCACAGATTTATCAGCCCCTTTTCCACAGGCCGGCTGACGTGAGAGGAAAGAGGTCTCGAGAGTGCAAAACTAGGGGTTTTTTAACCATAATTGATGCATAGATTCAATCCAACTCCAACAGAAACGCCAGCATTATTTGTGTAAATTAGCGGACTGATCCTAAAATGCTTACAGGGAGGCAACGGACTGGGAACAGCCCAGCTGAGCCCTGAGGACCACAGGGAGAACTAGAGCCTCACACCACCAGCCCTCGGGCCGCGTCAGAGGCTGTATTAACTGAGAGCGCTTGCTACTGACTCAAGAATAGGTAAACCGGCCAATGGAACAGAACATAAAATTCAGAAACAAGCCCAAGCATGGAGGGTTCCCGGATTTGTGACAAAAATAGCACCTCAGTGTTGGGAAGGAAGGACAGTCTTCAAAGAATTGTGCATAGACGGCACATATTTGTACACGTGTGTGTGTGTGTGTGTGTGTGACTTGCATCGTTGTGAATGCAGCAATCAATACAAGATGGACTGCAGAGGAAACAGGAGAGAGCTTCGTAACCTTGAAGTAGGCAATTTTCTTCCATAGGACACAAAAGGGACTAACCATAAAAGAAAGAAATTCAGAATTGATAAATTAGACACTATTAAAATAAAGCTTTGGGTAATGGCTGAGTAATCTGTAGCAGACTAATCATCCTGCCCAAAGAGTCAAAGCTCACTATCACGCACGTGCACACACACACACGCATGCACGCACGCACACGCACATGCACACGCACACGCACACACACACGCCCGTGAAGGCGCCCAGAGGGTTGCGGAGCCGGCAGGACCCCTGCAGGGAGGAACCGCATGGTTGAGGTCAGTGCCACTCCAGCTCTAGCCCTGGGCACCTCCTGCTTCACGCAGAACGTGGGGACCCCTGGGAGGTGTGCCCCCCGGTCCCTAGCATCCTGCACTCGGCAGGGGAGAAGCTCTGGCTGAAGTGTGTTTTAGACAATCTCTGCGAGGACGCTGGCTTACGAGCAGCCCCGAATGAGGAGCGTGGGTCTCGCTCCGGGGCTCAGGGCCTGTGTGCTGGGGCCCGGGAGCACGAAGGGGCTCCATGTGGGAGAGAGATTGCAGCTGCACCCCTTAGAAGGGAGCCGGGCTCCTCAGGCACAGAGCTCCCCCCCGGGACTCCCCGCTGTCCATGCAGGTGTCGCTGGGCCCCCTCACATCACCCTGCAGGGACTGGGGCCGTGGAGCTGGCACAGAAATGCTGACACCCTGGCGCCACCACTGCTGTGTCACACACTGTCCTCGGTCCCGAAGGGGTCGTGCGCCTTCCACCTCAGTCCCTGAAGCGGCCAGGTCCCGTGAAAGCTCAGACCATCCGCCGTCCTGGGCAGTTGTTGGGAAAAGAAGCAAGAGGGGTCTGAGGGCCTCCAGGGTCCACGGCCAGGACTCAAGCCCAGTCCCCGGGAAACTGGTAAAAAGCCATCTGCTAAACTCACCAGGAAATCAACGCCCCGCTAAGGAGAGGCTCAGCCACCGGGGAGCCGGTTCAAGGTCTCAAAGACAGATGCCCGGACGGCATGTTGATCCTTCCCAGATACCCCGAGACGCACGACTCTTCCAGAAGCACAGATGCAGGCTGGCCCGTCCAGCCTCTGAAGCAGGATTTTAGGTGTTTCCCTTATTCTCTTCTCATCTGTTTTCCTGCCAGTGAGTTGTCAACACGTCCTGAGCTCTCACTCTGCATCAGGTGCAAACCAGAGAAGCAGGTCCCGCCTCGACCCACAGAACCGTCACGACACAGAGATGCAGATGCTGCGGGGAGATGACGACATGCACAGAAAGGAACCACCACTCGGGGTCAGGGTCGGGGACCAGAGCGTCTGGGCAGCAAGCCGTGCCGCGGGGCTGGGGGCAGGGAGAGCTGTGGTGTCAATTCTGCTCTCAGGGGCCGTGGATTTGCTGCCAGCTGGTCAGCAGTCCCATTCTCGTCCCTGCTAAGTAATGAGGGTGACAGCGGGAAGTGACCGTCCTCCCCAAAAGCTTCTGTGCCAGACTCCTACTCTTCCCTCATCAGGCACTTCAGCCTCAGATAAGCTTGGCAGGACTGAGAGAGTAAAAGGAAACAGGGCAAAGTAAGCCAATAAAAAGAACAGAACAAGAAGAAGAAAACAGGAAACAAACACACTTCCTACAATCAGAGGTCATGGGGGATCTCGCGGAGGAATGAGGGCCAGGCGTGTGGAAGCTCTGTGGCCTTGGCGAACGAATTCCATTTCTGATTTATTCATTTCTAAATAATTCAGTGGGAAAAAGTGAGTGTCTGGAGCCTTTTGAGCTGATTTCCAGTGTCTTACTTTGTGTGAAATCATCCTGTCATGACAAAGGAGCGCTCGGTTCTCTTGCTAATTAAGGAGCTTGGGGTGGACTTGGCGTCACAGCATTGATAGGAGGTGTCACGTCCGTCGATGGCTGTTTCTTGCCCCCGAAGCTGTTTGTTTGTAGGTGTGTGTGTGTGTGAGTGAGCGTGAGAGTGTGGCTGACATGTGAGTGTGTCCAAGTGTGTGAGTGTGAGCGTGTGTCCCTCCCACCTCCCCCAGGCCCCTGGTGGCCCCGCACTGCCCGGTCCCTCCTCCGTCCCTTCCTCCCACCCAGGTCTCGCCCCCCGTCACTGACCTCTCCCCGTGCCCTGCGTGTCCCCTGTGACCCTCGTCCTGTTGGGAGGGGACCAGCCCGCAGCGTGAGCCTCATCCAGTCCCCCGGACGTCACGTGCCGGGCAGACCCCCAGGAGCCCCTGGACACAGGCAGGGAGGCCCTCACCCCACGAGTCCCTCGGTGAGAGAGAAAACAGAAGATAATCTAGGAGTGACGGAAGCGCCTTCCATTTACAAAGAGCTGTCAACCTCCTCAAGCTCTCCCGTTGCCCCTTATCCCGTCGTGCAGGGAGGTCGGTGCCTGCCCCTACCCAGCCCAGGGATTCCGCCGGCCCTGCCCTTTGCCCAGCCCTGCACCCCAGACCCAGACCTGGTGCCCCACAGGCCGAGTGGGAGCATGTTTGTGAAGCATCATCTCCACGGCTCTTCCTACCAAACCCTCAGCAACGCAGCAGGTTAATGCCCGGCGGTGCGCACAGAAACCTGGAGCCCAGGGAGGGGTGGTCCCAGCTCCGGGATGGCGGGGGAACGAGTGGAAAACAGGGGCAGAGGGAGTTGGTGCAGACGTGGTTGCTTGGGGAGCCTGGGAGGGGGCGGGTTTGCAGCTCCATCACAGAGCCAAGCCTCCTGCTCCAAGCGTCCTTAATTAGACCTCCAGGGAGCAGCGAGGGGAGAAAAGTGTTAGAATTTCTAATCTTGCTCTGCCAAGCATACTCCTGTTTATCTGAGGAAAACGGAGACACAGTGATTCACCCGAGCAAGGTGGGAGTGGGGGAACCGGCTCCCACCAGCGGAATGTTGGGTGAGGTTAGAAGCGGGGGAGGGGCGGGCAGAGGCCACTGGCCTCGAGCGGAATTCGGGCTCCCGGGCTCAGCACCCCGCCCCCCCATCACCACACCGTGCCTGGCGCAGAGCCTCAGCCATGAGCACGAGTAGCCCGACCAGGCGGTGTCACACACGCCGTTCCCCCAGCGCCTGCCGTGTGGAAATAACCTAACACGCGTGTGTGCAAACACGCCTGAGGGGTTAACAGAAGTCTTGTGTAAGAGGCCTTTGGAGCCCAAAGGGGCCAGTGCCTCTGAGACCAAACCGACCCTGGGGAGGCCCTCGGCAGCACCTGGGAAGCGCTGGACTGAAAAGAGCACCGCGCCCCGAGGGAGCTGGGCTCTCAGCTCAGCTTGGAGCCTTCGTTCCTTACAAGGGAGCCTCGGCCTGTCTTCACAGCCGGCTCCTCACCCCTGGACGAACGCCAATCCCGGCCCACGTGCAGGCTCCCGCTGGGTCCTCCCTTTGCCGCTGCAGCCGCGGACAGGCTTGCGAACACCCGAGAACTTCAGCCCCTCCACCTGTCGGGGGTGACCACGTCTCCTCCCCAGGTCACTGTGCTCAGCTGTCGGGAACAGTTGTGCCTACGTTTGTGGCACATCCGGAGCTTTGTGAACTCTGGGGGTTCCTTTCTGTCGCCAGATCCCGACACCCTTATTCCTGGCACAGGGAGCTTCTACTTGGTAGTGCAGCCTGTGACAGTGACGGTGACAAGCAGGCTCTGCGAGGGCAAGGTCCCCGCCCTGGTCACACACTACGCGGGGTGGAGCTGGGCTTTCTGAGTCTAGAGCCGGGAGGTCGGGCCCAGCAGCCCTTACAGTGTTCTCTAAGTGAGACGGTCCTCCAGATGGGAAATGAAAAATCGTCCTCATCCCGCTCTGGTCTCCCAAAGCCTGGAAATAGCAGCCCCTGGAGAAGGGACCCTCTGGCCGAGCAGTCGCCATGCCTGTGGAGGTTGATCCGAACTGCAGAGATAGTTCGAGTGTCGAATTTGGAAGAGGGGTCTCAGTCCTTGGGGCTGGAGGGGATACTGGCCCTGCCAGACCTCTCCCTCCCGAGCACAGAGGCCTCGGTGTGGCCAGGAGGGCGGTGGTTTGCCCAACTGGAAGGAAGGATGTCTTTGAACGATTCTCAGGACATTCGTTTTAGAAAAGAGCTGAGTCATGGTCCCCAGCAGGCCAGAAGGGGGCCCTGGGGGAACTGCAATGTGTGGAAGCGCAGAGGAAAGGAGGAGTCACAGCTCCATCATTTCATCCTCGGGGCCCGGACAGGCCCACGTGACATTCATCACCCTGTCCTAACGCCATAAAGAGGTGCAAGTCGCCCTCAGCAGAGACCCTCAGACCAGACCCCAGCGCTCACACACACACACGCATGCACATGCACACACACACACATGCATGCACACACACACACACGCATGCACACACACACACATACACACACGCATGCACATGCACACGCACCATCTGGTGCTCCACAAACACTGAACCGTGAGAGCAGAAGACACAGTGCAGAGGATTTTACAAAAGGGTTCAGGCTCCGCTCACATCCCACATGCCCCACGCGCTCCCTCTGGAGGTGAGGGCTCAGGACTGCCAGTCACAAGTTGGGGGGTACCCACCGTGCCTCACGGACCTGCTCTGCTCACGCCAGACCAGCCCCTGTCAGTCCAGCTCACCCAGCTCCACCCCCAGCGTGCACGCACACACACACACACACACACACACACACACACACACACACACACACACACACACACTCACACATCATTACTGTTGAGGGCTCAAGGAATGAAAACTCGTTTGGATCTTGATGGGGCCACAATCCCATTAGGAAGACAAATCTGATGACAAAATAAACCTAGAATAAAGTCAAATCAAAGTGTCTCCTGGATGACAAATTTGGGTTTTTTCACACCAGAGCGCACATCCTTCTGACTGAATGTGTCAGGGGGCCCAGGGACCAACCTCTAGGAGAAATGAAGTCTGGGGACCAACAGTATGAGACTCAAAGTCAGATTTCACGATGCACAGCCTTGGGCTTTGTGGCATCAACAAGTGGCATAAGAATCACATCCATGCACAGGGCTGTCCTGACAGCTAAATGATATAACACACAGACGGGGCATAGAAGAGGGCCTGGCGTGATGTGCCTCTCAAGTGCTGACTCTTACGACCGTCCACACACGTGCCTGCTCGAAAGTCTGGTGGTAGAAACTTGGGTCTCATTTCTTAGTGTTTTCCCCAAACCACCGGGAGCTAGCTGTGCTCAGGGAGCCACAGTGGCTTAGGGCCTCAAACCCCTCGGGTGGGCCAGGCTGGACGGCGGCCTCTCCCTCCTTTTGTTGACCTGAGGTGAGGAAACCTTGCCCAGCCTCAGCCCTCCAGGATCCTGAACAGCCCTGGAAGCTCAGGAACCCCCTGTCCTACAGACTGAGTGGAAACTCAAGCCTACAGGGAAGGTCCTGGACAGGAGAACCAGTCCCAGGGGAAGCCAGGCACCCCCCCCCCCTCCGGGGGGCTAAGGAGGGGAGCAGATGTGGGGCAACCCAAGGGTGCCAGCTCCGGGAT
Source organism: Balaenoptera physalus (assembly GCF_965194825.1). Classification (NCBI taxonomy): domain Eukaryota; kingdom Metazoa; phylum Chordata; class Mammalia; order Artiodactyla; family Balaenopteridae; genus Balaenoptera; species Balaenoptera physalus. Next base: position 1,120,491 of record NC_138889.1, read on the forward strand.
GGTGGGTAGGGGACCTGGAGCAGATCTGCCCAAGAAACGTGTGTCCTGGGTGTGACCCAGGGCCCAAGGCGTCCTGGGAGACCCTGCACCCCGTGCAAACTGTGGAGGACGCAGGGACAGCCCTGCCCATCGGGGCCCCATGCACATCCGGACTTGGTCCCCTCAGCTTCGAGGCCTGGGCGAGCGGCTTCACCTCTGCGGCTCTGTTTCCTCTGAAAAGGGCCCCAGGGCTGTGGGAGTGCTGAAGATTCTGTGTAAACAGAAGGAGGCAGGGGCAGGGGTCTCTGTGCTGGGGAGGCCTGGGAAGAGACCGCAGCCCAGGCCAGAGGAGCCCCATGCTCGGTTATGAGACTCCGGGGGGCTGAGCAGGGCCAGGAGGATCCGGAAGGAAGAGAGAGGAAGGGCCTCCAGTGACCGCCCGGGGAGGACAGACCCCGGTGGCTGGACGTCCTGCACAGGATGAAACGCGGGGTTGGGGGAGAGGCGGCCGGGCAGCTCCCGAGGAGGCCAGAGCCGCAGGGAGGGGAGGTCGGAGCCCGGGGATGCACAGCTCGCCGGGTCACCTGCAGGGCAGACCTGCCCACCCACCCCGACCCTGAGGGGTCCCATAACAGAGGGTGAGATGGCAGTGTCCCTCAACCCACCCCCATGTCCTTCCACAGCTCAGGGTGTCATCAGGACCATTACATCCTCGGGAAGAGCGACTCGGTTAAGTGACCTTTCCAAGGTCGCAGAGTGGACGGCTGAGCCGGCCTCTTCCTTCCTCGCGGGAGCCACCTGGGCAGCCGTGGGTGCACCTCCCGGTGGGGGGACACTCAAGGGTCCTCATCACTCACCCCCAGCAGCGGGTCCCCAGGAGGGGGCATCCCACAGGGACATTTGGTGGTGTCTGGAGGCAGTTTTGATCATCAGAACCCGGGGGTCGGGGCTCCTGGCAGCCGGTAAGCGTGGAGGTAGAAGTTCAGGGTGTCACTAGGTGTGCAGAACAGGGGCTACCCAGCCCCGAACGCTCACAGCACCAGGTCAGAAGGCTCTGACCACGGAGAAGCCGCGTCCTCCCCTGAAGAGTCTCCACCAGGATGGCTGCTTGAGCTCATGCTTCCTGCTTTTCAAGGGCCCCGTTCCCACAGTCCCTCCAGGAGCCGTTCCCGGGACCGACTGTTGCCGCTTTTCCCAAAGGGGAGAGGCAGGTACGGGGTGGGAAGCCTTGCTCCTTGTGCCCGCTCGCACCCCACCAGCCCAGGGAGTCAGCGGCCGAGAGGGTCCCCAGGTGGTCACCCCATGCTTCCCAGAGCAGACCAGACCGTGGGACACTTCCCGTCACGGGGCCCAGCCCTCTAACCACCCAGGGGACCCTCTCTGCCCGGCCAGCAGCCTCCTCACTCTTTTTCTTTCTGAGAAGACATCAATCATTCCCGAAAATCCAGACTTGGAAAATGAGTAATGCATGCTGGGTCAGGCTGAGTGACAGAGGACAGCAGCAGTGCTGGCGTGTGACAAAGCCGCAGTGACACCCTGACTGTAGGCCCATGTGGTTAGCAGGTTACCCAGCAAAAGCAGACAGTCTTGGCAGGATTAATCACCACCTGGAAAACAATTTCACACTAGAATAAACAGAAGAGTGAAATAATAAATGCATTGCATTGTCCAGTTCTTAACCTGGGCCTTGATGTAGATTAAAAACAAGTCAATTATTCTCAGCAATGACAGAAACTCATCTTTTTTAGCAAAATAAGATGAAGAGCTCTGGGGTGGAGAGCCGGCGATGTGAGTGAGGGACGCCGTCCCGGGATGATAAACATCTGACATTGAGCCTTCGCTCCGCCGCCGGCTTGCACGGGAGATGCCCCGGCTTGTCCCCATCTGAGAGTGGAGGAAGCAGAAGAGGAAAGCGTATCAGCTGCTAGGGAGCTGTTATAAAATACAGACGCAGAGCGTAAAAAGGCAGTTATTCTTCAATAAAGCATCCCATCTCTCTGGGGATTTAACTCCTGCTTTCACATCCTGTTCCGTGTCTCGTGGAGCAGGGGTTTGGGCTCCGCAAGGACCAGACCACAGACCAGGAAGATGCACTTGCTTCCCAAGACAAGGCTGGGCTGCTTTCACCATCGCCTGCTGGGATGTTAAACCACCCGAGAGGTGTTTAAAGAAAACGCTTTAATCTTAGAGTAAATGGGTTTTGTACCTGTAGATCCATGATGCAGACAAAGAGAAACCGTTTCACCTTTGATTCCGGGGTTTTAAGCTGTGGTGCTGACCGACGCGGGGCTTCTGGAGCCGCAGAGCACGTAGCTCATCGAGTTTCACTCCGGGCAGTGGAGGGTTTTGGAACAAACAGAATTGCTTTCGCTCAGATGATGGTGGCAGTGCTCCCTGAAGTGTAACAGTGTCCTGGAAAACCGCTGCGTGCCCTGACGCACCCCAGAGCCTGTGGCTCCCCCGCCCGGTAACCTGTGGCCCATGGAGTTGTTCTTTGCTCTCCGCCTGTGGGTTTGGGAGGGAGCAGGGAGCGCGACCGTCTGTTACAAGCTGCTGCTACCCAGCTACGTGGGGCCCCAGACGGGCAGCCGTGGACACAACTGCCCAGACATTTCAGATTCTCTTACGTGACTCATCACACACAGAAAATATACAAGGAAAAATATGCTGCGGGCTTGTCCAAAGCGCACGTTTGTGTGGACAGAGGTTATTTATTTGTTGGACCACAGGCTGAGTTCTGTGGGGAGCCAGAACCCCCGTTGCTCTCTGTTGCCCCCGGCCCCTCCGCACTGCTGTGCTTCCCGCGGCCACGTAATCCATAGTTAGTAAATAAATGAATAATCCTGCTCTGTTCATCACAGGAAAAGCTTTCTCCTCTCCCTGTCCTGCTTCCTTGTCCACCTCAAGCCCCGTCAGAGCCCCTAGAGCTGCCCAGTCCAGCGGGAGATGGTGGACCTCACCATCAACCTCACCCAGATCAGGGCCCACTGGGGTCTGGACCTCCTGAAGGACAGAGATCTGGGCTCTTGTCAAGCCCCCCGCCCCCGCCCAGGACGGGATGGAACTGAGACGGGGGGCGAGGCTGGGCGTGTGGCCCAGCAGTGAGAAGGCGGCCTGTCTGACGCCGCGGGTCCGCTCAGAGAGAGAAGAGAGAAGCCAAGAAACCCAGGAAGCTCAGAGGCGAGACCCTCTGGACCGTGAGCTGCATTGCTCTTCAGTCGCCACGTTTGTTCAACCTCTAAAACCCACATTAGCCTTGCCCGTTGGGCATCTCCGGCTCTGTGGACACGGAACCCCAGGCCTGCACGTGCGTGGCTGAGCCCAAGCCTTTACCAGAAGGGTTCCGTGAGCTAATAGGCCTCCAGCCCCAGGCCCAGGCGGCAGGCTCCTAGGGGCCCCTGGAGACAGCAAAGCCGCTGGGCTGCCCCGGTTCCGGTGAGCGGGCAGAACATGTGCTATGCGCAGAGGGGGCTGGGAAAGACTTTTTCCCCAAATATTTCCCTTGCAGGGTAACCCAGAAGCCGCCCACGCCTCGACCTTGCCTGCTGAATGACTGCATCCGTGTCACCAAGTGGGACCGCAAGCCAAGAGCGGCCTCCTGCTGGCGCGGAGCTTAGGAGAAACGCGTCTCCGGTGGGGACAGGAGCTGGAGAAGGAGAAACCCGGGCCCCGGAAAACCAAAGTCCCGGGCGTCCAGAACATGGTGACGGGAGGCAGAGCAAGGGGACGGGGCAGGAAAAGGGGCCGAGGGACCCCGACGAGCCCCATGTGCCGCGGTCCTCCAGGTTCCCCCTCCAGACCCCATCGGGGCCGTGGTGCCGGGAAGTCGGGACCGGGAAGTCGGGACCCTCGTGTGAGCCACTGCCTTCAGCCCAAGTGGGTCCCAGGTCAACGAACACGTCCCTCTCCCTCGTCTGCAGTGGGCAGCGAGTAAAGGCATGCAAATTAGTTATTCCTCATAAATAATAAGAATAAAACAATAGCGCACGTAAGGCTCTGCTGGGCCCGGGCTGGGGAAGAGCCCGGAAGCCGCAAATCTCGGAAGCCCGGATCTTTCACAGACTGGAAACACTGTGTTTACACGAGAGATGTGGAGAAGGACAAGGACCTGTGGGTCAAGAGCCGGTGGGGACGGAGCCCTGGTTTTCCCTGAGAGTCTGACCGGGGAGTCCAGAGGACCAGCCGCCTACCCCAGCCTCGGAGGAAAGCAGGGCACCATGGGTGCCCCAAGACTCTGAGAGGGGTGGCTCGTTCCAGGTCAAAAAACAGAGCTGGAAGCAGAGCCAGGCCCAAGGCTCTTAGCCCACGGCCTCCAGCCGCTGACAGAGAAGCCGAGGAAGGTCGGTGCTCCTCCAAACCAAGTCCCCACCCTCCGGCAGAGCCCCAGCCGGTCTGCGCCAGGCCTTGCCCGCACTCAGCTCCTCAGAGAGCATCCGGCCCTGACCCCCGTCCAGCCCCAAGCCCTGCCCCTGTGGACGGCCACCCGCCACCACCTGCCGGGAGCCACCCGGAGCAGGGACGCCATTTATCACTGTAAAGGGGTCCTCACGTTCAGATCTTCAGGCCTCTAATTTATTGGCCTCAAGGATGAGGGACCCGGAAATCATTACCGACTGGTCCTGTGAGGCCTTTTAGCATTCCCCCAGGCGCAGCCTCAGCTGACCCATCCGGGTTCGGTGGAGCTGCACCTCCTCCCCTCCTGGTCGGGCGGCTCCCGGGCTGCCCGTCTGTCCTGCATCCACCTGGCACTTGCCCGGAGCCTCCCCTCCCATCATCACGACCTGCTTCTCATCTCCGGCTCTCACAAACCCCCAGACAGAGGGTGGACGGCCCCCTGGAGGTGTCTCCTGTCCCCCTGAGCACAGCCCTCTGCCCTGAGCTCTCCCCGCACTGAGGGAAGGAGGTCCCCCTGTCCCAGCCGGGCCATGCACAAGTGGGAAAGTCCTCCGAGGCTGAGATGAGGACAGGAGATGGTCCCCGCGGTCCCGGGGCCCAGGGTCGGGCACTGTCTTGAGACAGGGGACCTCAGCAGCTGCCTCTGGTTGCCCTGGTGGGGTGGGGCAGAGCTTGGGTGCTGGCTGCTGGGACCTCAGTTTCTGCTGCTGAGGTGTCCCTGCCGGCCGTTACTCCACAACGGTGAGTCATGAGAGTTAAATCAAATATTACACATTTATACGTGATATGTCACCGAGTGTCACTCACAGGGACAAAGGAGGTCATGTGCACAGTTACCTGGATGTTCCCTGAGCAGCAGCCCTACCTGCCGGCACTCTCCTGTCGCTGAGAGGACCATCCCACACCCCGGGGCCAGGAGGCTCCGCCAGGGCTCATGTGACCACAGCCAAGCCAGTCACTCCTTAGCCAGGGGCTGTGAGCAGGGGCATACCTCCTGCTAGAGGTGGGGGTGGGCAGGGGGTGACGGACATTTTCACGTTCCGTCAGCCTGCGATCTCCCGTATGACAAGGGACCCCCAATTTTTCAAAGTAATAGAATCTTCTTTTGTAGTTTTTTTCCCATTTTGGGAGCCAGCCATCTAAGGATTAGAACATTAAAAAATAACTCCAGATAAGGGAATTTAGAAAGTCACCACAGGGAGAAGCACAGGCTCAGAAAAAAACAGAGGAGACATTTTTTTCAGCTCTGGCTGATCCCTGGCAAAGAGGCAGCCTTCAACCTTCAAAAAAAAAGAAAGGAAAGGAAAAAAAAGACAGAGGGGGAGAATCTGATTTCCAGATTTGCCACATTAAAAGAGTCAAGTGTCCAGTTTTCAACAACAGCAAATCACCAGGGAAACAAAGAAACAGGAAAGTAAGTCCCATTCAAACGAGCAGAATAAACTGAAAGAAGCCATCCCTGAGAAAGCCCAGACACTGGCACAACTAGGCAAATGCCTAAAAGCACGTTTATTTTTTATTTTTTAAATTGAGGCATATTGACATATAACATTACATTAGCTTCGGGTGAACAACATAGTGATTGGATATTTGTATATATTGTGAAATGATCACAAGAAGTCGAGTTAACATCTGTCCCCACAGTTACAAAGGTTTTTCCTTGCGATGAATACTTTTAAGATTTATTCTCTTAGCAACTTTCAAATAAGCAGTGCAGTATTATTAACCATAGTCACCATGTGGTATGTTGCATCTTCAGGACTTATTTTTTTTTATAACTGGAAATTGGACATTTTGACCCCTTTCACCCATCTTGCCCACCCCCATCCCTGGCCTCTGGGAACCACCAGTCTGTTCTCTGTGTCCACGGGCCCAGTTATGTTGCTGGTGTTGTTTAGTTCCAGGTAAAAGTGAGCTGAGATGGGATTTGTCTTTCTCTGTCTGACCTACTTCACCTAGCCCTCAAGGTCTATCCATGTCGTCACAGATGGTAAGATCACATTCATTTTTTATAAGTGAATAATATTCCATTGTATATGTATATACCACATTTCTTTATCCATTCAACCATTGATGGAAACTTAGGTTATTTCCATATCATGGTTATTGTAAATAATGCTTCAATGAACATGAAGGTGCATATGTCTCTTCAAATTACTGTTTTTGTTTTCTTCAGATACATACCCAGGAATGGAATAGCTGGATCATATGGTAGTTCTATTTTTAATTTTTAAAGGAACCTCCATCCTGTTTTCCATAGTGACTGCACCAAATTACATTCCCACCAACAGCGTCCAAGGGTTCCCTTTTCTCCACATCCTGGCCAGCATTTGTTATTTATGTTCTTTTTGATGATAGCTATTCGGACAAGTATGGGGTGATATCTCATTGTGGTTTTGATTCGCATTTCCCTGATGATTAGTGATGTTGAGCACCTTTTCATATACCTGTTGGCCATCTGTATGTCTTCTTTGGAAAAATGTCTGTTCAGGTCTTCTGGCTATTTTTTAATTGTTTTTTTGTTGTTGTTTTGATGTTGACTTGTACAAGTTCTTTTTATATTTTGGGTATTAACCCCTTATTTATGTATCATTTGCAAATATCTTCTCCCATTCAATAGGCTCCCTTTTCATTTTGTTGATGGTTTCCTCTGCTGTGCAGAAGCTTTTTACTTTGATTTTAGTTTAGTTTTTAGTAGTCCCATTTGTTTATTTTTGCTTTTAGTGTCAAATCTAAAAAAATTATTGTGTCAACACCTGTGTCAAGGATTTTACTGCCTATGTTGCACTATGTTTTCATCTAGGAGTTTTATGGTTTCAGGTCTTACATTCAAGTCTTTAATCCATTTTGAGTTAATTTTTATGTATGGTGTAAGATAGTCATCTAGTTTCCTTCTTTTGCATGTAGCTGTCCAGTTTTCCCAACACCATTTATTGGAGAGACTGTCCTTTCCCCATTTTATGTTCTTGGCTCTTTTGCCATAAATTAGTTGACCATATATGTGTGGGTTTATATCTGGGCTCTCAATTCTGTTTCATTGATCTATTGTGTCTGTTTGTATGTGAGTACCAAACTGTTTTGATTACTGTAGCTTTGTAGTATAGTCTGAGATCAAGAAGTGTGATGCCCCCAGCTTTGTTCTTCTTTCTCAAATTTGCTTTGGCTATTTGGGGTCTTTTGTGGTTCCATACAAATTTTAAACTGTTTTTTTAATATTTCTTTGAAAAAATGCCATTGAAATTTTCATAGGTATTGCATTGAATATGTAAATTGCTTTGAGTAGTACAAACATTTTAACAATATTCATTCTTCCAATCCATGAGCATGGAACATCTTTCCAATTATTTGCATCTTCTTCAATTTATTTTATCAAAGTCTTATAGTTTTCAGTGTACTGAAAACTTTACTTCCTTGGTTAAATTTATTCCTATGCATTTTATTCTTTTTGATGCAACTGTAAATGAGATTGTTTTCTTCATTCCTCTCTTTGATAGTTTGTTATTAGTGTACAGTAACACATTAATTTTTGTATATTGATTTTGTATTCTTCAAATTTACTGAATTTGTTTATTAGTTCTAAAAGTTTTTTGATGGAGTCTTTAGGGCTTTTTATATATAATATCATGTCATGTGCAAATACTGACAGTTTTACTTCTTCCTTTCCAATCTGGATTCCTCTTATTGCTTTTTCTTGCCTAACTGCTCTGGCTAGGGCTTCCAATATTATGTCGAGTAAAAGTGGTAAGTGTGGGCATCCTTATCTTGCTCCTGATCTTACAGGAAAAGCTTTCAGGGTTTCATCATTGAGTATGATGTTAGCCGTGGGCTTGTCATATTGGCCTTATCTTCACACTCTCCATCTGTCATGCTCCAGAGCACCAGTATTTCTCAGAGATGAACTCTTACACGTGTCCAGTAGCCCAGTTTTAGCAGTTGATGCCCAGAGACACCCCTGAATGCCTGGCTCTATTTGCCCAGGAGGCTTCCTTTCTGAGTCACACAGGATGGTAACAATCCCTGTGGTTCTTGGCAGGTTATACCCCCAGGGCACAGCACAAGCAGCAGAATGAAACACACCTTCAGGACTTCCTGGTGGTCCAGTGGTTAAGAATCCGCCTACCAATGCAGGGGACACAGTTTCAATCCCTGGTCTGGGAGGATCCCACATGCCATGGGGTGACTAAGCCCGTGCACCACAACTACTGACCCCGCACTCTACAGCCTGCAAGCCACAACTACTGAGCCCACATGTCACAATTACTGAAGCCCGCACACCCTAGAGCCCACACACTGCAACCACTGAGCCCATATGCCGCAAATACTGAAGCCCGCATGCTCTGGAGCCCACATGCCACAAGCTACTGAGGCCCACATGCCTAGAGGCCATGCTCCACAAGACAAGCCACCGGAATGAAAAGCCCGCATACCACCATGAAGAGTGGCCCCCACTCACTGCAACTAGAGAAAACCCACGTGCAGCAATGAAGACCCAGCACAGCCAGAAAAAAAGGGAAAAAAAAGAAAGAAAGAAACACACCTTCAGTCTTTCTGTGAAAGAGGCCTATTTGCTTATTTTGGAGCTTCAGCCTGGTTTGGGTTCAGACTTCAGGCTGGCACATCCAGAGGCTACAGAGCTGCTCTCAGGGAACATGCACCAGGGACCACCATCTTTGCACTCCCCCCTGCCTTGCTACAGTGCACTGGTATCTCCCAGAAAGGAGCTTATAATTAGTTTGGAGCCCTGATTTTTGTGACTGTCACACAGGAGACACCTCAGGTCACCTGGTCTGGTGGCCAGCAGGGCATACACTTGCAGTCCCACAGGACTGTATATATTTGCATACTCTAAGAGCTGCTGCCCAAGGGTCTGGCTTCCAATCAACCTGAATCTACGTGCTGACCAAGAAACCCCTCTTCAGGATACTGACAGCTCTTGGCACATCCTTAATACTGGGAGTTATTCAAAGTAAAATAGGTTGCTTGGGTAATGACAAAGGTTCCATAGACAACAAAGAACTGGGTCAATGTCGAAAGACAAGGTTCATCTCCTACATGAGGCCACTTTTTCAAGACTAGGGGAGGTGGCTGTTTCACCTAATTCATAGAAACCAACACAGATAGTCAAGCAAAATGAGGATACAAAAGAATACATTCCAAACAAAAGAACCAAATAAAACTTAAGAAAAAAATGTTTTTAATAAAACAGAGATAAGTAATTTACCTGATAAATAGTTCAAAGTAATTGTCATAAAGATGCTTACTGAACTGGGGAAAGAATGGATAATCACAATTAGAACATCAACAAGAAGATGAAAAAATAAGAAAGTACCAAATAGAACTCATAGAGCTGAAGAATATAATAACAGAACTGAAAAATACACTAGAGGGATTTAACAGCAGACTACATGAAGCAGAAGAAAGAATCAGTGAACTCAAAGACAGAGCAGTGGAATGCACCCAATCAAAACAGGAAAAAGAAAAAAGAATTTTTTAAAACAAAGATAGCTTAAGGGACTTTGGGGACATCAAAAGGACTAACATTCACATTATAGGGGTTCCAGAAGGAGAAGAGAGAATGAAAGGGGCAAAAAAAGTTATTTGAAGAAATAGGAAAGTTTAAAAACTTTCTTAACCTGGGGAAGGAAACAGACATCCAGATACAGGAAGCCCAGAGAGTTCCAAATAAGATAAACCCAAAGAGACCCACACCAAGGCACATTATAATTAAAATGTCAAAAGTTAGAGACAAGGAGAGAATCTTAAAAGCAGACTAATTTTACAAAATAGAGTAAAAATAAATTACCCATAAACATTGTATGTAAAATGCCAATCTATTTTGTTATTATTAGATTCAACAGGCATAAAATTAATCTCTCAAATTATTACAAAATCTCTGAGCACTTAGTCTTAATTTCTATACTTATTTTTTTTTTCACAGATTACTAACAAACAATTCATGGACCAGCATTAGTCCATGGACCAGACTTTGAAGGGCCCTGCTCTAAGTATTCAGTAATTAATCAATGCATCATCATTAAATTATTTATTGTGTGCCTACTGTGTGTCAGGTCATAAATCAAACACATAAAATTGTACTCGCTTACATGAAGCCACTAGTCTGTGAGGAAGGATGTTAAGCAAAGCAATGGCCATAGATTAACATGTAATCAAAATGGTCGTAAAAACTGCTGTGATTGTAAATTGTATCTGTCGACTCAACTGGCTTAGGGATGCCCAGATAACTGGTGAAATGTTATTTAAACGTGTGTCTGTTAGGGTGTTTGCAGCTGAGATTAGCCTGTGATGCAGCTGACTGAGTAGACTGTCCTCCCCAATGTGAGTGGGCATCACCCCATCCATCCAGGGCCTGAACAGAACAAAAGGGTGGAAGAGGAATTCGCCTCTTTTTCTGCTTCTCTGCTGAGCAGGCACATGTCATCTTGTCTCCTGACTGAGAACTGGGATTCATATCACTCCCTGGTCCTCAGGGTTTTGACTCAGATGGAGTTCAGCTTCCCCTGCTTGCAGACGGCAGGGCATGGGACTTGCCAGTGTCCATAACAACATCAGCTAATTCCTCATCATAAATATCCTTTTATATCCTATCGTTCCTGTTTTTCTGGAAAAGGCTGCCTATTACAGCTGTGAAGGAAAAGTACAGTTAAATCCAAACGCCTGTGTGACTCAGACTTAGGGGACCTGGAGTGGTGATCTGTGAAAGCTCTCCAGAGGAATCAACATTTCTCTGAGCCAAAGAAGGAGTTGGACCAACCAACCAAGGTAAAGGGGAAGAGGAAAGCCTTTGAGGCAGAGGGAACAGCATATGCAAAAACCCAGGACCAGTGGGAAAGCCATTTGTGGCACGCCACAGGGGAGGAAGACAAGGTTAGAGGGGCTGACGGGTCAGACCACCCAGAGGCTTTCAGGGACATTCACAACTTTGGGCAGCCTGGGTGCCAGTTGGGGAGCGAGGTGCACAGGTGAAGCTGGCTCCTGCCCTTTGACCGCATGGCCAGGCAGGTGGAGGTGTAACCATGGACACTCTGCAGGGGACAGGGTGTCCACGGAAGCCAGGAGGCAGCCTGAGAACAGAACCAAAGAAAAACACTCCAAGTGGAGGAGAAAGGTTCTGGGAGGGATAATGGGGGAGCACAGGGTCTGGAACCCCAGAATCCTCAGGCTGCAAGGATTGTCCATCAATTCATCCAGGGCGCTGGGTACGCTCAATGCCATTGGCACTTCAGGGCAGCCACTGGGCATTTTCGAAGTCTGAGAGTCAGTTGGGAACTATGGTCTGGAGTAGCAGCAGGAGACCAGCTCAGAGAGTGTAAGGCAACTTCTCATCTCCACATCGGGGGTCCCCCGCCCCCTACCCAGGGAGAAGGAGGAGGCCACCGGACCCTCCCCGGGGGGACCCTGGCTGACTGCACCTGCACTGGTTTCTCTCTCCGGAGAGCCACCCTCACGAGCACTTTCCATGGATCGAGTGTGTGTTTGGTTGACCCCTCACTGCCACGCGGTAGGGAAGGAATCACCCCCGTTTTGCAGATGAAGAATCCAGTTTCAGGGGCGTTAGATGCCCAGCCAGTGGCCACAAAGCCACGGGTGACGACAACATGAGGAGAGGCCGGCGCTGGGCTCCAGAACCACCGTGCGTCCGTGGGCCTCGGACAGTGGCAACGATAGAAAACACCGCACCGCTGGGGAGGACTGAAGGACACTCGTGTCTGAAAAGAGGAAGCCAGGTTGTTCTGTTCTTCATGCAAATGTCCACCTACAGCTGGAGGTGAGAAGTGTCTGTGCTCCTTCTCTCTTTTTATCCAACTTCAAAGAGTCACTGAAGGATTTAGCTCAGGGTCCCTGAGGGCAAACACACCATTAGCGGGGAGCACGACCCCAGAGCTTTTTGGTGTGTTTGCGTTTGAGGTATTTTTATTTTTTTCCTTTTCGAAGCAAAAATAATTTCTGGTTTTTCATCTAAGCTCATCCGCTGCCAGCTCCTCCAGGGCTGATATTCAGCTCTGTTAAAAACGCAGCTTCCCTCTGTCCTCAGGGTCCTGCAGACTTGGGGAAAGTGGGCGGGGGACGGGGGGCGATGCCAGTCCGGGCAGCAGCGAACACCATCCCAGATGCTTCCGTTCTGTCTGCGTGGACCCTGCTCGTGGTGTCAGCTGACTCTTTGCAGGGTGTGGTTCTGGTGTGCGCCGTGTGTGAGACAGACAGAGAAAGGAAGGACTTTCTGTCCTTTCAATGAGCCAGTCCAGGGAGCTGGGAGAATGTTCCTGGTGACCCCAAATGAAATCACACGAAGTATGCTTATCTTCTTTCCTCCAGAATCTTCTTTGTTTGGGCGTTTTAACCATCCCATCTTCTTTTGTGACCACAAATGAAATGCCTCCATCTCTACCACCTGTCATGCTGCAGTTTGAACCATTAGTGTATCTTTCCCACGCGTGTTTGCCCCCACCCGCTTAGCCCTAAGCCTTTAGCCTCCATGGACACGCCGCATGACACAGGGATGCAATCGATGACGTTATCTGAACCAGCCCTGAACCCTCTTTGCCGATGAGAAAACTGGGGCAGGAATCCTGGAAGTCCAGCTCTGCCGGTGCCGGACCTAACGCCCTGTCCCTGCGTCACGGTCCCGGAAGACTGCAGGTGACAGAACTGACCAGGGCCGAAGGGGAGGCTGGACAGACGGAAAAGGCCCTGCACGCCGAGGGGCCACAGCCAAAACGCGGAGGGAAGGGTGGAGCCTAGTCACGCCCCGCCCCCCAATGCCGCACCCCTCCCCCACAGAGATGCCCTGTGCGTTCCCATAGCAACGCACAGAGCTGGGGGTGGGATGATCGCCATCTGTTTGGAGTGTAGCCAGGGTTTATACTGAAAATACCAAACACCCTGCAGAGACTTTGTCCTCGGGTAGGGCTTGTGATTTGCCGGATGCAGCAGTCAGATCAGGGCGCTGCGCTCTGGTCTCAGTCGGCCCCGACCCCCTGCTCTGGATGCGCTGGGCAGCCGGCAGCCGAGCCCCAGCCCCTGTGAGGAATCAGGACTTTCCGCCCCCCCTTTACACCCCACTCCACAGCCCACGTTGCACCTGGCACAGTGTAGGGCCCAGTGGTGCCCAGCAGGTGCTCCTTGCCCGCTGGCTCCACCCGTCCTCACCTCTGTCCCCACAGATGCTCAGCCCATCCCCACCTGTCTTGCTTCCCAGGGGTCGGCCCCTCCAGTGACGCCAGCCTGGCCCAGCTGTGGCGCTCATGGGGCTCGCGGCTGTGACGGCATCAGCCCTCAGCATGGCGTTCAGGGGTGCCGGTGCCGTGATGGAGGTGGTCCTGGCCACGTGGGAGGGAAGAGCGGGCCGGCATGAGGCAGAGGACCCTGGGGGAGGGGAGGAGGGTGTGCTGAGCCTCTGGAATCACACGACAGAGCTTCTTCTACCTCCCCAGCTCTCCCAGCCTCCCAAGGGGCTGAGACCTGGCACCAGCGAGAAAACACCGCCGCCCCAGCTCTCGGTCCCTCCGAGTTCGGTCGTGGAGGAGGCGTCTCTGAGCCGCCATGTAGTCCGATCATCTTGCTGAAGCTATTGGAAAGCAGCATCACGCGGAGTCAACACCCGCGTCCACTTCCATGTGCTCGCTTACCTCGAGCAAAGCGCGAAGCCACGTACTGAGCACGCCCCGCTGCATCCCCTCAGGACCCACTTAGTAAGGACGGCGTGGGGGCTGGAAGGCAGCTCAGCCTCGGTGGTCTCCCCTGGGCCCCGGCACCAGCTCCAGCTCTCAGCTGGCCCAGCTGGAGGGGGGTCCAGGCCCCCATCAGTGCCTGGTGTCAGCTCAACACGCCTCCAGGGAGGAGGGACAGTAAAGGGCACCCCGGGGGCCCCAAAGCAGAGCAGCATCCAGACTCAGAAGGGCTGACACCGCAATTCCCATAAATTCACAAGAAATCATATAATGGCTTAAAACGGTGACGCCTCCTGGGCTCGGCCCAGAGCTGTAACCACGTCATGCGCTCTGCCAGGGCCATCAGCCCAGCGGTGTGAAGCCTGGGCTACTGACAGGTGACAGCCCTGTCCACCCTGGAGTCTGAATGGAGCCTCTGCCTCCCCGGGAAGCCTGTCCTCCCTGGAGCCTCTGCGATGGCTTTGCTCCCAGGCACATTGCAAACTTGCAAACTACCAAGGGTATGCTGGCCTGCTCACGTTTAGTTTCCTCCAGGACAGCACGCAGAGGAGACTGATAAAGCCAGAGGAACCCTGGGTGCCTGTCACCACAGCAGACTCGTCGGGTCCTCGCAATCACCTCAGGATGTAAGCGACACAACCTCGTGTCACACGAGTGAGTGTAGGTTCACGCGATCCCGTAATCCCCCCGAGGCCTCGCGGCTGGCGAGACAATGCTGTGAGCGGGACGCAGGTCCGTCAAAAGGTTTTCTGTCCACGTGTTTGGCCCCCATGGTGACATGTCAGTGTGACATGGTGACACACTGAGGTACTGACTTGTCTGTGTTCCTAATGTCTTCTGTCCCCCATCCCACCTGCCTATTCGGGCAGTCAGGCCCTTTCGTGGTTGTTCCATCGCTGGCATTTTTCCCAAGAAGGAAAGCGAAACCAGACAGTCACGAGGCACCATTCCTACCATTGTTAAAGCTGCGCTAATCAAAAGAGTGATATTTAAGAGAGTGAGGCGTGGGGGAGGGATGACTGAGCCATGCAAAGAGACGGGGAGCCCTGGCGGGGACGGCCCACCAGCTTCCTGCAGGGCCCAGCCGTCGACGACATGTCCGGGGTCTCCAGCCCGACAGAGACCCCAGGCCCCCAGACCTGAAGGTGCCACATGGACTGAGCCAGCCGGGCACCTCCTGCCGTGGTGGGACTCCCAGCTGGCTGCTTTGCCCACAGCACTAATTCCAGCTGCCGTCTCTGTTCTGCTGATCTAACTCCCATGCTGTCAAAGCTAATAAATAAGAAAATGAAAATGATAATTTCTTCAGGAACTAAGGGACTCCTTTCTTCCCTCAGTATTTCTTGTACTCAGAATAAATAATTTTAGGAGACTTTCAATCGCTCAAAGAAATATTACTTTACTTTATCCTTACAACAAACTTGTCAAGGAGGCAAGATGCACACACTACCCTATTTTGCTGAGGAAGTTCCAAAGTGCATGGGGAGGACCTCATTCTACGCACCCTCCCGGGCTTCCCTGTGAACACCCACCATCCACGCAGAGAAAGTGTCTTCCTGGTGCAGGAAAACAACCCGAGGTCACTCGGGAATTCTATTCACAGTAATTTCTTTTGGTAACTCAATGAAGTATTTTCTCAGCAGTGTCAAGGGTGCAGCCCCGAGGTGTTCTTGAGAGCTGGTCTGGGCTTGGAAAGAAGCCCCAGAGAAGGCAGACGAAGGGAACTGCTGTTTTCTGTCCCCCCTCCATCACCCTCTGCCTCCCCCCCGCCGCCCAGAGCCGCTCACGGCCCTGACCGGCTCCTGAGACCATGACCCAGCGGGCTGGGGACAAGTCCTCTCCCCGGGGGAGCAGCGGCGAGGCAGGCTGCCCATTAACCCCCGATGAGAGGCTGCCTGACCACGGAGGACACGTTAAGGAGCCTGAGCAGATCCGGGCGACACCCGAGCAGCGGGAGAGCGACGAGGTGCCTGTGTCAGTGCACGTGGCCGGGGCAGCCGGGTCACTAGAGTGCAGACCTCCGTCGGGGATCCCCTCTCCCTGGGGAGGGCGTGGTGACTGGCGGGGGAGGGGTGGAGGGAGGGGGTGGGGGAGGCTGTGGGAGCTGCAGGGGGGACGTCCGCACGCTTGGCTCCGCTAGCAGGTCTACACTTGCAGGCATGGACTTGACCGCACTGCCTCTGATGCCTGATCTGTCTTGGGAAGAGTAGGAGTAGATGATGCATTTCTTGTCCCAATGATGAATCTCCAGGAAATAAATTTAGCTGCGTCCCTGGAGAATTTATTCTAGTGGCTCTTAAAGAGCAGAAATCCCCACCAAGTGCACGTCCGGGAATGCAGATCGCACTCAGAATAGATGAAGCATCTGCCTGGCTCTCGGTGTTACACACATTCACGTGTGTCTGGACTTGCTCCTTGTAGCTCATCTGCCAGAGGCGGTGTGCACTGACAGAACCTGCTTGTATAAGCACGTCTCTGCACACGTGGCACGTCTGGTTTGCATTCCGTGTGGAGAATATAGCAGGTGTGCACAGCAGGAACACCTGGTCAGAGGTGGGGCAGGAGCCTGGGGGGCAGTGAGCCTTGGGCTGGGGTCCAGCGAGCACTCCGTGCTGGGCACCACTCCCACCGGGCAGCTTCAGACAGCCCTGCGGCCGCGGGACCCCAGTTTCACTGACAGGAAAACGCTGAGATGCGCGTCAGCGGTGGAACAGACACACGTGGTGTTTGCACCAAAGGGCACTAACGGCGAAGAGCAGGGCCACCCAGAGCCTCACGCGACGTGTGACCGCAGCTCACGGACGCAGCCTCAGGAGGTCGGCCAGACGTGCGCAGGTGACTCGCGTAAACGACGAGACGAGCAAAGCCCGGGCCCACTGGCCCTGCTGGTCACCCCTGACGGGGCCACGGGGGGCTCTGCCGGGTGGCCAGCCACTCCGGTGTCTTGGTCTGAGTGCTGATGACGTGGTGTGTTCAATTTAGGAAAACTGGCCAGGCTGGACCTCTGCTGGATGTACTTTTCTGTGCTTACGGCATAAATACTTCAATTAAACGTCAGGAAACGTGCAAGAGGGGAGAATGCAGGGAGAGAAGCGTAAACTGAGTGACCTCCGGGGTTTCTCGCGGCTCCCAGGGGCCGCGTCCTGCTTTGCTCATCGTCACAGCTTTTAGCTCCTTTTCCTCTTTGTGCTTCCTTTCCACCCCGTGGCTGCATTTGCATCAGTAATAGAGATGCAAGGGTGGATTGGGCAGAATCAAGGGGGATTTGGTGCCTTCGCTTGGCTTCTCAGAGCAGCTCTGAGCTCAGAGGGAAAGGGGCCGGCGGTGGGTTTCCACCAGCTGGTTTAATCTGTAAATGTCAGCGGTTGTCACTCCTCATTCTTAGAAGATGGGTCTAAGTCTAAGCCTTATCTCTGGGCAGAAAAATTGAAACTGCTCTAGCATTTGGGAGTTTGTGGAAATCATTAAAAGTAAAAAGCAATTTTTACTTTCCGTGAACAGATATGATAAACTCTCTGTGTTCTCCTTCCCTTCTTGATTTTGATGCCCTTACATCCGTGGAGAGCACCGGGCACGTTGCCCGTGATTCTGAGGTGCTCTTTGAAGGTGTTGGCCGCGTTGGGTGCGGGTGTACACAGCTCTCGTTGTGCAGCAGTGACCCAGGGCCGGCAGCTAATGAATACAGACACGTTCTGCACTGGGAGTGTTGATTCCTCTTCACTCTCTCGTCTGAACCCTGAAGCGTTCGGTTCGCATTTGATGGAGAATAAAAGGCAAGTCAGCCTGAGTCGAGTGTCCCTCAAAGTTAGGGCGCTAACCTGGGTGGTGGGTTAGCGACCTGGCAGGGAGGCAATGAGTCAGGGGTGCCGAGATCAAGGTGAAACATCCGGTTCCAGGTCAGGCTGAGGCCGAGGGCCAGACGTCTGGCTGGCCGATGAGCCTGGCACCTGCCATTTAGGCCGAGTAGGTGGTTCAAAGCCTGGGGTGGCTTTGCGGAACCCGAAGGCGAGTAGGGCAGACAGGAGGGTTGACGAGAAGGAGGGGCAGAAAGGAAACTGTCTTGCGCGGGGCCCCGCCCGACACGAGGGGCTGGAGGACGGGCGCGGGGGGTGGAGAACAGGGGCCAGAGGGCCGACCACACAGAAGACCGTCCAACCTTTCCCAGGGGCGGGTCTGTCCCCTCTGCCCGTCCACGCACGTCTAACTCCACAACCTGTCGACGAAGGGCACAGCTGTGAGGCACCTCAGGCGCTGCGGACAGAGCAGCGTGTGTGTGGCAGGGCCTGCAGGGCGGGGGCCCCACAGGGCACCGGGTCCAGGCGTGTCCCCAGGTGAGCACAGGAGCGGGAGGGCGCTGCTGCGGCGGGCGTGTGTGAGACGCTTTGATGATGGACTCCGTTCACTCAATGGTAGTACATGTATATCTTTGAGAAAATTTAGCCTCTCGTGTCTGGTTCCTCATCTGGACAAAGGGGGGATAATGGCAGTGTTTCCTTTAGGTTTGTCGTGGTGATACATTAGATCCTAGGTGCGATTGCCAAGAAGAAGCTTCATCAGTTTTAGCTTTTTTTTTTTTTTTTTAAAGAGAAAGGAATAGTTCTTTATGTTATTAGGAGGAAGAAGATAAATGAAATGCAAAAATGTCGTTTCTTTGAGGTTTTCCATTTCTAAATTGGGTGTGAAGGGAGCCAGTAGCCTTACTCTAAGAATGAGGGGCCCTCTGAGAGTCTGAATAAAATGTAAAAGATAGAAAAGTCAGCAGAGAGTGTGGTGGAGGGAGCGTACTGGGCAAGTGCTGAGGTAGGTGGTCACCCCCTCCCACAGTGACACTTTTCTTCAGCAAAGCTCTGTCACACCTGCGTCAGGAAGATTGGCCCTTCCAGTGCGAGAGTTTAGGAGAATACCTACAGAGAAGTGAGAAGAATGAACTTGTATTTAAGGATTAATTATAATAATGGCCCGTGGATTTGAGATAGGAAAGAAGAGGGGCACCCAAGGCCCTGGATGGATCGAGCAGTGGTGAAGGTGAGATTTAACAAAGGTAAAGGATGGACCCAGGGCGCTGGAGCAAGGATGCCAGCAGGATGAAAGCTGAGGCCAAAGAGGGTGATCTGGACTCATTTCCACAAGGTTCTCAAGGATGGCAAGTTCCCGGGGAAGACTGCACAGTTGTAACCTCTAGGGAGGTTACAGTCTGAGAGGCTTGGGTGGGTGGCAAGGCCTCCGAGGAGGACAGAGGGTTGGGGGGAGACAGAATGTGAGGAGGAGTGGGCGTCTTCTGTGAAACGAGGGAGAGACCAGATGTCAGTGGACGACAGCACGAAGGCCGGGAGCAGGACATCTGAATGTCCAGTGGGGGAGCCTTAGAGGGTCAGCAGTGTGTGTGTGCGTGTATGCATGTGCATGTGCATTTGTGTGCATGTGTGTGTATGTGTGTGCATGTGCATTTGTGTGCATGTGTGTGTGTATGTGTGTGCATGTGCATTTGTGTGCGTGTGTGCATGTGTGTGCGTGTTTGCGTGTGCATGTGCATTTGTGTGCGTGTGTGTGCGTGTATGTGTGTGCATTTGTGTGCGTGTTTGCGTGTGCATGTGCATTTGTGTGCGTGTGTGCATGTGCGCATGTGTGCGTGTATGTGCATGTGTGCATGGACTGGGGGGAGGTGGGTGTCTCACTCACGGCGGGCACGATAGCCCCCTCCCTTTCCCACCGTGCCCAGCCTCTGCCTATCCTACACAGGCTCATTTGTGCTTTGTGTTTATTGCACTTTATATGCAAGTTTCACAATAACTTCAGGAAACATTCTCAATTAATAAAATGCAAATATATTCAGCTCACTGTCGCATTTTACAAATATAATTTTCCCATTGATGTTTAATTGCCTTAAAATTCTTTCAAGGTTAAAAGGGAACTATCTCTTGAACATTAGTTATTAAATTATGTAACACCAATTAATTTGCTGAATTGATTTGAGCTTTATGACATTTGTGATTGATTGTTTGAAAGCAAACTTCTAATTATCAAGGGATCAGATATTATCACCTAAAAATTCCTCTGAGAGTAGCAGAAAGCTGGTCTGTCATTTTGAAGGTTCTCGTTCCTTGTGACCAGTGACTTGAGCCCCAAAGTGGGATCAACCAAAGGAAACATTTTCCTAGGTTGAGGGTTCTGAGAAGCCCGGACTCTACTGCTGGTTTTCCACTGTCTGTTACCGCCAGCTGTTCTCCAGTAAAACAACAGCACCTAGAAGTAGCCATGAGCTCTCTTTGTGCAAAGAACTACTATTTTCTCCATATGTCCTACACCTGAAATAAAACACCCTTCCACTGGTGTTTTACACCACCTGATTTCACCACCTGTGAGATTTTGACATCTGGACCATCACCTGGTGCCAGGGGCCAATTGTGATCCTCCTACAACCAGTGATGGGTCCTCATGGCCAACAGGGTGGTGAGCGGTCCAGTTCTAAAGTCCTATCTCCTGCCTTCTCAGGACTCTGAGTACCAACCACCACTGTTTAGGTTCCCCAATAGCAGAATCTGAGCCAGGCTTGGAGTGCAGGTGTTTATCAGGGATCCGTATACGTGGAAGGAGGGGAGGATGCAAAACTGGGCAAGGGAAGAGCACTGCGGCTCCGCCCAGCCTTGGACCCACCTGGGGGCCCTGGAAGGAACATTGCTGTTCAGAGTCATCTCACGATGTGTCTTACGTCACTGGAGGTGGACTTCCCCAGGAAAGGGTATGACCTAGAGCCAGGTGGCCCTCAGCTGAGGCACACCCTGAGGGAGCTGAGAGATGGAGGTGGCCTGCTGACCTCACTGTAGCTCAATACTGATTGCTGCTGAAGAGAGATCTGGGCAGTGCGTGTCCATGTCCACCCCTACAGTACCGATGATTAAGGATGATATATGCAAACAACCCAGCAGATTACAGGTGTCTGGTAAATAGTAGTTAATGTTCTAATTATTTAATTTTATAATGGGCATCCTTTTGAAAAACAGAGTAGGCAATAGTGTTACAATGACAAAGATCAGAGAAGGGTATCCTTCCTCTGTAGGGACCCCCAACAGTGAGTTCTGCAGTCAGAAGCACAGGAGAGATGGGGACACTCCTGACTGTGTGGGTGGACATCTTCTTCCTAGTTACAGAAGAAGATTCCTGGGTTCAGGGTAGCAGGGTGACTTGCCCAAAGGCATGTATTGGAAAGTATAGAGTCCAAATTGGAACCCAGGTTTTCTGTCTCCAAAGACACCAGTGTTTGTTCTCTGCTGCCACTTAAAACAATAAAAGCCATATGAAAAGGTGTATTTTTACCTGTGTGGTAGCAATATTTTTTTAGCAACATAAACTTTATCTTTTTTCTGCAGAAGTCACTAGCTCCATTTTCCAGGAAGTTCAGGACAGACTAAAAGCACCTTGATTTCCTGCTGCTAATGCTTTAGACTCCAGAGTGAAGGACCAGAGAGGTGTCCTCCAAAGCGGGGGTCCCCAATCACCGGGCCACAGATCGATACCGGTCCGTGGCCTGTTACGAACCAGGCTGCACGGCAGGAGGTGAGCGGCAGGTGAGCAAGGGAAGCTTCATCTGTATTTATAGCCGCTCGCCATCACTCACATTATCGCCTGAGCTCCGCCTCCTGTCAGCAGTATGGTGAGTTGTATAATTATTTCATTATGTTTTACAATGTAATAATAATAGAAATAAAGTGCACAATACATGTAATGTGCTTGAATCATCCCGAAACCATCCCCGTCCCCATCCGTGGAAAAATTGTCTTCCACGAAACCAGTCCCTGGTGCCAAAAAGGTTGGGAACCACTGCTCCAAAGGGCATCAAGGGCTTTCTTTGGGAGGAAACAAGGGAGAGGTGTCGGTGACAGAGAGAATAAAAGCAGAGGCGTTTGAAGCTGGGGAGACAGGAAAGAAAGGTAACAGGAGGGGATAGCCGACTCCCAGGCTCCCCCAGAACAGGGAAGTCCAGGCCGCTGCCCGGAGAAGCTGGCAATGAACACATGGGTGGCCGAGGGTTGGAGGGCAGTGTCTTAGGGGGTGAACCGTACATCACCAGCACCCCAGGATGAGGCCAGTTACAGTCTTTGATCCAGGTGAGTCAGAATGCGATCCTGGGAGACGTGAGGCTGAGTGTAGTGCCTGCATTTGGGCAGGACTGAGCCCGGGGGGCAGTTCCAGTGGACACACTGTTGCCTTTGAATCAGTGCAGCTCAGAACAGGGCTTTTACAAAAAGGCATGAAATAAACATAATTATTTATTAGTCATAATCTTAATTAAAAGCCGCCAAATCTTAGGCAAACACTAGCAAATAACATATTTTGAAATTACGAGAAATTTATATTTAAATTTATATTAAACTTAAATTTCTGTTTAAATTATGGAAATTTATATTTTAAAAAATACCTTTTCAAACAGCATCTGGAATCATTAAAATCACAGGAAAAAACTAATAAAATGTGTACAAAGCCTGTGCACTAAAAAGTACAAAACATTTTTGAGACGTTAAAGACCAAATTGAGTTATGAAGTCAGTACAATGCCAGTCAAGTTCTAACAGCAATTATGTTTTTTACATTAAGATAGTTTCACAAGATAATTATTCTGTAAAGCCGATGGGTTCCAGAACATGGTTTAAAATCGCAGCCTAATTAATTCAGCCCTAGGCTCCTCCTCTAGCCCTCTTTACTGATTTTTCTCTCTCCTCCCAAATATCCAGGTTACATTTCCGGTTCTACTAAAATTGCCTTGCTGCAGAGCACTTTAATGGGATGCAAAGATGGGACTCATTTATTATTGCACAATAAGCATGTCCAGAAGTTTCCTTTGCCACGCAACCCCAAGTGTTTTATTACTATATTTTGCAAAACTGAGGAGGGAAAATGACTGCTGGGGACTCTCCAAGAAAAATGTACATGACACCTACTGCTTGTTTCTTTAAGTTGATGTGGGGATTTTGGCCCTTAGCACAGGCGATCCCTGACTTACAATGATTCAACGTACAATTTTTCTACTTCACAATGGTGCAAAAGTGATACACTTTCAGTAGAGTCTGTACTTGGAATGTTGAATTTTGATCTTTCCCCGGGCTGGTGATATGCAGTACAACCCTTTCCCGCAATGCTGGTGAACAACGGATACACCTAAACCGTCCGGACCCTGACAACCAGTCCGTTTCTCACTTTCAGTGCAGTATTCAGTCAATTACAAGAGAAAGTCAGCACTTTATTATAAAATAGGCTAGCATGAGTGCTCTCAGCAGCTTCAGGGGAGGCTGGGCTGAGCTGTGACGCTGTAGGTCGAGTGTATTCAGTGCATTTCTGGCTTCGAGATTTTCAACCCACAATGGGTTTACGGGGACATAACCCCATTGTAGGTCAAGGAGATCCATAATGGGTTAAAATTCTTAATGTCAATGCCAACTCCAAGGGATGATCTGAGAAGTTTGTTTTCAGAGTCAGAAAGTGTCCTGGTTAGGACAGTGGGTGACAGAGATTCTTGGCTTTAATTCAGGAAAGAATTCCTTAGAGAAAGAAAAAAGGACAGAGATTGCCGGCTTTTCCTGTTCAGAACAGCTCAGTCTGCAGGGCATTAGAAGGCATGAACAGCAGGTAGAAGTCGCCAAGGTGTCCCAGGTACCATGGCCCCCGCCTGGCACCTCACCTGGCACCAGCCCTGCATGGTTTCCAGCCTCTGTGTCCCTCCCTCCTCCTCAGGGACCAGGGACTCTATTCCCCAAGGTCAGCTATGCAGGGAGAGTCTCCTCAGGGGGTCGCCAGACCTCACAGGCCTCCTCCCCTTTCTGTGACTCGTATCATCTGAGGATTCTCACTAATATGCTTCTGGCCCTGCTCTGGCTTTAGGGGATACTGTTCTCCCTTTAATGGCCTTTTTAAAAATTGATTAATTAATTAATTTGGCTGTGCCAGGTCTTAGTTGCAGCATGCGGGATCTTTGTTGTGGCGTGCGGGGTCTTTTAGATATGGCATATGGGATCTTTAGGTGTGGCATGCGAGATCTAGTTCCCTGACCAGGGATCAAACCCAGGCCTCCTGCATTTAATGGTCTTAATCTAGTTCAGACCCCTGAGAACTGGCTGGAATATGTAAACAAGAATTTACAAACAGCCCAGAGAAAACCAAAGGAAACGAAACAAAACAAAACATTGTGAGTAATGACATCTCGGCTATGGGACTCACAGACAGAGTTATTCTTCCATCTGGTTCGCACCACCCACCATCTCTCTCCCTCCATAGATCCCAGGCCAATTGCAGTAGGAGGCACTGGGCCTCTTTAGCTGACAATTCTTCATCACCATCATCACCATCATCATCTCATCATCACCATCAGCGCGTCCCCAGGGGATGAGTCGGCCTTCAGTGCCTTCCTGTCCCCCCTGCTTCATGAAGATCAACTCAAATTTCAAAGCTGCTTCTTGTCCTCATAACTTTAATTTTTTTTCCCAGGCACATTTCTATGCATTGAATAGGATATTAAAATCTCAACTCATATAAACAGCAGGGAGACTGAATTGTATTTTATTTTGTTTAAAAATTTGAGAAAAACCCTCAAATGTTGCACCTTTGTTGCCCTGGCAGAGTCATTCATCATTTTCCACTTTTATTAAATTTACCTACTTATCAAAAAAATTATTAAAAATGAATAGGCATGTGACAATTGGGAAAGTATTACACAGATAGATATAGAAATAGATACCAATGTAGATATGTAGATATAAAAAGGGTGAGTCATTCTTCGTGTACAATTCAACAATTAATACGTGAAAAACCCATTGAAAAATGCAAACAGGCATTTCACAAAAGAAGACATATGAATACCAATAAGCATGTGACATTGTGCTCAGCATCATTATTTATCAGGGTGATGCAAATTAAAACCACAATGAGACACCATCTCCAACCCATTAGAATCACCAAAACAAAAAACTTCTGACAGTATCAAACATTGTCAAAGGTGTGAAGTAACTAAAACTCAGACATAGCTGAGGGAGTATAAAATGAAACACTCACTTTGGCAAACTCTTTGACAGTTTTTTTTGATAAAGTCAGATACACATCTGACTAAACAATTCCACTCCTAGCTATTTACCAAAGAAAGTTTAAAACATGTGTTCACCAAATAAATTGTATAAGAATATTTACAGTAGTCTTTTTCTAACAGCTAGAAACTGAAAACAACCCAAATATTCATCAACTGAAGAATGAATATGGAATGTGGAATATTCCATAATGGAATGCTACTTAGAAATCAAAAATAACCTACTGATAAATGGAACAAACATTATTCTGAGTGAAATAAGCCAGACACAAAGAACACATTCTATATGATCCCACTGACATGAAGTTGAAGGACAATCCAATATAATCTTTGGTGATAAAACTCAGAATATTTGTTTCTTGTTGGGAGGGGGAAGGGTTATATAAAACAGCACAAGCAAGCTTTCTGGGGTGATGGAAATATTCTGTATCATGTTTTTGCTGTAGTTTTTTTTTAATGTCTTTATTGGAGTATAATTACTTTACAGTGGGTGTGTTAGTTTCTGCTTTATAATTTGTTGTAGTTTTATGGGCATATGTAATCCCCCAAATTTATCTAACTAACAGTTAAGGTAAGTTATGACCTTAATAAATAAACAGTACGTGTTAAATGAGGAGCATTACCTCACATTGGCCCTAAGCCATTTCTGACCAAGATGAACTGGCAAACTGGATGATTACCAGCGGCACAGCTGCGGGGGTCCTTTTTACAGTTCAGCCTGAGATATCGTCTGCTGACAGCTGTGGGCATGATCTAAATCACGCCTCCTGCCCGTCCAGACACAATCAGTGATCATCTCACAAAATAATGAATCTGCCAGCACAGAGAATCCCAGAATGTCTCAAAAGAATCAACCTCTTGAATTGTATTTCTAACCTTTTCTTACCCTTGAAGTATTTCAAACTCTAGCAGCCCTGCTCACAAGCCTCCAACAAGGAGCTGCCCCAAGAGAAAAATATGAGCACCGTGACCGGCTCTGTCATCGGCCGAGGACAGGACCTCCGAGGGTGAGGGCAGAGGGAGAGGAGGATGGAGAGGTGCCAGAGGAGGGCGGGGGCAAAGAAGAGGACAAGCAGGGAGAGGACGAGGGGAGAGAAGGGTGGAGGAAAACACAGACAAAGTGGGTCATTTACCTCTGACAAAAAGGAGAGTCTCAGACGGTGGTGGAAATTGGTATTTTTGAACTAGGTTTCTGTACCAGGCAGCGTCATGAATTGGTAATAAAAGAGATGCCCCGGTGTCCCCAACAGAAGTGCTTGGGACAGAGAGACCCCCAGACCCTCCTTTTACAGTACGGCAACTCCTGTCAAGATTAGCACGTTTTTCTGAGACCCATTATCAAAGCTTTTATTTGAGATACATTCTGTATATATTTCATGATCCTGGAATCTGTTATAAATTTTTCCTCGCAAAAACTTGGCTGTGACATCAGGGATCATCTACTTCTTGCTACTTCCTTAGAATTTTCATTTCTTGTAGATAAATTTATGAAGAACGGGGAAACTCTTTTTGCCCATTTTAGTTTTTACTTGATCTGTGGAGAAATATATTTCATAGAGGACTCATTTCTCCAAAACATTTTTGTTGACTGACTTTTTTCAAAACGCTTAATGGTGCAAAATAGGCCGTGGCAGAGTTGCTGTTTGAGCCTTCCGCCCCCCATCTCGGGTGTCCGGGAAAGCAGAAGGTGACCGAGGCAGCTGCACGTCCCTGGGCCACCCACGGCGTCTCTATCTGTGTCCCAGACCCACCTCCAGGTTCAGCACTTCTGGGAGAGCCCAGGGGGCCGGCGTTGGGTCAGAAGCAGCCCTTCTTGGTCTTCTACAGTTTTCATGGTTCAGACACCGTCAGCCAGCTGTAGAAAATCTCAGAAGAGGAAGCTAAACGACAAGCCATGGAAGGGATTTGGATGAAAAGTGGCGTGAGTTCAGATTCCAGGGGCATCCCTTCTCAGTTCCCACCAACAACTGTCCTCAAGGAACCCCCTCTCTTTCACAGCCAGCGACACAGAGATGGTCGCAGGTATTCTGGGAGCGTGGACGGTGGGCACAGAGGGTCAGCCCCTCTCCCCCCTCGCCTGCCTGCTGGAGAGGAACCCCTGGGGTGGGGGGGAGGGATAGCCCGGGGCCTCGCACGGATCCTTAGGTCTGGGTGACTCAGTCCCTTGGAGACACCGAGGTCCTCCCGCCCCCTCAGGAGGCTCTCTCAGCAGCTGTGCAGTGAGAGCCAGTCCTGCTCCCCAAGCGCAGAGCTAGGGGGAGGGGGTCCTGGGAAGGACCTTAGAGCTCCGTGTGCAATATTTAAGATTGGTTCCTGGGGTGGCGGAGAAAACCCAAGGCGGAAGGAGAATTGGTCAGTTTCAGGGCCCTGTCAGCAGTAACCCAAACAGGGACATCTTTCCAAAACAACTAAGCGATTCTCTGGTGCAACGCCATGAAGGACAGAGTTCCTTCCAGCTAAGGATAAGCATCTCTCCAGGCGTAGTGATGCTGGAAAGGGAATCATGGGAAGTTTCTGTTTCCTCTTCCCTCGGCACCGTCACCCTTCCCACCCCTACGGTTTGGGGAGCTCACCTCCCAGACCTGACCCTTTCCTTTGTGGTTCATCTCTTTCCACCAACGGTCCAGGTGAAATGACGGTCCCCGATAAGAAACGTTGACATTGACAGCACCATTCCCAGGAAGGAGGAGAGGGCTGCTTTGACTAGCGTGTCTGATCATGTCAGCTTAAAGACAGGCCCCTCTGACTTCAGTCCACTTAGAAGACTCAGATATGGAGCAGGGACAGGAGTACCAGACCAAATGCCACCTTAAGAACTGTGGCTGGGGGAAGAGGGGGAATCACAGAAAGGGGAGGATTAAACAGACTCAAGAACTTCATCTCTGGTGGCACAGTGGTTGAGAGTCTGCCTGCCGATACAGGGGACACGGGTTCGAGACCTGGTCTGGGAAGATACCACATGCCGCGGAGCAAATGGGCCCGTGAGCCACAACTACTGAGCCTGCGCGTCTAGAGCCCATGCTCCGCAACAAGAGAGGCCACGACAGTGAGAGGTCCGCGCACCGCGATGAAGAGTGGCCCCCGCTGGCCGCAACTAGAGAAAGCCCTCGCACAGAAACAAAGACCCAACACACCCAAAAATAAACTAATTAATTAATTAATTTAAATTTTAAAAAAAGAACTTTATCTGAGCGTAACGTGTAAGGTATGGATTGCTCTGAAAAAAGAAGATGTGCATGAAAAAAAGCTTTACATAATTTGAATATCTCTCCTGGGATTGTTGTAATAATTTGAACGTGGGAGAAATTTGGTTACATGTGCAACTTTTATTCTAAGGTAACTTTCTCTCTGTCCACTTCATAATGGCTATTATGAGGCTCAAGTGAGGTCATATACATTTTGAGAGTAATTTTAAGCTAAAAACAATTTCCAAATACTGGCAATGGTTTGTGTGACATTACTCGTACTAATCCAATCAAAAACTCATTTGGAAACTCCCAAATTATTTTCAAGTACATCACAAAACTGTGTGGGATAAATTTCCGTTTTACTCCAAGGCACAGAGGAAAAATACTTGGAAATTTATGACAAAACTGGGACTAGAATCCAGGTCAATTGTCTCCTGAGATGGTGTGGTTCCTATTATGCCATATTATTTCTATGCAGAGAAATTTGACCAGAATACCACAGCAGCCTGGCATGAAAGACATAGCTGCATTCAAGGGATCCGGTCGGTCCCCTGGAACAGAAGAGATGCTTATAGGAAACGGGCTGGCGGCCTCGCCATAAGAAAGTTTTGTGGAGGAAAGGATGTAACATCCTCAGGTTCATGTTCTCACTCTGCCTCTCCGGCTCACACTGGTTTTTGGCGAACCTGAAAACCATCACCAGTACAATCTTGTCCTATTCCTCCACTGCACAGGCTGGAAAACTCAATACTTATTTTCCCACAAAACTAACCACCAGGTGTGTCTACATGATATAGTTCAGGTCAATGAAATGCATGTGATGTAGCTGCTTCTGGGAAGGGTTTCCCTTTTCTAACAAAAGAAACAGTTAAAATCGATGCTGCTATTCCCTCTTCCTCCTGCCTGGATCCCCGATGAAAGGTCTGGAGCCACAGCTACCATATGATGAGCACGAGGCCTCAAGCATGAAGGAGAATCCAGCAGCTGGTCCTGGACTGTCTGAGTGCTGCCTCACGGCCAGCATCTTCCCACCTCCAGACTGTCTGTGTTTGGGGAAGAATTAAACCTCACTTGTCCTGAGTCACTACAGGCAAGTGGGTTTTGTCTGTTTTTCTTCAGGCAGATGTGCTTTTAACTTGTGGATGACCATTCCTTTGAGCATACAGGCACCTCCCTGAGTGACCACTTAGCGCACAGGGTATTGCAGGCCTGGAAGGACCAACAGAGGCTGAGGCACAGACGATGCTGAACGAGCTGCTTCGTCCCCGTCCTCCCCCCTCACCACCTCCCACTGCTCCTCCTTCTCCTGTGAACATTTTACCATTCTTGAGGCAGAACAAGGACCATTTTCTTCCCCAGACAGATCCCAACACAAGGTTTCCAGCATGGCCTACGCCAAGTGGAAAGATGACCAACAAATGGACTATCCAAATCTAGAGGCAAAATAACAAATCAAATGACATTGGAATGCAGAACCACCCAAAAATTTCCAGAACCCCCCATGTTAGTTTGCTGGGGCTGCTGTCACAAAGCATCACAGAATTTTATTGTCCCCCAGTTCTGGATCAGGATGTCTGAAATCTGGTGTCGGCAGGCACTGCTCCCCCTGGGGACACAGGGTGAGGACGGTCCCCCAAGTCCCGCAGCCTTGGGCGCTCCTGGCTCGTAGGCGCGTCACTGGTTCCCAACTTCACATCATCTCCCTCTGTGCGTGTCTGTGTCCAAGTTTCCCTGTTTTCTGAGAACATAAGTGACATGGGATTAGCACCCACCATAGTGACTTCATCTTAACTTGGTTACATCTGAAAAAGCTCTATTTCCAAATAAGATCAGGTGCTGAGGTGTTGGGATTTAGGGCTTTATTGTATCTTCTTTGGAGGATATAATTCAACCCATAACATCCTTTATGCACTGTTCTGTAGCCCTTGCTTGGTGGCATCTTCATATTACTTCAATCAAGAAGAAACTTGCTTTCAGCTAGATATCATGGTTTTGTCTTCTTCCTTTTGTTCCTGTATTTTTAGGTTTAATATGAATGTGATTATAATTCTCTTTTCCCCAAGAGTATTTACCAGTGAGTGGGAGATTATTTAATCCAGAAAGCTCCAGGTCCTCTGACAGATGGTAAATAAAATACAAAGCATAATGGGGGCATGTGCTTTGTATTCCCAAGGGCCTGACCTGGTCTGAAGAATCATCACTCAAGCACACACCGTGCTTCTCTGTTTGATGCTCATGGTGACTAATTCCCAACAAAACTCATTCCTCTGTCTCTTTTCCAAGAGTCACTTCTCTAGACCAGGCCCCACGATTACTTGTCAACCCACAATGGGGAGATTGTAAATGATGTTGACAGCCTCACCTCTTTCAAATGTCATTTATTTTTCTTCTTTATAAGTGCCCAAATGGTCCTGGCTTTTTGCCACAAAGAAAATCAAGTGTGAAGTTAAGAGCAGGGTTCGCTGGCTGAGATTTTCCCAAGCAACACACACACGAAGAGCCTGGTGATCTGGGTCAGGTGGACGGCCATTCTCAGCGCTCGTCGGTGGCGACTGTTTGCTGGGGAAGGAGGGGCTCGATGAGACAGATGCAGAGCAGAGAAGGCCTTGCTTCAGTGGGAAGAAGGTGGACAAAATAAACTGGCTGGAGAAGGAGAGGAATCAGAGGGTCTCCTAGCAATTTTGATGGCTTTCTTCTCTCTCATCCAAGTATGAATCCATTATTCTCGGACCTATTATTGCCGCGTGGTAAGGGACCGTCCTCCGTCCTCCGCACGCTGGCCTTTTTCCCCTTGTCTGACAGCAAGCTGCCCACGGCTCGAGCAGACGTCCTATCCTCTGTCTTCCCTCCACTTCCTCTGACTTGGCTACTCCCGCCCCTCCTCTCCCTCGCTGTAGTTCGATCTCTCATCTCAGGAGGGAAATCTTCCCAAATGAGAGAAGAGCCCCCGTCCGCTGAAGACGATTACCGGGAGGACGGCGGACGGCGGCGGCTGGTTAGCGCTTCCCAGGCTCTGCTAGCTGCTGACCACGCTCCAGGG
Organism: Balaenoptera physalus; assembly: GCF_965194825.1. Taxonomy (NCBI): domain Eukaryota; kingdom Metazoa; phylum Chordata; class Mammalia; order Artiodactyla; family Balaenopteridae; genus Balaenoptera; species Balaenoptera physalus. The sequence goes on from NC_138889.1 coordinate 1,151,849, forward strand.
TTGGGACGGCTTCTGCACCAACTGTGTTTAATCTGCTGTAAAATTGTTTTCACGGTCGCAGTCAATGTGACTGTAAATGTTTAACAGTGTGCATTTCTTGGCTTTGCAGAGGCCTTGACGGTCTCTATGCAAATCAGTGCCTTGTCTAATGCCCTTAAGCACGGTTCCTGGAAAAGCAATGGCTGGAGTCATGGGTAAACTCGTGGGCTCAAGGGGGGATGAGGAGACCAGAACAAAAGGAAGCAGAGACTCTGCAATGAGGGCACAGACATTGCTGGAGATATGCGGTCCCCACCTCCAGCTTCAGCCTCGTGTAGGGACAGGAGGAAGCAGATTTCATCCAACCAGCAGGACTCGTGTCCTCCTGTCACCTGGGGTTGACTGTCAAGCTCTATCTGAACCAGAACACAGTGGATCTAGCTTCGCATAAGGAAGCATTTTTTGCTTTCGTTCGTCATGGGAGCCATGTTTCAGGTAGAAGACACAGAGTACGTGGGGGAGTATCCCCAAAAAGATTTAGCTTGTGATGTTGTAAGGAAAGAGAGTGAGGAAATACTCTGCCCGGCAATCATGCAAAATACTGTATATTTTATATCTCTTAATCCTGGCAACAATTCTATATAAAGTTCGGTGTCACAGGGTGGGTTCCTCTGGAAGCTCATGCTGTGATGGAGTTTGGAGGTCAGAATGCTGATTAAGAACGCTTATTATCCTGATTTTTGACAAAGGCACAAGGCAATTCACTGGAGAAAAGACAAGGATTTACAAATGGTACCAGAAGAATTGGATACACATGGGCAAAAGAATGCACCTATTGAACTGTGCACTTAGAAATAGCTAAATGGTCAATTTATGTTACGCATTGGTATTTAACGGTAAACCACAAAAAATTTTTTAATTAAAAGAATAAATCTAGACACAGATCTTATGTCTTACCCAAAAATTAACTCAAAACGTATCATAGAACTCAATGTAAAATGCAAAACTATAAAACTTCTTGAAGAAAATTATGTGAAAATCTACATGACCTTGGATTTGGTAATGAAAGATCAGATATGACACCAAAAACATGATCCATGAAAGAAAAAAATTGACAGACTGGAGCCTTATTGAAATTAAAAAGTTTACCCCATGAAAGATACTGGCCAGAGAACAAGAAGACAAGCCCCACACTAGGAGAAGCTATTTGCAGAATACATATCTCATAAAAGACTTGTATCCAAACTATGCAAAGAATCTTAAAACTTAAAACAATTATAAGAAAGCAAACAACCCAATTTTTAAATGAGCAAAATATCTGAACAGACACCTCACCAAAGAAAACATACATATGACACAAAGTATACAAAGAGATGCTCAACATCATTTGTCATTAGGGACTTGCAAATTACGTGATATCACTAATGTGATAGCACTACAAACTATTATAAATGGCTTTAAAAAATCTGAAATATCAAATGTTGGCAAGAATGTGGAGCAACAGGGACTCTCATTCACTGCTGACAAGAATGTAAAATGGTTCAGCTACTTCAGAACACAGTTTGAGTTTCTTACAAAGCTCAGCAGTCTTACCATAAGCTCTAGAAACCATGCTGTTAGGAATTTAGCCAACTAATCTGAAAAATTATGTCCACACAAAAACCTGCACACAAATGTCTGTACAAGATTTATTCGCAATTGTCAAAAAATGAAAGCAACCATAAGGCCCTTAAAAAGGTGAATGAATTTTTAAAACTGTGATACATTCGTACAGTGGAATAGTATTCAGTGATGAATAGAAATGAGCTATCATGGCATGCAAACATGTGGATGAATCTTAAATGCATATTACTAAGTGAAAGAAACTAGTAGGAAAAGACTTCGTACCATGTTATTCCAACTATATGCCAGTCTGGAAAAGGCAAAACTACAGAGTAAAGTCACTGAACAGATCAATGGTTGCCAGAGATTCGTGGAGGGAAAGGGTTGAATACTTGAAGAATTGGGGATCTTTGGGGCAGTGAAATTGCGCTGATACTGAAAATGGTGGATATATAACATTATACATTTGTCAAAAGCCATAGAACATTATAGCACCTTAATGTGTGCAGATTTTAAATATCATTAGGAGGCTGAGCAGTCACAGGGTTTGCAGACTGCGGCAAAAGAATTTAGCTTTATTACAAATGCCTGAAATAACCTAAAAGAAGGAAATTGGGAGGTGGGAGCTGCCAATTGAAATAACTTTGGAAATGGGTGGGGTCTATAAAACTGGAGTACGTAGGTACTGTACCCCAGCTGGTAAAGCTGTTTTCCCCAAGGGTATGACGTCACACCTCACAGCACATATGGTGGTTTGAACACCCCACGTCCACACACTGAAACTGAACAATGGTGTAAATGGATGGTGGGTGGTGGGAGCAGGCTTCTCGCTGACTGAGGGAGAGGACGCAGACCAGCATGAGGAGACGGCTAGGAGTGTAGGTTTGGTACGGATCAGAGTTGAAGACATTGGTGCGAAGTTATCTTTAGCTTACTATAGATGCATATGGATGTGTGTGTGTGTGTGTGTGTGTGTGTGTGTGTGTGTGTGTGTACATGGCCGTGTGTACATTTCTTGATCATTAAGAGGGTCTAGAAGCAATGACACCCCAGTAGCAATGAGCACAACTAGCATCCAAATGTTGGTTTCTAATACCACTCTCCAGTAAAAGGAACCAGGCACCTTAAAGAAGTGGTTGATGCACAGCACACACACATGCACACAGTATATGAAATGGACAGTAGGGCCAACAGAGGGAGCCCCTGATGGTCAAAGCTAGACTCATTTACGTAACAGAATAAATGAAGCAGTATTGGATTATAGTCCAAAGTAGAGAATAAACACCCATGAGTCCATGAATAGGTAAATCACTGGGGACATTTTGGGGCAGTGAAATTATTTGTACAATACTGAAAAGGTGGAGCCATAATACTATGCATGTGTCAAAACCCATGGGACTTTTATAGCACTTCAATGCATGCAAATTTTTTTAACATCTTTATTGGAGTATAATTGCTTTACAATGGTGTATCAACTTCTGCTGTATAACAAAGTGAATCAACTATACGTATACATATATCCCCATATATCCCCCCTCGTGTCTCCCTCCCACCCTCCCTATCCCACCCCTCTAGTTGGACAAAAAGCACTGAGCTGATCTCCCTGTGATATGCAGCTGCTTCCTACTAGCTATCTATTTTACATTTGGTAGTGTATATATGTCAACGCCACACTCTCACTTTGTCCCAGCTTAACCTTCCCCCTCCCCATGTCCTCAAGTCAATTCTCTATGTCTGTGTCTTTATTCCTGTCCTGCCTCTAGGTTCTTCAGAACCTTTTTTTTGTTTTTTTTTTAGATTCCATATATATGTGTTAGCATACGGTATTTGTTTTTCTCTTTCTGACTTACTTCACTCTGTATGACAGTCTCTAGGTCCATCCACGTCTCTGCAAATGGCACAATTTCATTCCTTGTTATGGCTGAGTAATATTCCAGTGTATATATGCACCACATCTTCTTTATCCATCCGTCTCCTCCCACTTCAGACATGACCCCAGGGCCTGAGCCCCTGCTCCAGCCTCAGGGCCCCCTCTGCTCCAGGTAGAGCCGGGGTCCCTACAGGACACAACCCACAGGCTGCAACTCGGCAGGAAGAGCAGAGATCCTCGGGCTGAGGGGGCCCTGCAGGGAGATGATACGGGGAGGGGGCGCCGTCAGGGAGAGGGGGGTGGGCGTGATTCCCTGAGAGTGGGGAGCAGCTTCCGGGCTTGGGGCAACCCAGTGACTGTCCCCATGAGTCAACTGAAGGCTCCTGGGTGCCCAGGAAGGTGGGCACTCCTGCCCTCCGTGGCCTCAGATTCCCCACCCATCAAGTGTGGGGTGCAGCCTAGGGTCCTTTAGTGCTGACAGAGGCATGGCTAGGCCTGGGCGTAAAAAGTTACCTGGATGGTGGGAGTTTAGGGAAAAGTCACGTAAGGAAGATGACTTCTCACAAACCCCAGGGCAGAGAGGGCACCCGTGAGCCTGATGGACAGGCCAGCAAGACAGAGAGACGCCAGGATCAGACTTGGCCTCCAGACAGCACCCTGCGTGGCTCTAAACGGCCCACCGTGGAGGGAAGAGTGTGTGTGATGGAGCCATGGGAGCTGTGGCCTCCCCACCTTGGGTCCCCGGGAGGCCCTGTCCAGCCTGCCCACCCCAGGGAGGGGCTCTTGTCTGCTCTGCAGAACCCCCACCCAAGTGTGTCCAGGGAGGAGCAGGGTCCCTGGCCTGGGCACTGCCAGCCCTCCCAGGCCAGCCTCAACCCTGGCAGTGACCAGACACCGGGGCAAAACCCTCTAGGTCTCCAGGGCAGGTGACGGTGCGGCCCAGAGTCACGACGGCCATCGCTCTGCCCTGGGTCGGGAGGAGGCAGGGGTGTAGCCGGGGCACAGAGGCAGCACCGCGTGGTGGCCAGAGGCATGGGCTTAGGGCTCTCCGCCCTGGGCTCAAAGCCTGCTTGGTCACCTACCAGCAGCCTCCCCCGGGGCCGGGCCCGGAAACCTGCTCAGCTCTGCGCCGTGAGGTTGGAGCTCTGGGGTCCCCCCGGGGGCAGGGCGCAGAGACCCGCACAGGCGGAGTGGGAGCAAGGCCCAGGTGTGGCTCTAACGGCAGCCTTCGGGGTGTGAGGCACACGCTCTCTACGACAAATATTAATAGCACGTGGCATGGCACCTCTTCCCATGCATGGAAAAGAAGGACAGAATTCTCCGGTCAGTAAGATTACTTCTCAGCTTCTGAACTGCGAAAATGGGAATTTAGTTCCCCTTTTAGACAAAAGGGAAAACCACATGCAACCCCTTCTCGGAGTCAGAGCTTCCGGGGTCTCTAACTAGAGCCCACGCTGGAATCACTTGACCCGCAGGCAGCCTCTGTCCACACGCTTCCAGAGCGTTTCCTACGAGGCCTTCCCCGGGGGCTCACAACCTGCTGGAACCACGCATCGGGCTCTTTCCTCAGCTTCCCCGTTAACTCCTCACCCTCTCCACCGTCACTGGCCTGGGGGAAAACTGGGTTTCTGCTCCGTGAGTCTTAAGCCAAAAATAAAACATTTTCCTCCACCCAGCCCCCAAACTCCACTCCACCTCCCAGCCTTGGAGAAACTGTGACCCGGGAGAGGGTTTCCTTCTCAGAAGAGAGGTCATCCTTTGTCCATGAATGTGAATAACAGAGGCTAAATTTGCAAATTCAAGTTCAGGTCGAACCTGCTATGAAACGACACCTGCATTTCTTCCAGATGCAGTTAAGCAAAAGCACAGGGTCCTGGAGCAGAACTCAGCCTGCACGTCGGGTCTGCCCGCCGCCCTGCTGTCCTCAGCAGTCTGTGTCCAGTACGCTGACCCCTGCTCCTTCCTAAGCCCCTTTGCGTGCCGGGCTTTAGTGTGGATTAGCTCCAGGACAGTCGAGGACGGTGGGGGGATCGGGGGCAGGGATGGGGGCCACAGCAGGGCCATCAGGGCAGAGGCCCTAGGGGTCTCAGGGTGGCAGAGGCGGCTCCCGATCTCGGTGCAGGGGGACCTTCTGTAGAGTTTGTAGAATTAGGTCCTTGGCCCCAGCCAGGGAGATGTTGACTGAGTCACTCCGGGGCTGATGACCAGTATCTGTGGTCAACAAAAACGTTCACATGTGATTCTACCGCAGAGCAGGGCGTGAAAACCCTGGGTGAGATCGCGGAACAGTCATTGTCTCTAGAAAGTGAGTCAATGAGCCATGTTCTACAGACAGGTGTGCTGCTGACACCGGGGCTTATTTAATAGCACCAACTTTTCCTCGTTCACACGCTCGTTGTTTGAAGCAGGCCTGAACCCGGGACACCAAAGTGTGCATCTCCTGGTGTCATTTCAGATACAAATCATACAGGCACGGGATGTCGGGATGACAGGACGTCTTATAGACCCTCGGGGTAACTCCTGTCCCTTTAGTTCACGAATGTCATCTCCAGTAGCTCCTCCAATTCATCTCCCACCCTCTCCTGGAGTTGCTTCAGTGAACCATGTGACCAGCAGTTGACCGAGCCTCTCTGGGAAGAAGCGTAGGTTCCACAGAAGCGTAGGTCCGCGGCCTGTTCCTGCCGAGCCTCCTCCAGCTGCCCTCCTCCTGGTCAAGGCCGCTCCCACGAACGCACTGCAGCCAGAACAGACTTTACTTTGACCCCAGTCCCCTCTTCTTTTGAGGGCACGACCTGTAAGCCCTCCCCCAGCAGGGACGGGAGCAAGACCTGCCCGGGAAGCCAGGTGACGGGGCCCCAAGGTGCAGACACAGGACAACTCTGAGGGTCTCCCTGTCCCCAAGCCTCAGAGAACCTGCGAGAGAGCCAACAGTGTCTGCAAAACCCCTGGAAAAGTCACTCACGAGCTCCCAGCCCAAGGCTCAGCTCCTAAGGGCCGATGAGGCAGCAGGAGGGGAGGATGGATGGGGTGAGGGGCCCGCCACCCCACGGCACTGGAACCACGATGTCAGGACAGGATGAGGACCCCAGGGGAGCCGACTGGCCCTTCTCCCCCCCCGCAACAGCCACAGGGGAGGGGTCCCCTCGGGCGGAACCCATGTCAACCTGCGTTTTCCTCACCAGTCTGAGCCCCAGGGATGTCCTTCTGGGTGCGCAGGCTGCAGGCCTTCCTCACCGAAGATGAACCTTAACGTTTGGGAGCTGCTCAGTTATCCACACAGCCTGTTCATCTGCTTCTGTGGCTGTGGATCCGTGGCCCGTGGCCCGTGGCCCAGACATGGGCAGCAGGCAGTCGTCTGTCCCTCCTCCCGGCTCAGGAGAAAGTCCTTCTCACAAGGAGAAAGTCCTCTCGCCTTCCGTGGATGTTCTCCAGATGAGGAAACCTCACAAGCTGCCTCGACGCCCTTCCCCAGGGACTTGGTCAGCCCTTATTTCGGAGCACTGTTTATTATCTAACTTAAATATATCTTGTTGAAATTAAGACTTTGGTTTTTTTCCCCTTAAGTTTCATCCTCCACGAAGCCTGAAAACAGCGGCAGTGTCTAGGACACACTTGGCCAGGGCGGGGAAGGGAGGGGGGCACAGCTGTGTGTGGGGGGGGGCGTGGGTAATGTGGTGCTGGGGTCACGGGCAGGCTGGCATCAGACGGCCACGGCCGTTGTGTGTGTGCTGGGAGCCTCAGCAAAGCTACGAAACCACAGGGCTGCACGGCGGGGAAGCGAAGGAACCCGGCGGTCCCTCCTCCATATCCTGGGTGAGCTCCGTGCACTCAGGTCCCCTCGGTTTGTGAGATGCTGTTTACAGTGGAGAAGGAGAGGGATCTCCTGGGCTGGGGGAATGAAGGTGCTGGGTGCCCACGTTGTACCTGATGTATGTGAATTCAGGAGCCCCCCGAGCCCTGCTCCAGGATGAAGCAGCACCTCCGCCTCCCCTGCTGCTCTTGTTGCCGTATCCAAGCCCCCAGGGCCCTCTCAGACACCTTCCACAATCGTCCAATTCCCCACTGTACATACCAGCCAGATCCTGCAACTCATTCGGCAGTTAGGAGACTGCCTCTCCTAGAAAGAAATATACATCCTGGCTTAGGAGATAAGCACTGAAGAAAAACAGCTTTATCTTCACAGGCACTTAGATGCTGTGTGCCTGTTAACGATCTTTTTGCAAGGCCTCAAATGCCACAGTAAATGTCAGCCAAGACCACATTTTGTGTGCATGTGAATCTTCTTTTTTCCTTTTTTGTTTCTTTTTTATTATTAAAGTATAATTGATTTACAATGCTGTGCAACTTTCAGATGTACAGCAAAGTGAGTCAGTTATAGAAACATATATATATATTCTTTTTCAAATTCTTTTCCATTATGGTTTATCACAGGATATTGAATATAGTTCCCTGTGCTATACAGTAGGACCTTGCTGTTAATCTGCTTTATGTATAGTAGTGTGTATATGTTAATCCCAAACTCCTAATTCATCTCCCCCCCGCCTTTCCCTTTTAGTAACCGTAAATCTGTTCTTTATGCTTGTCTGTTTCTATTTCGTAGATAAGTTCATTTGTGCCATGTTTTAGATTCTACATATAAGTGATATCATATGATATCTGTCTTTCTCTTTCTAACTTACTTCACTCAGTATGATATTCTCTAGTTGCATCCACTTTGCTGCATATGGCATTATTTCATTCTTTTTTATGGCTGAGTAATATTCCATTGTATATATGTACCACATCTTTATCCATTCATCTGTCAATGGACACTTAGGCTGCTTCTATCCCAAGACCGTATTTTCCTATTTATTGCTGCACACATGTGAATCAGGGACCATCACTATTCATATCTCAACTCAACTTCTAACTTCACCTCATCCCAATACAAAAGGCTTAGAAATTTTATGCCAGTGGATACGAGGGATTATCCGACCCCACTCACTGACAGCACTGTGGTTCCTAAAATCTCATTTTAGAATTTGATTTTGAGGGCCAGTCCTGGTAACCCACTGTCAAATTTGGTCACTTTAGATTGTGTGGTACTGAGGACTTTGGCTTCTGGGAAGATGGAGAAATAGAAAAGATGATCCTAAAATTCATATGGAAAATCAAGGTACCCAGAATAGCCAAAAGAATCTTGAAAAAGAAGAACAAAGTTAGAGGACTCACACATCACATTTTCAAAACTTATTACAAACAATGGTAATCAATATTGTGTGGTATTGGCCTTAAGGCATTAATCAATGGAATAGAACTGAGAGTCCCCGGAGAAGCCCATACATTTATGGACAATTGATTTTCAACAAGAATTGCAAGACAATTCAATGGACAAAGAACATTTTTTTTCAACAAAAGCTGCTGGTAGAGTCAGATTTCCATACATGAGAGACTGAATTTAGACCCTTACCTCACACCACATGCAAAAATTACCACAAAATAGACAAAACAACGAAGCATAAGAGTTAAAACTAAAATAATCTCTCAGAAGAAAACATAGTAAAGTTTTGTCACGTTAGATGAAGCCATGGTTTCTTGATCGTGGCATCTAAACCACGTACAACCAAAGAAAACACAGAAAAGATGGGCTTCATCACAATTGAAAACCTTTATACATAAAAGACACTACCAAAAAAGTGAATTCTCTGAAAACTATGGATATAAGGTAAATATCTCAATGTAATAAAGATTATCTACAGAAAATCTACAGCATTATATTTAATGAATAAAGAATAAATGCTTTCCCTCTTTTATGTGGTAAAAGAATGTCCATTCCTGCAATTCTTTTTCAACATAATGCTAGAAGTCTTAGTCTGCATCATAAGGCAATAAAAGGAAATGAAAGGCATGCAGATTAGAAATAAATACATAAATGATCAAAATAATAAATAAATATATACATAAAGTGCCCCTATTTGCAGATTACATGATGCCTATGTAGAAAATTTCTAGGGATGTACAAAAAAAAAGTCTAGTACTAATAAGTGAGTAAAACAACATTGTAACATACAAGATAAACCTACAAAACTCAGTCATGTCTATATGCTAACAATGAACACATGGACACCAGAATTAAAATTACAGTGCCATTTGTAATCACTCAAAATAATGTGAAATACTCATCTGTAAATCTAACAAAACATATACAGGACTTGTATGCTGAAAAATACAAAATCCTCATCAAAGAAATAAGAGGCGATCTAAATAAATGGAGATACACACCATGTTCACGAGTTAGAAGGGGTAGAAGATTCATCACAGTAAATAGGTCAATTCTCTCCCAAACTGGTAGGCAGGTTTAAGGCAATTCTTATCAAAATCCCAGCAAGATTTTTTTTTTAATTTTTTATTTTTATTTATTTATTTATTTATGGCTGTGTTGGATCTTCGTTTCTGGGCAAGGGCTTTCTCTAGTTGCGGCAAGCAGGCACCACTCTTCATCACGGTGCGTGGGCCTCTCACTATCGTGGCCTCTCTTGTTGCAGAGCACAGGCTCCAGACGCGCAGGCTCAGTAGTTGTGGCTCACGGGCCTAGTTGCTCCGCGGCATGTGGGATCTTCCCAGACCAGGGCTCGAACCCGTGTCCCCTGCATTAGCAGGCAGATTCTCAACCACTGCACCACCAGGGAAGCTTAAGATTTTTTTCTATAGATACAAGCAACATCGTTCCGAAATTTAGCTAGAAAAGCAAAAACAATTTCGAAAAAGAAGAAGACAGTAGAAGAATCACTTTCCCATAGTTCAGAACGTACTAGATAACTATAGTCATCAAGATTGCCTGGTGCTGGTGGAGAAACAACACACAGATTGAAGGAACAGAAAAGGGAGCCCAGAAATGAATCCCCTTAATATGTCCAGTTGGTTTTGATCAAGGGGCAAAAGGAATTCAATGAAAGAAGGAAAGTCTTTTCAACAAATGGCACTGGATTTATAAAATAGATAACTAATAAGAACCTACTGTATAGCACAGGGAACTCTACGCAACACCTGTAATGACCTATATGGGAAAAGAATCTAAAAAACAGTGGATAGGGCTTCCCTGGTGGTGCAGTGGTTGAGAATCTGCCTGCCAATGCAGGGGACACAGGTTCAAGCCTTGGTCTGGGAAGATCCCACATGCCGCGGAGCAACTGGGCCCGTGAGCCACAACTACTGAGCCTGCGCTTCTGGAGCCTGTGCTCCGCAACAAGAGGGGCCGCGATGGTGAGAGGCCTGCGCACCGCAATGAAGAGTGGCTCCTGCTCACCGCAACTAGAGAAAGCCCGTGCACAGAAACGAAGACCCAACACAGCCAAAAATAAAAAATAAAAAATTAATTAATTAATTAATTAATTAATTAAAAAACAGTGGATATATGTATATGTATAACTGAATCACTTTGCTGTACACCTGAAAGTAACACAACATTGTAAATCAACCATACTCCAATAAAAATTAATTTTAAAAAAATGGTGCTGAAGCCATTGGACTGCTTCCCCACACAGCGGCTCTCAGTGAACATTACTCCCCACTCTGCTCCCCAAGCCCACCCTTCTCCCCTACTGCCTCTCAGCACCACCCCCTCCTCATTACCAAACCAAACTCGCGTCCCCCCACCCACACACAGTAAAGCTGATCTACTGACCCCAGGTTATGGAAGGAAAATGCAGCATTTACTGCAGGGCATCCAACACGGGGCCAAGCAAGGAGAATGGACAGCTCGTGCTCATAACACCCAAACTCCCCAGTGGCTTTCAGGCAAAGGTTTTTAAAGACAGTGTGAGGGAGAGGGTCGTGGGGTGTGTGGCTAGCTTGTGGACCTTCTTCTGATTGGGTGGTGGTGAGGTAACAAGGTGATGTTTCGAGAATCTCAAGTATCAGTTTTCTGGTGCCAACCAGTCTGGGGTCTGCGGTGGTCAGCGTGCAGTTAACTTCTTCCACCTGGAGGGGGTTTTAGTGTCTGCAAGACAATTCAAGGACATGGCTCAGAATATTATCCGTAGCCCTTGAGGAGGAAGTAAAGGTGCTTGACTTTGTTTAATGGCTAAACTATTATTATGTTGTCTTGCTTGACTGTTTTCCTTTGTTTTCCCATTTTCTCACCTCTCTGTTTAAATTTGCTCTTTGGAACGTGGGGAAAGCCTAGGAGACTAAAGCTTTTCTACAAACAAGAGGCGGAGACAGGGGGTGGGGGAGGGGTTCTGTCACGGAGATCAGGCCTCAGGGAGGACTCCCCGCCTCCTCCCAGCCCTGGTCTCCCGCCCCAGCCTCCCTCCCGGCCCAGAGTCCAGGGACCCATCACCGTGGCCCTGCGTCCCCCGGGGACCTGAGCCGGCAGCAGCGGGACGGCGGGCCGCCAGGGCCCCCTCTGCACCCCGTCCTCTGAGGGTCAGAGCTGCTCCGGGCAGGAGGGGGACTCGGGCTGGGCTCTCCCTGCGAGGCCCCGGCGGTCCTGGTGGGTGAAGCGTTCCTGCCGGGCTGGGGTTGAGGTCGGGATCCCCACATCCCTGCCCGCACCCTGAGACTCGTCCCTCCTGGGGGCTGCTCGTCCGGCCCATATGGGATTATTACACAGAGCAGGACCGAAAGCCCCGTTTCTACAGAAGGAGGCTAGTTTGCTTAGCTCCACGCGTGGTTGTTAATTAGAACAAATAGCCTGAGACACACAATAAAATAAAAAATTGATGATTCAGTGACAGCTAATCGTTTGCAAAAAACAACAGATGCTCTTACAATGAAGATATATTTCATGGGTTTTTTTAAAGCACATTTAACTAACTGAATAATGCATTATAATGATCATGCTGATATTCCTAAATACGTTCTTAAGAATTTATAATAAAATTTCTCCTCTGAGGATACCAAGGAGTTTTACTTAATTGGTGATGATGTTAAAGCAGGAGTGGGTGCTGGCTTTTTACACAGGCCCACGGCCAGGCTCCAGACAGTTCAGATGCAGGAAGATGCCCCCCGGTGGGAGGGTTGGGGGCCCTCAGTGAGGGGACACAGGCCGCAGAAACAGACCAGGGTGAGGGCACATATACATGAGAAGGATGAGGGGTGGTCTGGGCGGGTGGGGTGACCAGCCGTTCCCTGGCCCTGGAGGACAGAACAGCAGGCTGTTGGTACAGGCGGCTGAGAAGGGGTCTTCCTGACCCCAAGAAGACCTCGTGCAGCACGGAGACGGGGGGCGGGCGGGGGGAGAGGCAGATCCTGCCAAGCTGAGGCCCAACCAGGACCTGGTAGAGGGGAGGGGACAGAGGGGAGGAGAGGGCATCGCGGCTGGTCTGTCTCAGGCCCTGGAGGAGGGTTGGGACTTCCCAGCTGTCAGGAGCAGCTGGAAACACAAACTAACCGCCCCTTGCAGCCGCAGAAAAGAGGACGAGGCAACTTCCAAGCAGGGTCCAGATCGACCAAGCGACTGTCTGCCGGGGGACGCAGGAGGCCTGCGTCTTCCAACCCGGGTGTCGGGCGGGGGCCGCTCCAAGGAGCGGCCAGGCGCTGTGACCGGCCCGTCGGGGACTCTGCCGGTGTCTGGGGTCTTGACACGGCGCTCAGGGGCAAGTTCATTACAGGACATCACTCGATCCAGAAGCGATGTTAATTCTGTTAATTTTGTGATGACTTAATTGTCACTAATTAAAGACAGGAGTTCACTTCTGGTCATTTTACAGATGAAAATCCGACTCCATGACTCTCCAAAATCTCCCCATTTCTTCAAGTATAAATCAAATCCCTGCCGTTGCCCCAGCCCCACGCCGCCTGGCCTGGGCCGTCGCCTGTCGCTCTGCTGGGACAGAGGCTGACAACGGGCCAGCCCTCACCCCCACCGTGTGCCCGTCACTCGAGCCCACACCGGAGGTGGCCTCTGAGTCCTCAGCGGGCCAACGCGGCTGCAGATAGCTGGCGAGACACCCTCGGCAGCAAAATCCGCACATTCTTGAACGGACGTATCGAGTTGGCTCAGATTTCCCGTTTCTGGGCCAAGATACCAAACTTGCACAGCCAAGAACGCATGGATTTATGTGGAACTGCTTCTTGACAGTGAAAGATGCATTTTAGTGTAACATCTTGAAGCTCTGATTCACACAGACGCAGGGACGGGGGCAGCTGGGCCCTGAGGTGTCTCCAGGCATTGTGAGGTTTCCGAGGGCTTGGCCGTCCCAGCTGGAGGCTCAGCTGAACCAGGAGAAGCCAGCGTGGGGAGGGGAGGAAAGAGTAAGGGCTCAGACTGGGAGGCTGACACCACCAATCCCGGTTCCGAGGCTCAGAGAGGTGAGGTCACTGGCCAGAGGTCACGCGTGTGCAGCACACGGCTGAGACGCCACGCCTGGATAGGAGTCGCCAGAGGTCCGGACGGCAGCTCCTGTGGGGCAGGGGTGGTGACCGTGTGAAGCCAGCACCCTCTGACTCCAGGGTCTGGAAAAGGGGTCCCTCCCCAGGGCACAGGCCAAGGGGAGTTTTGCTGGCGTTTATGCTGATTTCATTATAGAGATTTTCAAACATGCAGGAAAGTAGAAAGAATACTAAACAATAGTCACTGTAAGTCTTAGGTACCCATCCTCAGCTTCAAATTATCTACTCGTGTTCATCTTATTTCACACCCCCTCACACCCCGCCACCTCAGAGATTTTAAAGCAAACCACAGGACTTACGATAATTTTACCTGGAATGACTTCAGTATGCGTTTGTAATAATAAACATGTTTAGCCCATAGCTGCAATGCTACAATTCTATCTAACAAGATTTCTAACAATTCTATAATATCAACTAATACTTGGCTTATGTTCAAATTCCGTGATTTTCTCCAAAGAAGGCATCTTCCTGTTGGCACATTTAAGTCAAGATACACACGTGGTTTGCACAGCAGTTGTTTCCCTTAAATCTGTCACGTTTCCCCTCATCCCTCTTCCCAGGTCATTTATTTTGCTGGAGAAACTGGGTTATTTATTCCTGTAAAATGTCCACTTTCTATACTTAGCTAAGTGGACTATTGAACTTAAATGTAACCCAGATGCTTAGATATAGAGGCTTGATTAGGTTCTCATTTTGTTTTGCAGGAATATTTGGTAGGAGGCACTGCATTCTTGTTGCTTTGTGTCTGATTTTGTCCTTTGATGCATCGAGATGGGCTTTTAGATGACAGCAAAGTCCCACATGCTCCCATCCAAGCCCGTCTTCACTTGACAGGAGGAGGCCGTGAGTAGAGGTACCAAGTCAGCGACCCGCCCGGGGCACTCAGCCGGCACAGGACAGAGCTGGAGTCTGAGCCCAAGGCAGTCTCGCTCCAAAGCCCAGTTCTCTGCCCACTGTGGGGTTTGGTGATTCGGGTACGAGAAGGCACCTCACGCAGTGACTCTGGGTAACAGAAGGGAAGGGAGTTACAGAGAGTGCCCCACAGCCTGGGCCCCGAAGGAGCAAACCCAGAGATCTGTCCACGGCCTCCCTGGGAAAGGTGGTCTGCGGACAGGAGCTCCCCAGCATGGCAGGTGCCTGTGCCTGTGTGCGTGTGTGTGTGTGTGTGTGTGTGTGTGTGTGTGTGTGTGTGTGTGTGTGTGTCTGGCGTGCTGTGTGTTGGCAGGGGGTGGGCGGGGGGACCACCCCCTTCACGCACGTGCTCATGGAGTGCGGTAGGACTGCTGAGGGTCACTAGGGTCCATTGATGGGGCAGCTACTGGCCACCTGCAGGTGACCAGCCTGGGGGGGCAGGCCGCACCATGGAGGAGAAGAATCCACATCTCAGCCAAGTGTGGACCCATTAGGCCAACAAGACGCCACGGCCAACCTGTGGGGAAGCTCTGGTTTGGGGTTAGTGCCCAAGTCCGAGCAGGGTTCCAGCTAGACAGGAGAGGCGGGAGCCAGGAGCCTAGTGACAGGGAGCCCAGAAACTTCACCCCAGCCCCAGAACGACTGCAGCTCTCACTGTAGTCTCCTGTGCTGCAAAATGTGGAATCAGAAAACCCGGATTTGTGTCTCGTCTTTAGCATTTGCTAACCTCACAATGGTCGTTTAAACTCAATGGGCCTCAGTTCTCTGCTTCCATAATGAGGATAGTCCCTCTGGGATTCTTTCAGGAAATAATCACGGAACAGCTCTTAGGTACCAGAATCTGCACCGGGAATTGGGGGAGAAGTTGTGACGGTCGGTCGTGGTCCCTGAGCTCAAGGGATGCAGATGAGGGGTTTTGGGAGAAGCTTAAAGAAGAAAATACACTAAGACTGGCTTATAAACCGATGCTCAGCACCACCCAGGACACCACCTACGGGGGCAGTGGGGCGGGCGGACCCTGTCCCCAAGCCTAGATGCTGTGACGGAGACAAGCCACACACGGGCTGAGGGTAAATGCGCCACAGCAAAGGTCCACACAGAGCAGCCAGGCTTGGAGGTCTGTATTCAGAACGGGCGGGGGGAGCCCGGAGGGCCTGCAGAGCCTCCAGGCAGCTGAGGTCCCTGTGCCTGAGGGGAGCGGGCAGGGAGAGGGCTGATGAGGGGGAGGCAAGTGTCTGGGGGTGGCTGGGGGCGGGACTTGGGCTGCACGAAGGGCGTGGCTGCCAGGGCTGTGCCCTGAGGCCACCTGAGGGCCTCCCAGTCCTCGGGGTGTGTCCCCGTGGGAAGGGCCTCCCCGGGGCCCATGGGCTGTGGTGTGCATGTGGATACCCGGGCTGCTCTATTTTTCCCCCAGGACACATGAGGAGAGGCTTTCTGACGATGGGAGGAGCCCAGGGGCAGCTGCGAGGCAGCCCACAGGGAGGAGGAGAGCTCAGTTCCGCCCCAGAAGCTCCAGACCAGGGAGAAGGAAGCCGTGGATCGCACATCACACGCGCCACCCAGACAGCTGAGGACGGCCGTGGTCCCTCAGGAGACAGCTGGGCCCCAGGGGATGGGAGCCCCGGACCCCCACCTCCCGCCCACCGTCCTGGAGAGGGTCTCGGCTCCCAGGATTAGCCTGCGAGCCTGGGGACTCCACCGAGGGGTCCCTGGCAGGGTCCTGAGCCTGGGCTGTCGCGAAGTCCCCCATCTGTGCCGTGTGGCTGGAACACGATGACACCCACAGCCTGACACACAGGGTCAGCCCCCTGTCCCCACGCCGGTTGAAGGAGAGAAGGGGAGACCGTCTGGGTTTGGAAACTTGTCCAGCCTAAGGGTCCCTCTCTTGTTCCATCTCGCAGTGGAGTTGGGACCTCGAAGCAGGAAGACCCACCGTTCCTCCCCTTCTGTGACTTTGCACGGATCCCGTAGTGACTGCTCTGAACTTCAGTTTCCATAACGTGGACTCAGATGTTAGTTATGAGACTCGATGAGGTGATGAGGGTGCAAACTTGCTGTAACTTTGAAAGGCCTGTGTGAACATTACTGTTCGGGTGATAATTATGGTCCATAAACTCCTGTCGTTTCTCCTCTGGCAGAGGAGGTGCCCGAGGCTGCCCGGGTCCATCTGCTGGCCTCAGAGCACACCCGCAGCCGGAGCGGGACAAGGCCTCCGTCAGGACCACACAGCAAGGCACCAAGTGCAGCAGGTTGGCTGTGGTGACAGCTGAGACACACAGGAGTCCGTGGGATGGGGTGGGCAGGGCTGAGAAATCCAAGGGGGGCAGAGAGGGCCATAGGCTGGGGGTCAGGAAGGCCCTGTGTCAGCAGGGAAACGCCTGGGGGACGGGGTGGGAGGGGGCAAAGCGGGGGTCCGGGAGGCTGTGAGCGGGGCACGCAGAGTGCTCTCACCCAGAGGGGACCCCGCTCACCCCAGCCCAGCTGTGCCCCGTGAGAGGCTACGCGCTCCGCCGCGGGTCCCGGCTCCTCCCGCCCGCACCCCACCTGCCGCTTCGGGGCCCGGCCTCCCTCAGCCTCACAGGCTTATGCAAATGTATTTCTTACATTCACAGTCCAGACCCAAGAAAGGTCGAACGGTAAATAATTTTGCCTCTGAAGCTTCCTCTAAAGGCCGGAGCACGAAGGCTCCTTCTAAGTAATCGGCACATCGTAGAGAGGAGTCACGGATCAGTCACAGGGCGGCCGGAGCCAGGCCGCGCAGCTCGGTCAGGGGGCTCTGCTCCGGGTGAGGCAAGGGCTACGCACTGCGATCCCAGCTCCGCGACCTTCCGGAAAAGGCAAAGCTGTGGAGACCGTAGGAAGATGGGTGGTTGCCAGGCATCGGGAGAGGGAGGGATGAGTGGGTGGAGTGGAGGATTTTCAGGGCAGCAAAACTGCTCTGGGTGGTACTGAAATGATGGGTACCTGTCTTTATGCTTTTGTCCAAACCCACAGAACATGCAACACCAAGAGTGAACCCTAAGGTCAACTTTTAAAAAAGAAGCACATTATTAGAACTGCTCATTTTCTAATAATAATAATAGTAGTAGTAGTAGTAGTATTGATACCAGGCCCTGAGACCCCAGCCTAGCCTCTGCCAGAGAGGCAGAGTCAGAAAGTCCCCCAGACCTGTGACTGCTGACCCAAAACAGAGCATGAAAAAGCAAATCCACTAGACCCACGGTGGAGAAAGTCAATAATAAAATGGAAAATAAAGAAAACAAGGGAAAAGAAGCACGAGAGAGAAGATCAAAGTCAGTCTTACAAATAATGAAATGAACATCTCTAAAACCCAATCTAGGGGGCTCTGGGGTTTGCAGGCTTTGCTGCCGGCAGCTCAGGGATGACCCTCCCTCTGGTCTCGGGAGGCCTGGGGGGCGCGGAGCCCCGCCCTGCCCGGGCCCTGTTCCCGCCCCGGGGCCCCGCCCTGCCTGGGCCCTGCTCGTGACCCGGGGCCCTGCCAGAGCCTCGGAGACGCCGGAGTGTTTGTCGACAGTCTCCTCTCCTCTGCGTCTCTCACCCGCTCATGACTCGGGGCTGCTCTGCTGGTTCCCTGGTGACCACGAGTTCGTCCGCCTGGCAGAGAGGAGGCTGAGGGGGGAGCCGAGGGCACGGAGGTCCGGCCAGGGCCCCCTCGCTGCCGTCTCAGGAAGGGCAGACCCACCTGACGTGATCCTCCCGGGGGCTGCACAGCCGCAGGGGTGCCTGCGTGTTGTGAGGCAGAGACGCTGTGCCAGGCTGGTCAGGAGTGGGGGGCACAGGGCCGCCTTCAGCCAGACGCCCCCCATGTGTGTCCCGGCAGGCAGAAGGCTGCACGTTCAGGGGCCCCCCAGCGGGCAGCCATCAGGGATCAACCGTGGCCACGACACTCACGTCAGCTGAGGGCACCAAGTCCCACTACAGAATCGGGCGGCACCGTTAGCCAGCCCAGGTGGGAAACAGCCAAATAGCCCAAGTGAGGGTGAGTCAGAGCTGCCTGGTGCAGACAAGACCCTCTGCGGAATTCAGGGACCCGGGCCGTAAACCCCCTCCTTCCAACCACCTGTCTGCGGGGGCCATGGGAGGCCCCACAACCCCGCACAGCTCGAAGGTTCTGTAGGTGTGTACGTGGGGCTCAGATAAGACAGGAAATCAGAAAGCGTTTCAGAAAAGCAGAAGCAGTAATAAATTTGAAGTCCGTAAGAGAGACACAGACCTTAGGCTTCTGGTCCGAAGATGAGGCTGAAAGGAAAAGTAAACCCCCAGGAAAGGTGACAGGTGACACTTCAATGTGCAAATGGCGTCTGCAGCGTCCAGGACTGAGCCGTGGGGGTGAGGCCAGGGCTGTCAGCACCTCAGAGAACCTTGAGCTTCTCTGCATGGAAGGTGTCGGCAGCTCCACGCGATTTCTGGAAGAGGCAGGAGGGAAGCAACTAAGATATCGAACAGTGGGGTTTGGCTCAAAACCAGAAAAAACTTCAAGGAAGGAAGGACAGCAGAGGTCACGCTGCAGAAGGTGACGGAGGAGCGCGAAGGACAAGTGACGTTGGGGCTTCTGAGACGTGCCCGGAGCGTGGAGGCGCCCCCCGTAACGAGAACAGATGCTGACACTCACTGAGCCCTTACGCCGTATGGGCACCACCCATTATATCCTGTCACAGCTCCACTGTGACCCCGTTTTACAGACGGGCCTTGAAGAGGCTGCGTAACTCTCCAGAGTGGGTGTGCAGACGGCTGGCCCAGTTCTCAGCCTCGGGGGGGTCACGCGGGGGTACCGAAGCCAAGACCTCAGCATCCGTGGGCAGAGGACAGAGCGGGAAAGTCAGCCAGTCACGGTCACGGGCACCAGAGACCAGGGCCCCCAATGCCGCCAAGGATCCTGGGGTCGCAGCCGCCAATCCCTCCCCCACCCCTGAGACCAAGGCATGAGGTGTCCTCGGAAGGGCCGGGGGCCTGTCCATTTGGCTCACGGTGGACAGCTCACCCATGCACCCAGCAAGTGCTCAGCACGTAACAGCACCCAGCAAAGCTCAGCAGAAGGATGGCAGAGCCTCCCAGTTTATTTGGGTATTTATTTTATCGCAGTAAGAACACTTACTGTGAGATCTTCCCTCTTCACACACTCGGCAATGCGCCGTGTAATACTGTTGACCGTAAGCACTGTCTTGTAGAGTGTATTCATCCTGCATAACTGACACCTCAGGCCTGTTGCCTGGGTAGTTCCCCGCCCCCAGTTCCTGGCAGACACCATTCTGCTCTGTCTCCATGACTTGAGTGCTCTGAGTGCCTCAGACAAGCAGAATCAGGCGGTATCTGTCTTTCTGTTATTGGCTTATTTCACTTAGCATAATATCCTGCAGGTTCATCTATGTTACAGCAAATGACAGGACTTCCTTCCTTTTTCAGGCTCACTAATGTTCCACTGTGTACATACACCACATCTTCTTTATCCATTCATCCATCAGTGGACACTTAGGTTGTTTCCACATCTTGGCTACTGTGAATAATGCTGCAATAAACATGAGACTGCAAATATCTATTTGAGATTCTAATTTCAGTTCTTTTAGATAAATACCCAGAAGCGGAATTGCTGGATCATATGGCAGTTCTATTTTCAATTTTCTGAGGAACCTGCATCCTGTTTCCCACAATGGCTGCACCAACTTACATTCCCACCAACAGTACACAAGTTTCCCTTTCCTCCACATTCTCGCCAACGCTTGCTATTTGTTGTCTTTGATGACGGGCATTCTGACAGGTGTGAGGGATAGCTCCTTGTGGTTTTGATTTGCATTTCCCTGGTGATTAGTGACACTGGACATCTTTTCATGTGCTTATTGGCCATTTGTGTGTCTTCTTTGGAGAAATGTCTACTCAAGTCTTTTACCAGTTTTTTTAATCAGGTTACGTGTGTTTTGCTATAAGATTTGAAATGAGAACCAGCAGCATTGAATGACTGCTCAGGGTCACACAACTTCAAGGGTAGAGCAGGGAAATCCTGGGCCCACTGCACCACATCAGGCTGACTCTGGGCTCTGTCAGTTTCCCTGGACCAGACAGCCTGCCGGCCTCTTGTGATTGAAAGCAAACAAGAAAACTACCCTCAGTCCTTCTCTCTCTCAGTGGCAGCACGGCAGGAAGCAACTCCCGTGAAATAAAGTAAAATAAAATAAATAAAAACGCTGGAGGGCAGAGACATTTCAATGACAGCGTGCTTGCCTTGTTGCTTCCTGTCATCCAAACTGGACACTGTCTGTTGACCAGCACCCAGAAGTAGTCGCAGGCCCCTGTCGGGTGTCTGGACTTTCCTCTGAGGGTGTGGAGCTGCTGGAGAGCCAGGCGCAGGAGGGACAGGAGACAGGTGAGGCCTGGCAGGTAGGGGGTCTGCTCAGGTGACCAGCCACCCTGGTGGTCCAGGGCTTTCCTGGTTTTAACACTGAAAATTCTGCCTCCTGGCCAACACTTCCTCTGCATGTGAAGTCCTGGTCTGGGGGAGATGGATACAAAAGTTTAGGGAAAAGATACAAAACTCATACAGCAGCCCCCAAAATAGGGCTAGAAGCAACGGTTTTCCGTGTGAAGTGGATTTGGTGCAGATTAGCTGTCTGGCAGTCACTGTCACTTCCCAGAGAGGCTGGAATGAGATCGCAGCTCACGTGTCGTCACGGGCATGGCTGCTCCCCCCCCGCCCCGAGACACGGGACCCGCGCATGCAGTTGTGTGTGAGGGCGACACCCTCCCTGAAGTGGCCTGGGGACTGGCGGTCACACTTTGGGTGAAGAACGTGCCAATTTAATTTTGAACATGGTGACTACCGTGACCACAATCCTAGGAGTTCAGATAATGAAAATGAAAACAATTATGACACCAACACCCGTATGACCCAGACGGCACCGCAAACGGAGGCTCAAATACGGTGTCGCTCTAATGACAGATGAATAGACACACAGCTAGATTCGGGGGGCAGGTCACCAAAGCAGAGTTGCCCCACACAATACACAGAAGAAGATAGCGTGATTGGGGACTGGGCATGGGGAGGGGACGAGAGGCACACAAGTCCAGGCTGAGACCAGCAAGGGCTTCCACATCAAGTAAAAGTTTTCATCTCCCAAAAAGATACCGAAGCCCAGTGTTGAGCAGTGGCGGTTGTATAGCCTGGACCCGAGGCGTGAAGGAATTTGCATTCTCTTTCTCCTGTGTTGTTCTCTTGATTGCTCTCAGAGGCTGAGTACAGTTACCTCTCTTCATTTAAAAGTTGCACCTAAAACGCCCTGTGGGAGAACAAAAGGGGAATCTGGATGAGTGATATGGTGGTCCTTACCATGTGGGCTGTTTCTGGGAGATGTCACCACAATGCACCCTTTGGACAGAATATCAGGTGACGTGTGTGAATCACTCAGCAAAAAAGTGGTCCCCAAACTCTTAGGTCCTTTGATTTGGAAAAAAAAGAGTTCCAAGTCATCTTGATTTCTATGAAGATTTTAATGAAACCAAAGAAGATATTTTTCAAATTGTTGACACCCGTCCAAACACAAACTAGACTTGACTCGTGTACCTGCACACTCTGCAGACATTGCAAATGTGAACTGGGGCAAATTCAACTCAGTCTGTGAACTTCTCACAAGGAAAACGTGAAGCGCTTCCCCGCTGAGCGTCCCGGTGCGGCTTTGGCTTCGGGGCGCCGTTCTCTCCCCCATCCGGGGGTCACCTTTCCGTTTCTTGTCCCCCTGCACACGCACTTCCTGAGGCTTCTGACTGGACAGAAGCAGGGGCTCCTCCTCCCCAGACAGAGGCCACCTGGTGTCTGACACTGGTTGGGGGTGTTGGCCGGCCGTCAACTCACATTATCCATGTGTGGCCGAACAATGTCCTTGTCTGATCTGGAAACACACCGGGGATGAGAAGGGAGAAATGGGTTACAGTAAAACAAAAATGTTTACGATCTTTCTCTACAACTGGTGATCTTCATAGGAGCCCTAAGGAACCAAGAAAAAGATGAACAGATTTCACCCAAGTTGTTGGATGTTATGTGTGGGTTTCAACAAAGATTCACAAACTGACCAACGGCTAATTTTTTTATTATAAGACTGCTTTCTTACTCAAAATAACGTCATCAGAAAAGGGCGGCCAAATTAACTAGAACTTTCTCAGTTTCTTTCCCAGAACTGTCGTTTGTTTTGAATCCAACTTTGATTTTCCCGAGTTTTACCACGTGCTTTGAAATCATTTCCCCAAGAAAGGAGATTTAACTTTTGATGGCGTCCAGTGCCTTAGCGTGTTTCGATCGGACGCTACAGAGATGGACAGGCTGTGTGATCCGTTTAGGGTGTGGAGGGCCTAGTGGATGAGAACAAGCCTGTAGGTCCAAAGGGATGGACATTTGCTGAGAGCAGGTGACTAATCCCTGCAGGTGCAAACCCTGCCCTCGCTGGTAAGTAAGAGCCTGAGAATCCAGGCCTGTTTCCTTTGTTCAAAGGATGTTTAGCTTGAGGTCCTCACACTGGACGGGCACCTTGGTAGTTGCAGACCCGCGGGTCCAGATGAATTCATGTTTGACTGTATTCCGGCTGACCGCTTCACAAAGGAAAAGAAAATGTTCTAAAGGCTGCAAGCAGTTCAGAAAAGTACTGGAAAAACAAAAAAGAGTAAACATATACTGTTGAAAAGAAAGAGGAAGAAAACATAGCATTGTTCTAAACATGGTTTTTTAAAAATATTTACTATGAACTGTACTTAATATCTGCTTAATCAGTCCTATTGCATTTCTGTTCTGCTTTTAAAAGGCAAACACTTGTGTAAATGTCCAGTGGGTAAGACTCCGCGCTCCCCACGCAGGGGGCTCAGGTTCAATCCCTGGTCAGGGAACTACATCCCACATGCCACAACTAAGAGTCCGCATGCCTCAACGAAGATCTCGTGTGCCACAACTAAGACCCAACGCAGCCTAAATAATTAAATAAATAAGTGTATACAATAATACAGCAAGAGTCAGTGTGTGCTGGAGCCAGGTCTGGGGTTGTCCCACCAGCTTCCCATCTCTCTACAGTGGACAGGAAAATAGATCCTTCTGGGGACAGTAAATACACAGAGGAGGGCTCCACAGCACAGAAAAGGTGAAAAAATAGAAGAAAATGTCACAGTACGCTGAGCTTGTGCTCAATCTCTGAGCACAAAGATTCTCACAAGAAAGAGGGTATTTCATCTGAAGCTCATTGCTGCCCGGATTACCAGCACTGATAATGTGTGTCCCGGAGTCCAGACCCAAGTTCCAGAGCTGCCTGACAGCCGCAAAGGCCCCTTGGGGGACAAACAGCCCCTCCCCTTTCAACCAGACAGACTCCCCACCATCCCCGGCGTCTTCTACCCCTGCAGACTCCCCTGGGCCTTTGGCATCTCGAATACAATCCACACAGTCACTCCACACGCAGCTGGGTATTTGCTGGGTTCAGTTTTGACCCGTAGAAATCCTGATTTTGGCCTTATCGATTTCACAGCCTGGGAAGTCTGGACTTTCCCTGGAATTTTTGCTATTTCTGGCGCTCTCGGGATTTCCTCCTTACCTCCAGCCTCTCTTGCACCAACCCCGACGTAGAGCCCAACATCTCTCGAGCTCCCCCAAAGAATCCTCCTTCACAGAAAAGCATTAGGGAGAGATGGGCCCTTCATTTATGATAAAAGTTAATGGGGAGGAAGAGTCGGTCCACCCCACGGCAAATATTTCATAAAGAGTGACCTCTCTGTAACTGTCTCCGTTCCGGAATCCCAATGCCTGCTCCTGACGACCTCAAACCACGCCCCCATCCCCCATGCAAGCAGAGCCCACCCTGAGGGGCCACTACCCGCCTCACCTGGTTCCCACCAGCCTGACTTTTCAAATCCTTCTCCCACCTTTATTCAGAGCAATTTCCTTCTCCCACTCCCTGCCCAAAGCAGCTCATGTTAAACCATCCCAATTTGAATAACAGATGAGAGCTCTCTGGCATAATGCAGACCCTAAGACAGCACTGAAGTTACATCCAGCAATGCCCTCATTCTGTGTGGAAGCACACCTGTGGTGAAGGGCTTCCTGAGGGTTCATTCTGCTTCCTAGCTTTTCACAAAAATACCTGTTGGACCCTTGAGATTTTTAGAATGCATTTTTTTAGTCAACGGTGAATAGATAGATGACAGAGAGAGATTTGATATAGATATGTAGATTTACTGTTTACTTCCTGGGTTTTCACAAAAATCCCTATTGGTTTTTCAATAATTCTCAAAAATAACAATAGGTGATGGATGGATGGATAGATGATAGATAGGGAGATAGATAGATAGATAGATAGGGAGATAGATAGATAGATAGATGATAGATAGATAGATAGATAGATGATAGAGAGATGATAGATAGATAGATAGATAGATATAGATAGATAGATAGATAGATAGGGAGATAGATAGATAGATGATAGATAGATTTCCATTTACCTCCCTGTGTTAGGCAGGCATATAATAGAGTTGCAATACTTAGAACTTCATAATTTTAAAAATTCACCACTGTATTCTTTCTTTTTCTTCATCAACATCCCGGCTAATTCCAACGGCTCAGCCACCACCCAGGACATTTTCCCACCCGCGTGATGAGCCAGCTCCTGCCTTTGTAAGTTTCCTTTGAACAAGAGCCCGCCACAGCCCACCTCCAGAGTCCTGCCGTCTCCCCACTCACCCTTCCAGGAAGGCGGCTTTCTGTTCTGAAAGTTCCCTTACATGCCTCCTGTTCCTGACATTGACATTCTGGCTGATTCCAGCTCTGAGAAGCTCCAAGGCTACAAGAATACCGCATGTAAAATCACCCTTCAGAGTCTGAGCAAACATAACCTCCAGAATAAGGATTTCCAGGTGGTAGAGTGTTTATAAAAATGGCCGATCGACTGTATTCTTCAAAAATTTCAAAATCATAATAGACAGAGAAAAAGTCTGGAGAACTTTTACAGATTAAAGGAAACAAAGAGATACAGTATCACAATACAATATGTGACCAATCCTTCACTGGGAGAAAAACAGTGACATAAAAGGCATTATAAATTGACAAAATTGAAACACAGCTGGTAAATTAGATTTAAGTTTGTATTAATAATCAATTTACTGAAGTTGATAGTACTGTCAGTATAAAAGAAAATACTTTTTTCCTTAGAAATACACACAGAAATATATTCCTGGTAAAAGGTCAGGATGTATGTGATTTACTATCAAATAAATGGTGAGTTAACAGGAAAATAGGTCAGGATGTATGTGATTTACTATCAAATAAATGGTCAGTTAGAAGGAAAATATGTATCTATCTAGAGAGGCAGCAAATGGGAAAAAATCGTTAAAATAGATGAATCTGAGTAGAGGATATAGGTGTGTTTTTTTCCTATTGCAACTCTGTAAATTTGAAATTATTTCTAAAGAAGTTTTTAAAACAGCCCCTTGACTCTGCCCCTCATTTTGAGCTTCTCTGATGTTCCCTCTCACAGCGGCCACTCTCAGAGGCAGCCCTGGGCACAGACCACAGACGTGCCAGTGAGTCACCAGGACGAGGGCCAGGACCAGGACAGGCACAGAAAGGGTGACGGGCTAAGGCTGGGGCCCGTGTATTAACAACTCAAAGAACCTCTGAGCTGCTGTGCAGGCAGGTGACTGACAGTCCAGCATCGTTTCTAGAGGTTCTGGGAGAGAAGCTGGAAGGAAAAACAAAATATCAGAGAGAAGGATTTGAGTTAAACTAGATTTAGGACCTGTTGTTTTGGGTTTTGAAGAAAGAATCCACAGCTTTCTTCTTTTTTGTTTTTGGGTTCTTTTTTTATTGAGGTATGGCTGACATTTTGAAAAGTTGTACGTATTGAATGTATATACATCTTGATGAGCTTTAAGATAAGTATACACTCATGAGACTGCCGCTGTGTACAATGCTATAGAATCAACAAGTACTGCTAAAAGTTTTTGCAGTTTTTAAGTTTGCAGTGCAGCATTGTTGACTACAGGCATTCAGCTGAACAGGGCATCTCTAGGACTTATTCTTCTCATGTAAGTTGGAACTTTATACTATTTAACCAACACCTCCCTAATTCCCTCTCCCACCAGCCCCTGCAGCCGCCATTCTCTCTGCTTCTGTTTTAGAGCCTGATCTGGCTGGGATCACGTAGTATTTGTCCTTCTGTTTCTCACTTATTTCACTTGACACAATGTCTTCCAAGTTCACCCATGTTGTACCAAATGGCAAGATGCCCTTCTTAATAGTCCATTGTATATAAGTGTGTGTATATATGTATATATGTACACATATATATGTGATATATATATATATATATATCTTTTTATATATATATATATATCTTTTTAAAAGTCAATGTTTACTCCTTTTCAAATGCTCAAGAGACTTTTAAAAGGTCCGAAGGCTCAAAGACATCCAGGTTTCATATAAGATGATAGGCAGGTGCTGACTTTTGGTATCTCCGTTGCTTCAAGCCTAAATTTCAACCGTTCAAGTCTATGCCTCCGTGATTCTTGCACTTGGGGAGCGGTGAATTCCTCTGACTTTCTGCATGTGTCATCAAAAATCAACATTCCAGGGCTTCCCTGGTGGCGCAGTGGTTGAGAATCTGCCTGACAATGCAGGGGACACAGGTTCGAGCCCTGGTCTGGGAAGATCCCACATGCCGCGGAGCAACTGGGCCCGTGAGCCACAGCTACTGAGCCTGCGCGTCTGGAGCCTGTGCTCCGCAACAAGAGAAGCCGCGATAGTGAGAGGCCCGCGCACCGCGATGAAGAGTGGCCCCCGCTTGCCACAACTAGAGAAAGCCCTCGCACAGAAACGAAGACCCAACACGGCCAAAAATAAATAAATAAAATAAATAAATAAATAAATAATAATTTTTTTAAAAAATCACCATTCCAATAACCATGAGAAAAATAGCAGAAGTAGATATATATGTACATATATGTATAAGTATCTCACATCTTCTTTATTCATTCATCAGTTGACACCTAGGTTGTTTTCCCCTCTGGCGGCTGTGAATAATGCTACCATGACCTCGGGGGTGCAGGTCCCCTTCGAGTGTGCTAAGGGGGACGGCACCTCAGCCAGACTGGGGGACAACCAGAGAGAAGCCGATCCCCGCGGCCTCCCCCGTCCGCCCGCGTGCGGCCCGGACACCTCCCTGCTCTCTCTCCCTGAACCGAGTCTACCCGGCTGCTGCCTGTCCGGAGGGCAAACACCTAGAGGTCAGGGCACGGTTTGCTCCTCACCCCTGTGTCCCTGGGTCCAGGCAGGAGCTCCAGAAAAGCCTATTGGTGAATGAAGGGGTGAGACAGGGGACATGGGCGCTGTCCACTGTCCCCCTCCCTGGGAGGGCGAGGAGACAGCCAGCCAGTCCTGGGCCATCGACAGGGAGGTGACACCGCCCCAATCCCCTGGTCACGGCAGGTAACGGGTCCGAGATCCCTTCCAGAGACGGGGACTCAGCGTCTCCCTCTGCTCGAGTGTCCAAGTGTCCACGTTGGGTGACCCCTGGGATCGGCTAACAAACACCATGGAGACTCTGCTCTGTGGGGTGAAGAGTCCATCGGAGAGCTGCCCCTGCAAGGGGGTCTCCCAGACCTCAGTCCCAAGGGACCTCAGCCTCTAATCACATGTCCTCCTTCGTCCACGGCCAGTGTGTTTGTCCACTTGCTGCCGAGACCATCAGGGGTATGTCAAGAGACCCCCCCCCAGATGGTCACCTCAATGACATATGTGCTCTCCACCCTTATCTTGTAGCCTGTGTTTCCTGTAACGAGGCTCCGTTACCCCTGCCAGGAAGGCGCCCCTGTTCCTGGCTTCTTGACACGAGGAGTCCTGAGCAGGTCTTAAATGAATGTGATAAATGCAGGACCCAGCCCGCAAACAGTGCCGGCTGAGACACTGTAAGTGAAAAGACATGCCCGCACTCAGAACGTGTCAGTTCCAGGAGCAGGATTTCTGGGTCATATGGTAGCTCTATTTTTAGCTTTCTGAGGAACTTCCTTACTGTTCTCCACAGTGGCTGCATCAATTTACATTCCCACCAACAGGGCAGGAGGGTTCCCTTTTCTCCATACCCTCTCCAGCATTTATTGTTTGTAGATTTTTTGATGATGGCCATTCTGATCGGTGTGAGGTGATACCTCATTGTAATTTTGATTTGCATTTTCCTAATATTTGTGATGTTTAGCATCTTTTCATGCGCCTGTTGGCCATCTGTATGTCTTCCTTGGGAAAAAATGTCTATTTAGGTCTTCTGCCCATTTTTTGATTGAGTTGTTTGTTTTTTTGATATTGAGCTGCATGAGCTGTTTGTATATTTTGGAGATTGAACCCTTGCCGGTCACATCATTTGCAAAGATTTTCTCCCATTCTGTGGGTTGTCTTTTCCTTTTTTGACGGTTTCCTTTGCTGTGCAAAAGCATGTAAGTTTGATTAGGTTCCATTTGTTTATTTTTGCTTTTATTTCTTTTGCCTTGGGAGACTAAGAGCACCTGGCAAAGACTTGGCTGATAAAAGGGCAGGTGTTTGTGACCATTGAATATGTGTACCTTACTTATCACTTCTGAGAGGGGAATATAGAATTAACTGCCTTTTAGTCACAGGGCCTTGGGAAATCACCCGTGACAGGTACCCAGCTATGGAGCCCACTTCACGCCTGACGCTGCACTCACGCGGCATCAGCCCTGGAGCGAACTCTCCGCCTCCAACCCGAGGCCGTGGGCTCCTCACCCAGGCTGTGCTGGCCCCCACGGCCAAGGTCGCTGGGAACTTCTGTTGTCTGATGCACTGGCATCTCCAAAATAGACGTGAGCAAATATTCCACAGAGTGAAGGAAATTTATAAATCTTATAGAGAAGGAAACTTTGTAAAGTCCAGGAAATGCAGGTGAATCTCATTTGGGGCACCTGCGCTAAGATCTTTCATGTGTTCAAACAATTAGATCGGCACTCAGCTGACATCAGTGGATGCCTCTTTGGTGAAACCAATCAAAGCTTCAAAGAAACTACAAAAGGAAAGGAACATCAATGCCCCTGAGAGATCAATTAACACCTTGAAGTTTTCATCTAAAACCTTTCTTAATGGATACCTGACTGATGCAGGCTTCAATTCTTATGGGGGTTGACGGTAGAACCCTAGTAGACTTGTTTGGGCTGGTTTTTAAGGTGGTAACGTTTGCCAGTCTACAATGAGCAGCAGAGTCAGAGGATGAAGAAGAATCCAATTTTAAATGAATAAGTGCAGTTGTGCGTGGAAAAAATCATCAGCGGAAGCATTTGTGTATTCTGCTAGAAACCTTATCCATGATATGACATACAATTAAAGAAGTTTCACAGAGATATAGATTTTTACATAAACTTTTAAATTAATGAAAAACATATCTACATAAAAGTACTCACATCTGAGATGGTCTCATGCGTTCTGCAAAGCGGGCTCACCGTCCTGTTCTCAGCACTGCTCACATCCCCCTCAGAGGTAACACTGCCCTGGTTTCTGATGCCAGATTCACGCCGGCTGCCTTCGTCTAGAAGTAGAGCAGTAAACACACCCCGTGTCTGGCTTTTTGGCCCAGCATTTTGTTTGTGATGAGCATCCGTGCTGCTGGGTGTAGCAGCAGTTTCTCCTCACTGCTGCACACTATTCCATTGTGTGAATATATTACAATTTGTTCTACTATTGGCGAGTATTTGGGTGTTTCTCATTTGGCACTGGAGAGAGAGCCACCTAATAGGAACCATTAGGGAGGCAGCCAGCCAGCCCAGGAAGGGAGAGGGAGGAGCTCGGTACCCCGGCCTGTCTCCTCCTCTGTCTCACCTAGGGTCCATTCTCTCCGCTGGGGGTCCCACTGGCAACCAAAGCACAAGGACGGGCGCATGGGCACCACTCCCGGGCCTGGGCCTGGAGGGCATGTGAACACGGCCGGCGCTTGCAGGCAAGAGCCGGCATGCAGGGCAAGGACCCAGGGCTGGAGACTCCGTGTGCTGTGATGGACATTTGACGGGCAAACTGCAGCCCTGCTCCTGGCAGCCCTGGGCAGCCCCCTGCCCATCCCCCCGCAAGGAAAGGCCAACCCCACTGTGTTAGATTGTACAAGGCGCTCAGCTGCCCGTGTTGCCTCTGCCATGGGCTGCAGGAAATCTGTCCTTTATATTGGTAGACCCTGCTGGCTGCAGCACAACAGACAGATAGACATGGTATATAAAGAGCAAAGCCATGGCTTTGAAACCCCCCGTGAGCACAGAGAGGTTAAGCACGGTTCCCAGAGCTGCACAGCAAAGTCAGCTTTAGGGAGATTTGGGTCATGATAGATAGATAGACATGCCAGCTTTCAGAGAAGAGAGGTTATTAAATTGTGGAACAGGATATCCTGGGAACTCTGAATTCTTCCAAAAAGGCTTTAAAAGTGGACACGAGGCCAACTGTGTAGGACAAGGCCCTCTGAGGCACACGTCAATTCTAGCCTGTCTGCCTGGACTCCCCACCCTGAACTGAGCTTTACAGAAGCGGATGCTTGGCCCAACACTTCCCAAGGTTGTAACCGGTCCACAGATGAGCAAGGCCCTGGACCCCTGGACCAGTAACCCAGAGCCTCATCCCAGCCCTAGGAGCTCACAGGACAGTAGGAAAAGAGGAATTAGAATCTCACCTGTAGGACTTCCCTGGTGGTGCAGTGGTTAAGAATTCACCTGCCAATGCAGGGGACACGGGTTCAAGCCCTGGTCCAGGAAGATCCCACATGCTGCGGAGCAACTAAGCCCGTGCGCCACAACTACTGACACTGCGCTCTAGAGCCCGTGAGACACAACTACTGAGCCCATGAGCCACAACTACTGAGCCCATGAGCCACAACTACTGAAGTCCGCATGCCTAGAGCCCGTGCTCTGCAACAAGCGAAGCCACTGCAATGAGAAGCCCGCGCACCGCAACAAAGAGTAGCCCCTGCTCGCCACAACTAGAGAAAGCCCACACGCAGCAACAAAGACCCAGTGCAACCAAAAATAAATAATAAATTAATAAATTAATTTTTTTAAAGTCATTAAAAAAAAAGAATCTTACCTGCACATTTTTACTTTTAATTTTGGACCCCGTTATCTAAGTAAATGTTTCTTATTTGGCAATGATGGCTGAAGGAAAACAGGAGTCAGGATACCTCTAGGAGAAAAAGTGTCAGTGTGGGCAATAACTTTTGGTTGCCCAATGTCCTGAGTAAGACAGATTCTGTCTCCTGGACCGACCCGTTTAGTGCACAGTTTATTAAGCCCCACCCAGTGGGATGTGTTGTACCACAGATCAGGGTGTTCCTGCCCTTGCATGCAGGGTCCTGAGGGCACCTGGCAGCAGTGACCCTCATTTTTCCTGCTCAAAGGCTATAGAAGGTCATAAATCCATATTACAGAAGTAGAAATAAAGACACAGGGGCAGGGAAAGGGCTCCTGTGAAAAATAGAAAAGCCCATCACAAAGGACCTCTCTCTGCAAGGATGATTTGACTTCCTCGGGGGCCAGGAGTGACAAGAGGAGGAGTATCTTTCATGGGACGGTGACAGCACCTTAGCCAGGAGAGACCAGACCCTGAGTCTGTGATGTGTTGGTCTCCAGCCTGTGCCCCCGCAAAACTAGACATGTGGGCTGTGATCCGGGAGACCTTTAAAGGCTGATCACGGGAAGGAGCGCCGGCGGGCGGCAGGACACCTGGGGTGAGTCCTGATTCTTCACCAAGTAGCATGTGGCCTTGGGCAAGTCACTCAGCCTTCCTATTTATGCGACGGTAGGCATGGCCTCAGTAACTTACGTAGAGCATCACTCATGGGAAGTTCCAGTCCTAAATCCCGTGTCACGGTGGGGCCTGTAACTTTCCAGGGTGCAAAGGTCTCTCTATTGTAGGGTTCAAGCTCATAACACATTTATTCATTCAATCATTTAGTTGTTTGTCCACACACACAATTAACATTAACAGAGCATGTTCCCAGTGAGGGAATAAGGAGGCGTCAGTACACTTTGAGGCCGGTTTTAAGCCTCTGTCTTTGTTGCTTCCTTCTGCTGTACCAATCCTTAGGTAACCTGACCTGTTACCACTTTCCCAAGGAAAAGCCTGAGACAAATTCAGTATCGAAATTAATTGTCGGGCTATCAAATCCACCCCCCCATTCCTAGCAGCAACCCCACCAGACCTGAAATATATCCCACCCCGTCGTTTATGCTCAATGGGGAGGGTTCCCGTGAGACCCTCACGATTTTCTGTGCACGAGATAATCGACCCCAAGAGAACAGCCTGCGGGTCTGGCACACGGTGCTGTCCCTGCCGTGGGCAGGGGCGGTTCCAGGTTCACTGTCCCCTCGCCTCTGACTGGGCAGCGGCCTCCTGGCCGCACAGGATTTCCCGGGAGGAGGATGGGGCCGGCGCTTGGAACAGGCAGTGTCCACGCGACCCGGGCGGGTGCAGGAGGTGGAGACTGGGGTCTAGACCCAGGCAACGCCCCTCAGACTCGGTGGAGAGCCGCGTTTCCCGAACCCACCGGCCATCCTCCCGGCTGGGTGCAGGACCGCGGGCTCACCGGATGCGGATGCAAGGGCTGCGAACACGCGCCAGGCAGCTGAATGGAGAAGCCGCCTTGTCAGCACCGGGAGTCCCTGACGGACGGTGCCCCTCCATCCAGACGCGTTTGCAGCCCAGGTTCCCACGGTGAGAGCTGCCGTCCAGAGGGACAGGGCAACCTGGGCCTGCCCTTCTCGAGCTGGAGATAGAAAGTTCCGAGAGTGCAGATTCTAAAACAGATGAAGGCTTATCTTTTCGGCCACCCTTTCTAGTCCACAAGTTCAGATGGCGAGGGGCTCATCTGATTGTCATAGAAACGCTCCGAGGCCTGAGCCTCCCGTGACAACTAAGCAGGTCCAGAAAGGCCGAGGTTTGCAAACATTACCCAGCATGTGAAGCTGAACCAGTCCTGGACCTCGACCACAGCACCTGCTCTCCCTTCCTGCTCTGCACCAAGAGACGGCCTAAGAACAGCAGTGGTGTGGCCTGGATTTTCGGAGACAGCCCTGATCTTAAGTAGATTCCCCGTTTGCCTGTAACCACACAAGAACCCATCAGGCCCTTTTCCCACTCGGGATAGTGGTCTCCATCTGTCCAAAGTGCAGCCTCACAGACACAGCATGTGGTGTGAGGTCACTCAGACTGACCACCGAGTCACCCACTGACGCCCCACCATGTGCCCCCTGCAGCCCCACCCCAGGCTGAGACCACCATCCCGGGGACCAGGGGCTCCGGGGAAGGTTCCCAGGCTCCCAGCCCACCAGGAGCAGGGAAAACTCAGGCTAGGAGAACCGCCAGCAGGACGAGGCCCCCAGACCACGCTGGCCATCACTGATCCCCGCGGAAGCGCTGGCCGCGCAGCTGGCTTCTGTGCTGAGAAAGGTAGGTCAGGGCTTCAGAGACGAGAGAAAAAAAGCAAGACCATCGGCATGAAGGATGGAAGGGAAGTGACTACAGATGCAGATTAAATAACCATCAGACGATAAGCCGAGGAACAAGTCAGCCCCTGCAGACAAAGGAAGACAATTGAGTCCAGGCGTGCAGCTTGTCCCCAGCTTCTCAAGATAGCCCCCATCCTGTTTCCAGCGAGGGTGACCGGCTCCTTTCCCGGGATCTGCTTTCCTCCCTCTGCCCAGCACACGGAGCTACCTCGGGGCTGTCCCTTGTCTGGAGAGTCGGGCCTGGTCCCACTGCAGGATCCCAGAGGAGGGGGCGTGGGGTGTTTCGAGGGGCTGAGAGCCCCAAGCCTTGACCTGAGGGTGTGATCTTGGATGGCGTTATCCATGGAACCATCCAGAAATGCCACGTCCAAAACCTCTGCTTAGGTGGAGCTGTCCCATTACTTTCACAGCTCCACTCCTTCCACTGGCAGCTCTACCAGGAGAGGGGAGGCCAGAGACAGTTCTGGAAAGTCTGGCACCCCTCGGGCATCCTCCCCGGCTCCGTTCCTGAGCACGGCACCCGGGCTCCCAGCTGGCTCTGTTTGCCCACGAAGCCACAGCCCCACTTACCCGAGCCGCTTCCATTTGTCAGAAAGGGCAACTTTGCATAATAAATTACATCGATTGATGTAATCAAATATTTCCATAGATTGAATTAAGTGTAATTGGTTGTCCTCAAGATTGCTCCCCTCCTTCCCAGCAGGGCTGGCGGCCCCCCTGCTACCCCCTGACCCCGTCCTCTGTGCCGGGCCCTGGGGGAGGTCCGGCCTGAGCCCTGCACACCCCGCCCACCCCACCCCAACCCGGGTGCACTGGAGTGTGGGCGGAGCTCGGGCGAGGGCGCCCCGATGCTGTCCTCAGCAGCCTTGGAAGTCGCTCCAAAGCAGTAGCTCCGAGCATTTCACTCTCCTTCTCAGTAGGCGGAACGTGTGCTGTTCTAGGCACAGCGCACGGTCCATTTCTCCCCTGGTGATGGAACAGATTTGGGTGGAACTTCAGCCGGTGCTCACCCGGCCACGGCTCTTTATTCTCGGGTCTCCACCCACTTTCCTGTGACAAGGAAAAGGTGAGGCCCGCCCTGCCCACCTCCCAGGACGCTGGCCGGGCTGAGCCAACAGTAACCATGCACGGAGGCCGGGCCGGGCCAGCACCCACGGCACCACTTCACTTAATCCCCAGAGCAACCTTCTATCCACGACAGGGGGGGAAACCAAGGCCCAGGGAGTTTGACTAGTTTACAAGGTGTCAAGGTCACATCCCTGGGAGGTGGCGTGGCCGGGCCAGTGACAGGCTCGGGAGTGGAAAAGCCGCCCAGACGACCCCGCTGTGGCCGTGGGGTCAGGGCGATGCAGGCGGGTGTCCCCACGGGAGTCCTGCTGCCCAGCGATCCACCTGCAGGCACCTCGATCTGGTCTGGAGGCGGGGCGCTGAGGGCTCGAGGCCAGGGAGAGCGTCCGCCGGGTCGGGCCTCGGTGCTCTGTGCCCTCAGCAAGGCTCCGGCCCCGTCCCCCCCGCCACTGCTGTTGCTTTGCTTGGGGTCCACGGCTGCAGCCCCTACGCACGGCGCAGCGACCTCACGGGATGGGTGCCTAATCAGTGCGGCCTGCTGAGTTGCGTTTCCACTGCACAGTTAAACAAGAACAAGAATCAAAGAAGCCAGTGTCTGCATGTGAACAGGGCAGGGGGGCCACGGAGGAGAGCGGGTGAGCAGGAGGAAGAGCTGGCGAAAAACTCGTCCCACCCCGGACCCTCCGACTTCTGGGTCCCGGGAGGGGAGCGGCGCGGGGACTCTTGGTTGGGGAGGTGGCGAGTCCTGAGCCGGGACGCAGAAAGCAGCCCCTGTCACAGAGAACAGCGCCCACAGCACGGCGTGTCCCCCCAAGGGACCGGGGCCAAGGCCTGAGCCGCAAGCCCCCTACTGGTGGGAAGGGGGCTTCACATCCTCTGACTCCCTGCTCCGAGCGCCACCGAGCGCCACCGAGGCCACACGGGGAGACGGTCACGGGCTCCGCAGCCACACTGCGCGCTCCATGGACCTGACTGTGCTCGTGTCTCCACAGCAGCCTCACTTGGTGGCTGTGAGACCTCGTTGCCACAGGGTCTATGGTGTTGACCACTGGCCCCTAACTGGCCACGTGAGGCCGGGAGGGGGTGCGAGCTCCGTCCCGTGCTGCGGGCCGCTCAGCCCTCACCACCTCGAGGAGCGAGGACAGCCCTGGGCAAGGGGACACTCTGGACTGAGCTGGTGTGACGGGCACCCCCCCCCCCAGAGCAGAGGCCCAGAGCCTCACTGTGCCCTTGGCCCGAGGCCCAGGCCGCAGGGGCCACGGCGGGCGGTGGCCGGAAGCCACACACGACTGATAGCCGGGGAGGAGCCAGACAAGCCAGGTCGGCGCCTTTGGGGTGGATTGGAGCCCGGCCTGGCTGGTAGGACCTGCTCGCCCCCCAAAGCCACTGTTTTGCCTCCCTGGCGGCGACCAGAGGGGTAACGGCCCGCTGCCTTTCAGCACATGCCCGCCATGAG
Organism: Balaenoptera physalus; assembly: GCF_965194825.1. Classification (NCBI taxonomy): domain Eukaryota; kingdom Metazoa; phylum Chordata; class Mammalia; order Artiodactyla; family Balaenopteridae; genus Balaenoptera; species Balaenoptera physalus. The sequence continues at coordinate 1,188,625 of NC_138889.1, forward strand.
CTGCAGAACAATCTCTTCAAAAATAAATCCATCTGGAGACTCAGTTGAAAACAGCTTCTTAAAACTGCAGGAGAAATTGGACACTTTATTTCAGTGACAAATAACTGGGCTGCTGAATCTCTGCGGAAAGGGCTCGTTTCAGCCACTCGAGCTCAGGCTGCAGGGCCACCCCGCCCTGCTGCCCCTCAGGGAACGGCAGTCAGGCAGATGCTCCAGGTGGGCAGACCATCCTCAAATGACCCTGACCCAAAACACTGCCTCTGCCCCAGCCTGAGGGCCTCTAGCCCCTGCCTGCTTTCCTGAAGGTTTTAAATCTGAAAGCCCTGGCCTCTGAATGCTGGATGCTGAGACAAATCAACACGGAAACCGATCACTGATTTAGGATAAAAAAGATCGATGCCGTCCTTCTCCTGGACTGAGTCTTCTGTGCACTTAGCCAGCGCACCAGGGGGGTACCTGTGCTTTCAGGAGGACAGGAGTGCCCTCACCCAGGGCTGCACGCTCCAAACACCTTCCCGAACTCTGTTGTGTTGAATCCTCCCACAACCCCAAAAGATGCTTCATTCTGTTTTCTCCAATTCAGTCGGAGAAACCGAGGTCACTGAGCTTACACACCTTTTCCCAAACTACGTCTCAGTAAACGCAGAGCTGCGGACTGACCCCAAGTCCTTAACTCAACACCCCACGCTGGCTGCGCTCCTCCAGCCAGAAAGAACCTTGTCTCTCCAGGCGTCTAAATCTCTTCGAGGAGCTCGTCCAAGAGGCAGGTGGCAGGCGCTGTGGACAGAACATGAATTTTAGAAATTAGAACCTCTTCCCAACCCACGCCTGCCCTGGAAAGTTCTGGAAGGATTCTATGGCATCGAGCTGATAGATGTCCACTTCACCCACGCCCACCCATCCCCCGCGACCATCAACCCTGAGGTCCACCCCAAAGGGCTGTTCAGAGGAAGCACCACACACTCCCCCGTTCAGCCCGTAGAGGCAGTGTGTCCCAGCAGGAGAGCACGTCTGCGGAAAGTGAGATAAGCAGGGTAAGTAGAAAAAAGAACAGGATTAATTACAGATATCGCATTTCTACAGGCACTAAAATTCCAGGGAGAAGAGAACGTGGCCAGGCGAGCTGAGGATCACAAGCTGGTTTTCCCAGTGGGCAAATCTGCTGATTCTGGGCTCGGACGGATGGGAAGAAGGAATAACCAGCAAAGCCCTCGGCCGCCGTGCAGGCCCCGAGCGGCAGGCTGGGTGTCTGAGACGCTCAGACGCACACCTGGACACTCGGGGGGCCAGCGGTGGAGACTGACCGCAGAGATGGCTCAGAGTCCAACGCTTCCAAGAGTCAGGGTGGAGTCGCCTAAGAAACCTTGCTGTTCTCGGGAAGCACAGGCCCCCCCGAGGGAGGGGGCCTGCCTGCGAAACTCGGCCAGCCTCCCCCTCGGGACGTTTGGAGGTTGTGTGTCTCCTTGGGGCCCCAGGCCGGAGTCAGGGGCTCTGGAAGCCCGTAGGGCGGCTCTGGCTGCCCGCTGTCCGGGGCTAAGCCGTGAACACGGGCAAACCAGAGGCTGAGCCGGCCCGTCCCTTCCTGTTGCTTCCGCCTGTTGTTTACAGTTAACATTCCCGTCCTCCCACTGGCGCAAGGTGGTAACCAGACTGCCATCCAGACTGGCATCCTCTACTTTCTGTTAGTCCATTGACACTGAATGAACATAGACAGCCGGGTCTAAATCTGCCCTCTCTGGACGCCGGTTTTCTGTTGGATCTTTCGGGGTTTGCTCCTCTGATGCTGCACTATTTCTGCCTTATTTGGGGTCCATTGAACATTTTTTCAGTGGTTTTTAAACTAGACCTCTTCACTACTGTTTTGTGAATGGTTACTCTGGGGATTATATTATCCATCCTTATCACGGTCTGGCTGGAATTAATATTGTACCACTTCCCTTCACATCCAGCCTCATGCTTCACACGTGTGAGGCCTTTAAAAAGGTATCACTTCATTTCCTGACTCCGTCCTTTGTGCTACTGCTGTTCCATCTTTTCCTTCCACGTGTTAAATCCCCAGGTGATATCTTCGTTTTGCATAAGTCATGTGTCTGTTAAGACACTGCTCCTCACGTCTTCCTGTAGATCCCGATTTTTATCTCGTATAATTTCCCTGAAGCCTGGAGAACATCCTTTAGTATTTCTTCCAAGGCAGTCTGCAGGCAACACACCCTCACAACTTTCGTTTGTGGGAAAATGCCTTTATTTTTGCAGCCACGTTTGAGGGATTTTTCACTGGATGTAGAATTCTGGGGTGACGTCGCTCTGTTTCTCCTTTCAGTCCTTTACGCTGTCGCTCCGTTATCTCTGGCCTCCACTCTTCTGATGGGATGTTTCTGTCCTGACGTCATGGTCCTCTGTATGTGGTGGGTCCATGTGCTCAAACTGCTTTCAGGATTTGATCTCCATTCTTGATCTTCAGGAGTTTGCCTAAGTGTGGTTTTCTTTGTATGTATCGTTCTAAGGGACTGCTAAACTTCTTAGGTCTGTTTTTCAAATTTAGGGCATATTTGGCCATTGTTTCCTCAAAGAATTGTTGTAACCACATTCTTATGGTCTACTTTTTCTAGCATCCAATTACATCACTACATGGTGCAATATTGTCTCACTGGTTAGTGGCACTTCGCTCTTTTTTTTCCATTTCCTCTTCTCTCTTCTGCAGATTGCATCGTGTTCACTGAACTGTCTCCTAATTCATTACTTCTTTTGATCTTCCACTTCCATTCTGTTGTTTAGCCCAATTCAGTGAGTTTTTTCATTTAAGTAATTCTATTTTTAGTGCTGAATGTCTTTTTGACTCCTGCTTATAATTTCTACTCCTTTGCCAACAATCCCTGTCTGTTCACCCATTAAAATTAATTTTGTAAAGTTCTTTAACATGTTTACAATAACTGCTTCAAATGTTTTGTCTAATAAACCCAGCATCTAGGCCATCCCAAAAGGTTTTTATTCACTGATTTTATTTCTTGCCAATGGACCTGGTTTTCCTGTTTCTTTTTTCTCTAGAAACATTTTATTGTACACAAGACATTGTGATCACTCACTGTAGGATTTCTGGATTCTGTTATGTTCCTCTGAGGACTTGTGGGTGTTTGTTCTAACAATTAACTCGACTGCAGGTGAGCTGCCTTAACCACAGTCTGGGTTCTATGTGCTGTGATGTGACCCTGTGGAAATACCAGCCCCTCTGACTGGCAGAACTCAACCTCCAAATCCAAAGTTACTTTCAAAGTGTTTAACTAATTTGAGGCATTGTTACATTGGGGAGGAGTAGCCTTTACTCTGGGGGGGGTGTCCCCCCCTGAAGCCGTGGCCTCCCCGTGTTTCCCTAGGTGCTCTGGCTCACCTGAGACACCACCACCCAGGGCTCCTTGACCTCTGAATAACCTTCGTCCTCAAACCCACAGCCTGCTCGACTTCACTGGTCTCACCACCTGCGTGCAGCCCAGGCTTTGGAAAGAGCCCCGAGAAAGTCCCCCCACAGATGTTGGCCACCTCCCAGCAGAGGTCTCTGTGCTCCAGCCTTGAGCTGGGTCTTATCAGAGCTACAATCCAGCCCAAGTCCAGCCCATTTCATGACTGAAGCCATAAGCCCTTCCCCCGTCTGCCCAACAGAGGAAAGTGAAACTCCAACTTGAGGGATAAAATGTCACCTAGAGTCGTTAAAGCTCTTTACACACAATATGTGACACAGAATAAAGCAAAATATTACTAGGCAGGAAAGAAGTTAAAGAAAAATAAAGTCTCTAATTAAGAGGAAAAGTGGACCAATGATTCAGATATTAGACTTAGCAGCAAAAACTTTTTCAACTCTGATTAATAATTCTATGAATAGTAGAAAAGATCGACAGTGTAGGTGAAAAGATGGACATTTTGACATGTATAACTGGAACCTATAAATAAGTGAAAATGCAATATCTGAGTATTATCCAGTTATTAAGTATTGACTAATTATTAATATTTAATTGACAGATTTGAAATCATATTGGATGGAGCCAAACACAAGGTTGGTGAACTGTAAGTGAAGTCAAAGTCACGGAGATTACACCCAGGGATGGAGTCGTGCAGGACTCCCCAGCAGGCTTGAGATGAGTGCGATCGTAGCAGCATGGGGACAGGGTGATGAAAGGGTCAAGGAAATGATGACTGAAAACTGATCAAGCACAGCCGCACACAGACTCATGAAGCTCAGCAAACCTCACGCAGGACAGATACCCGAAAATATGCTGGTAGATGCATTATGGTCACGATGCTAAGAGATGGGGGAGGAGAGGGGGGGAGATGGAAACAGACAGAGGGAGGGAGGGAGGAAGACCTGAAAAACAACCTAGGGCTAAAAAAAAAATCACCTTTAAAGAAACAATAATAAGAGCTCACTTCTCAAGAGAAAGGATTGAAACCCAAAGATAATGGAATGTTATTTTTAAAGCATTAAAAGAAAAAAGGTGAACCCTGTAAAAATGAAGATAATTTTTAAAAATAAGCCTTTGGATTAAAAAATATATATATGAGCAAAGTAGTGCCAGCAAACTTAACTACAATAAATACTAAATTAAATTAATCAGTCTGAAAGGAAAGGTCTTAGACAGAAACACAGAATTGCATGAATAAATGAAAATAACCAGAAAGTGAAAATACATGGGCCAGTAAAAATGAATATCAACTGTAGACACAATAGTAGTAATGGCTTGTGGAGTTTCAAATACATGCAGAATTAAGATGGATAATAATCACCATGAAAGCAAAAGGCAGCAGGGGTAAATGGAGTTGAAACATTCAGAGAAGTGGTAAAAATACCATTTTATTAGACGGTGAGAAGTCAAAGATGCATGTTGAACTATCTGCAGTAACAGAAAAATCATAAAAGAAGGTATACAGAGCAAGGTACTAGAAAAAATGAAGTTAAAAAATATCAGATTAATCCAAAGGGACTGGAGAAAGGAAAGCAAAAAAGGACACAGAGCTGGTTGTTCAACCAGGAATTCAGTGGTCATGTGACAGCTCTGGACCCACTCACATCAGTAACAACATAGGGGTGAAACGGGTGCCAGTGATGGTCTGTTTCTTGGTCTGGGGGCTCATTACTAGGTGTGCTCAGATGGTGGAACTGTAAACTTAAGATTCGTACACCTTTCTGTTTGTATTTGTATTTGATATATTCTTTAAAAGGTATCTTTAAGCATTCTGGAAATGCCTACATTTTGGAAAGCTATAAACCAAAACACCAAAGGCAACAGAAAAGGAGCTTATCAAAGATATTTGTGCCTTTTATGTGCATTTTCCAGTATCTTAACAATTTAAACCTCTGTACTTTGCCTAGTTGCCAAAAATGTAAATATACTTAAAAGCCAGTGGAAAATAAACACATATAGAGATGGTCAGGCCAGAGTGCCTCCTGAGACCCTCCCGAGCTTCCGCCCTTGACGCCTCACCTGGTGGACATGGTCCTTCTCCCTGGCCCTGCCCCGGCCGTCTTACTTGGGTTCCAAGTTGAGAGCAGAAACAGAAACAAGCCGATCACAAATGTAGGGCTCTTAGCTACTAGGGGGCCCGAGAAGGCTGTCATGTCCTTCTTCCCTCCTCCACCCGACCTCCTGGCAGTGGGGTCGGATGCCCCGGGGGGCTGCCCGGGAAGGCCTGTGCGTCTCTCTTGGTCCAAATTCTGGGGACAAAAAAAAAAAAATATGCCAACAGCCTCCGGGGATCAGAGTGCAACTACGAGGACAAGAGTGGGGACAGGGCGAGGACAGGTGGGCTCGAGGCCGCTCCCACGTGGCCAGAGTCCAGTGACGCCCCCGGTCCGGCCCCTCTTCTGGCAGCGCTGGGTCAACCTAGACGCGGGGAGAACGTGGACGGGGGGAGTGTCTCCACTTAGACGACCTACAGGCGCCCAAACCCACCCGGCCAGGACTAGACTCCTCCCCACCTTACACCAACTCCTCCTTCTTGCACACATTCCCCCAGGTGGAAACCCGGGCGTCACCCCTCCCCACCCCCTGGGCCCAGGTTCTGAGGAGCCCACCTGAGACCCCCTCTAGCCTGTGCCTCTGCTTCCCCGTGGCCATCGGCCCTGACCTGTCACACTGACCTTCACCCTCCCCTCACACGCCGGCCCTGCTGGCCCCATCACGTCAACACCCCTGCAAAGCGCAGAAGGTCCCACGCGGCCGGCCAGCTGGGTGAGGACCGGCCCTCCCAGTGATGCGGCCGGGGCTGCTCCTGTCGGGTCCCCGCCGGCACCACCAGCCTCGCTTCCCGCGTCCCCGTCCTGAGCGCGGCCACGTGGCTTCCCGCAGACACCCAACGGAGCCGTGCCACGTTCCACATCTAAGGGACCCAGGGCCCCTGTGGGGACACAGCGGCCGAGAAGGTGCCCGCCGTCCTCAGCCCCGCACTGGACACAGAGCCCAGGGAGGAGCTGGGCCCGCCCCGCCGGCTCCAGGCCGCTGCACCGCAGACAGATGAACCCGCAGATGATGTCTTAAAGCGAGAGGAGGAGGGGGTGGAAGGTAGCAGCACACAGTTGGGGAGCCGCTCAACCTCTGTGCAAACCAGTGAGTAAAGCAGCCCTTGACAACTTCCCCAACTGCTGCCGACGGGATGATTGGGCCTAATTTCTTAATGTTAATGCCGTTGTTGCATTTGGCTTCTGCTAATGAGATGTAAATATGTGTTGCGGGTTCGCGGATTTGTTTTATTGCAGGGTAGCTAAACTGCCATTGGCCGGAAGGTTAGACTTGTACTTGCTTATTTTTAGTATCAAGTGACCCCAAACGGCAGAGGAAGTGAGGCTGGGAGGGGTGGGCGTGGCGTCGGCCCCCTTCCCTGTCCCCTCTGCTCCGGGGGGAGAAGGAAGGTCTAGGGCCCCCCGAGGCTGGAGGTTTGGGGGTGGGGAGTGGACGGAGAGGAGGGTTTCCTGGACCGCGTCCCTCCCAGGCCACCAGCCCTCAGGAGCCGCAGGTGCATTCAGACCAGAGCTCTCGCGAAGGAGCCGACACAGCCGGGACCTCCCTGCGTCCACCTTGTCCCCGAAGGGCAGGCCTCCTGCAGTCGCCTCGCCCCGAGGAGGGATGTTCTGCGGAGGGTCTGATTCGATCCCTGCCCCGCAGTCTTAGTGGGGTCTCTGCACCACCCTCTCTCCAGAACAACCCTCCAGGTGCTTACAGGAGGGCACAAGGTGCCCCCCAGCCTCCTCCTCGTGGGGACAAACAGTCACAGCCCCCAGCCCTTCCTTCCCACCGACGTTTCTCTGAGACCCTCTGCCGTCGCCCCTCGGGTCTCGTCAGAGCCGCAGGCCCCTGACTGGGGAGGACACCCTTTAGTCAGGGTCAGGGCAGCAGAAGTGTCTTCTTACCACTTGGTCTTAGGAGGACGATGCTGAGAAATGGGCAGTGTGCCTCTGGGGGGGCTCCCGGCGCCCCCCTGCCCCCCGCCGCCCAGGTCTGCCTCCAGGCCACGCTGGGAAAGGAGCTGGCACACCACGCCCTCCACGTTACGCTGCGCACACTGTTTCTCCTGGAGGCATCTGCGTTTAGGCCCAAAAGCTTTACAATCCAAAGACATGAATATCTAAAGGTGGAATTTCCTAGGCCAGGAAGATTAACAAAATTAATTTTATAAAAACATATTCAGACTTCCCTGGTGGCACAGTGGTTGAGAATCTGCCTGCCAATGCAGGGGACATGGGTTTGAGCCCTGGTCTGGGAAGATCCCACATGCCGCGGAGCAACTGGGCCCGTGAGCCACAACTACTGAGCCTGCACGTCTGGAGCCTGTGCTCCGCAACAAGAGAGGCTGTAACAGTGAGAGGCCCGCGCACCGCAATGAAGAGTGGCCCCCGCTCACCGCAACTAGAGAAAGCCCTCCCACAGAAACGAAGACCCAACACAGCCAAAAATTAATTAATTAATTAATTTTTTAAAAAAAATGTATTCAAAACATTTCCCTATCAGGGAGGGGTGCAGACACAGCCCCACCAGTGACGACGCCCTGTCTACGTGGCAAGTGTCTCCCTGTGTTTTACTCCTGTGTTTTCCATGCGAGCCTCTCACCGTTTGCCCTTCTTTACTTTCATGAAAGCACCCAGTGAAGCAGAAAGTCAGGAGACCCGCCCTCTAGTCCCAGCTCACGTGGTAACAGGGTCTGGGGAAAACACATCCTGGCATCGAGGGTAAGGTCACCTGGTCTCCCTCCTCTGAAGTGTGAACATCTTACCACTTGCTCCAGGCAAGGGCACCCCCGCCAGTGCTTGAATCCTTCTAAGAAGCCCTCGTCCCCAAGCAGGTGCCCCCCCGCCCCGGCAGCAGCTCCAAGGGTAGGGGCTTGGGGGACCTCGGAGGAGGCTGTGTTCCCGAGGGAAGAACTCACCCTTCCCAGCCGCCCTGTGTTCTCGGGGACTGGCTGCTACCTGCCTTTCCTCATCTGTACAACAGGAAAGATAATCTCCATCCCGAAGCGATTATTGTGAGGATAAAATGAGATTATGTTTGTAAAGTGCCTGGCCTGTAGTAGGAGGGTGATTAGTGTTAAATCTCATCCTTCTCTGCGTGCGGCCCCTTCGAATCCTGCAGGTGGCCTCCTTCTGCTGAGTCGAGCATCATGTGTAAGGGTCCCACGTCCTGTCGGGGTCCCGGTTTCCTCCCGGGAATCACCTGGGAACAGCCCCATGGGCCTCTCGACTGTCAGGGGCCATGTTGTGTCAGCGCCATCACGAACGTGGCCAGATGCCAGAGCCTCTGGTTTTCTGTCTGGGCACTTCCCTCTGTCCCCCTTTCTATCCCTCCATTCCCCCTTCTCTTCCTCCTCTTTCTCTGGCTGCCCCATCCATCCCAGCCCCTCCCCTCCCCTCCCCAGGCCTCCCCCACTCCAGCTGCCTAGCAGGGAGCAGGACCTGGAGATGCTCAGGGTTCCTCCACCAGCCTCCGACCGAATGTGTAGCTGTTCATTCCCAAGTATGATTGGTGGAAAAACTAAAAGCTCATTAGTTTCACAACAACAGAACAATAGGTCCACTAACAGGAAGCTCACTGAACACTTTGCAAACCAGCCAGGCAGCTGATGAGATGGCTCCGGTGTGACTCACGGTTTCCTCGAGGCCCCGCAGGCCTGAGTCTCCCTTGCTTGGCTGTCTGGACACCGGACCCTGTCATCCCAGCTTTTGGCTGGAGAACTTGGCTGGGAAGCCACCCCGTTCCTAAGTCCTCCTGACAGCATGCGGAGGATGCGGGGTGCATTATAGGCTTAGCCCGGCGCCCCGTTTTCTTTGTCCTCTGCATCTGATATGCTCACTCAAATCACGAGGAATCTTCCTGCGGCCGCTGCTGGACCTCTGCCAGAGCAGCCGTGTCCATGTGTGGGCTTCAAGTCTGGGCACGGTCGTCACTGTGCGTGTTTGAGAATTTAAAAGAGAAACTAGCGACCCCGAGGGTGGCTCTCTGGGAAGAAGAGGACTGTGAGGTCGGCGGGGCTGCAGAGACCAGAACAAGCCGCGCCCGGACCTCCTGGAGGGGACCTGAGCCCAGGCTCCCGTGTGTGAGGCTCAGAGCCCGGTGGACACCGCTGGCCAGGCTCAGCCTGGGGGTGGCTCGTCCTCCCTGGAAAATGACCCTATGAGCGCCCACGTGCCCTCATTCACTCCATAAACACTTGTCTGGCGTCCACCGTGTGCCTGACCCCACGCTCCGCCCAGCCGTCAGGTGCAAAACAAAGCAGAACAGGTCCTTGTGTTCAGGACAAATAACCTCAGGTGGCCGTGGTGGTGAGAGCAGAGCAGCCAAGAGCTGGAAGGAGACAGGAGTTAGGAAGATCGGGCAGGAAAGCCCGTCTGCCTACAGCCCGGAGGCTGGGACACAGCAGGCGAGGGGCAGGACGCCGAGGGACCAGAGCCGAGGCCGGCCCAGCGCCGCTCTTACTGACTGCTCTCCTCAGACTTCGCTCCACCTGGGGTCAGACACCACAGTTTCCCCGTGTCTTTATGTGATGCGGGTTTTGACAGCATCGGGGCAGCTCTGCACATCTGGACAGTTTGCTTGGGGACCATTGGACAATCCCGGGGCCTGAGTTTCTGCATTTCTGGAAAGGTCATGTTTAGGAAGAGGGGGTCTCACAGCTGGAGAGGAATGTAGCCAGAGTGGCCTAGGCTCCAGGCGGTGGAAGCGGAGGGCGTGGGGAGGAGGCTGTGAAGGAAGTGGGTCATCTCTCGGTTCTGAGCTCACAGCTCCTCCTGCAGATCCCAGCCCTCCAAGCCCTCGTCATCCGGCTTCCAGGCTCCCGGGCCTCGCGTGGGGCGATGCGGACGCCCAGCCTGCCGGTTGCTACACCCACAGGCCCCCGACCCTGGTGCGTGGGCAGCAGAGCAGCCCTGGGGTGGGGAGCAAGGGGAGATGGGAGAGGGCAGGGAGGAGGCCGACATCCCTCCAGCAGGGCCTGGTGCGGCGCCGGCTTCTGCTTCGTTCCGCAGAGCGGTCAGTGGACGGGGCACGGACGGGGATTCGGCTCCTGGGCCCCGTGAGCAGGCCTTGCTCCTCCCCCACCCCGGCCCCCAGCTCCAAGCCCAGGGGTCCTTCGGCACCTCCTCACCACCCGACGCCCCCAGCCTCTTCACAGTGCTCCCTCCTGCGTGCACACACGCAGACACTCACATGTACACACATACATGCAATGCTCACACACGCACGTTCACACACACGCACACATGCTCACATGCAGACACTCACATGTACACACATACGTGCAATGCTCACACACGCGCACGTTCACACACACGCACACATGCTCACACGCACTCACATGTACACACATACATGCAATGCGCACACATGCGCACGTTCACACACACGCACACATGTGCACACACGCAGACACTCACATGTACACACATGCATGCAATCCTCATGTGCACGTTCACACACGCACACATGCTCACACGCAGACACTCACATGTACACACATACATGCAATGCGCACACACGTGCACGTTCACACACACGCACACATGTGCACACACGCAGACACTCACATGTACACACATGCATGCAATCCTCATGTGCACGTTCACACACGCACACATGCTCACACACACAGACACTCACATGTGTACACATACATGCAATGCTCACACATGCGCACGTTCACACACACGCACACATGCTCACACGCACTCACATGTATACACATACATGCAATGCTCACACACGCGCACGTTCACGGCGGGCGCACAGACCCTTCCCGAGCATCCTTGCTCCGCGGCCCCCTCTCAGAGGCAGCCCCAGGCCCCGCCCTCCAGCCCCTGAGTTCAGAGTCCGCGCCTGTCCCTCACCTTGAGTTTCTTACTCCTCACATCCTACTGGTCGGCACTCCCCGGGGGCTCCAGCAGCTGGCATCAGGGTCCTGCGACCTGACCCCAGCAGAGAGGGTTACTTCCACCCCTCGCCAGGCCCCTCGTGCAGATGGCAGCTCCTCCAGCCCCTCCCCCTCCTCCCTCCAGCCAATGTTAATTATACATGAAGCTTGCTCCAGCAGAAGGGTTATAATTAATTTATGTCAGGACCGTAATAGATTCCAACACAAACTGCTCCATCGCATCCAACTGTTCTCTGACTGCTGTTGGCTGCAAAGCACGATCCCGAAATTCACTGCAGGATGTGCCTCGCTCCGCCTGCCCCTCCCCAGCTCCCAGAAAGAGGAGACGCAGGTCCAGCACCCCCCCTCAGGCCAGCCCAGGTCCCGCAGACCTGGCACGGAGTCCCAGCTCCTCCTCGTAATTGCTGTGTGACCCACGATGTTCACCCAACTTCTCTGAGCTCCAGCTTTCTTGTTTACAAAGTGGAAGAGTAGGTAATATTTGTGAGGATTGAATCAGGCAGACTTTGGTAAAACACTCACCACAGCTTCAGACACTTGCCGTGGACTCAACAAAAGAAGTCACAACAGCAGCTAAGCTGTGACAGCGTTTCTGTGTGCTGGGCATCCTGCTGGCTCCCCCCACCCTCTGGACACCCCGTGGGGTCAGGCCCCTCCGTGTTGTGGGCAGAGCTGTCCTAATGGTGTGGTCCTTCTTCACCCAGTGGGCGGGGGCGGAGGGTGGGCCCAGCTGCTGCCACACAGGGTCCCCTCAGGGAGCAGGGCGCAGGTTGTTCACTCCAGGGGGGGGCGCGGCTTGCTGTCCCCCCCAGACCCCCAGGATGTGAGGAGTAAGAAACTCAAGGTGAGGGACAGACGCGGACTCTGAACTCAGAGGCTGGAGGGCGGGGCCTGGGGCTGCCTCTGAGAGGGGGCCGCGGAGCAAGGATGCTCGGGAAGGGTCTGCACGCCGGGCGGAGAGGGTCGGGTCGGAGGAACAAGCCCCCAGGACCCTGAGAGGGTGCGTCCTTCTTGGCCGGCTCCCAGGATCGCCCAGGGCCCGCGGGGGCCCCCCACTGCTCTTCCCGAAACTCGTTTTCTCTGAGCGTTTGTACCGTTTCCCACCCCTCAGGCAGCTCACCAGCAGCTGAGCGCTTTGCTCTGTGTCACGAGCACAGATACACAAGCGTCCGCAAGCGCCTGACGCTCTGCGCCTGGTCAGGCCACCCTCAGCCTTGGACGGGGTCCCTCCCTCTCCAGCCCGTGTCCTGGGGACACCCTGTGATCCTGAACCGGTTCCCCGCTTAACCCGGATTTGGGCGTCTTCAGAGCATCGATCAACTCCTAATATTTTAAATATTTTTTTGTTATTTGGTTATTGGCCATGTTACCCAGTAAAGTGTCAGATTTGGGGTTATGGGGTTTTTGAAATTTTTTTAAACTACTGCATCCTCAACGCCTATAACGGTGTCTGAGACTTAGTAGGTTTTCAGTAAATAGTGTCTAGGGAAGGAAGGGGTGAAAGGAAATGCTTTGTCCTTCTCCCCTCCTTTGTCTGCAGCAAAGCAGGTCAGGAAAACACAGTCTGTCTGCGGTAGAGCTGCTGGGAGACAGCCATGGGTGTGTCCACACACACGTATGCACACAGGTACCGTGTCTGGAGTGGGGAGGGCCCAGCAGGAGGAACTGTCCTGTCACTCAGGAAGCCGCATTCCAGGAGGGAAGAGGCCACGGGCTTGAAGGAGAAAGACGTCAGACAAGCAAACTGACCCTCAAAGGACGTGCAAGACAGTGCCGGCCAGACCCGAGGGCTGTCAATGACCGCAGAGACAGGCTGGTCCATTTCCCACAAGGCCACCCCGCAATCTCAGCTTGGGCTGGCCTGCAGCGAACGAGGGGCTCAGGGGTGTGGGAAGTGGGACCCTCACGCCCAAGCCCCTCCAGGTGGCCACCGCCTACCTGTGCTCTTTCCTGGCGTGAGGGGTCGCTGAGCCTGGGCCAATGCCCCCACGTCTCCGAGCCCAGGTTCCCGTGGTGACCCCACGAGTCAGCTGGCACAGGACAACTAGGGGTCCCTAGTGGTCAGACCTCCACTCACTTCAGAACAGTCTCGGTTTGGACAATAAGCTGTCTTGTGACCCTAAAGCAAATCCCTTTTAGAGTTTTTGTGAGTATTCCATGAGCTGGTACATGGGGCGGAGGCCAGCGCACGGGACAATTAAACACGAATCCCACCCGGGTCCTGCCTGGCCCAGCCCCCAGGGCCCTGTCCCACTGCCCGTCTGATGCTGGGGCCCGTCCCTGAGGCCTCCGCGCTCTCCTTCCAGCCCCTCGGGATCTGCTGCTTTTCCCTCCCCCCGCTCCTAGCATCTGCCTGTCCCCAGCTGAGTGATTCATGGGCCACTAGGTCTTGTGGAGGTTGTCGCCCTGCCTGGGGGCCCACGGCTCCGCGTTGGATGCTGTCCTGTCCTGGCCACACTGGTGATGGACGAACGCGGCTGCTTAGGGAAGCTTCCCTTATCTCACCTGCAAAGGCTCCCTCTTCCTCATCTTGAAAAATGGGTGGCTGGCAGATATGGGAGCCATGACCACTCGTCAGAGCCTTCACCGGGACTGATGGAGGGAATCTCTGCTCTTTGCAAAGAGAAATTTTGCAGCGATAGCCTCTCCCTGGGCTTTGCCTGCCTCTCTGAGAGGAAGCACGGATGGTGGAGGCTGGAAGGAAGTTTCTGCAGACGAGGTGGGGGGGGTGCTGGTGGCAGGCACAGAGCTCCAGGTCAAGAGCCCAGGCTGGCACGCGGGTCCTCCCTGCTCTGAGCCTCCCGCGGAAGAACCCCAGGGGGACCCGAGCCCAGAGCAGAGGCTGGACGGTAGGAAGGGACACTCCACAGGCCAGCACCCTGGCCGGGGAGGACTCTGCCCACAGAGCTTGGTGCTGGGACTGGACACCCCGCCGGACTCTGCCCTGACTCTGCCCTTCGTGACCGTTCATGGGGGCTGCCAGGCTAGAAGGAAAGTGAGAACCACCAAGCCCTGCAGTGTTGAGGATACACACACTTACCCAGCGCGCTGTGGCCTGAGATGCACGTTTACCCGGGCGTCCCCGCGTGCAGGCCTCCTCTGATCAGTGCTTGGGTATAAGCAGGTGTTGCCGGGGGGCTGCCCTCGGGGAGCGGGGCCCAGGGTCAGAGCCTCAAAGTCCAGAGGAGGCCCCGACCGTCAAGAGCAGGCGGGGTCCCACAAAGCGCGGGGAAGGGATCCTGAGCCCTGGGCTGGCCTGTCTGCAGCTCAGAGCCAGGGATCTGCCTGAGACAGGAGGCCTCGGGAGGAGGGACGGATGGCCCTTGGGAGCAGGTGCTGGTCAGCACGGTGCCTCCTTGTCCCCAGGCTGGCCCTGTCCTCCAGGCCTCTCTAGGAGAGTGGGGGACAGATGAACCTGGCCCTGAGCTGAGCCCCACCGCCGGCCCTTCACGGGAGACACCTCTCCCAGCGTTGCCCCTGGACCCAATGTCCACGCACGCGGGACGGCCAGTGCCCGGAAGGAACTCAAAAAATTGCCAAACGGATAGATGGACTCAGCCCATAATGTACTGTGTTTTCTGCCTGTATGTCCTCAATCTGCAGGTTCCTGTCTTTCACCGGCTTTGTCGATTTCTCAGCCCAGCCTCACTGAATGCGGCCCCATCCTCCCCACTCTCTCCTGGAGCCGACACGGGGCTTTCTGATTCTGTCCTCCAGGTCCTCTTCTCCGTGACGTTTGTCATCCCATCTCGGGCGCCGGCCACTGGGGGTGTCCTCACCTGTCGTCCATGCGTTTTCTTCACTGCAAGTTCAGCTGCTCGCCTTGCCTGTTAGTTTTTAATTTTAACACAATCTACGTTAATTTTGAGACGTTAGGTTTTCAAACCCTTGTGTTTTTTATAGTGATTTCCTGTTCCTCCTCATGGTTTTATGCCTCTTTCTCTAATAATTTCTGTAGACTTTCACAGTGTTGTGTGACCCTCAGTCCTGGGGTTCAAGTACCCCAGTTTCTTGGGCTGCGGGGTCCAGCTCAGGAAAGGATGCCTGGGACATGTGTGACATTTTTATTGTGATCTCATAATCAGCAAGGACTTTTCTCTCCATGGGATCCTACATCACCTAAGTTCTCTGTTAGCTTCTTCCTGGCACACCAGACCTGGGATCGAGTTCATGTTCATTGCTCAGCTTGGGGACCCTGTCCCTCCCATCTCCAAACCCAGGCACGGCAGAGGCTGAGGTACCAGTGACGCCTGGGAGATTCTTCCCCCCAGACCATGGGCAGAGCTCCCCGGGGGAGGCAGGCTTCGCCTCTGAGGCTCAAGGTCGGCTCTCCCATCCCCGTGTGGTCAGAGCCCAGAGCCCAGATCCTTGCACACGTGGGCGCACAGGCACAGGGACACACGGGTGCATACATGCAGGCCCATACACACACACACACACACACACACACACACATACACACACACACGAGCACACGCAGTCAATGCGGTGAGATCTCACACGGTTCCAGTGCTGGCTTTCAGTGCCTCCCCGGGGCTGTCACCTGGGGTCCCCATTTCTTTCTTGCATCCTCATCTGTACCTTCCAAGCACATGCATGTGGTCACTTGGTCAACACTCCTGTATCTGTACGGACCCGGCTCTGCCCGCCTGCCGTGATGCCAGCGTCCGACGCCACACGGGTCCTGGGGGCGTGTTCTGCTCTGTGTCCCCTTTGGAGCATCCCCAGGGCACAGCATCAAGTCACCACCGTCCCCCAGGATCTCGTCACATCCGCCAGACACTGAAGAGACACTTGGGCCCAGGACCCCCCTTCTAGGAGAGGTAGAGTCAGGTGCCTGATGGGGGCCCCGGGCACCCCAGCTCTCCAGCCGCACCCGGCCTGACCCTCCTGGGATTCACAGACAAGAGGGAGGGACTTGATGAGTACAGCCCTGCCCCCGCCGGGACACGGAGGGCTCCAGCCCTGCTGGCCAGGGATTCCGCCAGGTACACGGTGGTTCCCGGTGCCCCTCGGCCCCTACTGACCTGACCACAGACCTGGGGCAGGTTGCTCACTGGAGGCTGGCCCTGCTGCACCCACTGCGCTCTCCAGCCTGGCCTGCATCCTCTTCGTGGTAACCAGGAACCTCCCCGGCCCTGCTCTCAGCGTCACCCCTCGCATCCCTGGAGACCGCAAGACGGAAGACAGAAGGCACCTCACCACAGGCAGGGCCAGCACCGGGGCCCTGGCACTCGACCGAGCCGCTGACACGTGAGACCCTGCGGTGGTCCCGTAGGACCGACCAGTGCAGCCAGAGCCTCAGGACCTGAGCCCCAGCCCCCTCCCATGTGGCAGCGAGGGCCAGCCCGAGTCAGGCCAGACTCCCTGGAGAGGACGCCCCTGAGGGCCTCATCTCCCTGACCACCCAGCTAGCCCCAGCCATGCCCAGGGCTCGGGCACCTCAGCCCCGACCACACAGGGGCCAGCAGGTGCCCCCCGACTTCCTGCCCCACGTGGCGATGTCCTGAGAGGCATGAGGACAGTGCGGGCTCCTGCGCCCAGGGGGCTCCTGCCACGGCCCTGGTGGGAGTCGGCCCGGAGGAGCTGAGAGGTGGAGACGGGAGTCGCCTCCCCCAGCCTGGAGCTCCCCCTCCCCCTCCCTCCCTCCTTCACCCTGTTCTCATTCCTTCCTTTGCCCAGGAGCCCATCAGACCCTGTGCAGCCCTCGCAGGCCAGCACTGCGCTGGGCACTAAGGAGGCAGTAATGGGAACCGAGGGGCGGGGGGAGGGGTGGGAGGAGGGGCCCGAGCAGACAATGCCCATCTCCCAGGGGAGGGCTAGGAGGGGAGGGGTCTGCACAGCAGCCAAGGGGCTGGACCCGCCCGAGAGCAGTGGAGCCGCGGAGGGCTTGCAGGAGGGGACCCGGCTCTGGCAGGGCTGCTGGCACAAGTGGGGTGGGGAGGCAGGTGCCAGGGGGGCAGTTGGAGGCTGTGGGACCAGCCCTGGGAGGTGCAGGGGGGACCCAGCCCCGCAGGTGGGCGGGGATGAGGGCAAGAGGGTAACCCTGAGGCCCCAAGAGCAGCAGAATCTGCTCCACAGGGGCAGGTGAGGCCGAGGCCGAGGCAAGGGGGCCCCCAGGCCTGGGAGGGTGGGGAGGAGAGGCCCTGGGCCAGCGCCTTCAAGCCCCCACCCCGTGTGACGTGAGGACAGACCCCAGCAGGCTCTCTGCGGGGAGGGAGGCGCTCACCCATGATGAATCCCCCGGGGACCTCCGGGCCTCCGCAAGCAGCGGCGTTATTTAAAACTGGCTTGACTTTGGCCCACGACAGAGACGCCTGCCTTTCTTGTTCATCGTCACCCCTGCTCCTGCGGCATCTCCCCGTTTCCTGAGAAGACGGGCAGCAGGTCCCCCTCGCAGCCCCACGTGGACGGCACCACCTCCCTCCACCCGGCTGCAATGGAGCCGGTCATTCCTCTTCTAACCTCGCCAGTTCTCAGAGGAAAGCTAATATAATCATTTCTGATGGCATTTTGGGGAGAAATCCAAGTCATTTGGTTCCTTTTCTGGACCACTCCGAGTTAGAAGACCACGCAGGTCTCATGACAGCCATGGTGAAGGGGGGCTGGCCTGTCCCCTCGAGGCCAGCACAGCTCAGGTGGCTGGATCCTGGGGCCGGGCTTCTAGCCTGGGGAAGAAGGAGGCAAGGAGCAGCAGGAACCGTTGCTATGGAGACATTGCCCAGCAGCGGGGCAGCAGAGCTGTCAGCTGGACGTAACCTTGAAGGATTTCACAGGAGAGAGAAACAGAAAACAGGCACAGATACAGATACAGGATGTGAAGCCGACCTTTACCTGGGAGGCTGGGGAGGGTGAGAGGCCAGAAAAGATACCAGGGCCTGAGGGAAGGGGGATAGAGGGGGGAGGGGGGAGGGGAGATGGGAAGGGGAGGGAGGGGGCACAGGCAGCACCTCCTGAGAGCTGCCACACCCAGAAACCCCAGGTACAAGGTGTCAACGGCCCCCCTGACCGATGAGGACACGTGTTAGGTCACGCATCCAGAGTCTCAGACCAGAAAATGACGCGGCTGGAGTTGGAACTCAGGTTTTTCTGACTCCAAAATCCACACCCCTTCTCCCACTGCCTGGTCCTGCTGAATCGGCCCAGAGACCCAGCTCCCTGGGAGGCAGAGGCTGCCGGGCTGCACACGAGTTGGACAGAAGAGACCCCTCTCTCAGCTGTGCTACTGGGAAGACACCCAGCTGTCTCCCACGTGGCTCTCCTGGGCTCAGGGTCCCCGGGGTTTGCCCCCTCCTGCCCTCCAGGAGCTGCGGGCCCTAGGCCTCTGGCTTCTGCATCCACGCTGAAACCTTCAAAGCAGTCAGCACCCACAGAGGATCAGGATGAGGATAAATACATAATTGGTACCGCTTTTCTAGCTAAAAGATAGGCTGTGCTGGACCCCCAAAAGCTGGTGAGCAGAGGCGCTGGAGCAGCCCCAGAGGCAGATAAAGACAAGCTCCTTTCACCACTTTGTTGCTCTATTCATCTTAGACTCGGAGTTGAGGACTAAGGACTGGAGACCTGGGGGCTCCAATTTCAAGGGACAGAAGCTTCCGCTGCAGAGTGGCCCTAAATTCTGGAAGCACAGATGGTAAAGCATAGGTAATAGACGGTTTTCCAGAACAGGTAATTCTGGAAGCACAGATAGTAAAGCATAGGTAATAGACGGTTTTCCAGAACAGGTAGTTCTGGAAGCACAGATAGTAAAGCATAGGTAATAGGCATTGCATTGAAACACACGATCTAAGTGAGGACTCGAATCAATAATGTTATAAATGAAAGAGGAGGCATTTCGACTGAAGCCCAAAGGCTCCTAAGAGACCATGAACATTTATAGGCCAACAAGTTGGATAAACTGAAAGATACAGACACATTCCTAGAAACATACAACCTACCAACTCTGAACCAAGAAGAAGTAAAAAAATCTGAACAGACCAACAGTGAGTAAGGAGATTGAATAAGTAATCAAAAACCTCCCAACAAAGAAAAGTCCAGGACCTAGTGGCTTTACTAGTGAATTCTAGAAAACATTAAAAAAAATTGGCACGATTCATTCTCAAATTCATCCGAAAAAATTGAAGAGGAGGGAACACTTCCAAACTCATTTTATGAGGCCAACATTACCCTCATACCAAAGCCAGACGAGGATACTATAAGAAAAGAAAATTCCAGGCCAAAATCTCTAATGAACACAGATGCAAAAATTCTCAACAAAATACTAGCAAACTGAATTCATCAGCACATTAAAAGGCTCATACACCAGTGATCAAGTAAAATTTATTCCAGGGAGGCAAGAATGGTTCCATATCTTTAAATCAATAAATCTGACACACCACGTTAACAGAATGAGGGAGAAAAAATCGTATGATCATCTCAAGAGATGCAGGAAAAGCATCTGACAAAATTCAATGCCTTTTATGACAAAATCTGACAACAAATTAGGTGTAGAAGGAATGTACCTCAACGTAGTAAAGGACGTATATGACAAGCCCACAGCTCACATCAGATTCATTGTTCCTCTAAGGTCAGGAATAAGACAAGGATTCCCACTCTCAGCACTTTTATTCAACATAGCACTGTAAGTCCTAGCCAGACCAGCTGGGCAATAAAAAGAAATAAAAGGCATCCGGGTTGGAAAGGAAGCAGTAAAATTGTCTCTGTTTGCAGATCAGATGATCTTATATATAGAAAACCCTAAAGACACCACCAAAAACTTTTAGTACTGATAAACAAATTTAGTAAAATTACAGGATATGGAATCAACATACAGAAATCAGTTGTGTTTCACTCGCAATGAGCTATAGGAGAAAGAAATTAAGAAAACAATCCCATTTATAATAGCATAAAGAAGACTCAGGAATAAATTTAATGAAAGAAGTAAAAGATCTATACACTGAACACTTTAAAACATTGATGAAAGAAATTGAAGACACAAATAAATAGAAAGATATGCCATGTTCATGGATTGGAGGAGCTAATATTGTTAAAATGATCATACTACCCAAAGTGATCTACACATTCAATGCAATCCCTTTTAAAATTCCAGTGGCATTTTTCACAGAAATAGGAAGAAACAGTTCTCAAGTTTATATGGAACCACAAAAGATTATGCACAGACAAAACAATCTTGAGCTAAAAGAGCAAAACTGGAGACATCACACATCCTGATTCCAAAATATACTACAAAGCTATAGTAATCAAAACAGCATGATACTGGCACAAAGACAGAGCCATGTAACAAAGAGAACCCAGAGATAAATCTATACATTTATGGTCATTAGAGCTTCTATAAGGTGCCAAGAATACACAGTGGGGAAAGGACAGTCTCTTCAATAAATGGTGTTGAGAAAACAAGTTATCCACGTACAGAAGAATGAAATTGGATCCTTATACAATTCCATATACAAAAATCAACTCAAAATGAGTTAAAGACATAAATGTAAGACCTGAAACTGTAAAACTACTAGAAGACAACATAGGTGAAAAGCTTCTTGACATTGGTCTGGGCAATGATTTTTTGGATCTGACCCTAAAAGCACAGGCAACAAAAGCAAAAATGGACAAACAGGATTGTATCAAACTAAAAAGCTTCTGTGCGGCAAAAGAAATATTCAACAGCATGAAGAGACAACCTACAGAATGGGAGGAAATATTTCCAAACCATACATCTGACAAGGGGTTAATATCCAAAATATATAAGGAACACAAATAACTCGATATCAAGTAACCTAACTAATAAATGAGTAAAGCACCTGAATAGACCATTTTCCAAAGAAGATATACGAAGGGCCAAGAGGCACATGAAAAGATGCTCACCATCGCTAATCATCAGGGAAATGCAAATCAAAACCACAAGAAGATATCATCTCACGCCAGTCAGAATGGCTATTATCAAAAAGACAAGAAATAGCAAGTGTTAGTGAGGATGTGGAGAAAAGGGAAGCCTCGTGCACTATTGGTGGGAATGTAAATTGGTAAAGCCAATTATAGAAAACAGCATGGAAATTCATTTAAAATTTTAAAATAGAACAACCATATGATCCAGTGATATATCCCACTTCTGGATATATTTTCAAAGGAAAGGACATCTGTATCTCAAAGAGATATCTGTACTCCCATGTTCATTGCAGCAGCTTTCTCAATTGCCAAGATATGGAATCAACCCAAGTGTCCATCAACAGATGAATGAAGAAAACTGTGTGTGTGTGTGTGTGTGTGTGTGTGTGTGTGTGTGTGTGTGTGTATAAAATGTGATATTACTCAGCCCTAAGAAAGAAGGAAATTCTGACGCATACTACAATGTGGATGAATATTGAGGGCATTACACTAAGTGAAATAAGCCAGTCCCAAAAGAACAAATATTGTCTCAATCCAGTGTTTACACCTGGGAGGTGGGCGAGCTCAGACTGGAGCCCAGGTGGATTCCAAAGCCTGACGGTCAGCACCACACGGCTGTCCTTCCCCAGGGCGGAGGCGAGTGGAGGGACCCCGGGAGAAGAGTGGGGGGCAGGTCCAGGAGGGGGGTGGTCTTCAGTCAGGAGGCCTTGAGCACCAGGCAGAGGGGGTACAGCAGCCATCGGGGTCACCCACGAGGAGGGGCTTGGTCAGGGCGGACCCCGCATGGAGCCCCCCAGCAGAGCCGGAGCACCCGGACTGGAGAGTCCCCTCACAGGCTTGTGGGGAGTCAATGAGGTGCGTGAGCTGCAGGTGCAGGGCCGGCTCAGCACACGCCCCACGGATGTGAGGGCCGCCACTGTCCCATTTCTCAGCTGAGGAAATAAGGCCCAGAGAGGTTAAGTCACTTGCTCTGAATCACACAGCCTGTGAAAGGAAGAGGTAGGGGCTGAGCCGAACTTCTCGACCGTTTGCTGCCCACCCCGCGCCCTGCCCCCCGACCCAGGTGGAAATGCGTGTGGGCAGGTGGGGAAGTTCTGCAAACCCACAGAAGCACATCCCACCGGCCTGAATCTCCCACCTCCTTCTCACCTCAATCCTCCTAATTAACCCGAAAGCTCGACAGAAGCCCCCAGTCCTGTGTCCCCACTGTTGAGAGATGGGGTCCTGCCGGCCAGGAGAAGACACAGGTCCCGGAGGCCACGCAGGCGACAGCTCTTCTCCTTCCCTGCAGCCCCAGGTCGCATCCCGGGGGCGCTGGAGGGGTCTCCTCCCCATCTCGGGGGAGCGGGCTGCTCTGCTGTGACAGGTGCTGGCCGCGGCACCGGAGGGACGGGCATCCAGTGCTTTCTCAGCTCCTCGGCCGTCCCTCAGCATGGACGTCCCCAAGCCGGCAGCCCCGGGAGGCGGGAGTGAGAGGCGGCAGTGGGTCTGTAGCAGCTCTATCGCCCCGTGTGGGTCGTGGGTGTGAGCAGGAGGCCTGGCCCAGAGGCCAGCGTGTCCCCGAGGCCAGCGTGTCCCCGGCAGAGGTGGGACCTGGGAGGGCCCGCCTCCCTCAGAGGCAGGCTCTCCTCCACACGGGGCCAAAGGGGTTCACTTTGCCCTGAAACCTCGGTTGAGATTCTAGATTTCACTGGGCACTAGGCACCGGGCTCTGAGCTGGGGAAATGGAGGCACGGAGGCCGCAGAAGTGGAGCTACCACAGAAGCACCCGAGGTCCCCCCACCCCATTTCCCCTCTCTGCTCCCGTGGCCCCCCTTCCAGCACTTTGTTCCAGGCTTTTAACTTACTTTACTATGAGCTCGAAAAAAAATCATAATGAGGGAAGTAGATCTTCTTCCAGCCCAGCACATAAAGCGTCTTCCAGCCTGTCCGGACTACCTGCTCTCTGGCGGGTGCAGAGGACACAGCACCGCGCCCACCGCCCCCGCTGCCCTGGGCACCCCCCAGACTGCCCTCCCCCATGCCCCGTGCAGGGGAACTCGGCCTCTGAACCGTCAGCCCTGGAGGCCCCGAGTGCAGGAGCACCGGCAGGGTTGCAGAGAATGAAACAATAAATTCAGTTTCCAAATCTCTAGGGTATTCAGTTCTAGATTTTGTCCTTGAGCCTTAGAAACCAGACAGATCTAGACAACAATTTAGTGCAGGGCAGTTACCCACGGGCACTGGGAAAATACTCACACATGGGCCCTGGGAGCGGACAGGCTGGGAGTCAGGAGGCAGCTCAGTGTCCTGCCTTCGTGACAACCCTTTGAAGCGGGTCCCACTGTCCCTGTTTCACAGATGAGAAAACTGAGGCTTAAGAAAAGAAATAAGCAGCTCACCTAAGGATGCACAAGTCGTGACAACGACCCTGGCTTGCACCTGCCAGCCCGATGCTGACGTGCTCCTTCCCGCCTGCTCTTTGGTGGAGGGAGCCCTGTAGGTTAAGGCGGCCTGGACTGGATCCTGCTCTGCCCCCTGGGCTGGCTGTCCTTGGGCCAGCTGATTAGCTCTCTGTGCCTCAGTTTCCCCAGGAAAAGCGGAAGGAGAGCAGTGCCTGCCCCACAGGGTGTCGGCGCGTGTGAGCCCCGGGCCCGCGCTGCCCTCGCTGCGTCCGCTCTGCGTCCCCCTCCTCGCTGCTCAGGGCAATGTCACCAACATCAGGCCCTTGGTGTGTTCATCCCTCAGGGGCAAGAGCCTCGCTGCCCCAGGGGACGGGGTGTACCACAACCTAGCTTGTCTTCTGAAAGCCAAGTTGCAAGTCTTCTAAGCAAGAGGGGCTGCTCGGGGCAGGAGCCATGCGTGGTGACAGGAGGGAGGCCCCCAGAATTAATTGCTCACCACATGTCACCACTGGTGACAATTTTGCAATTACTGTCTTCCTAGGAAGAAAAATGTCCCATCCTCTCCCAGCTCCGGTCCCCACAGCCTCCAGCCTGATTTAAGCCGGTCTGGAGGCAGCACCTGCCGGTTCCAAAGGGGAAAAATGACACCCCGCCCCACCACCCAGAGGAGAAAAGGATCCCGGGCCTTAAATGACAGGCTGGTCTTTCTCATCTGTTTAATCAGAGAGGGACTGGCCATGCATTGATATCCCCAAGATGGGGCCTCTGATTTGGATGGAGGCTGGCGGAGTCTGACGTGGGGCAGGACTGGGAAGGATGACATTCATTTCCAAGGACGGATCCGGGGGAGAACCTGCCTGCTCCCTGTTCCCACCCGGCCTCAGATCTCTGCTTCAAGGTTCATCAGAGCCAGCTTGGGAAAAGGACCAGAATAAACAGTGGTGAACGTGGAGCCTGCTGTGGGGATGGCAGCCCGCCTGGCCCGACGTGGCATGGTGGCTGAGCCATACCGTGGGGACGCGGCCCGGGTGCCAGTGAGGGTCCCCTGAGCCTCTGAGGCTGTGGGGTCGGTCGTCATGGCAGTGTTGGGTCCAGTGCCCCTCCCTCCAAGCCCAGCTCCCACCCTTGCTTCTGAGCCTGGCGGGCAGCTGCGTGGCAGCCTGCTCTGCCCCCGGGTCCCCCACTAGGGCCCGCAGGGGGGAGCAGGGTCACCTCCCTTCCCTCCACCCTGGGCGTAGTGACGAGGGGCAGGGGTGGGAGAGGGAGAGCTCTGCCAGGGATGGCTATGGGGCTCGGGCCGACTTCTGGCCCGTCCGAGCTCCGGTCCCCATACAGAGGCGGGTGTCACCAGACAGTCGAGGTGCCCGGGCAGTGTGATCCAGGGCCCCCGGGGTACCAGCCCCTCTTCCCAGCCACATAGGGGTCCCTCCTCCCTGTCGTCCCTTCCCCACTGGAAACCCAGCACCCCTCCCTGGAGATTTGTGCCTGGGTGGGTGGTCTCCGCAACCCCTCCAGGGAGGCGGGTCCACGTGCTGCATCTCCGGGCCCACAAGCTTCTCAACCGGGTCCAGATTCCAACATTTTATGCAGAACGACACATTGTTCCGCAACACAAGGAGCAGAGTAGCACGTGGGGGCTCAGCCCCGGGGCTGGAACGAGAAAGTCTGTGCTCCTTGTCCCAGTCCGGTTCTGCCGCCTTGCCACTGAATAGCTCCGCATGTGAACGCCCTGCCCAAGGCAGATGTGTGGGGGATGGGTCCCGCCACCTCAGCTTAAAGGCAGTGAGAGCTGGGGTGGCCCCGGTCCCAAAGTGAAGCAGAGGAAGTGAGGGTGGGACAAGACCTGCCCAGCCATGCCCAAGCCGCACGTGCGGGGCCTCCAGCCCCAGGGCCCCTCACCAACCAGGCTCGGGCAGGCTCGCCAGATCTGGGCAGAGCTGGTGGCTTCAGCCCACGTCCAGACCCCTGGCCCAGCCGCTGTGGACACTGAATAATGGAGCGCGTGTCTGTCTAGTGCGCTGGTTGCTGCTTACAGCAGCGGCGGCAGGAGCGGGGAACCGATGATGCCCAGGCAGCTCTGCCCGCGGCAGGTTCTCAGGTCTTCGGTCCACTAGGCGCTTTGCAACCAACGTGGCACCTGGAGCAGCAGTAAAAACACCCCGGGCTCCTCTGGCCGCAGCCCTCTGGCTCCTCTCAGGGCAGGTGCTGAGCTTCGTGCTGCCCCCAGCCCGCCCTGCCCTGCAGGGGCCAAGGGACCTGGAGGGGCTTCTCCCCAGAGGACGGAAGACAGGCAGCGCCCTGAGCACCCCCCGGCCCCGCCGACACGGGCCAGGCCAGCACCGCGCCTGGGGAAGCCAGGACGGGCCTTTTCCCCTGGGAGGCACTAATCCCCTCCCCAGGGCCCCAGCCCTAACGCCATCACACTGGGGTATGAACCTGGACAGACAGACATGCCGTCCACAGCACGAATCAAGTTCTGGGGAAAGTGGACAGAAAGGTGGGCGTTGGGGGGGTGGCTTCCTCCTCTGTCTTCCGTTGAAGGAGAACCCACCTGTGCCAAGCAGCTCACCTGTGTCACAGCTCATCCTTACAATGACCCTCAGGAGGGGTGTTATTTACCCATTTTAGAGACGACAAAACAGAGGAACCAACTTCCCCAAATCACATAAATTGCAAAAAGCTAAATCAGGATTTGAGTTCATGTTTGTCCAGCCCCTTGTACACTGGAGAACAGATGCTGGTGTGTCCCATTTTACAACTCAGAAGATTTCCGTGATCATGTCTTGGTATAGACCAAAAAGTTCTCAAGGTCAGCATGCATCAGACTCCGTGGGGCTTGCTGGTCCCTCCACAGGAGTTTCTTCCTCGTTAGGCGTAGAATGGGGCAAGAAAAACGCCTTTTCACAAGTGACCAGGCAGGGCTGATGCTGCCGGCCCGGGGACCACACTTTGACAAACAGCCCTGTGGATGCTACAGCCGGTGCTGCAGAACCGAGGGGGGCCCCGCGGGGAGCTCCGTAGGGGTCACAGGTGGCTGACAGGCCCCACCCGGGCCGTCTGGAGAGAGATTCCTGGGGGGAGGCTCAGTGCCCAGGCACCCCCAGAGCACAGAGGCCCAGGGCATCCTCCCTGTGGCTGTGTTGCCCCTGCAGCCTCTCCCTCCTTGCTCTAATTACCTTGGTTCCTTTAGGTGGGGAGGCGCCCTCACCAGCAGGAGGTCTCCGGGGAGGCAGCACAAGAACAGGTTTCAGAAGATCCCGCGTGCGGCAACGAAGATCCCGCGTGCCGCAGTGAGACCCAGAGCATCCAGATAAATAAGTAAAATATTTAAAAAGAAAAACAGGCTTCAGAGACTCACTGTTAATTTTGTGGGGGGCAGGTGTATATTTGAGGTAATTCTTGTGTTTCTGGGATTACGTTTCTCAGAAGCAGGTGCAAATTTGGGGGCGTATATTAATTTACATGAGCCCAAGACACAGAGGAGGTACGGGAGACATGGGTTCCACTTTACAGATGAGAACTGAAGGCCCAGAGGGTTTTCCCAGGTTCAACAACGGAAGCGCTTCTGCTACGGTAGTGACTTTTCATGGGTGCTTCTCACACACGACGGCTCGCATGGCCTCCAAGTTAGTTGTCCCAACTGACACTCGTCAGACACGTGCAGGCACCTGTCCTTGGATTCTCTCATTCAAGCCTCACGACAGCTTGGTGAGGTAGGTCCTACTATTCCTCACGTTCAGAACAAGGAACCAGGCACAGAGAGGTGGAGTTCTGTTCCCAAACTCGCTCCACTCAGAAAGTGGTGGGCTCTGGATTTGACCCAGGGCCTGTGCCCCGTCCAGCCTCCCACGACAGGGGCCGGTCCTGTGTCTTTCTGGCTGCAGCAGTCACAACCCCAGGCCTCCGGACCCCGCAGCCGGGCTCTGCTCACTAGCAAACATGGGGCACGGTCACCCCCTCAAACTCTGAGGCCAGTGTTGGAGCCGATACCACCTACGGGTCCAGCAGCCGACAGAGATGCAAACCGAGCTGTGGATCTTGCCTCCGAGGGTCACTACCTTCCCAGCCTTTGGCCTCAGAGAGCAGGGACGTTTCCCAAGAGCACACAACTCAGAAGCAGGACATCGCTCTTCTTGTTGGTTCCAACGCTTTCAGTTTCCCCTGGTCGGGGCACCCACCGCGGGCCTGGGTGCAGCAGGGCCTCCGCCTTCCAGGCTCACCCCGACCCCCGCGGGGCAGGGCGGGCAGGCGGGGCTGCTTCCCAGAGCCTCTCGACAACAACTTCTGCTGCCCTCGAGTTGCTGTGATGTTCCCACTGACACGAACACGCACCCAGCCTGTGCAGTCCTTGCTTCTCTGGTTTAGGGGGAGGGGCGGGGTGGGGGGAGGGTGGGAACGAAGAGGGGGCGCAGGGGCTGGCCGGCCGCTCAGAGCAGCAGTGGAGGCTTGTGTGGGAAGGTGAGGAAGATTCTAGCAGCGGCATCCCATCCAGGGCTCCCTCCCCGCCAGGATCCCGCGCACGCGGCCCACAGGCTCCCTTCTTCCCACACTGCGTGTGCAGAGGCAGACTGGACCTCGTCCCAAAGGGAAGGGACAGGGCCATCTCGCCCTCCTGCGTGACCTTGAGCCCCTTCCCCGCCTGTGGGCGCCAGGCTCCTCGGAAGGGAGGCAGCTGTGACGGCAGGGCCAGGGCCGCCTCCTTCCCGCCGCCAAAGGTGCGGTGCCAGAAGCACAGCGGGAGGTGCCACACGCTGGGCTTGGGCTCCTGGCACATCTCCTTCTCCACGAGCTGCTTCCAGAGACGCTCGCTTCTCCCTAGACGCCTGTCTGTCCGTTAGTCCTCCGGAGGGCAGGTGAGCCGAGACCTTCGTGCAGAGGCTCGGGGCCCGGCTCAGCCCACTGTGGACGTCGCCCTGACACCCGCCAGCTCCTCCCGGGAGGACGGAGAGGCGTGGGGCCAGCTGCCACCCACTTGCAGGGTGAGGGGAGGCTCCGGGCAGAGAGGGGCCCAGAGCAGACAGGCGTGGGCCCTGCGTGATGCCCGAGTCCAGTGGGGGGGCAGGAGGCAGCCTGAGACACAGCTCCTGCCCCAGGCCCGGAGGGAGCAGGCTTTTCTTCCGGGAGACTCCAGGAGGCAGAACGGGAGCCAACGTTGGAAGATTCGGGAAGACGGAGAGTGACTCACCGAGAGGAGGCCTGTTCTCACACTGAAATTAGAATCTGCTTCCCCAGGACGGTGCGAGAAACCTGTCGCTCGAGTGTCCGAGCGGAGGCTGGGCATCGCCGGCCGGGAGCCGGGCTGTACGGGTGCTGCGGCAGGCGCCTGGCTCTGGGCGACCAAGAGGCGCCTCCCACCCCGCCGCTGGCTGGAAGTACTGACAGAGAACCACCAAGTGCCCAGAAGAAGCATAAAAGAGCCCAAGTCAGGGGGCTCCTCAGAAGGCTGGGCGGGGTGAGGAGCCTGGGGACCCCCAGTGGGCAGGGGCATGGCCAGGGAGCTGCCCGCCCTGCGGGTTACAAGCCACGGCCCTGGGTGTTTGCTGCGGGTCGGGGGGGCATCCTGTGCGGGGAGGGTCCTGGAGGGGTCAGGAAAAGGCAGGCACAGGCCACACAGCTGCCGGGCTGGGGGCCCAGGTGTCTGCAGCCAGCCAGAGCTGCCGTCCAGGAGCCCCCAGGTGAGAGCCCAGCTGTGGCCCCCGGGGTGGGGACACAGGAACGTCTCTGGACAAGTGTAACTCTTGGCCCCCGAGAGCCCACAGCTTGGGGGCCCCTCCCACGGGAGGTTAAGACGATGATGCGAGTGGCCCACTGGCCTTCCAGCCCCGTCTTGAATGATAACACCCTATGCAGGTGTCTGACCTCTGGACCCAGACTGAGTTCCTCCAGAGCAGAATCCATCCGTACCCCCTCCTCACACCCACCCCGGCCAAACACCCTTACACACACACGCACACAAATATTCGTTAATGTGCTGACACGCCAACGTTTTTCAAAGGGGGAGGGGCGGGGTCTCAGCCCTCGAAATCTGGCCTGACTCGTGGAGTGACACCAGATCCACACCAGGGAAAGCCTGGGTTTAGGACCATAAGTATTTCTGATAATAGAAAAGCTGAAGGAAACTGAGGTTCGCTCAGTGGAAGATGGGAAAGTGCCAATACAGGACTCGACACCTACAGAGTGGAGGGTACGAGCTGGCCGTTCTCTCAGGTCCTTGTAATCCTGGGTCTTCACCCCTCACCACGTACGGCCCACTCACACATCCACGTGTGCGCACGCCCACGCACACACACGCACACACTCCCTCCCGGTGAGTTCTCCTGTCTCGCCCAAGGCCTCCTCTGGCCTGGAGGAGCAGGGGTGGCTGAGCTGGTCCCCACGAGGGCCTGGCCGGGTCTCCCTGTTCCCTGGCCCTTCACCCTCCAGGACCTACTTCTGATGAGCGGCCTCTTAACTCCCTGGTTGTCGAGTTCTACCCTTTCCTCCCAGGACAATTACTCAGCCTCACTCTTCTTTGAAAGAGAACTTCCCCCATCGAATACTGGGGCTGAAGGGGCAGCACCCCGACCGCAGGTGGATCAGGACCAGGACCCCGGCCTCAGCATCAAGCTTCCTGCCCTGACACACGGATGACCCCTCGGGGGCCGGGCCTCCTATGAGTCTGTTTCTCAGCACCACATTTCCGCTCGGGTAGGAGGGCTGGCGCCTGGGTCCCAGGGCAGCAGGCAAAGGGAGGGGCAAACACCTCTGGGTTCTTCTCGCATCCAGGCAGGGGGCCCCACTGTCTCCGGGGGCCTGGCCCCAGCCTGCAGACCTGTGTGGGACCAGCCAGGAGCCCGAGGGCGCAGACTGGGGGCTTGGTGTTTCTCTGCGGAAGGAGGAGAGGAAGACGGTGGGAGGGACCATCTGTGGGAACGAGGCCTGAGTTGCCTCCGCTGGTCACCAATGACACCCCCCCCCCCCCCGTCTCAGGACGAATGCAAGGGTCAAACGTAACCTCACGTGGTCAGCACGTGAGGTCGGGGGTCTTTCTGGCAAAGCTCCTGGGCCCCCAGACCGACTCCACTCTGGTTCACCTTCACTGTGTCTGTCCCCACCAACACGGGAGCTCGTCTGTGACGAGTGCTGCTGAATGCACAAGTGACTGAATGCACAAGTGACCCCCGGGCTTCATTGTTTCTGCCAACTGTAAAGTGCTGTGCTTCGGGGTGAGTCTGCAGGACCCTCACTGGGCATCCTTCCCCAGGACGGCACGCCCATCAGGGAGTCCCTCCCTGTCCCCGTCCTCCTTCACAATCACAGCCCCACCCATGACCATTAAAACAGACGCCTGGCACCCTCTGTCCGGCCCCGATCCTGCTGCCCCCGCTGCCCTCCCCGGCTCCCACTCAGCGGCACAAACTGAGTGGCCCTAACGGGCCTGCCCCTCTCTGAGCCACGTCCGCGTTCCCCCAGCCTGACTGTCGTGGCCAGCCCTCAGCTCATTTCCGGGCTGTTTTGAAAGAAGGGACACGGGCTCGGGAAGACGCTGCTGTACAGAAAACCGCTCAGCCCAGAGTCCTCGGCGCCAGGCCCTGTGCTCAGCGCGGCCCCCGCACGGGGCCCAGCAGACACTGCGGCGCCGGTGGGCGTGGAGCCCGTGTCTGTAACTCCAGGGGGGCCGGGACTCACGTGCTTGTTTTTCCAGGCCTGCGGATCCCAGAGTCACAGCCAGGCCCCGGGAGGTGGGCAGGCTGAGACCCCCCCGGGGTCCCCAGGAAGGCATGGGCCCCTTCCCTGTTCATTTATTTACTCCTTTATTGGTCCATTCAGCAGATGCGTGTTCAGCTCCCACCTCGGCCGGGTTCAGGCCCAGGAGCAGGAAAGGGAACAGTCAGCAGAAAGCAGCCTGGCCGCCTGTGCAGCTGGGCACCCGGCCAGGGTTCCCCCCAGCACACTGCCCGGCCCATCCCGTCTGCCCAACCCCACCTGGTCAGGGGGCCCAGGCCCTGCCCTCCGGGTCTAAAGCCGTCCCCTCCTGGCGATGGGGAGGTCGAGAGGGGCTGCCGTTGGGTGAGTAGAGCACGCGGCCGCACGGACAGCAGAGGACCCACCGGGGTCCCCACCTCCTCGCCACGCGTCCCCTCTTCCTTCCAGCAGTGGCTTCCCTGGCTCCACGTGGGCCTCAGGGCTCTGGCCCACGGCTCCTGGGAACGCAGGTCCAGGGGTCCTGCCATCAGGCCCTGGCCCATCCTCCTGCCTCTCCCTCCAGGATGAAGGTGCCCAGGGAGGGGGGGTGGGGGACAGCAGGTGTCCAAAGTCCCCCATTCATTAAATGCTCTGAATAAAACATTATTCACAGATTAACTGAGCAGTTTTACGTGAACAACCATTTTCACGTGTTTTAATTTTTCATGGGTACTTTTCTGAAGAACAAGTACATTGTTAATAATTTAGGGGAATGAGACCTTGTTCATCTCTGTATTTTAATAAGGTCCTCCTGTGCCCCCGCCATTTATATTTAAAGCAGCTTCACTTTTCCCCAAAGCTGTTCCCTTTGAGGCGAGTCCTGGTGGGGCAGGCAGCAGGGAGGGGTGGGCGTCCAAGTCCGGAAGGAGCCCAGAAGCTGGTCTTGGGCTTCAGGATGGAACCAGGGAGGCCGTGGGTCAGCACCAGGGACGGGGAGGGGAAATGCAACCGCCACAGGGGGCCCAGCCCCCCAGCACCAGCAGGAGCCTAGGGACGCGATGGGGCCACGGGCTGCTGCACAGAGAGGACCCAGCACGTGGAGAACAGAGACCGGGGGAGGGAGGAAGGCTCCCGGGCGGGGAGACGCCCAGCACCCCTGGTTCCCCGAGGGAGACCCCGCTTCCCCATGTGTATTCCACGGCCAGCCCTAAGCCTGAACACACATCCTCCAGTCAATGCTCACGACGCCCAGAGCAGGGGCTGACAGCACTCCCCCTTCGCAGACGCGGAGGGAGTGAGGCTCAGACCAGAGCAGGCTTCAGCCAGCAGCCAGGACCCCACGAGGCTCTGCTTGGCTTTAACACCTGCCCTTCTAACCACCACGCAGCCCTGGGGAGGTGACCTGCCCGCACCTGCCCGGCCCAAGCCTCTCGTCTCTGCTCCTGGGGCTGCCTCCACGGGAAAGGCCTCCCGTCTGTGCTCCCACAGCTCCCTCCCCACCCGCCGTGGCTGAGCCCCAGCCCCTACCCGGCCTGGCCACTTAGACGGGAGGCCCCACGGAGATGAATGTGCCCCGAGGCCTGCGGACTGGGCGGAGGCCGAGAGGGAAGGGGAGGAGACAGGCTTGGGCAGCCCGGCCTGGACGGAGGGTGCTGGAAGCAGCCGTCATCCAAGCCTCGCTCTACTGGGAACTCGGGCCTTTCCTGTTTCCAGAGGGAACGCAGTAGCCCCACTCTGGACGAGACGAAGGAGGCGCCTGCCAGGAGTGAGAGACAGGAGGGCCCTGGCTCCCGGGTCACACGGAGCACGGGCTGGTCAGGGGCGGTGTGCGGGGGTCACGCCCTGCCCTCCAGGGCAGACGGTGCCTGGCTGACGCTGGGGGCCTCGTCCTCGTCATCTGTGGGAAGGCCAGCCCACGACATCGGGACAGCAGGGGACTCTCCTCTCCACTCGCCCCAGATCCCCCATCGGGATCTGTCCCTGTAGGAGTGCAGCCAGGACCGCGGAACGGCCCGTCAGATTCTGCCCCCAGCCCGGCCCCTCACACGGGGTCCTCTCGGCACAACTTCCCTCTGCTCTCTCGGGAAGGCAAGCGCTCCGACGGCTGGAAAGCAAGCGTGTCTTGCAGACATCTCTAAAGTCAGAGCGCACGCCCTCGGCGCTGGGACGAGATGGTGCCCCGCGCTCTCGGGGACCCACGACCACATTACAAGAGCACTGGCTCCCCAGCCTGGAGCCACGGCCCCACTCGCACCGCATTCGCTCCTGTCTCAGCCCCACCACATAGGAATGAGGAAAACACGACCCACCGGCTGAGCCAGGCTCCGAGCACACCCCAGCGCCCGCCGCCCCCAGTAAAGCACCACGTGGTTCTTGTCGCTCCCTGTACGTTTGCTCAGAGCGCTAACCTCACCAGCTTCCCTGCAGCCGCCCTGCTCCCTGCCAGGCACTGAGTCAGCCTCGCTTGGTGGAGACGCTGAGATTCTGGTCCTGGACCCAGGTCCCGAGAAGCAGACCCCCTCGTTCCCCCCACGCTGCCCTACACCCCTGGGTGGGAAGACACTCCCGATACCCACGTCAGCCAATCTGCCTGAGTCCTGTCTTGCTGGGAGAATTTCCTGCCGCCCGTCTTGTCATGGGCTGAATTGTGTTCCCCAACCTCACATGCTGAAGTCCGGACCCCCAGCATTTCAGGACATGACTGCATTCAGAGACAGGTTCCGTAACGAGGTAATTAGGGTAAATGAGGTCACTAGGGTGGGCCCTAACCCCACATGACTAATGTCCTCCTGCCAAGAGGCGACTGGACATAGACAGACACACAGAGGAGAGGCCAGGTGAGGGCACGACAGGGCAGCGTCTGCACCCCAGGGAGGCCCGAGGAGGGACCATCCCCGCTGACACCTGGACCTCAGATTCCAACCTCCAGGACTCGAGAGAGTAAACGTCTGTGCTTCAAGCCCCTCATTCTGTGGTCCTACATTCTGGCACCTGGAGCCGCCTTTCACTCCCGCTCTCTCCACCCCTGGCCCCCCTCCCTTCCCCACCTTGATGAGCCCCTGATGGTTCGTTTAAGTCCCCCAAGAGGCCTCCTCTGACCGCTTTAACTTGTTTGGGAGCCTCTTGTCCCAACTTCCACACTGCCATGTCCACATGTGTGAGCTTGTGTGCACATGCATGTGTGTGCGTATGTGTAATTGTGCGTGTGGTTGTGTATTTGGGCATCTCTGGGACCCCGTTCATAGGACACATTCCCTCAGGGCAGGGGTCATGTCGAGACTCACGGAACATCAGGCTCAGTGGGGCCCCAGGGACCACGAACCTGCGATCTTGGTTTTACAAACAGCTGGAGGAGGAGGTGACGGCTGTGACGTGTGGCGGGTGCCTCCCAGGCCCAGGCCACACGCCTGCTCTGTGCCCTCTGAGGCGACCCAGAGCCCAGTGGAGGCTCTGTCCCCTGCGGCCTGTTGATGACTTTTCTGGGCGTCCTCTGATGCCGCCCCCCACCAGACCCCCAGATGCACTATTTCCACTAGCGTCCCATCTCCTAAGGACGCGGCGCTGGCCGGTGCTGCCTCGGCAGACACAGGTGCACACAGGGCACCAGCGACGTGAACCCCCCCCAGGCGCACAGACACTCCTCGAGCGCACGTGCACGAACTTGAGAACCTTCAGGAGCACATCTCACACCTGAAGTTTACACAGCTTGTCATCCTGATTCACATGTCTCCCCCACTAGACAGGAAAGGCCATAAGAGCTGGTCTGTCCCCTGGGGCCCAGCAGTGTCGGGCACGTAGTAGGTCTTCAGTAAACACTTGCTGAATGAGTAGACATGTGTGCGCAAAAGTGGGCACACGGGCACACACATGCATAGGCAGTGTCCCCGGGGCACACACAGGTGTGCACACTGTCACAGAGGCGCACACACCCATGATGCTTGGGAAGGGACAGAGCAGTGGCTCCAGGGCTTCCGTGAGCAGGCTGGGCTCACTCCTGCCCACTGGTCAGGGCAGGAGGTGATGTCCAGGTGGACCTGCTGTTTTTCCCTCCTGGCTCCTGGGTGAAATACAGACGGTCTGTGGGCAGCTGAGAGACAGCTGTGAACTTGACACCATGACCCAGGGGCAGTCGGGGGCTGCAATAATAGAGTGGTGTCCAGCTAGGGGCCCAGCCTCAGCTGGCCAGTGCCAGGCCCCTGTGGGTGCGGAGCTCTCCAGAGGCCCCCAGCTCCGCAGGGAGACTGGAAAACACCTGCTCCTGGCATGGAGTCCAGGGGGCTTTGAGCACCAGGGCTGAGCCCAGCTCCGCTGGAGGCCGCCCCGCCCCTCCCCCACCTCTGCCTGCGCTTGTCTGCTTGGAAGGTGAGCGGAAGCACGCCAGCCAGGACCCCACGTGCATGGTCTCAGGCAGCCCAGGCAGGGCCTCACCAGAGTGCTCAGCTGCAGGGGAGGTGACCCACGCAGCTCTGAGTGCCAGGGGTCCCCGGCCACCCTGCCTGCCCTGGGGGCTGACACTCGGAGCTGTGGCCCCTGCCCGGGTAACTAGCTGCCTTGCAGCCGAAGGCAGAGGGCGGACGCGGCTAGCTTCTGGTGGGCCCTGGAACGCGAGGTAAAGCCAGACAGCACCACAGGGGCGAGTCTGCCCCCGGGCGTGGGGAGCAAAGGCAGAGGAGCCCCAAATCCACCTCGACGAGTTCGCCACGCGCTGGCGCCCGCTCTCTGCTTGGCCTCTGCCCACCCAGGCCCATGAGAACCAGGACCCAGGCCGTCTGCTGGGCAGTTCCGCACATCCTTCCTCGTTTCTCTTCTTAAAACGTCCTTAAGTAGCCTGTGATGACTTTCACGGGGTTAAATGACTGGAATCTACGTTTCCTCGTGGTGCAGTTGACCACCTTGTTTCCCGTACAAAGTAACATGGCCACAGAAACACAGGCTCGGGGGTCCAGCAGAGGAACTCAGCTTTGGTTCCAGGGTCACCACAGCTGTGCCTGAGTGGCCATCAGAGCTCACCCTCAGCCACGGGAGGAAAGCACAACAATCGTGCTGCGGTGACTCTTGTCAGCAGGAGGGGAGGACGGTTGGGCGGCTCCCGTCGTTTTGGGGGGGCTGTTGACACCAGGCGGACACGCGGTCTTCGTTAATCCCCGCCCCCGAGCCCGCCTTTCCCAGTCCCTGAGGTCAGACGCCCCCTCCGTCTGCCGTCCTCTCCACCTTCTGTTCCCGTCTTTCCTGCGACTCCTCCCCTTGGCCCTAGTCCCGAATCCTGGGAGCTGCCCCCGCAATGCCCCTGGCACTCTCCGTAGCCGTGTCCTCCTGGCTGCAGGGAAGGGACAGGGGCGGGTGGACCATCTTGACAAAGTGGCCCATAAAGCAGCTGTGTCCTGACTGCTGCTGGGTCCTGATGGGATCAAACACCAGTGTGGCCGTGTGGTCCCCTTAGGGGAGCCCAGGCCGGCTGGAGGCCAGGGGAACAGGCAGGACCACGTCATCCGCTCACACCTCCGCCAAACCCGGGCGAAGGGGCAGACTCACCAGCGAGGGGGCAGGAGTTCGGCTGAGTCTCAAAGAGCAGGATAAAACCGCACAGGCCCTCTGGAGACGCACTGCCCGCGGGCAGCCTGCAGCTGGAGACGGTGCCTGTTGTCAGCCGCATCTCGGGCGGATGAGTCAGTGCGGGGGTGATTTTTCAGAGCCTGACTGCTGATAGACAGCGTGATGAAACGAGAGATACAGATTGTCACCCTTTGCCATCAAAGCTGCTCTCACTGCTGCAGTTACCTTCTGCCTGGAGGAAGAGAACGGGGTGCAGGGCCGAGCCTGGCTGCTGCGTGAGAGGACCCACCCCGCAGGTTCCAACCTGGCTGGCTGGCCTTCCAGAGGACTCAGGTCAGTGTAGAGTAGCCGTCAGCGTCAAAGAAGCAATGGCTCTGCAGTGGCCTGAGCACACCTCTGCACTCCCGTGCTGTGTGGCTTTGGGCAAGTTACTCAACCATTCTGAGCATCAATTTCTTCACCTGCAAAATGAATGTAATAGTAATACCTACTTCATAAGATTGTTGGTTTAATAAATACATGCATGGCTACCTATTGGTACAAGTTACCCAACTCACAAGCCAGCCCCAATAAGGCAATTTATTATCCCACAAAACACTGTCACAGGGAGGGAAATTCCAGGGTTCTTTAATTGAATGACTCAGCAATGTCATCAAGAACCTAGGTTCTTTACATCTTTTCATTCTTCCGCCCTAATTATGTTGGGGGTCTGTCCTCATGCTAGGTGTCCATGGTCACAGAGAGGCTGCCACTGTTCCGGCATCACAGCTGGGAATGACACATCCAGAGGAAAAAGGGATATGCCCTCTGCCTCATGTCTCATTTTGAAGAACCCTCCTCAGAGCCTCTTACCTCCCTTCCCTGTTACCTCATCGGCCAAGATCATGTCCCAGAGCCCTACTTACCCCAAGGAGGTGAGCCAAGGCCTTACCAGGGAAACGTGACCCTCATCCACTTGCCCCCTGGGTGAGGTCAGCTTCCATGAAACACACGACCACATGGTCCCCAAGCTGGAAGGAAGGGTGCCGGGCTTGTGTGGGAGCCCACCCCCCATCCCCTCCCCCTCCGCGGGCTGCAGTGGACACAGAACCAGCTAAACGTCAGCTGCCTGGTGTTCACATCTGAATGGAGACGTCACGACATGAATGCCAGGCCTCGGCAGACCTGATGACCTGGCTCAAGCACCCCAGAGCCCCAGCAAGCTCTTCTAGAGGACACACTTGCCTTATAAAAGCACATTTCCTAACAAGTAAGCAGAAAGCTGAAGAATCCTATTGTGGGTTTTTGTTATTTATTCTGAAACTGAAGTCAGGCAGTTAATTAAATACAATTACAGAAAACTACACTGACACTAGATTTATAGTTTGAAGAATTATTTAGAAGAACATAAACACATAAGTACTTTTAGATACGAATCATACCAGTTTTCAGCTTCTGCCCTTTGGAGTAAGCTAACCAAATTCCTACGTACAGGAATCAGCCCTCCTTCCCAGCCTGCCTGGAATCGCTCGTCTCCCCGCTTGTCTGGGCTGCAGGCCGGGCTCCTAGCCACCAGCGCTGTCAGCTTCTTGGAGCTGCGTCTCATTTCCTCCAATTAGAGAGACAGCACTGCGGCTCTCCGCCTCTTCTCCCGTCGCTTTGGGTTTGCCTGTTCCTGGGTTTCCCTGAGCGCTGGAAGGACAGCTGCCCTCTCAGGTGCGGGCTGTCTTCCCTCAGCTCTGCTCTGTTGGCCTCCTCAAACCTTTCCAAAATGAGCTCAGAATCTATCCCTGAAAACATGTACTGATGCTTCCAGGCCTTCAAATCCATCCATCTCTCAGAGAAGTCAAGGGGGGTTCTTCCATTTTTAAGAATCCTTTTTTTCTAGCTACACAGGCAGAAGGAAGAAGATGGAAGCCTGTTACTGTAATGGGCCTGGTGCCCGTCCATGGTGGGCAGTGATGGCCAGGCGGGGAGGGGGCAGCAGGGCTGGGAACCCACTGCTGGCGCTGCTGCAGGTGTGGCCCCTCCACCCAGGCCCAGGCCTGAGGAGCCTGCCATGACCTGCAAGGGTGCGGGAGGCCCCTCTTAGGAGCACAGTGCGTCCACTGCCCGCACTGCAGGAACCCTGGGCCAGCGCCATCAACCCACCTGGATGGAAAGGGCAGAGGACAGAGCAATTCCCCCGACAGCTGTGCGTCCCCCATGTCCACTCCTGGTCTGAGCAGACACTTCCAGAACCAAGCTTGTTATACCAGGAGCTTAGATTTTATGAACCCGCTTAATTTAGTTTTTAAATGCATGCAGGTTCAAATTATAGCAATTGATTTTCATAATGGATGTTTCCTTCTCTTTCAGAGCGGAGACAATAGCTCAGGTCCCCAGGGCAGCACGGGGCGGGGTACCGTGAGTTCAGCCAGAGATTGGCGATGTCACAAAATCTCAGATTTAGGCCAGGTGACCAGAACTTTCAGCCTATACTCTTCTCGATCTATTTTAGATCAACCATCCCTCTCCACTTAGGACCACCCAGGACCCCCTCCCCAATAAAATGCACCCACGGAAGTCAATGCTTGACACCTGGGAAGTTCTTATGGAATACAACCTAAATCTCCCTCTCTGTGAAAGGTTATTGTTCTTGCATTTCCTTGGGAGGGAGCCTGGCCCCAACTGTTATTTGATACTGAACACTTGAAAGCGTGGGCTGAACTCCCATGTGAAGCCCCAGCAATAAATTACAAAAGGAAACAATTCCAATAGCCATAACTGCTGTGAGAGGCCTTTGTCTTCAGTGAAGAATATCTTTCTAAAAGCCTATCTCCCACCCCACTGCCTGCCTCGATTTCTAGGTGGGAGGCGAATAAGGAGAGCATTGTGGGGAAAGGAAGCTCAGGCACAGAAATAACCCAGTGTGTTCTGCTGGTGGGGATATTAACAAAATCCCATTTAGCACAAAGCCCTCCTCTCGGACCAGCTTAGACCGGCAGGAAGGCAGCCGTGCAGGTGTAGGCCTGTTTAAAGGGGTTAAGGAATAAAAAGACAAGTCAATTCTAATCTATTGAGTGGAAAATTCAATAGTTAAGCTTTGAGTAAAGATGATGCTGGCTTGGGAGCTTAGGCGATAAAGACTTCTTGGAACCGGTGGGCTCCAAGGGGGTCCCCACAGAGGGAAGGAGGAAGGGGGTAGTCTAACCACAGGCTCGGGGTGGTGGGGAGGTACCCCTCGTTTACCCTGAAGCGTGGACACTCCTAGAGGCGGCTGACACCCCAGCGCAGCAAGAATGCCGCTTGTGCAACGTTCGTCTTGGCGCCGTGGGCCACGGAGCTTCCGCCGAGAGATAAGCGACCCAACAAGTGGGAGGCGGTCAGGGAGGAGGGAACGGCAGGGCAGCTGCCGCCCTTCCCCTGCAGCTCCGGCTCCTGGACCTTGGACCCGTGGCTGGGGGCAGGGGTGTCTCCATTAGGGCGCCCCCTTGCCTGTCCCTCCTCCTGTTCCTCCCGTGCCCCCCTGCGCTCAGCTCTCTCCTCCCAGACTGGATTCCAGGCCCACAGCTTGGAGCGGATCCAGCCAACACGTGGGCCTCACGCTGGCTTGTCCTCAGGTTTCTCTGCGTCTGCCTCTTTGCGTCCCCTCCCGCCCTCCTCCTCTTCTCCAGTATTCTCCTTCTGTTCCTCCTCTCTGTGTTTCCTCCTCACCACTCCCCCACCCCACCCCTTACAAAGCTTGCAAACCTCTTTTCGCTGGTGCCATCCCTTCCGCATGAAATTCCACCGACGTGCCACTGAATTGTACCCACGCACGACTCAAACCCACTTCACTCCGCAGCCCCTCTGGGCGAGCGCTCACAGCTCACGTCCTTCTCTGTCCTCTGAACCCCTCACTGTTGGTGGTCTTTTCCTGACAGCGGAGCAGCGGAAGTTGCAGTGCTGGTGCCCACCCCCGTCCCCGGGTATAAGCTCCTCGGGGTCGGGTTGAGGTCAGGGTTGCAGGGCCTCCCTCCCGGCACCTGACACAACTCCTACATTGTAAGGACCAGGTTCTCTGGGATGAACGAGGCCTCCCGGGTTTCAGGAGCTTCCCCCGCTGGACAGTTCCCGCCCCTCCTGCCCCTTTGTCACCAGCACCGTCCCTTAGAAGTCCCTTGCACTTCTCTCTGAGAGGACAGGTCCACAGTCAGAGACTGGAATGAACGTCTCCCGGGTCCCCGGGGTCACAGGGGCCAATTTAACTGACTCCCCACCAGCCTCTCGGCTCCACTAAACACCTCTAGTCTTCCAACCAAGGAAGAGCGAAGACCAAATATGATGAAATAACGATGAAGGTCTCTTCTCCCCGAAGGCTTCTAGGAACCAGGATGTCAGGACTGGTGAAATCTTTAGAAACGAGCTAGTCCAAAACCCACAATTTATGGGCGAGGAAGCTGAGGCCCAGCGTGTCCGAAAGCCACCTGAGACCACCCAGCGGCTGGTCAGAGCCGTGCTGACACAGCCAGGAGTCTTGGCTCCAGGACCCTCTCTGTGCCCTCCTGGAGAAGCTCTGCCCACCCCCCGCCGGCTCCCCCGCCTCGCCCCGGCTGCCACTCTTCCCTCCCAGCCACGGCCACTTGATAAGCACAGTGTGTCTTCAGTCTCACCAAGCATATTACGGGGAGCAGTGGCCCCTCCCCGGGAGCCAGGTTCCAAAGCAGGCAGACAATTGCCAGCCTGTTACCGCAGCCCTCAGCTCCCGTCCTGCAGGGGAGCCCTTGCTCGGTTGCACTTCACCACGGCACAGATGTACATGTTGGATCGTGTGTTGCAGGTCCATACTGGGCGCCCCCGGCCTCCTTCTCCAGTGAACAGACGTGGAAACTGCGGCTGTGATTCCCTGAGCACTGAGGCTGGGAGACCTCGGGCTCCGGGGGAATAGGAAGCCGCTGCAATCACGGGAATGTGTTAGCCACCTCAGCGGTGGCCGAGGAGCTGCCAACTGCTTACCTCAGCAAGAAGCCCCGCGGGATGGAGGCACCCGGCCCCCCCCCGGCCCGGCTCCTGTTCCAGTCCTGGAGCCTCTGCACAGAGCCCAGTAGGTGCTGGGGGGGTGGATCCCACCTCAGCAAGAGGAGCAGCCCCTGGGGGGCCCAGACAACAGCCAGCACCAGCTCCAAAGCTGAATCCACAAGGGAGATGGAGCCCCCAGATCCCCTCTGCCTCCTCACCCCAGGCTCTGTGTACTCAGGCCGCCCCCCAGCCCTGTGTACTCAGACCCCCCAGCCCTGTGTACTCAGACCTCCCAGCCCTGTGTACT
The DNA here is from genome assembly GCF_965194825.1 of Balaenoptera physalus. Classification (NCBI taxonomy): domain Eukaryota; kingdom Metazoa; phylum Chordata; class Mammalia; order Artiodactyla; family Balaenopteridae; genus Balaenoptera; species Balaenoptera physalus. Next base: position 1,230,772 of record NC_138889.1, read on the forward strand.
CAGGCCGCCCCCCCAGCCCTGTGTACGCAGGCCACCCGCCAGCTCTGTGTACTCAGACCCCCCCAGCCCTGTGTACGCAGGCCGCCCCCCAGCTCTGTGTACTCAGACCTCCCCCGAGCCCTGTGTACGCAGGCCGCCCCCCAGCCCTGTGTACTCAGACCCCCCAGCTCTGTGTACTCAGACCTCCCCCCAGCCCTGTGTATGCAGGCCGCCCCCCAGCCCTGTGTACTCAGACACCCCAGCCCTGTGTACTCAGAGCCCCCAGCTCTGTGTACTCATGCCACCCCCCAACTCTGTGTACTCAGACCCCCCAGCCCTGTGTACGCAGGCCGCCCCCCAGCCCTATGTACTCAGGCCGCCCCCCAGCCCTGTGTACTCAGGCCACCCCCCAGCTCTGTGTACTCAGAACCCCCAGCAGTCACTCCCCAGGGATGAGCAAGACACAACCAAGCTGCACACAGAACAGGGGTGCTGCCCCGGGCCTGCGGTCCCGTGTGGTGGAGGGGAGAGGGGAGCAGCGTGGCCCAGCTCCCACACAGTGTGGTCCTTCGGAAGATGGTCCCTCCAGCTGTGACACGGGACAGGAGGGAAGGCTACCTGGGTGAATCTCCTGAAGTTACACGTGACCCAAAGCCGCCTCCACTGAGCTCTCAGGCCGACGTGAGATTCAGCCACGGGTTGGGGGCGGGGTGGGGGGAACAGGGCAGGAGGGGCACTGCCCCACCAGTGGGTCCCCAGTTCCCACCCCAGCTCCTTCCCTTAGGAATAACAGGACTGAGGGCCAGGGGCTTGACGCCCACGCCAAGCCTCCGCTGCCACGTCTGAAAGCAGGGCCAAACACCAGGCGTTGGCTGTTGGCCTCAGTGTGAAATGCCCACTTCCCCGCGCGGCCAGTGCTGGCTCGGTGGAAGCTCCCCCCGTCCTCCTGCAGAGGACGATGCCGCCCCTGGTCACTTCCCAGCTGGCAAGCAGGCTCCAGGCATCCCCGCTCGCTGCAGACTGGCCCCGCGCAGCCCCGTCTGCCCACATCCCTGACCAGCTGAGGGGCCGCCGAGCCCAGGGCGTGCCCTCGCGCCCAGAGATCCCTCCCCTCTGAGGCTGAGGAAGGGGCTCCAGCCAGGGCCCCGGTCGTACCCCATCCCGGCTCCCCAAGAGTCTGCAGGGGCAGGAGCGGGAGGGACAAGTGGCCGGAGAACACAGGGCCTGGACAGTCTGGACCCCTCCCTCCTCATCCTCACCCGAGGGCCCCCCGCCAGGAGCGCCAGCCCCTGCAAGAGGGAGGCCCAGCCATCCCCCACTTACCAGGCCAAGGAGCAGCCTGCTGCTTCCGGGCCCTTTCTTTTTATTGTGGCTGCCGTACGTGGCGAAGAAGGGTGTGCTGGACTCTCTTTGCTGCTTCGTCTCCCTTTTTTTCAACAAGTCAGTGCATGTTACAAGAACCCGTCAGAGGTGATGGGCCTGGGTACACTTGCCTAGCTGCTGTAATTCACGCCAAAGCCAAGACTCTGACGTTTCAGTTGCCTTCGCAGCTTTCAGGTGGGTCTAAGCACACTTTTTATTAGACTCTTGTGAAATATTACAGGAGATTCCAGAACTCCCACTGCTGTAAAAGGCCCGAGGGTGTACGGACCCTGCGGCGAAGGCCCCTGGGAAGGCTCAGGCCCTTGACCCTGATGCTTGGCTGCGGCATGGCGGGGGCAGAGGGAAGAGGCGGGGGGCACAGGGCTCTGACCTGTGTGGCCTGACTCCCTCGTTCTGCCCCCCAGATAAATGCTCTTTACGGGGAAAGCAAAGAAATGGCGGTTTCAGCCTCTGTCCGAGCCTTGCGGGAGGCCCGGCTGTGACTCGCAGCTGTGGTCCCCAAGCTAGGGGGGCGGAGGCATCTCTCCCCTGCCCCCTTTTCTCTCCACGAGCCCCTGCTCTTAGGCCATTCTCCAGCAAAAGGAGCTCGGAGCCCCAGAACATCAGGGCCGGGAGACATGGAAGGAACGTGGGGCCTCCTTGCTAGTTTTAGGGACAGGGACCCTGAGGCCCAGGAAAGCCTAGTGACCTTCCCAAGGCCACACACACCAGCTGGACACGCGGCCAAAGCGGAGCTCGGATCTGAGGCCAAGGGGCTGAGCTCTGGCTGCTCACAACCCCTGCCAAGTACAGCCCAGGCTCAGCACCGTCCTGACCGCCCGGGGCCCCAGAGCTGCCGACCTGGAAGAATCCCCCAGAGGGCAGGTAGGGACAAGCACCCTGAGGCGTCCCCACCCCGAACGCTCCTCTGCGCCCACTGACACAGCTCCCAGACCAAAGGCTAGAGGGAAGGGCCGTCCCGTCACTCCCTCCTCCAACCCCGTGAACAGCAAGCTGCCTGGTCCAGAGCCGCAGTGAGGGACCCGGCACTGATGGGCACAGACGCACGCCGGCCCATGCAGGGCAGGGGGCAGAGGGCAGGATCCACAAGGTCAGCGGCTGGGGGAGGGGCTGGGAAGGCTCCCGGGAGGCCTACCTGAGCCAGGCCTGCAGAGGCGGCTGGGCGCTGACCAGAAGAGGCTGCGAGGGCCCAGGCAGAAGAGGGCACGGAGGTGAGAAACACGTGGCCTGGGGCGTCCCTCCCAGGGAGGCACGAGTCACAGACCTGGCACAGTGACCCCACAGCCCCTTTCAGAACAGCAGTTTTGTCTCTAGGTGATGGAGAGCTACTGAAGGCTTCTATGCAGGGGAACGACCTGGCTCAGATCTGGTTTTAGCTGAATTACTTTGGCGATAGAGGAGGATGAACTGTTGATTGATCAGGAATGCAGGCCCCAGACGGCAGGATGCTCTGGGCAGTGGCTGCCAGGGGACGTCAGCGGTCTGGATTCCAGCCCATGCCCTACCCTCAGCCCCGGAAATGCGGGCGCTGTGGGGAACGCCGTGCCAGATGTGCGGACAGCAAGGCCCCCAGCCCCTGGGATTGCCCAGGACAGCAGAGCCTGCTGGGGGCCGCGCCCTGCCCCCCCTGCAGCCCCCATGACTCCCAGCCTCCTCCTCTCCCACATCCAGAACCACGGCCTTCCAAGCCCACCACGGACGTCCCCAAATGTCCCCAAGTGCATGTCCGGGTCCCCCTGCTGCCCGGCAGCCAGCCAGAGCTCAGCCACCCTGCACTGTCTGTCCTGTGGGGGCCACGGGGCTTCTCCAGTTTGGTGCCAACTTCCGTGAGAAACCCTCCTGGTCCCTGAGACACGGGCTGCCGGTCCCCTCCTGACCTCCTGGCTCCTCTCAAATGATGCTGTGCTTGGACATCCTCCCTCACGAGGCCAGCTCCTGCTCAGGGTCAGGGCGGGGGAGGGACAGAGCTGAGGAAAGGGTTTGGGGTCGGGGAGGAACATAGGAAGGAGGAGATGGTGAAGGATGGCAGGGAAGGGGCTGGAAGCTGTCACCAGTGTCCTGTGACCTTGTAACACTGGCCGGCCTGATGCCTGAAATTTCCCAATAGCATCACTCCTTTGGGTCTGACTTTGAAAGTTCCTCTTAGATGCAAATCAGCTTCTCAGAGGTGTAAACACTTTAATGGTAACATCAGATGTTCCTAGGGCATCCCCAGGATGACGTCGAATGTTCCTAGGACAACATATGGTAAAAAGTACCTTTACACCATACCTCATCATCTCAAGCAGCCCCGCGAGGCAGGAGAATGGAGGCACCTCTTTGTCAGGTAGAGTGACCGCAGCTGGTGACACGGAGGGTGGCCCCTGTGCTGGGCGGCAGCGGCCGACCCCACTTGCTGACCTCAGAATGAGCGTCCGCACCATCCGTAGACCGTCACGTGTTTAAGCTGCCTGTGGCCAGGCCCTAGTAAGAGCCTAATAAGAGCCAGAGGCCGTTTCTAAGGAGGACCGGCGGTCAGAGCTGGGGCTGCACCGGCAGAGCTGGAGGCGGCAGAGCTCTGCCCTGGGAACCGGGCGGCACCTGGGGAAGCCTTGGGCTGGGCGGCTGGCACAGCACCCACTCCAGCCCGCGCGTTGCTCCCTGGGAAGCGCGGCTACAGGCCTCCTGAGCCACAGCCCTGGGAAAAGGTGGAAGTAAAGAGAATGTCCCACTCTTGTCACTGTCAACAAAATGCTGCAGGAGCGAGCTGGGCCCAAGCAGAGCCGGCTGTGTGTGCAGAAGGGGAGGGGTGCCGCGTCCCCCCACCAACGCCCCATGCGGTGGCTGGAGGAGAGTTCTTCCAAAGCTGAGACCCAGCAAGCCGCCGTCCCCCAAACGGAGAGTTATAAATGGGGGCTGTGAGCCGGAGCTCTGGTGGAAGAGAAAACCGTGACCCCAGCATTTATCAGGCCCTTTTATTGAGTCCTGGCGGACAGCAGGAGTCTGCGCCCCACAGAGATCAGATAAGGGTGTTATCACCACAGTCACCATTAATTTACGAGCTAAGGGGGCGTGTCGAGCTTCAGGGGCTAGTGAGTAAGACACACAAATATTCCGCTTAAGAGCTACGTCCAGACGTGAAGAACTGTGGCTGCGGTGATTTGCTCACTGAGACACTCGGGAGCAAACAGACCAGCATCCGATCGGGTTTGAGGGAACCGTGTCTCTGCAGAGTACGCCCTGCAGCAGCCTGAGGCTGGAAAGCCCGGTTCCCCAGCCCCACCAAGGAGGCAAGGACCCTCCGGGGCTGGAGCTAGAGACACAGGGGACGTGTCCAAGGAGCTCCCCGTAAGGCCGAGGAGCGGCTCCCCCGTCCCTGCCCGGCAGGGCTGACCATCGCCATGGACGGGTCATCGGTTCCGCTTCCCCTTTCGTGATGGAGGGCGGATCACTTTCCCTGGTGGTTATGTTAGCTCTTCTGCATGCTGGAGTCTCAGGTGGGCTGGAGTGAAGAGCTTTCTGTTCATGGGTCTCAAGCCCTTGGGAGCCGACCTGGGACGGGGGTGAGGCCTTGCCAGTCACACAGCATTGAGAGGCCTGGCAGCAGTGACCGGGTGGGATTTGGGGGCTGCCGTGGGAGTCGGGCGTGTGTCCTGTCGGGGGGAGTGGGGGCGGAGTGGCAGAGACAGCCGGCCTGTCAGTCGTCTCCAACGGCCCTTCTGCGCGTCTGCGTGGTGAGCGGCGTGTCGCTGCTGGGCTCAGAGTGACAGCGTGCAGCGGACACCATGCCCAGCCCCGGGCAGTGGTTACAGCCGAGGGACTGAGTTCTGACCCCTGAGATGCCAGCAGCAGATTTTGTGTGAAGCTTGTAGGGAGACGACGGTCCTGCCCAGTTCCCTCCCCGTCATCCTGGGACAGAAGATGGTGTGAGAAGCAGAGCCTTAGTGTGAGCGAGGCTGCCCCGTCGCCCAGGCGTGCTGGCCTCCTGGTCTCTGTCACGGGAGGAGGAACGCCCTGCAGTTTGTTTAAGGAGCTGGTTTTGCTGAAGCTGAACGTAATTCTTAACTGGTTCAAGCTCATCACTTATATTCTATGAGTCTTCGTTTAAAGACTCTGTAAAATGGGGACAAAAAGGACCTGTGTCCAGGACTTTTTATGAGAATTTAAGTGGAATAAAATATTTTTAAAGTCCATCCTATCAAGTGACAATTGCTGAGTTAATAGAAACTGTTACTGCATTTACTACACTCACTAGCTCGTTATTATTATTACACAGCGTCAGTGACCAGTTGGAACCAGATCCCAGCGTAGGTGCTCTGACTGCCGTGGCCCCGCGTTTGCATCCTATCGTCATATTAGTGCTTAACACCTGACATTACTACGTATACCCAAGGCGCCAGAGCTGAGGACGGGGAGGTTTTGTTTGAGGTCCAGCACCAGGAAGGTTTACTGCCAGCAGCGGAAAGAGCTCGGGGCAAGGTCAGGCCCCTTCTGCAGAGGGACCGAGTGGCTGCTGTGGCCTTGGGACCGCCGGCCCTGGCACAGCCCCTGGGTGGGGCAGCACAGAAGCCCCCATGGGTGGCCACGGATGAAACAGAAAACACAAAACAGGCAGCGGGCGGGATGTGGCCAGAGGGCCACGATTTGCTGGCCTCCAGCCTGAAGGGATGATGTGCTGTGAGGAGAGACACACGACAGACGAGGGGTCCCCAGTTCCGGCCTGCCCCCCACCCGTCTCCCTGGCTCGTCCTGGGGCTCTTAGAGCGAGTCAAGTCCAGCTCGTGGCCCCCTGCCTTCCACACCCCCGCTTCACCCCCAGAGCTCCTACCCACCCTTTGGTCCCCAGCCTTGATACTTACCGGGCACATCCTCAGAAAGCCTTCCTGACCCCACACCCCAGGAGGAGCCCCGCCTCTCACACACTCTGCCCAGGTGTTGGGAGGCCGAGGTCACGGTCGAAATGCTCAGGGTTAATCAGGGACGATCCCGGGAGCGGGAGCTTCGGGCTGGAAGGTGGATAAGATGGGGGCTGGTGGGGCGGGAGGGAGAGGAAGCAGGCCTCCGGGGCCCCAGGGCAGGACAGGTGGGGGTCAGCCCTGGGCCCCGGCGGGGGGCACCTGCCAGGCCTGGCTCTGGTGCCGCTCCAGGAGCTGGTGTCTCCAGCAGGCTTTTAAATTGGCAATGAAAAGCACGACTTTATGGGTACCAGAAACTGGCTAAACTCATTAGTTTTATTCTTAATAGAAAATGAATGCTGGGATGAGTGAGCCGGCTGCAGAGGGGACCTCTGGCTTCAGGCATGAAAAAACGGCAGAGCCATTTCCTGATGTTGACGGTTATTTCTGTCTTTACTCACAGCATCACAGCAGAAGTGAGTTTTAATTGTCTTCTCTTTTGTGGGGGAAGCATAGCTTTACAGCCCCAGAAATTTCATTTTTCTCCAGAGGAGGAAGAGAGGCCACCAGCCCTCGTTTTCCTTCACCCTCCACCCCGCTCTTTCCCTCTCCCGTGTCGTTAGGGCGACAGTGCCGTGGGGCCGGTCCTGCCTCCAGGGCCAGGGAGCTGAGGGCAAGGCCATGGGGCATCTATGCAGCCCGAGAGGTCAGCTTTCCTCTTCGTGTCCTAACCCGCCAGCAGCACCTGGTCCTGGAGGCTGAGCCTTGACGAATGGAGTCAGGGGAGGAAGATAGAGAAGATGGAAGAAAAGAAGGAAGGAGGGGCGAGGGGAGGGGGAAGGGAGAGGGAGGGGAGGGGAGGGGAGGGGAGGGGAGGGGAGGGGGAAGGGAGGGGAGGGGAAAGGAGGGGGAGGGGAAAGGAGGGGAGGGGGAGGGAGAGGGAGGGGAGGGGAGGGGGAAGGGAGGAGAGGGGGAAGGGAGGGGAGGGGGAAAGGAGGGGAGGGGGAGGGAGGGAGGGGGTGAGGAGGGGGAAGGGAGGGGAGGGGGAAAGGAGGGGAGGGGGAGGGAGGGAGGGGGTGAGGAGGGGGAAGGGAGGGGAGGGGGAAAGGAGGGGAAGGGGAAGGGAGAGGGAGGGGAGGGGAGGGGGAAGGGAGGGAGAGGGGGAAGGGAGGGGAGGGGGAAAGGAGGGGAGGGGGGAGGGAGAGGGAGGGGTGAGGAGAGGGAAGGGGAAAGGAGAGGGAGGGGAGGGGAGGGGGAAGGGAGGGGGAGGGGAGGGAGTGGGGGGGGCAGTGCCTAAGTAGCATCTCTGAGAGCTGACCGTGAGCTAAGCACATTAAGGGCTTTTACATATTTAATCTTATTTAAATTTTGCAACAATCCTCTGCGATTGGAGTGATTTCCTCCGCTTTGGAGAAGGAGAATCTGAGTGTCAGGGAGGCAGGTGAAATCAGAACGCGTGCGACTCCAAGGGAGGCCTGTACCGTCTGCCCTCGCGGCCCCCTCCCCCCCACGCCCGCCCTCCCCATGCCTGCTGCTCAGACCCCACCTGGAGCCCAGGCGAAGGGTCCCTGTACTCACGGAGAAGCAGGGGGCTCCAGAGAGGGCCCGGGGCCTCGCAGGAGCTTCTGTGAGCGTGGACGGGTCCCTGGGAAGATGGCAGCCCGGGGGCCGCGGGGCCAGCAGGACTCCAGCCCAGCGCACCGCCTGCCCCACTGGAGGAGCATGCAGTTCCGAAACCAGCGTTCCACCTCCACCCAGTCGCTGCAGCCCTGCGACCTGCCTGAGCACCTGCAACGGGGTCGCCCGGCCTCGGCGCCTCCTCCAGGGGCTCCGCAGGGAGGGCCAGTGACGCCTGCCTCCGGGGAGGAGACCGGGTGAGGACCGGCTGCCTCGGGGGTGCTGGCCTCAGCTCCCCTCCAGAGCAGACGCGGTGAATCGGGCCACACGGTCCCCCTGCAGCATGGGCTACAGGCCAGGCGTCCGTGTCAGACACAGGCTCAAGTCCACACCTGACCCTCACTGTCCGTTACTTCAGGCAAGACGTTCACCCCCAGCCTCGGGCTCCGCGTCCACGGATGTAATCACAACCCTACACCGTCACCGTAAGGAGCAAAGAGGTCACCGCCGGGAGGACCATGGGCCTCACGGGCCCCGGGACGTGTGAGCAGCTGAAGCACACTCGGCCCAGGGTCCTGCTAGCACGGGGTGTGGGGAGGCGCTCTGTCTGCTGGGCTCTCAGCCCTCCCCTATAACCACCGCACTTCACCCATCACCAGGACGCCGCTGAAATGTGGCTCCCTCCCCACAGAGCAGGAGACCGGGGTCTGTAGAAATTCTATTGGTGGATGTGGCACCCACCAGGTCTCCCCCTGCAGCTTCTCTCACCAGCCCACCAGCCTCCCCTCCTGCCTCGGCAGGAGGCAGAATGGAAAACGGAACAGCCCTGCAGGGCACTCAGGGTCCCTGACCAAGAGCCGCTGGGACCACACCCCAGCGTGGAGGAGCTCTGAGCCACTGTTCTAGAAGAATTCTCTGCCATAAGTGAATTGGTGTTGTGTTCGAATCCAGGAGGAATGATCCTGCTCTGCCGTTGGAGGCTCCCAGGAGCTTAAGAGGTTGGCTGACAACCTCCTGTAACAGCCTGAGTGCCTCCAGCACAACGTCTCCCTGGTGTGAACTGGCCTGAGAGCTTTCACACCGTCTTCTAGCAGGAAGGATGTGAGAGAGAGAGCCATGCTCGTCCACATCCTCACTTGCAGGTGCATCTTGCTGTGAGGGTGTCAGGTGGCTTAACACCTCCAGCCAGAGACCTCTGAGAAAAGATTCGGAAAAGCGCCGCCTTAACTGTTGACACATCTCGGACAGACATGACTCCCACCTTCTCTCAGGGCCACTGAATGAATGAGTGCTCCTGCAAATGTCCAAATACTCAGCGCTGAAATGCATCCTTATCTAGACGTCCTGAGCCGACGCTGTGGGAGCGTAAAGGTCAGGACTAAGCCAGCCCCCGGGCAGTGTTCCAACGGAGTGGATCCTAAGTGCACTCGCCCTCCAGGGGCGCCTCTGCTGGAGTCGTTAATCCATCAGCAAAGTGACGGTGTAGATCTTCCGAGGGCTTGAGCCCACTAGGAATAATTCGGAATAAGCTGGGGATTTTAAGCGCCTGCGTTACTTGGGGCTGATGGACCCTTGTTTGAAAAGTACCCAAGATTAGTTCTAATCAGGCACAGTGAGGCCAGCAGATCAGGAGGCGACTGTCCCCAAACGTAGATTGTTACTCACGGTTCCCAAGAAGAGGGTGCCCGGGGGAGCTCCAGGATCCAGAAGGAGTAGAGGAAACCCGAGCAAAACCCTTGTTTGTGGCTGTCGGGGGAGGAACGGGGGAGGCAGCTGAGCAGGCCGAGGACTGGACGTTTGGATGACACCTTTCAAGTGTAAAAATTCAAACACCGTGAAAATTGCCCCCAAAAAGGAGAGGAAAAACCTCCCCGGCCTGGAGATGCCAACCATTGACTCTGCGGTAACTGTCCTTCCAGAGCAGCCCCTTGATAGACGTGTGCATATAGTTTTCTACAAATGGCATCATTCTATACAAGCTGTTCTACCGTCTTGTTTCATGCAAAATGTCATTCAAGGATTTCACTTGAATCACCATTTTTAAGAGTTACAGTGTCTTGCTGGTGGCAATGTAAATTGGTGCAGCCACTATGGAAAACAGTATGGAAGTTCCTCAAAAAACTAAAAATAGAACTACCATACCACTCCTGGGCATACACCCAGACAAAACTATAATTCTAAAAGATACATGCACCCCAATGCTCATAGCAGCACTATTTACAATAGCCAAGGCATGGAAGCAACCTAAATGTCCATTGACAGATGGATGAATGGATAAAGAAGATGTGGTACATATATACAATGGAATATTACGCAGCCATAGAAAAAAACGAAATAATGCCATTTGCAGCAACATGGATGGACCCAGGGATTATCATACTAAGTGAAGTAAGTCATAAAGAGAAAGACAAATACCATATGATATCACTTATATGTGGAACCTAAAATATGACACAAACGAACATACCTACAAAGCAGAAACAGACTCACAGACGCAGAGAACAGACCTGTGGTTGCAGAGGAGGAGGGCAGTGGGGGAGGGATGGATTGGGAGTTTAGGGTAAGCAGATGCAAACTGTTATATACAGGATGGATAAACAACGAGGTCCTACTGTATAGCACAGGGAACTATATTCAATATCCTGTGATAAACCATCATGGAAGAGAATATGATTTAAATTCTGTCCAATATGATCATGAAAAATGTCTCATTATTGTTGCTCTTTGCATTTATTGGATTTTTACTGGAGATGGAGATCTTTCTGTAGGTTTATTGTGCATCAGTGTCTCATGTATGCTGCACATGAGAATCTCCTGTTCTAACACTTTGCCCGTTTTTCTATTGGGTTTTGTCCTTGTTCTTGCTGATCTGCAAAGGCAGTGACGCCCAGTGGTTATGAGTCCCGGCTCCACCTCTTCCAACCTGTATAACCCTGGGCAAGAGCGGACCTCTCTCTGTGTCTGCATCCTTACCTGGCATAGTGATAACGTTCCCGTCCTCCTGGAGGCGCTGTGAGGATCGTGTAAGTTAGTGAGTCCGACACAGATAAGCCCGTGCCTAGCACAAAATAAGCATTCAGTGACATGTTAAAGCCGGGGTGAAATGCAAAACATTTTGACAATCGTGTAGCACAAGCATCAACCAATTAGGATGAACGTCGGCTGTGGCCTTGGGCAGCACCCTTCAGGCACAAATCTGCATTTTCCTGTTGGGGGGAGCAGGGGAGGCGGGTCCTAGGGGAGCTGGTGACAGGGGGGAGGTCACTCGGAGCCCAGGGAGGCAGCTCTTTGCCAGCTGGTCTGCAAGCCGAGCAGCACCCTGGCCTGTGGTCCAGCTGCACCGCCCTTGCAGGCCAGGTGACGTCAGCAACCTGCCACCGGTGAGACTTCTCACCTGTTGCTCGGTTTTGCCCACGGTTTCTAAAGCTTTAAAATGGTATGTGATCAGAAGCATCAGCCTTTTCCTTCGTGCTTCTGAAAGGCCTTGCCCACCCAAAGATCATACAAATATTCTCCCATGTTTTCTGTCCTCTTTTAACACGTAAAATCTTTGAGTGAATTAACATTTTCTGTTGCTGTTTAGTTTCTTAAACAGACTCCTTTTTATTGCAGGAACCATACCCTACGGGTTGCAATTTAAAATACACATATATGTGTGCATAATGTAATGTCTATTCTATAATATATAGTATATGTAAGATATAATACATATTCATGTGTGTGTATAATATTATATATCTCATGTAACATACACGTACCAACAGCAAAGCACCAAGGGGCTTCAGCTGCGCCGGTGCCGTGGCACAGGCCCAGGTGGCGGCCCGTCAGCGAGACTGACCCTCGGGCCACCCACACCCCCTCATGGCACACTCGGTGCCCATCTGGTCAGTGCTCGACACTCCCGCCCACGTGGGGAGATTCCACAAGGACGAGGGTGAGGTTCTTCCAGCTTCTCATTCTTCCCCAGTTTCCAAGCGCAGGGCCTGGCGTGTGGTGGGAGCCGCACAGGTGTCTGTTCAGAGAGGAAGAGACAGACAGACAGACACATGGAGGAGAGAGCGGAAGGTGGGCTCCAGACTCTGCTTTCCCACCACCGCCCTAGCCCATCACCCACGTGCTTCCCCAGAAATGGCTGCTCAGCACAGGTGGCTGAATTAAAGTGAACAGAGGTGAGTTGAAGGGGGCTGTTTGGCCCCAGGTCTCAGAGCCCAGAAGCACTCCCCCAGCCCCCAGCCCCCAACGCTGCCAAAGCTGAGTTATTTCTCTCCTTGGGTGAGAAGCTCCTGGAAAACAAAGACCGTTGACCGCCATCGTTACCTCCGCGCTGGCACATCCTTGCCTCAGTTGTGCCCAGAGACGTCTGGGGAATGAAGCGGGACCCTCAGCACCCTCCCCAGCCTCGGCGTCCCGCATCCACGCGTTACAGTCACTGACCTGTGAACTACCATTGATGGAGGGACAGAGACGCAGTTAGAGGGGGAGGTGGGAGTCACAGCTGTCACCTCGAGGGCTCGGACCTCACCCACGTGACAACAGAAGCCCAGCTCCCCGCAGGGCCAGGGCTCCCTCCCTCCGCCCCCGGCCGAGAGGGTGGTCACCATCACAGACCACGGGACCTGCGCCAGGAGGACCAGGCCCTGCTGGACTTCGTGGCCCACATCCCGGGCCAGGAGCAGGGGAAAGGCTCTCTCTGCGCCCTCTGGGAAAGTCATTCTGGCCAGAGAACGCTCGGCAGAGCTGTCGCACCCGGGACAGAGCAGCCTCCCGAGTCCGGAGGCCCCGGGGGATCACCGCTCCTCTGCAGCACAGACCCTGCACGCCGGACAGGCCAGGGAAGAGACCCAGGCGAGGCAAGCTGGCCACAGCTCCCTGGGTCTTCTCACTCCCTCTCCCCTTCCGTGCCTGAAACGGAGGCGTTTACCAAGAGCGCAGCAGCCAGCTGTCAGGGAGCCAGCGAGGACCCGGGGTTCAGAGCCGCCTCTGCCACCTGCTGACCACCCAGGCCTCGGGCCAGGCCCACCTCCCTCCCGGGCCCTCCCTCCCATTCTGCCAGGGAGGACCATGACCCTCACCCCGGCCGCTGTAATATAAAGGACAGTTTTCCTGCCTGGCACTTCTAAAAGTTCACCCTCTCTTAGTCCCCAGGAGAACTTTCTAACCTCATCGCCCCTGCGTACCAACCACAGCAGACCACCTCCTACAGGTAATACAGTTCCCTTTCGTGTGTGATCCCACAGCAGTTTTTACCTCTACACTTCTCGTGTTACCTTATTTCCATATTTTATATTTTCCTTACTCTGTGATATTTTACACACAGTTTAACTCAGGGATATGTACATACTATGCACCCAGTGAGTACTTCCTGATGGATGAAACACACATCAATGAATGAGTAACCCCAGCTCACCTTGTCTGTATCCGTAAAAGGGGAATGACAGTGAGTCGGAGAGTCAATGTGAGGAGAAATTGAAATACCCTGCGTAAAAGTGCTTTGCAATTTGAAAATAACTGTTCAAATGTGGATTATTATTGAACAATCATCACCTGTGCTCTCTGGCAGCAAGAATGCTGTGACAGCACGAGGGCCAGGGACGGGGTGGGGCGACCATCCAAAACCCAGGATTTGAGTGTCGCTGAAGCAGTGGGTTGGGTTGGGTTTTTCAAGCCTGAATAAGTCTTCTGTCCCTGAAGTCACCCCTCGCTGAGGCCTCACCCACGCCCAGGATGTTTGGAAAAGAGACAGAGGCCAAAGAAGAGAAACAGGAGGGAGGGTCCCTAGAAGGATGGAGGTGCTGCACCACAGTCCTGGCGGGAGGAGAGGTTGCAGCAGGTGACCCGGGACCCTCACTCCACAGGGAAGCCCCCCAGGTGCACGAGAGAGGGGCCTCAACCCCCGAGCCCTTCAGCGGCAGCATCTTCTAAGGACCTCTCCAGCCTGTACAAAGGCTCCCGGGAGTGAGAGAGCATGTGAGTCAATGGGGGAGAAACACAACAGAGCCCGAGAGCCTGAACTCCTCCGACGCCTGGTGGGAGTGACCTGGTGGAGGGGCGTGAGGCTGAGGACCCCGCCTCCGGCAGGGCCTCTGCGGCAGAGACAACGGGCGCCTTTCCTTAGATGGGACGATCGTCCTCTGAGTCCAGGGTGGGGACGCCTGCCCTTCCAGAAACCCCTGGAACAAAACACAGCAGAACAGGAGCCGGGGTGCAGGAGGGAGCCCCCCCGCCCCGGGGTAAGACCCAAGAGGGTAAGCACGACCTTGCAGACAATTAAGGAGCCATTCGGGTGTCTGAGACACAGCCAGACTTTACTAAAGGGGCGGAGGCACTTTATAAAGGCACCGTGTCTCTCTGCTCCTAGGTGACGTCACACTGAGTCTCACTGAAATCCCGCCGCGAGGTCGGGAGAAACGTGCGGATGGACAGCAGGTAGAGAAGTAAATTTGCGCACAGCCGTCTCTGCTGCGGGTGGAGGAGGGCGGAGCAAACGCAGCATCCCTCCACCCGTGGGGTTCCAGGTGGTGAACTAGTCAGCTTCGATCTGCTGGCATCGCAGTAAGTGGAGTTTCCTCTTTAAGGCGAATCTATAATTTTCACCAAAACTGTCTTCAGAAAGGCTACCCCCAGGACTGAGCATTGGAGGGACAGCCGGTTGTGCATCTGGAGGTGGCCTTTCAGTTACTGCCATGTGACGACGGGCACCTGGGGCTGCCAGGAAGGGGGACCACAGCGCACATCCCAGGGGAGCATTACTCAGGGCAGAGCAGCGTCGGACTCATTCTCGAGACGGGCTACATTGCTTCCAGCAATTATAAGTCAATATAGGGAAAAAATTAAAACTGAGTTTAATCGAATAGCGAAAGCAGAAGAAATCGCAGCCTTTTCCAATATTCTCGCCATCACACCCGCGATCCTGGAGTCCTCAGAGGTCCGTGCACTCAGGCGCGTGCCGAGGACCGCGGTGGCCGCCGTGAGGCTCCTGGGAAGGTTTCCCTCAGAGTGGAAGGAAGGAAGGTCCTCCCTGAAGCAGAAATGCAGTGGCTTCGGTAAATGCACACTCAGGCAAAAATAACAGGGCCCACGTTCCTTTTCCTCGTACGATGCACACAGGCAGTGCAACTTGCGCTGTGGACGGTCCTCAGAATGAAGGAAATACAGGACAGTTTTAAGGATCGATCTGGGCCGGGCAGTGTGCGCAGCACCGGGACCACTGGGGTCCCTCCTCAGGGCGCCCACAGGCCACGAAGAGATGGGGGAGCCGTGGGGGTCAGCTGAGAGCCATGCGGGCTGGACACGGGCGGGGTGTCAGGAACCCCTGGGGGACACAGCATAGGTGCCCAAGCCGAGCTCGGAGGGTGAGGAGCTGGCCCCACGGCGAGCGGGGAGGAGGGTCACGCGAAAGGGAACCGAAGACGCAATGTCCACAGAAAACAGAGCGCGAAGCAGCCTGGGGGCAGGACCGGAGTTTCACGGGGCTGGAGGCCAGGGCTGTGGGCAGAGGGGTGACTGGAGGAGTCATAGCTTGGGATCAGGAAGGCCCAGGGTAGAGCTGGGCTTTACCCCTGGGCAGCGTGTAGTCATCGGGGGGTTCAGGGCGATGGGGAGAGACTCATGAACAGTGAGAGCTGGGGGGCGGCTGGAGCTGCTGCCGGGGGCAGGCGGGACCCGGTGGAGCTGGAACTGGAGAGAAGGGCCGGAGAGCCGTGAGGAGACTGGAGGACACAGGAGGCGAATCCGCGGCGGGGCGGCGAGTGGGAGGGACCCTGGGGCACAGGACAGGGCAGGCCGGTCTCCAAGACGAGGAGGAACAGGGTCCGACAGGCCACGTTCCAGCTGCTCTCTGTCGGCCCCGGGGTTGGGACGCCATCCACTGACCAGCGCCCATGTGCTGGGCCCAGCCGGTCATGGGAGGGAGGACACAGCGCCTGGAGGAGCTCTCAGGCTCGGAGAAAACACAGCCCGTGGGCTCTGCCTTCCCTGCCAGGCTGACCTCAGCTGACCGCCGATGTGGCCGGGCAGCTCCTCACGGCCGTGCATCCCGCTGCCCTGCGTCCAGGGCCCTCCCTGTCCTCCCTCAGGTCAGCCTGCGCGTGCTGAGCGCTTCCAGGCCTTGGATGCTGGCCCTGAGAGGGGGCCTCTGCAGCCCCGTAAGTAATGCTCTCAGAGTCCCCAGGCCCTCCCTCCAGGCCTGCGCCGCAGGCAGCAATTCCTGAAAGGCTGCTCCAGGCGTCCCAGACCATGGCCGCCACCCTCTCCTCCCCTGCTCTGTCCGTCCCGCAGACAGAGAGCTGAGAGCTCATCCCCGGGTGTGTGCGTGTGTGCACACACATTTACAGATGTGCACGCACGCACACACACAAGCACAAAAAGACACACACGTGTTTCCTGGTCTACTCAGCACCCGCTTCCCTTGCTCTGTTTTGGAACCTCCAAGGTGCACTCTTAAAACAATGGGATCCCAGATTTGTCAGGACCTGCATGAGCTAAAGCCGTCTCCTCCTTCTGCAGGGGAACCAGCAGAAGCTCCTACAAGTCCCAGCCCCACCCCCAAGCCCTGGGACCCCTGCCACCGTCCCTTCTCACTCTAGAGACTCTGTTCCCACCTCTCTCTCTCCGGATGCTGACAAGGTGGAAAGGCATTCCTAGGGGTCTCTACTCATCATGTGAATCAGCCTACACAGCCTCGCCCCAGTTCCTGAGAGCCCCACGCAGACAGACGGGCGCTCCAGCCTTCGAAGACCCACCGGAGCAAGTGGGTCAGCTGTCGGTCGCAGGGGCTGCAGCGAAGCTCCCAGGCAGCCCCGCCGGCCCGGCTGGACCAAGTCCTTGGCTCACCTGGGACTTTGGCCTCCTCCATGGCTACCTCTTCACCTCTGCCAGCCCAGGCCTCAAACACCCCTGAGTGAACAAGAAGTCTCTGCCCTCTTCCCTCCGGCTCAGGTAAGGCCTGCGGTGCAACCAGGCCGCCCTCGCTGCAGAGGTGGGGCAGCCATTTGGGGCCAAGTGCATTCGCCTCCAGGGAAGGTGTGGGCGGAGCCTCTCTGGAAACAGCTCTCTTTTGGCACTTGGTCAGTGGGCCTGGAGGGTCTCAGCCTCTCTGAGCTGCGGGGCAGGCATCTGCTGCAAGCAGATGGGAGGATGGAGGGGGCTTCCAAATGCAGGATAGGGACGCCCCCCGCAGAGACAGTCCAAGATGAGGGGCGGGACCCCTGCCCAAGCTGCGCCTTCCAGGCCAGAGTCCCTCACACCCAGCCTGGGCTGCAGGGAGTGCTTCTGTGTCCAGACGTCTTTACACAACACAGTGTGGAAATGGCCTGGAATGAAATTAAATGGCAGTTTGCTTACACTTTAATCACTGCCAGCAGATGAAGATGCAGCTGTGATTACGACCAAGGAATCTATATTTATAGTCTTGTGGGGATTTGCATCCGAGATACTGTGATCTTCCCGCAAGGCACCTGATTGATTCATGGAGCTGTAACAAGGCATTTCCACCTGCGTCATTGGGTTGCGTCTGCCTCCCACCTGGCAGGGCGGGGGGCAGGGAGCGAAGCCCCCCCCCATGGGCAGGCTGGTCTAGAGCATTGGGGAGGGGCCTGAACGCAGCCCCAGGGGGCGGGGGTGTGGTCAGCACAGACCACTTGAGACCCAGCTGGCCAGGAGCACTAAGGTATGGGCCGCACACCCACTGCTGTTAAAAGCAGAAGAAGACCAAGCTCCTGGGTGCAGCTCTCAGTGGGACAGGAGAGACGCAGGCCCCCACGGGCCCCAGGCCTCGTGCAATGGGATCTTCACGGGCTCCTTGATTTTCCTCGGCTGTGCCCAGTGTGACTCGTGATTGACAGCGTCTGTCGTGAACACTGGGCCACGTTCCACAGTCGGCTGTGGGCTTCAGAAGGGACGCAGTGACACAGGGGGTGAAAGGCCACTGGCTCTGGGAGGTTCTGGGCTGCAGCTCGGCCCGAAAGCCACCCAGCGCCACTGTCGTCCCAGACCGGCTGTGCGTACGTGGGAAGAACCAGGCAAAGGAGCGGCCTCAGCCTCCGGCGGTGTGAGCGAGGAGGGGGGTGAGAACAGGGTGTTGGACCAGCCAGCAGTCCCGTCTCCACCTCACTGGACCCGCCCTCCCTGGCGGTCAGAGCCAAAGGCCCTCATCCCTCCAGCTCCGACGCCAGACCAGAACTCCAAGGCGGCCATGGCAGGAGTTCCGAACCACGGGATCCACACGCTGCACACCGGGCCTCCGGGCCTGCGGGCGATAACGTCCACCCCACAGCCCACAGCCCACAGCCCAGGGCTGAATGGCCAAGATAAAGTGAACTCCGGTTGTCTCTAAACTACTCCTACAGTGGTTCTGACACGTCCCGTCCCTAGACCAGCAAAGGCTTCCGTTGGGTCAGAAGGGTCTAGAAATTTGCCCACCCCCCAGCAAGGCAGGGCCAGGAGGTGCCCTCTCCCCCAAGGACGCAGCTCCTGCCTTTTGGGAGACCGAGAATAAAGGGTCGTGGTAGCTCCCTCTCGTACTCATTGAGCACTTTACAGTATTACAGTGGTTAGTCCTTTTAGAATTTAAGAGACAGTTTTATGCCCGTTACACAAAGGAGGGAACTGAATCTCAGACAGCCTAAGCGTGCGGACCTGGTCCCAGACTAGAGCCCGGCTGTGCGTTCTAATCCCTGGGAACCACCGAGGGCCCTGCACGGGGCGCCCAGGGAACGTGGGTGTGCCCCCAGAGAGTACAGCAGGACACTTCCCTGGGGGAGGGGCGCAGACCGAAGGTTATCGAATGACGCTGGCTCGTCGCAGGCCCCAGCCCGGTCACAGTCCTATTGGTCTCTGGGGTGGGACCGGCCCCCCACAAGGTGACGGCAGAACAGAAGTCACCACCACCAGGTGAGCCAGGGACGCTTCTCCAGCAGGTGCAGCAGGTGGGGCTGAGGCGGAGGGGCAGCCGGAGAGGAAGGCTCTCGACTTGCTGAGCAGCTGGGCGCCCTTGCAGGAGGCCAGGCACCTCCCCGGCCAGCCGCAGGGTCCCGACCCAGGTGGACAGACGGGAAAGCACGGCCGTGGGACGTGGGGGGATGTTTGCATCCTCTTCCTCTGAGGTCCCTCTAACTCACGCTTTCCCATCTCCTGTCCCCCCATCACTGCGGCTCCAGGAAAGGCAAGGCTTTGCTGCCTTCAGCCCGGCGGTTTCCCTTCTGTCCATGCCTGGACCCCTGCCCATGGCCAGGGAGGTCGGGCCCTCCATGTGGTGAAGGCGTCTGAAGCCACTCGGCGGGATCACTGGCTGAAGACGTGCTGAACAGGGTCTGGCAGGTGAGCTCGGGAGGCGTCCGGGACCAGAGACTACAGACCGGCTGCCCTGATGTTTAGCAGTGGTTGTCATTCTAAACACGGCGTTCGTTATTCCGCTGTGTGGATTCTAATTAACTGTCAGAAACGCATTGTTGAGGGATGATGGATTATTCCAGGGAAACTATTAACATAGCCGTTCACTTCTGCCCACGTGCAGCCGGGCCCAGAGCAGGTGGCTCTGGTGATGCTGGGCGCCCCGGGGCAGCCACTCCATGCCGGCCACCGGGAGGATGGTGTCAACGCCGCCCCACCTGCCCCACGGGACAGGGACGCGGCCTCCTGGGGCACTCCCAGCAGACCTGGGGCGGCTCAGTGCCGGCCCTGAGCAGGGAGGGCACCGATAGCCTGAAGCCCGGACGGAACCCAGGGAGAAGGGGTGACTCAGGGCAGACACAGGGTCCGCTGTGGCTGAACCACACTACGGGCACGAGGTGGGGTGCGGGGTTTGCAGCGAGAGCCACTGGTGCAGAAATCGTCTCTCTACACTGACCTCTAAGGCTCTTCTTTGCTTTACGTGGGTCACACTGTTCAACTCGAACCAACACGTGTTAAAAGATTACGTGTGTCGGGGTCCTCCATGGACGCAGAACCAAGAGGAGAGAGATTTCTTCTAAGGGACTGGCTCTCGGGATTGCAGGAGCTGATAAGTCCCAAATCCTCAGGGCAGGATGGAAATTCTGGGAAGAGCTGGTGCTGCCGTCCGGAAGCGGAACCCTTTCTTCTTCTGGTCTTAAGGCCCCCAGCCGATTGGATCAGCCCCTCCCCACACTGTGGAAGATACTCTCTTTACTTCTTTGCTGTCCACAGATTGTAAATGTTAATCACATCTACAAAACACCTCCCTGGCATCTGCACTAGCATCTGACTGAGCAACGGACACCATAGTTGGCAGAAAAATTAGCCGTCACGAAGAAAACTTGGGCAAACCAACCCAAACTCAACCAGGAGAGGGAAAACACACTCACTGGACCATGTCCTATGGAAATTACTTAAAGGAACCACAGATATTGGCCACTCTCCTAATACTGTATCTCACCGAATCTAAGACACTAACAATTGCATTGTATTTTTTATTTTATGTACTATTTATTAAGAAAGAAGGGAATTCCATGGCGGTCCAGTGGTTAGGACTCAGTGCTCTCACTGCCGAGGGCCAGGGTTCAATCCCTGGTTGGGGAACCAAGATCCCACGAGCCAAGCAGTCAAAAAAAAAAAAGGAAAGAAAAGACTGCCAATTAAACTAGGTGCAATGCATTCTTATGACATAATTTTTATTTTATATTTGTTCAAAGAGCTGTTTAGCCTTATTTTGGCAATTTTTTTATTATATATTACTCTTTTACCCATGCAAGAAGAAAACTATCAGTTTGATAAATTGGCTAAGATGTTCTTAAAACTTCTTCCCATTCGGAATCCAACTCTCCTGATTCAGTGACGTTCAGGTTTTTCTACACGATGTCATGTGTGCCATCACAAGCTTGGCTGGTGCAACATTTTTAAAGGAAACTATATTAGAACTGAAAGCCTTGGAAGCCCAGAGCAGGTTTGCAATCACGCAGAGCTGACCGACTTTGGCTCTTGCTTCGGGAAGTTTACTACACATGCCTGGTCCTCCTTCCCCCACAGCAGTTTGATTCCTGTAGGTTAGAAAACCCACCTGCATTGTCCTCTGGGCGCTTTTCTAGGCCAGGCTGCAGGTTTGGAGGCTGAAGCCCTGGGCATCTGTGCATGTGCCAGCGGCGAGCCCTGGGGTGGTTGACACCCAGTGGAAGCCCCCGTGGGAAGTTGTGGCACCATCTGCACAGGAGTGAGATCTGGGGGCAAACGGAACCAACCACATCAGGTAATGACTGAGCTCGCCCTACCAGCTGCACCTGTAACCCACACGCCTCCCGCCCAGTGGCTCTGCCCCTTCCCCATTGTACAGGTGACAGGCAAGGGTCAGAGAAGTTAACGACTTTCCCAATTTACTCCACGTCACTGACGAGAGCGGGTGACAAGGGGAGGGGGCTGCTCTCACCAAGCCCCTCGGGGAGAGGACAGTGGTCTGCGGCGCCCAGCCCGCCTGTGGAAGGCCCTGATGAGTCTGCTGAAGTAGACGGCGCCACACTAAGAACTCGAGGACGGCAGGCCTGCGCAGGGAGGCGCTGGCGCTGGGGGCAGGAACGCCCATCACCACGCTGGTGTTTCTGGGCAGAGTCCGCAGTGGGCCACCCCCCCGGGGCTGGTACAGGAGGGGTATCCCCACACGCGCCGGACTCTAGCCCCGTTAACACGCACTGGCGGATTTCTGAGGTCGCGTCTCTGCCTTTCCTTCTCTGGACACAGGAGTCCTCTGACGAGATTAGCCCCTCCCCAAATAAGGGAGTTCTTTATGTCAGTAGGAGAGAAAGAAAATCAACGTCTCAACCAACAGAAAGATCACCAATGTTTCACTCCCCTGGATAAACTCTACGAAATCCTTATCGACCTTAAATGTGCTACTGGACAAATACATCTTCCGAGAAGCGGCCTTCTAGAAGTTTGCTCAGACTGTATAATCAGGTACAACGTTGGCCCTCCGCTCACCGGCTCAACCCCACACGGTCGCCCTCTCGCACCTGCACTGGCCACCAGGAGCACCCAGAGGGAGGTGGGCTCGGCCGTTCACAGGAGCAGAGCCCGTGGTGACCGTGTGTGCGAGCGGAGCCCGTGGTGACCGTGTGTGCGAGCGGAGCCCGTGGTGACCGTGTGTGTGAGCGGAGCCCGTGGTGACCGTGTGTGCGAGTGTGGGGAGCCCGTGGTGACCGTGTGTGCGAGCAGAGCCCGTGGTGACCGTGTGTGCGAGCAGAGCCCGTGGTGACCGTGTGTGCGAGCAGAGCCCGTGGTGACCGTGTGTGCGAGCGGAGCCCGTGGTGACCGTGTGTGCGAGTGTGGGGAGCCCGTGGTGACCGTGTGTGCGAGCGGAGCCCGTGGTGACCGTGTGTGCGAGCGGAGCCCGTGGTGACCGTGTGTGCGAGTGTGGGGAGCCCGTGGTGACCGTGTGTGCGAGCAGAGCCCGTGGTGACCGTGTGTGCGAGCGGAGCCCGTGGTGACCGTGTGTGCGAGCGGAGCCCGTGGTGACCGTGTGTGCGAGCGGAGCCCGTGGTGACCGTGTGTGCGAGTGTGGGGAGCCCGTGGTGACCGTGTGTGCGAGCAGAGCCCGTGGTGACCGTGTGTGCGAGCAGAGCCCGTGGTGACCGTGTGTGCGAGCAGAGCCCGTGGTGACCGTGTGTGCGAGCGGAGCCCGTGGTGACCGTGTGTGCGAGTGTGGGGAGCCCGTGGTGACCGTGTGTGCGAGCGGAGCCCGTGGTGACCGTGTGTGCGAGCGGAGCCCGTGGTGACCGTGTGTGCGAGTGTGGGGAGCCCGTGGTGACCGTGTGTGCGAGCAGAGCCCGTGGTGACCGTGTGTGCGAGCAGAGCCCGTGGTGACCGTGTGTGCGAGCAGAGCCCGTGGTGACCGTGTGTGCGAGCGGAGCCCGTGGTGACCGTGTGTGCGAGCGGAGCCCGTGGTGACTGTGTGTGTGAGCGGAGCCCGTGGTGACCGTGTGTGCGAGTGTGGGGAGCCCGTGGTGACCGTGTGTGCGAGCAGAGCCCGTGGTGACCGTGTGTGCGAGCAGAGCCCGTGGTGACCGTGTGTGCGAGCGGAGCCCGTGGTGACCGTGTGTGCGAGTGTGGGGAGCCCGTGGTGACCGTGTGTGCGAGCGGAGCCCGTGGTGACCGTGTGTGCGAGCGGAGCCCGTGGTGACCGTGTGTGCGAGTGTGGGGAGCCCGTGGTGACCGTGTGTGCGAGCAGAGCCCGTGGTGACCGTGTGTGCGAGCAGAGCCCGTGGTGACCGTGTGTGCAAGTGTGGGGAGCCCGTGGTGACCATGTGTGCGAGCAGAGCCCCTGGTGACCGTGTGTGCGAGCGGAGCCCGTGGTGACCGTGTGTGCGAGCGGAGCCCGTGGTGACCGTGTGTGCGAGCGGAGCCCGTGGTGACCGTGTGTGCGAGTGTGGGGAGCCCCGCTCCCTTCCGCGCTGCAGGTCTAGCTGATGGCCGCGTCTTGTGAGTGTGCTGCGCCCTGGCCAGTAACCCATCATCAGGTGGGGCCTGGAGCCCAGGAGCTGGGGGAAGTGGTCACTAGAGGGATGTTTAACTCGGGAGCTTAGGCAGCAAAGGGCTCGCTGAGGACCACAGCCCACGTTCTGCAGCGAAACTGGGCAGAGGCTGCTCGGCAGTGCCGCCCGCCGTGCAGACACGGCACACTCTGCCCCTCCCGTGGTCCTTCACGCTCTCTGAGGGCCGCGTCTAGCACGACAGCCCCTGACCCCCGTGGATCCAGGTGCCGTGGCTTCACCTGACATCTCTCCGAGGCCCGGCCACCCCTCCCTGCGCACACGCAGCTCTGCCCCCGCACTGAGCACACCACCCACACCTGCGGTCCCGTCCCTCCTGGGCTCCTGCTGCCCGCCCCCCCCACCATCACTTTTTCCCAGGGAAGGCGCATCTCATCTCGGAGGCAGGCCTCCCAGGACCTCGACCTCACTGAGGACCAGGGGCTGGGGCCAGCCTGCCCTCTGCACGTGCCACCCTGGAAGGTGGGCACATTAGGGCCCTCCCCTACCCCTCAGGGGATGGTGACGCTCGTCCTCCACACGGGCCGGGAGGACGGAGCCCAGCGTTCCCGGGAGACGGCTGGCTCAGCAGTGCACCTCCTTGCCGGTCTCCCTCCCCCAGCCCCTCACCCCGGTTCTGGCGTCACTGTCCAAACAAACAGCTTCCAAGCCCTTCCCTCAGGCCTGGCCTCCGGGGGAAACCTCGGTAGGACAAAGCCTACAGCACTATGTATCTAGACTCCAACCACGGAGAGAAGCTCAAGCCGCTGGAACAGCTGAGATGTCGGAGGGAAGGTGCGGAGGGCGGAGACGGGGGCTCGCACTGACTCAGGGCAGCAGAGGAAGGGGCTGCGCTGGTCCTGATGGTGTGGTGGACAACCTCCCCCACCGCCCGGAGGCGCCGGGGCTGCGAGTGCCGGGCGGCGGGTGCAGCTTCCCCGCCGGGAGGCTGGCCGGACAGCCCCTCCAGACGCTGGCGTTCCATCCACAGAGCCGATCTGGAAAAGGGGATCCGGTCACTGGCCCGTTCCCTGCTGTTTCTTAAACAAACACAAAGCGCATTTCTGCTGCTGAGGGTGCTTCTATCTGTCATGCCAGGAGATGAAAGCCAAAGACTAAAGGCGACCAAGCAGAAGCCCGCGGAGCCGGGTGCACGGTGGCCCCTGCCCCCTCCCCTCGGGCTCAGTCCTGCCCTCAGCCACCTCCCATCCCTGGGCTGATCTCTCCAGAGGTTAAAGGGAACCCTGGGGGGCAGGAGGGGGCAGGAGGATGCAGTGCCGCCAGGACAGCAGGGGAGCTGCGGGCATGAAGGCTGATCCTGCAGGGAGGCCCGGAGGGGAGGCTGAGGAAACAGCCTTGATCTGCATTCCCGGAGGAAGCTTGCGTGCAGGATCCAGCAGGCGTGTCGCTGAAGGCTGATGGGTGGAGGGGCCGGAGGGAGGCCGGGCCAGAGAAACCTGAACCTGGCGGAGGGAGAGGGAGCCGCAGCTGGGGGCGAGCGTGGGCAGAGGCTCTGCAGAGACGGGACATGGGGGGCTGTCAGAGGACACACACGAGGAGGGGGACGTGGGGAGGATGCTGGAGAGGCGGCCAGTCTGGGTCTTCACCCCCCGCGCCAGGCCACCACCCCCAGCGGGAAAGACCCGGCTTCTCCATGGCCTGCACAGCAACCAACCAAGAATCCAGCACAGACGGAGTGAATGGGAGACGAGAAGAGAGGGCGGCAAGGGAGGCAGAACTAGAGGTACAAGAGAGGGGAAACGGGGGTCTCCCTTGAGCAACCTCAGCCTTCCCAGTAAAGGAGGAGAGAACGCCGCCTGCTCGGAGGGAGGCAGACGGGGCGCTGCAGGGTTCAGTGGGGAGGTTGCCGAGCAGAGCTCCCGGGTGGCCAGGAGCACCAGCACCGAGGACAGAAGGCCGGGTCGGCCGGGGGGGCTTCTCAGGGGCGGGCCACCGGTGCAGGACGCATTGCCTATGGCCGAGGGCGGGGTTGCTGCTCTAGCAGCTCCTTGTCAGCAAGGGGCCCACGGAGGGTCTGTGTCCCTGTCACCCAAGGGCACGTCTGCAGCAGGTGCATCAGGGTCGGGGGTGGGGGGGGGTGGGCAGGGCTTCCAGCAGGTGTAGCTGCGGACAGTGGGCCACGCGGCCACGTCCACACAGCCTGTGGCGGACGCCCTCCCACGGAGTCTGAACCCGCAGCTCTCACGGGACATGCAGCCATTATTTCATTATTTGGCTTGACGTGAAAAAAGGCCAGCAAGGAATCAGGTCAAACTACGGCAGGAAACACCAACATTCCCCTAGTCCTGAAGGAGAAGGAAGGACTGTCTGAGCCTTTAAAGAATTTCAACTATTGTAAATTTCTGAGCAGCTGTAAAAAGAAAAAAATGGTTTTAAAACTTTTATCACCTACTTGTGTGAACAAAGTTTCTAGTCAATGGTCCATCAGGAATTTGAATAAATTATCACTACGTCTGAGGCACAAATGGCCTTGTAGCTTTTTTAAGCATCAAAACTGATACACATAAAAAAGTTATGCTCGTGAAAGCCAGCTCAACTTGCTCATTTAAAAAGTTTTATGGATTTCTAGAACTCTTCTACAAATGTATTACTTAAAATCTTTCTTTCAATTGCATGTTTTAGAACTTCCCATCACCCTTAGTAATACAGAAAGAATGTGATGACCATTTTCTCCAAGTCCCACATAGACACCCCCGAATCACTTTCAAGCCCACCCTGTACGCCACTCAACACTGTTCTCTACGCAAGGTTGGGAGGAACCAAGGAGAACCGGGTAGGGGTGATGTTTAGGTGGTGGGCACGCCAGCCAGATTCCGCAGCTTCCCAGGGAGGCTCGGGGGGCAAGGCCCTGAGCTGCGGTTCCAGCGGCAGGAGTCCAGCCCAGCCAGGTGGGCAGGGGGGCTGGGGGATCGTTTACCCTACCTGGGGGCCCAGACTTGGGGTTCAAATCCGATCCAGGTGAAGGCCTGCAGGGCCAACTGCATTTACCTGTCTCCTCCGCCCCATCAGGAAGTCGTCCCAGGATGCTCTAGAGGAACCCCCCACCCTCTGGAGACATTACCACACGTCCCACAGGCATGGGGTGTTTCCACTCTACAAGTGTTGCCACTCCCCCCAGATTCCAGTCGCCTGAAACGTCGCCATGTTCCCTGTTCTGACTGGGACCACAGCGTGCTCTCCTCAGCCTTGAAAACCAGCCACTCAGACACCAAGCAAGCCTGGGACCGTGGGCAGGTGGACCTCACTATGCCAAGCGATCGCTCTGGCCGCTGACCAGCTGAGGGACCTCTGGCCCCCGCATTCCTTTTCTGGCCTCAGATTCCTCGTTTGTAAAATGAGAAGGTTTTACTAGATGATCTATAAGGTACCTTCCAGCCCTGACATTTTCCGTTTCTGAGGTAACCAGCATCCAAAAGACTTAATTAAGTGTTGGTTCATATCACTGTATCACTGGAATGCAGTCCCCTTGACAACAACTAAACCTGCACTGTTCACAGCCATGTCCCCGGTGCTGAGAACAGATCTTGGCATACGGTAGGGGCTCAGTGAAACTGGATGGAGGGAGGGAGGGAGGAACAGATGAAGGGATGGAGGGATGATAGATGGGTAGAGGGAGGGATGGAGGGATGGAGGGAGGGGTGGAGGGAGGGAGGGAGGGATGCGGGGATGGAGGGATGGAAAGAGGGAGAGAGGGATATGATTTCTAGGAATCTCCTGGATTCAAAGCCTTTGCTAAAGACCTTGTAAAGGCCACTCATTTGAAAAAAAAAACCAAAAACTGAGTATGGCATGGGGAATTAGCCCACAATGGACCAAAGTAAGTTGATCGCAGCATATTTCATATCAAAAGCACGCTGGGAAAAGAACACTGCGAGGTCAGGATTCCCAGACAGTGGGGCCAGAGAAGCTGTTGATTCTCCCTTGACCAATCTTGGAAAGTTTCTGGAAGGAGGAAGATGTAAAACCCCGCTTGGAGGATGAAACTCAGCGCCGGGTGGAGGGAAAGAGCGGGCCGCCCACGCTGAAGAAGGTGTGGAGGTGGATTGGAGGCCCAGGCCAGTGGGGCCGGGGAGGCAGCTCTCGGAGGGGATGGTCCTCTCTGTGACCTGGAGAAGCAGCACGCTGCAGCCCTGGTTCTTCTCCTACGCTCTCCTCTGGGCCCTCCACAGTGCCGGGAGCCGAGGAGCCACCCCTCCCTCTGAAGTCTGCACTGCCGGCCCCATCACGGCCGCCCACCCGCGTCTTAGCTCCAGCAGCTGATTTCCGCCCAGCCCCGGGGTCCCCTTCTCTTCGGTCGCCAGGGATGGTCCAGGAGACGCAGCCCCACAAATGACCAGCCCGGGTGGGACCCTCCACCAGGCAGGCTCCTCTGCTTCCACGCCTGGCAGGTCTGCGTAAGAACCTCCCTCCAGGCCGCTCTCTGGAACCCACCTGGCGAGCTCGCTCCCTGCTCCCTCCGTTACCGCTACCGCGGGGAGGAGACCCAGCTTCCCCACCGCTGGCTCTGCTCTTCCCAGTGACTTGACTCTGAGTCATCCGGGGCCGCCGGCGAGTCACAGAGCAGCATGCCTGACACCTGGGCTTGTTTGCTGCTGCTGCGCGACAAGTCATCCCTCATTACCTGACAGCGCAGGAGGTCAGAGCCCAGGGTGGGCCGGCTGCTGGAGCACCTCACCCCTTGGCTTGCGGCCCCTCCTCCATCCTCAGAGCCACCAGCCAAGTACCTCCCAGCCTCTCTGACTGTGACTCAGCTTCCCCCACCCCGTGGCCCCCTCTCTCTGACCCTCATATAAAGATCCTCATGATGACGCTGGGCCCACCCACATAATCCAGGGTTATCCCCAGGTCAAGAGCCTTAATTTAATCACCTGCACATATTCTCAGGGCCCTGTCTTTGGGTCCATTACTGTCTCCATACCAGGGCTCGGAGGCTCCAAACTGCCCCATAACTTCCTGTCAAAGATAAGCTAAGGCACTGACAAGGCCTGCGCGGTCCGGTCCCGTTACCTCTTTGATGGCTGCATCCACCACCCTCCCTCGAGCTCAGTCCCAGCCTCATGCGCCTCCTTGGGATGCCTCAGTCACGCCAGGTCTGTGCTCCTCTTAGGGCCTCTGCCGGGGAAGCCCTGTGCTTTCGGACACACGGCATCTCCCACTCCTTGAGCCTCTGCCTGAATGCAAGAACCCTGACCGCCCTTCTCAACACGCAGCTACCCCGTGCCTGCCCTGCCCTGGCATTTCCACCCTGCTCCTTTATTGCTCTTCCTGTCCTCAAAACCATCAGAATACTGTACATTTACCTTTCTTATTTCTTTACAGTCCGTCTTCCCTCATTAAAGCAGGCCCGGGAGGCCCCTCCATGTCCTAGTCTGTGGACCAGCCCATGGGGCGGGAGGCCCTGAGCACCGCTGGAGCAGGGCCAGGAAGACAAGGACGGTGTCTGCCCTCGAGGATGGGCATCTGGGGAGGCTGACACAGACCAGCGATGACAGCACACTGAGGCGGGCACTGAGCCGTGAAAGTGCAAACCTCCTCCACCTCGTCACCTCATGATTCGGCGACATCGCAGACCACCAGGTGCGGCCCCAGCCTTGACAGCCGCTTCCTGGAAACAGCAGCGTTGTTTTCAAGGCCCGGCGGGCAGGCCTGTGATGACTCGGGCTCTTCCAGTAGCAGATCACAAAGCAACCCGTGACTGCCGCAGCCTTGTTCAGAGCTGGGCCAGCCCATCAGAGGCCGTCACCCTTCAGCAAGGAGCTGGTCCCCACACCCCCCACCCAGCTCACCAGGAGCCCGTGGGAGAGAGCCAGAGCCTGGAGCCGGCAGTGGCTGCCACGGCCCGCGCTCCCGTGACTGCGCTGCCCCACTTGACGGGAAGAAGGCATTTGTCACCTCTTATGAGGATGTGTCTCTCGCTCGGCTTCAAAACCCGCATTCCCTCTCTCTTGTCTCCTCCTGGAGACGCAGAACATGGCTAAAGTGAAAGCAATTAATTGAAGCCTTTTACTAACACCAAAGCCTTTTTTCTCTGTGTAGCACCAAGTTAATTATTTAATGGCACAGAAAGCCTGCTTCCTGCAGGCTGACGCACACGGCGGAGCCAGCCTCTTCCCAATGGCCCTCCAAGGTAAGGACTCTCCAGATCAGGCTGCCGCCGGCTTTGGAAGCCCAGAGGCCGAGTCCACATTGGAGACACGTGTGCGTCTGCAGTGCCAGGCCCTGCACAGCCGAGGGGGCTGCCATCCCTGTCTGAGCTCACCGTCCACTTTCCCGCCTCATGGACCCGTCCGGGAGCCCTCCTCCAGCTCCACGTGGGGCAGCGAGGGGCAGAGGAGCCTGCTGGGCCACGCTGGTTCTGACCCTTGCGCAGGTGGCTCTGGGGGACAGCAGTGAGAGAAGGCGGCAGAGCCAACCTCAGGCCTGTGGTCGTGCAGCAGGGGGACCCGCGTGTCCCCCGCCCCATAGTCCCCCGGCCACCAGGCAGCAAGCACGCGGTCTTGGCAGTGAACTAGCATCCATCAGACAGAATTCCTGGCGTGCGTAGGGTCACACTGCACACCGCAGGGTCAAGGAGGAATTTGCATAGAGTCCACGTTCCAACAGCACATGGACAAACCAGCCAGGAAAACAAGTTCCAGCCGCGTTGACACACGCAGCTCTAGGAGCCATACCGGACGCCAAGGGGACAGTTCCAAGAGTGAGTCCCTGGGACCAGAGGACGCAGAGGCCTCGGCGAGCTGAGTCAGCCAGAGGAAGGCTTCACTGGGGTGGAGATGCTAGATAACCAAACTCGACAGCCCTCCCATGGGTGGGAGCAGGGGCGTACCCGGGGCGCAGGCCCAGATGGGGCGTCAGGACGACACCCAGCAGACCCTGCCTGGAGCAGCAGACCCACGCAAGCAAAGTGCAGGAGGCAAGTTTAGAACAAGGCCAGCCAGAGGGTGAGCTGGTCAGCATTCCTACGCAGACCATGCACTGCAGCACCTCTGCCCTCAATACCATCCCCCTGCACCCCTCCCCACGGCTGCACTTGCTGTGCCAAAGCGCTTTTCAGGTCCTGAGTCGCTCATTCAAAACAACAACCCTGTTTTATACCCATTTTACAAATGAAGAAACAGGCCCAGAGAGGATAAGTGTCAGGGCCAAGGTCACACAGCCAGTAAGGGTTAGAGCTGAGTTCTAAACTCAGGGAGTCTGACTCCAGAACCCACCAAACTGTTTTTATTTCCCAGTGCCTTCATTCCTTCAGAAGTGCTGGCTCTTTCATTATCACCATGTGTGGCAGCAACATCAACTGGGTTTTAACAGAAAACAACCCCTCGTAGCCCAACCCCAGCAAATCCTGGCTCCATTTCCATCCAGCCCCATCACGGAGTGGGTGTATTTGCTCCCCTGCTGGTCGGTTAATATCTGCTGCTGACGCCTGTCTGCTCCGCCCACCCCAGCGCTTCCCGAGGACACCCCGGGCTTCCCCCATCCAGCAGCTGAGAGATTGACACCCCATGACCCACATTTTTAACCGCTGTGATGTATGGCCTCTCACGGAGGAAGCTCACAGGGTCCAGAGGGAGCGACTGCTCATCCCTCTTGAGTGAAACAAGCCGGAGGCCAGCGCGGGCTCTGGGCGGACCCAGGAGGGGCGGGCCTGGGGTGGGTCAGCGCCGGCCCCGGCGTGTGAGGTCAGACCTGGGAGAGGACACAGCCCTCAGAGCCGGCTCTGCGCCCGTGTCCCCAGGTGCCTGCTGCCTCCTGCCCGGGCAGGTGCTCCCTTGGACCCTGGAAATGTGGGGCCTTCAGGGCTGGTAGCAATTTTGATGGGCTGCACTAAAAAATCTGTAAAGATGGCTAACATTTACCATGACTGACTGCCTAACTGCTTCTTTTTTATGTGGCTATAAAAGTGCTGTAATCAAAGGAGAGCCTCGGGATGATCAATCTGCCCGCGTCTGCAGGGAGCCCAGGAGGGGATCGCTGCCCCGCGGAGGTGCGGCCAGAGGGCCGGAGTCAGGGCTGGGCCTGGCGGGAAGGATGTGGCAGGAGGTGAGAAGGACGCACCAGCTGGACACAAAGACTGGATGGAGGTGGGCAAGGGGCTGCGTGGTCACTGGTGACTCTGGGGTTTGGGGTGTGACCGGGAGAATGAAGATGCCAGAAACTACAGGAAAGTTAGAAGGTGATGAGTTTTGTGTTGAATACCATGAGCTGGACATACAGCCAGCCTGGAGCTTAGGAGAAGAGGAAGAGCTGGCCTTTGCCCTTAGTGGGAGGGGGGCCCCTATTGCTGCCCGTGGTACCATCAGAGCATGAAACTGCAGCGGGGGACGAGCCCACTGCGGGAACTCAGAGAACAGAGACATCCCCGGGCGCCACTCCCAACCCAGAGACAGAGAGAAGGGGAGCTCCACCCTCCTCAAGCCCCCAGCGAGGGGCAGCACCGCCCACCAGAGCACTGCTGGAGGCCCCACCCGCGGAGGACGTGGCAGAGGCCATCAGGGGATGCTCTAAGACAGAAACGACCCTTGTAGGGCAGATGGAGACGGATGAACCGTTCTTCCTCCCTGACTCTCCTTGCAGGGGCGGTAGGCCGGGCGGGAAGACGGGCGGTAGGCCTGCGGGCCGCCCGGGGACGGGGACGGGGACGGGGACGGGAGCAGGGCTGGCCCCTGTCCTCAGCGTGGGCAGCTTCCTCCCCTGCCCGCAGGCCTCGGGTCTTCTGTCCTTGAGGCCTGGATGGGGACCCGCTTGTGAAGGGCCTCCTCTCTCTCGTTCTCATCCTTTCCTTAAACTCATTAAATGTGTCATCAGCCCTCTACCCGCCGCCCGGGGGAAGCGGGAGGGGTCCCTGCGGCAAACCGTGGAGCTGGGTGGGGAGTGCTGGTGGGAGATGAGGGAGGTGGTCCCTCATCTCTGGGTCGCGGGGAGTGAAGCTTTCCTCCACATGTCCACTGCGTGGCATCTTAAGGCTCAGCCAGGTTTGTGAGGACGTGGGACAGAAAGGCCATGGGAGTTAGGACCCGCCCAGAAAACTGGGCAACTTTCCGCTCGTTCTCAGATGGGAACACAGAGGCTGGAACACACCCAGCCCACGGGCACTTTCCAGAAGCTTCCAGTCCTCCCATCCACCACAAGCCCCCAGACAGACGGTCCCCCAGGGAGCAGACCCTAGAGTCAGACCATTTACAAAGGGGCTTTGGGCTCACTAACGTGGCTTTGATGCTGCAGAAAGAGCAGCAAAAGCCTCGGGGAAAGTGCAGCGAGAGATTAGACCCGCTTCCTTATCTCTGGATGATTTGAGAAGCCACTGGTACCCAGAGGGCTGGCTCACGGTCGAGACTTTACCTTCCGGGGCTGCAGAGTCTGGACCTCCCAACCCACATGCACGGGAAGTCCTCCCCACCCGGCTGTGTGATGCTGGCCCTCCACGGCCCACCACGCGGGCTCACAGTACAGGGCCCGGCCTGCCCCAGTCACCAAGGGCCGGGTTCTGTTTTTTGTGCTTTCTGGAATCACAGAAGTGGTTCAGAATGTGCCAGGTAGAAATGTCCCCCCAGTGCCACATTGGCTTCCCCGGAACCAGGGAACCAGGCCCACCAATGGGCATCAGGGCCCAGAGGACACTGCACCCCTCCAAGCAGGATGACCCCTGGGGGAAAGGGACTTCGGGGGCTTTGCCCACGTTACCTGATTGGACCCTCAGGGAAACAGATGCTCCAGGAGGTCAAATGAGCTTTCCAGGAAGTGGGGCAGCCCATGATCTCACCCAGAGCTGTGTGACCCTTGAACCCGCGTGGAAGGGGGGCCAGGAATAAAGAAGGGGGTCCGGCCAAAGGGATCCAGAAGAGTTAGCATGGCCTCAGAACTGCGGTAGAGGCTGCAGAGCTCGGCCCAGCCAGAGACAGCCCTTCCCAGCCAAGTCCCCGCTGGGGTCAAGCTCCTCCCACAATCCTGGCTCAGGGGTCAGGCTGGCAAGCCCAAGAACGAACGGGTTCCATACTCCACCATGCTTTCCAGAATCTTCCCTGACATACAACGGACATTATGTCACCCATTTCTCTCTCCAGGATGGTGGGTTTGGTAGAAGAAACTGTGTGGGCTGAGAAACCCGATTCCCATTCCACCCGCCCCCAGCCGGCTCGCTTCTTGTGGAGTCACACGCATCTCCATCTGTCTCCCTCCTCTGCTCTCCCGTCACCCGGTGACAGCTGCTGCCTGTTCTCTCCCTTCTCCGAGGGGCCCTGGATCCACCCCCAGGTCCTTTTACAACTGTCCCCCAACAAGGCTTTCTGCCAGGACAGCGGGACCCAAACGCATCACGTGAGGGCGTTCCCGAGAGCCCGGGCAGGCTGGGGTCCGAGCAGCAGGCAGGGGCCAGGACCGCCCTGCAGGCACCTGTGCCATCTCACCTCTGCCCACAACTAGGCTCACAGCCGAGGGCCCGGGAGACAGCCTGGGGACCTTCTCCCGAAGAATCTGCCCTCGTATGGAGGCGTGACTCTCTATGGCTGTGACGCCTCAGCAACTTTAAAAAATAATTATCTCTGTGCCCCGCTTCTCTCTGAGAATTTTGGGATCAAAAGAACAGCTTTACTCAGGGAGAAAGACAAGGAACAGAACTGTCAGGATAAATACAGGCAGTCAGCAGCACGGCTCTGCTGAGCTGGAGTTTAGGGGGTTTGGTTTGTTTGGTTTTTCTTTCTCCTCGCTGAGATGTTCAGTGGAACGGCTGTGGGTCCAGCCAGCTCCCTGCGCCAAGACGCTCACGGGAGACGGGACGGGGGAGCCACCGGCTTTGAAAGCGTCACGTAAACCGCCAGGCTGGTGCCAGGCCCAGAGCTCAGACCTGTCTCAACAGTCAAGTCAGAAAGGTAAAGAGGGGTTCTACGCCCCCTAGACTTGTTCGGGCACTTTGATGGCTCCTGGAATCCCACCTCCATGGTCCCTAGTTGAACGTGCACCCGGGCTGGCGGGCAGACAGGAAGCAGACCCAGGCTCTGCTCCTGCACCTGCGGCCCTCACAGGGTGAGACAGCCCCGCTGGAGGTTAGGGTTAGGGCGCTTCATAAAAGCACCCTGTCTGGTGAGGCAGCTGGACGCCGGCCGGAGCACCAGCCCCCAGACGCAGGCCAGGGCTGTGCTGGAATCCAGCTGCCTTGGCATCTTCCCTGTGAACAGGGGCGACTCCAGACAGGGTTCCCCTGGCCAGGATGAGAAATGGACCAAGCACCTGCCTCTTCCTGACAGCCTCTGCCACAGCATTGAACAATAATGTTGGTAATGGTGTTATCAACACAGACATCACAACTAATAGTGTTTCCTGTTCATTAAGCACCTGTTACGTGCACAGTACTTTCTATGCAATAGGAAAAAAAAGCACGATGCAGCCAACCTATAACCTAGGACACATCAAACGGTCTTCAAAAACTCCCAGTGCTGACTCGGCATTCATCACACCATCGCTGAGCCGGGAACCTCTGGAAACACTAAGATAAGTCAGATATAGTTGCTAGCCTTGCGGGGGATTCATTCTGGTGAATAAAAATAGACTGTGATTCACAAAAAGCCAGAGGGGAAGCCCAGGCGGGGGGCTTGTGAGCTGGGCCTGGGAGGTTCAGTGGACGGAAGAGGGACGGGTCACCTCCTAAGTAGAGAGGAAAGCATTGCACACCGGGAGGCAGGGGCAGAGTTCAAACAGTAACAAATAACTGGCAATAAAAGGCAGAATGTGATAAATGTCAAATGAGTGTTTCTGACAGCGAATGCCAGACAGTCTAGAGGAAAATGCCTGTTTGAATTGGGGTGATCAGGAAAGACCACACAAACACACAGAGAAGTGAGGTTTCTCACAGGATCCTACAACACGAGTTGGCTTTCCCGGCACAGCTGGGGAAAGGGGAGGGTATTCCAGATGGAGGACAGGTCAGAAGGGCCAAGCTTCAGGACACCTGGAACACGTGGCTGCAGAGCTGGGGTCGTTCCTGGAAACAGGCAGCCGTGGCATGTCAGGTCCGGGGAGTGGCTTGGGCGGGGAGGAGAGTTCCCCCATCAGAAGCGGGTCTGGGGCTGCAGGGGCACAGGGAAGGCACAACACGCGTGTCCCGCACCTCCCCGCCAGGTCCCCCCTACCCCGCTCCTGGCCTTCAGCCCATCTCACACCGCATGTGGACCTTCCTGCTCTGTATTCCAAGAGATGCCTTTCTATCACAAACAACACGGAAACATCGAGGCCGCCTGAGCACAGCTCCTCTTGAGAAATAGATTCCCCACCTTCTCTCCGTGGTGGGGAGGGAGGCCTCTTCTTCCCCCGCTGCTCTGGGCACTTTCCTAATGACAGGAGGCTTTGGAGCGCAGAGGACCACCTCTTGGGCTGGGTGCCACTGCAGCCAATGGCCAGCAGTTCCCAGGGGACACCTGGGGAAAGAGGGCAGTGGTCAGGCCTGGGCTGGACTCCACAGAGAGGAGAGGGCAGGGGAGGCCCCACCAGCTCTGTAACATTTCAGCAGACTTCCCCCTCGTCCGGCTCACAGATCTTTATGCCCTTGGTATCATGTTACACGTACGTCCTGTGTCCTGCATTATCTTAACCCTCCCTGGGGTCTGATGGTGACACGGTTCTCTTCCTGTTCCTTATCATCTGGGGTGTCCCAGCTGGGATGGCATTTCTTCCAGGAAGATTTCCCTGACCACTCACCTCTCAGGGAATGGCCTTTCCCAGCGGCCACCTTGGTCCTGTACCTCTTCTACAGGGTCCCCATCAACAGTCGTAGAACCTCCTGGTTGTGTGGGGCCCTGAGGGCAGGACTGTGCCCGTTTTGACGACTGTGTCCTTCAAGTCTAGCAGAGTCCCCAGTGTACATTAGGTCTTCAACCCCTGCTTGTTGGATGGACAGATGGATGGAGCCATTCTACAGCACATCACATTTACGGTCACATGAAATTTTATTGTAAGGAGTCACCATAATTCTACCATAATTGCTGAGCAATTCTTAGCTGTTTGTTAACTCATTTGTTGCTTGCCTCCTACTAAATGGTAAGTTCCACAAAATGCAGAAACCATGTGCTTTCTACTCACCGGCGTGTCCCCAACATCTGATCCAGATTTAGAACATAACCTTGATATTTACTGAATCAACGGCTTAAAGAATGAATGAACACTTGGGCTGTGATTACAAACAGCACCGTGATGAACCTCTGTGTGTGACTCTCAAACACAAAGGAGAATTATTTAATCAGACCATTTGTACATATATAGAGGCTTCTAAACACGTGTGTCCGTACTGTTTAGGTAAAGATATTACCAGTGATCCCCCGCCAGCAAACAGCACAGGTATCAGGACGTCCTCAACTCACAGAAGCACAACAAAAGTATACTTTTAAAATCTTTGCTCATCTGGTAAGTGAAAATAGTATCTCATTGTTGTTCATTTGCATTTGATTTCTAAGAAGAATTAACATTTTTGATACAACACCTTCTTAGTCACTGGTATTTCAAACTGCCCATTTATAATATTTGCCTATTTTCCTATTGGGGTTTTAGTAATTTTTTTTAACCAGTGTCAGCATAATTCATTCTTTGGTTTTGAAAGCTGTAAGTTTTCCATTGTTTTGTCTTTTCATTGTAGAATCCTTTTGATATATAGGATTTCTTAATATAATCAAATGCATAGTTATTTATTCCATAAGCACTTTTATGCCTAGAATATCTTTTTTCACTTAGAGGTAAGCACTGACTTAAATTTTCTTCTCATGTCAATATGGTTTGATTTTTTCCCATTAACATATGTCATTTTTGATGTATGGTATAAAGTGAGGTTCTAAACTGCGTATATTTCCCAGCAGTATGTATTCCATCACCCACGCCCTCCCACATTGAGGCCCCTCATCCCAGGGATCCTGGGCTGTAAATCTCTCTCCTCTTCCTTAACTATTGCACTGTCCTTGTTAGTAGTGATTTATGGTTTGTTCTAATAGCTGGTAAAACAAACCCCCCATCAGTCAACTTCTCTGTCATAATTCTTAGCTATTTTCACCTGTATATTTTTTCAAATGAACTTAAAAAATATTGTGCCTTCTTCCCCTCCCCCTGAAAAATCAGAGTTTGCAGAAAAATTAAACCTGTGAGTTAATATGGGAAGAACTGACATCATGATATCCAGTGTTCTCATTTTCTTAGCCCACCTCCACTGCCCACAGCCTCCGGCCTCCGGGATCCATCTGCCCACCTTCCCTGCTGCTAACACCCGCCCTGGGCTGCCTTGCTCCACCCGGTCTCTTGACCTCACCACCCCCAGTGTACTTGATGCCGAGTCAACTTCGGATCTTAGAGACCTTGGTTCGGAGTCTACCCAGCTCCCTTTGAATATTTTTTTTAATTTTATTTATTTATTTATTTATTTATGGCTGTGTTGGGTCTTCGTTTCTGTGCAAGGGCTTTCTCTAGTTGCGGCGAGCGGGGGCCACTCTTCATCGTGGTGCACGGGCCTCTCACCATCGCGGCCTCTCTTGTTGCGGAGCACAGGCTCCAGACGCGCAGGCTCAGTAATTGTGGCGCACGGGCTTAACTGCTCCGTGGCATGTGGGATCTTCCCAGACCAGGGCTCGAACCCGTGTCCCCTGCATTAGCAGGCAGATTCTCAACCACTGCGCCACCAGGGAAGCCCCACTCCCTTTGAATATTATCAAGCCGGTCGCCATTCCTAATATACCTGAGGATCAAGGACCTTTATCACCACGCTGCTAAACTGACAACGCCAAACCATCTCACTGAAGAATTACTAAGAAGTCACTAAGTTTAGACACAGCCATACATGCCAATCAAAGACATTTAGAGTTAGCGGAAATCTTAGACATGGCTCATCTAGCCCAGCCACCCCGTTCCAGGGTTAAAGAGAGACAGGCTCAGAGAGGGGAAACAATGACTAGGGTCACACAGCAACCCACTCACTTATGAAGGTACAAACGGTTCCTCTGGACCCAGCGGGGCAGTGGAGAGGGTCTGGGTGTGTCTACGTGGAGATCGGACCAAACGGCAGGGGTGGAGGCCAGGGCTCAGCAGTGGGAAAACGGAGGGAACGTCTGGCTAATGGACGCTCCAGAGAAGCTCCAAGACAACGTGGTCAGCGGACCCAGAACCCGAGGCCGAGCAGACGTGGGTCCCACACTCCTGACTCTCACACCGTGTGGGCGTGAGGATGGGTGCGGGGACCGCACGCTCCTCTCAGCCTTCGGTCCGAGCTGCCCTCCCAGGGAGGTGAGACGCCGAAGGACGGCAGACTCAGCGGAGAAGCCCTGTGCTCTGACCCTTCCCTCGGCGCCCAAGCACGCGGCTGCGCTGGCCTAGTCGGGCTGCAGCACGGAGCAGGAGTCCGAGGCCCACCCGACGGGAGGATCCGGCTCCTCCGCAGCCTGTGTGGAGCTGAATGGCTCGTAATTCAGTTAGAGGAGAAGGAAGCAGACCTCATCACAACAGTTGAAAACATGAAAACAACAAATAAACAGCTGCTCTGAGCTAGCAACAAGGAGGCCAATTTGGTCTTTGCAGAGAGAAAAGTGCCATCTCCCATGTGCGTGTGTGTGCGCGTGTGTGTGTGTTCGGGAGGGGCGGTGCCTTCAAGAAGCTGCAGCTGCGAGCAGCACCGAGCACAGCATTAACCAGGTTCCTGGAACAATTTGCCCGATTAGAACCACGCCAGGCACAGCGCGCAGAGGGGGGCCCAAGCTGCACCCCATACACGTCCCCCACCACGCACACGTGCCCCTGTGACACACGTGCACACACACACACGTGCACACACACACACACTGCCCTGTGGAACCCGGGCTGCAGGGGAAACACCTGGACTCTGAGAGGCAAAGCCCTTGGTTGGGAACCTGTCCCCAGTCGGTGTGTAGCAGGCAGGCATCTGGCCCTGCAGCACGAAGCACGAAGATGCTAAAATGAAGATTCCTGGGCCCCTCCCGAGTTAGTCAATCAGACTCCCCTGGGGTCCTGAGAGTCTGTCTTCACAACAGCCTCAGGGACTCTTCTGCTCACAGAAGTGGATGAAGAACTCGGGGACACTCCTTCTCTAAGAGCATCCGTTAGCCGCTGCCGTACTCATCCTGCAGAGCAGAGACGGGCCCAAAAATCCGCCGTGGTTAACAGCGCAGCCATTTGTCCTCACAGATCAGCTGCAGGTGGGCAGGCGCTGGGGGTCCACTCCACACGCGGTGATTCTGGGGTCCAGGCTGAGGGGCAGCAACGCACCTCGCAGCCGTGGCCGAGGCGGACGAGACCCCTTAGGTCCACCTCTGAGGGGTTTGCTGCCACTTCCACCCCGTTCCCACGTCCAAGATACGCGACGCAGGCCCAAAGCCAAAGAATAGGGGCCCCAGGCTTCATACATAAGACTGGGACAAGGGTGCAGACTCGGGGGGTGCAGAGGACTAGGCCAGACAGCGCTCAGATTCTCATCCTCTCCGCCTACAGAAGGGCCTCGGTTCCCAGTGACCCTAAGAGGGCTCACAGTCACCCCTGCCCCGCCTGGTGGTGCCAGCGGCCAGGACGGAACATCCCCGGGATAAAGAGGTGATGTGTGGGACTGACTTCTGCACTGTACGAGGTGCTGTGCACGGCAGCTAACAAGGCTGCTTCTCCTGAGCACGAGTTCCCGAGGGCAGGACAGGGATGGGCCCAACAGCCCACGTCCCGCAGCGGCTGCCCGGGGGCCAGGGGGGCCGGCTCTCAGCACAGAGGGGAACAGGACCGGGTCTTCCAGCAGGGGAGACCGCGTCCGAACCCCTGACGGCCCATCCCCAGGCGCTGGGACCTCAGACCCTCTCCCGCAGCGCGCAGCTCCAGGCCCACCCACGCCGGCTCAGGCAGGGCTGCAGAACATGGGGGTCCCGGCTGGTCAGCGGTCACAGGGCTCCGGGTTGTGCAGAGCTCCGGCACTTCCTGTTCTGTCGGGTGACTTTGTTGTGGCTTCCACACATTTTCTTCCAAAGAGCTCTGCCTGGTCCCTTAGTCCCGGGGAGACACCAAGTGACGCTGAGGTGTCTCTGCCCTGGTGCCCCAATCCTGCCGGGCGCGCGGGATGGAGCACGGCTCCACATCACCAAGCCTCGCCCGCAGCCTAGAGCCGCCGGCCCCCGGCCCCTGCGGTGGGAGCGCGGCCTAGAGACACCGGCCCCCGGCCCCTGCTGTGGGAGCGCGGCCTCGAGGGAGAGCCCGCAGCATCTGGAGTACACCCTCCGGGCCCAGACGCGGGCTCCTCGGCCACCTGCCTCCACGAGCATCTGGGATTTGGTCCCTTACCCGCTCTGAGGGTACATGGGCTGATGTCCAGGACCCCCAGGCCTGGGTCTTGCCTCCACGGCTGGGTGCGGTCTAAAGCCGCTGGCTTTCCCATCACCCTCACCCTGACCATGGGACCCATCAGACCAGAGACGCCCAAGCTCTTCCCGGGTCAGCATACAGGGCGTCAACGTGCTGGGGTAAAGACACTCCTCTCTCCAGCTCTGAGGGGACTGGACGCAGGCGGGTGAGACGAGCTTCCCATCCCCCAGCATCGCCAGGGTAGGGGGGCAGGGGGTGGATTTTCGCCAGTGCCATCTAGGACTCAGCCAGCTTTTCCAATCTCCAGACTCAAGGTTTTTGACAAACCAAGAAAATGTCCCTGTGTTATTTCTTTATGTGTTGTGTCTCCATCTGTCCCTCTTTCTCCTTCTGGAACTTCTCCTGTTTACATGTGAAGTCTCCGGAATCTGTCCTCCAAGTGTCTTATTTCCTTTCTCCTCACAGTTCCCAGATCATTATTTTTGCTCCGTATTTGAGATATTTCTTCCACTGACCTTCGGAGGCACTAATTCACTTCTCAGGAGGTGCCACCTTCCTCTTCCCTTCAGCCACTGAATCTTACGACTCGGAACACATGACTTTCAGTTCCAGAAGTTTCCCCGTGTCCTCTGGTAGAGCCGCCTGCTCTGGGTGTTTTGGTCGTTGTCACCCTCGGGTGTGTTTCCGTTTTCCGATGCTGCCCCGTACTTGCCTCGCGGGGCCTTTGGAGCCGTTGAGGTCCCTTGAGCCACGGCAAACTCCCGTGAGCCCTGGGGGTGCGCTGTCAGCCCCCAGCACAGCTCCGCGAGGGAGGCGCCCTGCCCCTATCCCGTGGCCTGGGGCCGCGAGCTCTCCGCCGCAGGGCTGGGCAGGGACCTAGGCCACCCCTACAGCCCCCAGAGCATCTCCGGACCCGGGGAGACCGGCCGCACCCAACAGCTTCCTCAGACCTTCCCCAAATATCTAGCATTCATCTCAAACTTAATGCCCAGAAGAGAACCCTTGGTTTCTCCTGAGAAATCTTACTCTCCCCATCTTCCCCTAAATCTTC
The DNA here is from genome assembly GCF_965194825.1 of Balaenoptera physalus. Lineage (NCBI taxonomy): Eukaryota > Metazoa > Chordata > Mammalia > Artiodactyla > Balaenopteridae > Balaenoptera > Balaenoptera physalus. Next base: position 1,272,480 of record NC_138889.1, read on the forward strand.
GATCCGCAAACCTAGGCGTTACCGTCAAGTCTTCAACCTCCCTCATCCTGTGTGTCCAAAATCCGTGAGTCCTCTTGGTGACCCCAGGTCTAATTGCCACATTTTCACCACACTTTCCTATCAAGGTATTTTTCTTATGTCGACAGTAATCAAATTTTCCTTATTAGGCTGTACGGTCCTAGATTTTGACCTCTACTTCTAGTTATTTATTCAGGTATTCAAGCATTCGAAAAATATGTATTAAGTACCTGCTGTATGCCAGGCCCTGAGTTAGGTTTGGAAAGTAATGGTGGACCCATTGTGGTCCCACCGTCAAGACACTCACTGCATGCAGGTGGGGAAGCAGGTAAGTAACCAGGAAACACTGCTCAGAGGTGAGGACCACGCGGGGCCGGATGTGCTGCGGGACCGGAAGCACCGGCCCACTTTCTCCAACACATGTTAAGGGATCCGGTCCCCTCGTCCCTCTGTCCACCGTCAGCACCTCTTCCTGGTCACCTCACCCTCTTCCTGCTTTCATCCTGCACAGCTCTTCCCACCTCTCCTGAGCCCTCCTCCTTCCTCTCACTCACCCGTCTCCATCCCTTTCTCCCCGGCAGGACCAACTTAGCCCCACCATTCCGAATCCTGTGGCCCATCAGTGAGGGGAGCCCACACACAGAGGCTGGGGGACCACATCCCGTGCCTTCCCTCACCCACTCCTCGGACCTCTGACACCTGAAGGCAGTACAGCCGAGGAGAAAAGGCCCCGGCTCAGCCCAGCCTTCCTGGCTCTGCCAGCCTTGTGACTTTAGGCAAACCTCTCGACCCTCTTGGGCCTCAGTTTCCTCATTTGCAAGATGAAAAAATTTAAGCAAGATTTCTTTAGAAGGAGGTCTCCTCCAGACTCAACAATCTGCGAACTTATAAAACTTGTTTGCTATGAATTTAGTGGAATGTAGGAGTTTATGTTGGTGAAAAGAAATTGAAAGATGGATGTTATCACTGCCTCCAAACTCTTGCCCTGTCCTGAGCCCACAAGCCTTCGCTACTCAAGGTGAACTTCAGGGACCCGGGGCAGCAGAATCACCTCAGAGCTTTTTAGAAATGCAGGATCTCGGGCCTACCCAGTCAGCACCTACATTCTCATCAGACTGCTATCGGAACGGGAGATTCCTAAGTAAGAACCCTGGGGCCTGAGAGGCCCCACCCTCGAGGACACAGCCCGTAGAGTTAAAAGGAGGCACTTTTCGGTTTCAGTAGAAAGAACTTCTTAGTTCAGGGAGAAGACTGAGCTGGAACGGGCTGTGTCAAAGGCCAACGGGCCTCTGACATTTGGCTAGAACAGAATCAGGAAAGGCCGCTCTCAGGGGTGCTGCCTGAGGGGTGAGGTATCCTGCAGGGCTGGACGGATGGCCTGTGGGTCCCGCTCACTCTGAGGGGTTTCATCCCACCTCTGCCCACTGCCTTGGTTCTGTCCAGGGGCCAGGGGGCAGCACACAAGCCCAGGACCCCCCGAGCTGGCTTTGCGACACCATCACAAAGTCCAGGTAGAAGGAGAAAGCAGGGCAGCGGAGAGTGGTGGGGGCCTGTCCCGACCATACCTTAGCTCCTCTGCACACAGGGCCCTTTTCTGGGGAAGCCGCTGTGCCCATCACAAGCCCACAAACCTCCTTCCACCTGATTTCACAAAGACCCTTTCCTCCTTTCCTGGTCAAGGGCTGGGATTCTCCATTTCGAAGCTAAATCTTGTTCAAATTAGTCCATCTCCCAGATAGAATTAGAAGCTGGGTGATTTGCAAAATACAGTCAATTTAGTCCAACTGTCCTTGCGTGCCAGCTCCATCTGATAATGAAGAGTTCGCTCCCCAGGCTCTGGGCTGGCAGAAGCCATTATCCACGTGGTGAGGTTAGTCTGATAGGACGCGGGAGCCAGTGGGGTGAGGGCTGTCTCAACCCTCAGCAGGGCACCCAGCCAGGGCCAGGAGGGAGGCAAGGGCAGGGAGGCCGGGGCCCAGATTCTGCCCGGGGAAGAACGCCTGGCCAGAGCAGGACACTCATCCCTGGGAGGTCAGACCACAGACAGGGCCAGGTCAGGACAACGTACCCACCTGGGCCTCCGGTTCCTTATGTACGACTGGGGCTGGTGAGACTATCTCCTGGGGTTTACTTAGGAACAAACAAACACCCTAAAATAGGTGAAACCTCATTTGTTCATTCATTCATTTTTAATAAACATTTACAACATCTGATATTCATTTGGCAGCTAGCATGTACTGAACACTGTACCAGGTGAAAGGGCTGATTTAACGAGCGAGACACAGTCTGTTCTCCTGCCGAATGTGAAATTGTACACCACTGACCAAATGGACAGTGGAGATGGTGGTGACGTTACTGGTGGTGCCGACCACAGGACAAGCGGTCACCCTGGAAGACGCTGCTGCCAGAGCCTTTTCCATGTGCAGTGAAAGACGGATCCCCCCGTTGCTCATCTTGGCTACGAGCTAAGAGAGATTAAAATGCTTTTGCATGAAGCAAACAATATACATATTTTATGAAATACACTTCTCTGCCTGTTTAATTGTGGGATCTTGCATAGAGGCAGAAAGATTCACTGCTCACCACTGCGATGAATGAATAGGGTTGCGGCCTTCAGCCTCAGGAGGCCCCAACCGCCGTCGTGTCCTGGCTCCCTGGGCCTGCTGCAGGAGGACCAGTGGTCATGCGATGCAGCCCGGCCAGCTTCCTTTCCTCCGTGCACCTCTGTGGGCCCAGGTGTGAAGTTAACATGTCCACTTTCCATTGCTGAAGGCTTCTTAAGCCCGGTCTACCACAAGCGAGTCTGCTGAAATTCATAACATGATAGCGGTTCACTAGGGAACAAGGAGAAAGGTCATTAGGACGGGTCGCCCAGCATCTCTGGTGGTGTTCCCAAGTCCGCTCATCCTTCCCCTGAGCCCTTAATCTGGAATGTGGGCATCCCAGTGCCCCTCGAAAAATGCTAGGAGCTTTAAGGTGGTTTCAAATTGGGGATCTGCTGGGCCTTCCCGTGTAGCAGACGTGGAGTTCTGCCAGGTGGTGTGCGGGTGACCACAGGCGTCCAGGCGGACTGTCACATCGATAGGCAAAAGCCACTTCTCAAGGTGGGTTTCCAGCAACCTGATGGCCCACCGGGGACCTCTTTTCTGGCCCTTGCAGCTGAGCCATGGAAAGCCCCCTCCAGGTTCCGCCAGGTGGGCACCAGCATGCAGACAGTACTGGAACCTGATGTGGAGAGCCCTGAGCCAGGACCACATCCCATCTCCACTGCACCAAGAACACGTCACCAGTTTCACGGCAGCGTCTCTGTCCCACATGTCATGTGTCTTTAGTTGCCCCCTTCCATGTTGGACTGTAAGCTCATAGAGGGTAAGTCACCAAGCTGCCCAGAGACCATCAGGTGCTCCATAAACGGCCACTCAACGAGTGAACAAATGAGGGTGATTTTTTTAAAAGGAAGAACGGAAAGAAGAGAACACATAGAGCCACTGATCTTTGAGTGGCTAAAATAATCCTGGGAGTTCAAGGATCTGAGATGTTACCCAGTCGGCAGAAAGAGCCACTACTATCCTCCCACCCACTCACGGCAAACACCACCGTGGCCTGTGACACGCGCCCTGCTCACCGCAGGCGGCTCAGACCCTCCACACCGCCTCCTCACACCACAACCAACGGCTGAACCAGCTGATGGGCCTCCTGAGCTCCCCTCGTCCCCTCACCTGGAACATGGGCCCCCCAACCATCTCTGGTCCTCCCCCAAATACTTTGTCCTACTCAATGCCTCGTCTGGCTGTCACTTTAAGGAAGGTCCTGTCCTTTTCAAAGAAACACAGCTACTGGGCCTGGAAACGGGCCGTCTGTGGATGTGAGCCTGGCCCCCACGACATGCGGCCCTCCTGCCAAGCCCAAGGGGCTTCCCGAGTCTCGATACTGCTGGTGTCCAGATGCGACAACATACGTGGTGTGAGTGGCGCTGGCCTTGGTGCTGAAGCGCTCATATGTACATGGGAGGCTGTAAACCCTACATTGCTGGGGATTTAGGGTGCTTGCCCTGCTGAATGAGGAATGAGAGATCAGAAAGTCCAAAATGACCGTCCATCTGCAGAAAGCGGGGCTGGAGAATTAGGACTGTCAGACGTGTGCCCTGACCCCGAGGGCCCCATAAGAGGACTCCCTGACTCCTGCCCTTCATCCATCACAGGCTGCTTGAAGACAGGTCACCCACTCCCTGCAGAGACCCCCAGTGTACACAGACAGGAGCAGCCTTAGGTGAAGGCCCGGGTGCAGCCATCCCTGGGCACGGCCCCGGGTGCAGCCACCTGGCCTGGGGGCTCCGTGTCTGGGCAGGAGGTCAGGGCTGCCGGCCCTGGGCTCTCACGGAAGGGCCTGATGCTGGCCTGTGCCCAGGCTTCCAGTAGCCCCGGCCCCTCACTTCTTCCCAACACCGAGGAAAATCTTGATCCTGGACGTGCACACCCTTTCCGTGCATCCGCCCATGCTTCCTCCTTCTTGCTTCCCAGAAATCCTGACACACTCGACTGCCTCATCAAGCCCAGACCCTTCAGCTTCCCAAGACCAGCGAGGCTTCAGGAAGCCCCAAGTGTGAGTTCTCTTTCCTACTCGCCAAAACTAGATCAGGCCACGTGCAGGGTGACGAAGAGCGTCAGGCCAGCAAACTCTGAGCATCCCTTGCCCTGTGTGTGCCATTCTCTCGGCTCCAGGGAGAGAAAGAGGAGGGAAGGAAGGAAAGAAGGGAGGGAGGGAGGGAGGGAGGAAGGAAGAAAAAGAGAGAGAGAGGGAGGGAGGGAGAGAGGAATTCACAGACCTGAGGAATCCTGAGAGGGAGGAGAGAGACCTGCTTCTGATACACTGAGCACAAAAAGATTTGTCAAATCTTTTAATGCAAAACTTCTCTTTCAGAATATGCCTGGTAAAGAAATCACTCCTCTAAGTCTGAAACTTACCTGCGACTGTTTTAGTCTCCTCTTCCTCCTCTCCCACCCAGAACGTCATCACGCCCAGCATCTCGGGTAACGACCAAGAGAACGACCAAGAGAACGTGGAGGCCTCTGCCCACGGCTGCCCCCCCTCGGCTCCTGTGTGTGCTGTCAGCAGCAGCCCTTGCCCAGGTCTCGGTCTGCCCCTGTCACACACACACACACACAGACAACCCGTCCCTCCGTATTTCTCTTCCTTCCTTCCGAGAGTCCAGGGGATTCACGTGGGGAGGAGGAGACGGCGAGGCTGAAACACAGAAGCCTCAGGCTTGAGGGAGGGGGCCACCGGGCCGAACGCAGGCGCTGGGCTTTCGCTTCCCGCCTGTCAGCACCGATCAGAGCTGCTAGCAGGCGGCTGAAGGAACGGAGGGGTTCCCACAGGGAAGGCGTGGCTGCTCCTTCAGCTGCTCCGAATCCCAGAGCAGAGGGTGAGCGTCGGCCGGGGACGGCAGTCACTTCGGCAGAAGCTCTGCCGACCCGACAGTCTGGGCTGTGCACCTCCAGCCCCGCCTGGCCGATGCGGGGCCGGGCAGGGGGGTCAGGACCACACCCATCATGTTCCTGAATAGCTCCCGCCTGGAAGACAGGAGTGGGGGGTCAGGCACACACACGCGTCCTCAGACCCCGGCTCCCACCGCGCTGCCCCTGCTCTCCACGCCCCGGCACTTGCTCCGTTTTGTTTCTCAAACGCAGGGAGCCCCCTCCCCCCAGCTTGGCCGCCTGCCATCCCCACTCCTGCCCCAGCCTCCAGCTCCACACGCAGCTGCGGGCCCCGGCTGGACCACGACCTCGCACCGGGGCTTCCCTGGCCCTCGGCTGCGAAGAGCCCCTCCAAGGGTTCTCCCCAGCTCTCCACCTGCCGATCCAGGTGATGGCAGCCTGAGTCCTGGAACGAGCCTGCCGGCATCACATGACAACGTTGTCACCTACTGCACACACAACCTTGATTAAATCACCTGAATAGTCGCCCCAGATTCCCGACCTACAGGATAAAGTTTATCACAGAGCCTGAGCATATGCGGCACCTCACAAACAATACCTTACGTCATGGAATTAGTTACTGCCCGTGAAGACTCCAACAGTACCTGGCACACACAAAGGGCCTAATCAAAGTTAACTCTGCCAACGGCTGTATTTCCTGCTACATCCTGGTACCCAGAACATTGCCCGGCGAACCACAGGAGCTCATGACGGGCGCGTATCGTCAGCTGAGCACACGAAGGCGTGCACACATCAAGAAGAGCCTCCGGGTTAGACGGGAAGAAGTGTGACAGGACTTGAGGAAGGCGGGCCACCTCCTGCGGCCTGGGAATCCGGAGAGGCTGCAGGAAGAGAGCACAGGGCCAGAGCTGGGCGATCTGGGGGACCTAGGCCTTGCTCTGCAACTGACCCCGGCCCGGATCGTAAGGGGCTCCAGAGGGACTGGGGGTAATGGGCTCTGGCGAGCAGTCAGGGAGCAGTGGGCAGGTCAAGGGCCAACCTGGGTTGCTTTCTCTTCCCACGTTCACCTCAGGTACACGCCCCTCCAAGTCCAGGGCCCTCCCGCCGCCTCTCACACCTCCCTCCGCCTCGGGAAAACAAAGCAAGATGAAAATTCCATCACTGAAGCAGTCTGAAGCCATGGACGGTCTCTTCCTGTGGACGCAGAAGTTTGCTTCAGCTCGGGAAGAATGCCAGCCCGATGGCCAGGAGGGGAGGGAGAGGGGAGGGCGGCTGAGCTTCCTGGTGACCAAAGGATGATTTCCAATTTGTCACGGGAAACAAGAATGTTCAGGGTCCAGAGCTCTGACCAGAACCCAGTGAAGGAGAAGAGTTAAAAGGGCTCCTTCCCTTTCCCTCTGGGCCCTGAGCTCAACCACCCAAAACAACAGGTGCACAGCCAGCCAGAGCCACCGCGGGGCATTTCACTCGTGCCCGCCAGACGCCGCAAGGCACGGCTGGGCCTGGGGAGCTCGCCCCGCCTCCCTGGTTGGGTAGGGGGCAGCTGTGCTTCCCCTCCTCACCCCACGCTCCAAGAGGGAGGCCTGTGCACCTGCAGCACGTGGTGAGGGCTCTCCCTGGACCTTCACACTCACATCAGCAAAACCACTGCTGTAGATTCCGGGGTGGGGGGGGTGACTCCTAGAAATGGGGGTCCCAGCAATGAGACAGCTAAGGGGGGCGCTGGATCCCAGCCGCCGGGCAGGGAGCGGCTCAGCTGCTTTCCTGCACCTCTGGCGGTGGGGGAGGGGAAGGGGGGCAGGGGAGCAGAAAGGGCTGTCGGCAAAGGAAGCATCTTTAGAAATCAGGAGCAAACCGAGCTCCTGCAGAAAGAGGGCCAACACAGAGGGAGCCCACAAGGGGGACAATTAGCTGATAAGAGCAAACTAATTGTTATTCATACTAAATTAGAGCACAGGTGATTTGGAGAAAACCCACAGACCCTCCCAGATGTTTTACGGGTTTTGCATTGCAGATGATGGCTTTACGGGACCCTTCTGGGAGGCAGAATGTAGGAGCTGGGCCAGGACCAGAGCGGGGCAGGGCTCCCGTCCGGCTTAACTACACAATAAACACATAAAGGCTTGTCCCTGAGGACAGACCCGGCTTTGCATACTAAACACTTTAGCGCTAGGCTCTGGGGGCCTCTGAGAAGAGGGGCTCAGTCCCGGCAGGGGAAGAGGTCGGAGGGGACGATCAGTCACTCTGGAGACCCAGGGGCTGCTCCAGATGTCTGGAGCCAGGACTCTAAATCCAGATGTGGAAGGGAGAGATTTCCACAGACCTGACAGGCCAACAAGAAGACAGGGAACGGGCAGGAAGGCAGGCGTTCAGCGACTACTTTGTGGCGGCTGGTGGGTGTGTACACGTGGGTCTGCCTGTGTGCGGGGGGGGGGGGTCCAAGCATGCGCATGTGCCCGCGGGGTATCAGAGGGCGTAGGTGCGTGTGTCTGCGTGTGTATCTCCCTCTGTGTGCGTGTTTTGTGTCCACATAGCTGTGTGCGCATCTGTGTGTGTCCACGCACTTGGGGTGTTGCCAAAACTTCCCACCGAAACTAACGGCAGCTGTCCTCTCCTCACCAAAACATCATTCTAATTTTAATCCTACTTCATTGTGTTACGTTGGCTCTAAAAATTAAAATTTAAAAATTCCATAAACAGAACCTGCAGCTACACTGCAAGACAGGTCCCTGGAAAAGGGTTTACTGTCACTGTTGTTCTTCCAACAATGGTGAGGGTACATCCCGTCACCCCCCCGCCCCCCAGCCCCAGTCCCATCTGGCTCCCCTCCTGCTAGACAAAGGGAGGGCAGGCGGGAACAGCTGCAGAGAGGGCCCGCTGGCCTGGCCGCGGCAGTCAGGACCAGAAGAGTTAGTCCAACCTCTCAACTGACTGCTCCTGAAGAGACTGGCGGCCAGGGAGGGGGTCACTCAGGCAGGGCCTTCAGAATCGGCCTGAAAGCCAGGCCTCCACACGGCCTCCTCCCGAGCTCAGCGGCTGGGGGCCGTGCCTCATCCTGGGGGAACTGATGGAGGGATGGGGTGACCCCGTCCTGTCCTCACACCCACTCTCCACACTCTCTCTTCCCTGTCTGTAAGATGAGGAGAGAACTAAAGGTCTCCGGGTGGTTTCTGCCCTGCCCTTTGTACCACATGACTCAATGGGGAGGGAGGCAGTGGGTATCCAAGCAAAGTGAAGGCCAGCCCCCCCACCCCGGGCTCTTCTGCGTGGTCCTCTTCCCCCCACCCCCACTGTCCACGAGGAGGCAAGGAGAGCACTGAATCAGGAGAGGGCCTCTCAGCAGAGTCTCAAGGAGCAAGGATTATTCCAACAGGGGAAGGAAAAAGCAGAGAGGACTTGCTGTAATTCTTGCCTCATTACAAGAATGAAGAAAGGATCCTGCACTGCAGCAGGAGGTACTCAGGTTAGATTTGGTAGAACTTCCCTGATGGTATAGAGGGCCATTAAACACAAGGATGGAAGAGGGAGTGGAGGGAGGGACAGTTGTCCCTAGAGGCAGTAATTAACTATATTTTCAAATGTCCCTGAGACAGTATGCTCGGTGGAACCCTTTTCTCACTTCAAGATCTTGACCAAAGCAGCTGATTGTGAAGCCCCTACGCCGATCCCCACCTGCCTCACATACTCAGCACAAGAAGCAGGGCCTAACTCCGTACTGACCAGGCCAGAGAAGGTGACAGGGGAAGGGGTCCCCCAGTGCACAGAGACACACTGCCCAGTGGTACCACTTTGATCCAGAAACACCTGACAGAGGGTCGAGAGTCAGTCACCGAGTGAGGGAAGGAGGTCTCTGAGCAACTAAAAAGCACTGACATCTTTCCGGTCCCCCTGGGGCCAGAACCCCACCTACTGGAGCTGGCTTTCCTGGGGCTGTGAGGAGGACCAGGGTGGCCCTGACTACAGATGTCCAGGAGAAGGATCGCTGGGAGTGCAAACCCTTAAGACATATACAAGGATGGCCTCTAAGTCTCCGGCAACTTGACAAAGAGCATTTGGAAGTATCTCCACGGAGGGCTACAGCTGTACCCCATGCATCCTCATGCGCACGCATAGGACTCACACCCCTAGCCCACCCGGCACACGCAGGCAAGGAACATGCAGGGGCTTCTTGGCCCAAGGAGCCCTTGACATTTCCGGATACCTGCTGGCCCTCTGCTCCTCTCTCCAATCCCCCACATGGCCTGCTGCCTTCTCTTTGGAAAGTCCAGGGTCCTTTGATGGGGGGAGGTGAAAAGGCTGACCCACAGCAGCTTGGCGTGCCTTCGACAGGGCAGCAGTGCCCCTACAGCCAAGGACCTCCCCAACTCCACCCCACAGGCACCCCTGTATCCGGGCAGGTACCACCCGCCCCCACCAGCCATCTCCCTCTCCGGGTGCCTGAAGCCTAGGGGGAGCCGCACCCTCCCCACTCTCCCGCTCTGCCTCCTGGTCCCAGAGAACCGCCCCCCAACTGCCCAGCCCGGAAACAATCACCCTTTGAGAAAGGCTGCCAAGCCGGGCGCCAGGAACGGCCTGGATGGAGGCGGGGTGGGGGTTGGAGGGCTTTAACTCCCGAGAGCGAGGCCTGGCGGTGTTGCCCCGCCCGCAGCCCAGCTCCAGCGCCAGGGGCCGGGGCCGCCTCGGCCGGGGAGGGCGCGAGGGTGGTACCACTCCGGAGTCCTTCCCTCCTCGCGCCCCGCCTCAGCCCGCGAGGGTGGTACCGACCGTCCGCCATGCGGGTCCCGCCGGCTGCTTGCTCTCGCTCGGGGCGGGGGCGGGCAGCGGAGGCGGGGCGGAGGCGGGGCGGGCGCGGGGCGGGCAGCGGGGCGGGCAGCGGGGGCGGGGCGGGCGCGGGGCGGAGGCGGGGCTGGCGGCGCTGTCACAGACGCGGCCGCCCGGGCGCATCCGCCGCCGCCGAGGGGACTCCGCGCCGGCCCGGTCGGCTGGGCTCCGGCCGCGCGCCCCGGTGCCCGCGCCTCCGCCCTGCGCCCGGGCCTGCCCGCCCCGCTCTTCTCTGCGCCCCCGGCCTCCCCGCCCGGCTCCCCGCCCCGCGCCCCCCGCGCGCTCCCGGGCTCGGCCGCCGCCTCGCCGAGCGCAGAAGGGCCGGGCCGGGCCGGGCCGGGCCGGGGCGGCGGGCGGGCGGCGCGAACCCCGCAGCGATGAAGGGGCCCCCGGGGGCCCGCAACCCGAGAGCCCCCGGGGCTGGAGGCGCGCGCGGCCCGGGCCAACAACCTGGGGGCGCCGGGGCCGGCGCGTAGGGGCCGCCACCGCGATGGAGCGCGCCGGGGACGATCCGGACTCGTCGCCGCAGGTCAGTGCCCCCGCTGCCGCGCACAGAGCCCCTTTATGTCTCCGCATCGGTCCCCGCGCCATGTCCTCCCGGGCGCGTATGCGCGCGCCCGTGTGTGTGTGTGTGTGTGTGTGTGTGCGCGCGTGTGTGTGGCTGTGCGTGCAGTGGGGCGGCTGGGGAGCCAGCTGGGGACCCGGCCGGGGCGGAAGGCGCTGCCGCCGCCGAGGGGCTGCGAAACCAAACCTGGGCAATGCCTGCCCTCCTCGGGCCGGCGGGAAGGGGAAGCTGGTTCTCGGCAGCTTCCAACAACCGGCCGGGCTCTTAGCTCGCTGGTTCCTCCCTCCCCACCTCAGCAGGTGGTTCCCGGTGACCGGGAGTCGGGGGCCAGCACCCGCCGCAGCGGCTCCCCAGCGTCGTCCCCAAGCTCTGAGGCTCCAGCCACTGGCAAGTTAAGTCTCTGAAGCTCTGCCGGGAGGCTGAGGGGCTGAGCGGTGGCAAGGGGACCCAGCGTCCTTAGGACGTTCAGTGCAGGGGGCGGGGGAGGCACGACCAAGTTCACCACCCGCCTTTCGCCCCCGGGCTCCGGCCTGGGGTCCTGGTCCCTCCCAAGCCAGAGCCCGCAACTTCCGAGAAGGAACAGAGAGGTGAAGCAGGAGGGACTGGAGTAGGTGCCCGGGGACAGCCTGGGACCCAGCAGCTGAGGTCGGAGAGACCGCACCCACCCAGACACAGATGCGTAAACAAGGCCCTAACCGGCCCCCCTGCCCCATCCTCCCCTGGCCAGGCCTAGTCTCAGCTGGGCACCGTTTGCCTGGATTCTTGTAGAAACTGGGTCTCAGGGGCTCCGGGGAGCTCTCTGCGCTGGACGCTGAAGCCGGCCTTGCGGACAGTCGGTCGCCCCAGGCTGGTGGGGACAGCTCTTCCCGCGTGGGTACCGGTCTGGGTGGGGTACCCAGCGGGAGCTTGGGCTGTGCGACATGTACCAGTTCAAAGGACTGGGCGCGGATGTCCCAGTACAGAGCCTGTGGCGCCTCCGGTGTGTTGTGTGGAAACGGGGCACAGCTGCCTAACTTACTGGCGTCGTGGGGCGGGTGGCTTCACAGTACGGGGGCTCCAGGGTCCTCTGAGATTTGCCTTCTGTCCCTCACATCTCCCTGCCTCACCACAGAGATTGAGACATTTCCTCCCAAACCTGCTTAGCTGGTGACTGCTACTGCCCTTACTGGGCCAGACATCAAGTCCCCCTCTTCCTTTGTTTGGAACAAAGACCCTTCCCCATGAGACCTTCAAAGAGACTATCCATTGTGCCCAGTTCATGCCCGTCACCCCCAAAGGTTCTGGAGCTGCATGCACTCCCCTCTGCCCCTTTGGGTGGGAGTGGGAAGTCTTGCCCAGGTTATGGAACAGGGAGGGTTGATGGATTTGTGCCCCATTCAGCACCGGCGCCGAGTGGCTTGCTGTGCACATTTCTGTACCTGACCCGCAGATGCTGGGGAATCCCTCCTTGTTCGCGCCTGTTGGAGGCTCACGGGTGCTGGGTTGAATACGTGCACAGAGGTTTCTGGACCAGCAGGCACTGACCGTCCACCTGAAGCATGGGGACAGGCAAAGACCGGGGCCTCCAGAGGAAGATGCCGGTGGGGCCCGCCCTGTCCCCGGCATCGGGCCTCTGGACGGACCTGCATTTTCCCACCGTAGTTTTGAAGGGCGAGGGGTGAGGGGCCCCAAGCGGCTGTACCTCTCTGGTCGTGAGCACAGCGTATGAGGCAGGGCAGGAGCGTTGCAAGCGTGGCGGGTATGGGAGGGTGAGCTGCCCCGAGCCAGGCTCTGGGATCAGGGAGCGTGTTGGTTCAGCTTTGGGTGGAGGAGGGGGCTGAGCTGGAGTGGAGGTGCCTGAGCGCTCCCCTCGGCTGAGAACTGAAGGGGAAGAGAGGCAGGGCTCGGGAAGAGAGAGAATCTGAGAGTCTGAGGCCGGCAGGGAAGCGCGAGAGACAGCAGACAAAGACACAGAGGCACCGACGACGGGGCCCAGTGGCACAGGTGGGCCAGCCTCGGGCCTCCTTCCAGGATGCCCCCGGCGGCAGCCATCAGCCAGGGCAGGAGGCCCTCCATGGAGCAGGGGGCCGGCCTACTGAGGAGGGCTCTTCCCGAGGCTCGGATGAACGTGGGGTTCAGAGGGAGGTCCTCAGGCAGAAGGGGGGCAGGCTGTGAGATCTGGGACTCTCAGGGAGACCCATCCCTTGGTGCCTGCCTCACACCCCTCCCGGCCCCGGGGTACAGTGGACAATGGGGGATCCAGCACCTGGGGAGAAGGAAAAGGAAAACCTCCTTCCTGCACCTCCAGGCCTCCAGGCCAGAAGGCCTTTGGGGACCCTGCTGAGAGCGTGGGGTGGGGGGCAGGGAGGTAGTGCCGTGCAGGGCACAGGCTTGGCCAGGCCGGGGCAGCCTCAGCCCCTCTGTGACCAGCTGGGTGGACTTCGGGAAAAGCGGAGCCTTCTAAGCCCTGGTTCCCCGAAGGCCCATAAATCCAGGAGCCCCTCCCACCAGGCTGTTTGTAGGTGAAGTGCTCGATGGATGTTACTGTAACGTCTGCATTTCGCTCACCTCCCCACCTTCTTCTGGGATCTGGATGGCTCTAGAATTTGGAGTAGCAATTCTCTGGCCCACTCTGGGGCCGGTCACATTGGCCTTGTTGCCGGCTCTCCCCTCAGACTCCCAGACTCTGGGCCTTGTCCAGCCCCTGCCGTGCCTCTGCATCGAGACATGCTTGGTGTCCCCTTGCCAAGCGGCAGCAACATGGGTCCCGTGTCAAATCGGTGGTCAGTGTGGTCACTGCATGTCTCAGACAGTGGTTGTCCCAAAAAATCCACACAACTGACGAGAACCCCAGGCCAGTGGCCTCTTGGTATCGGTGCTAGAAGCTGGCAAGGTGGGCGGAAGTTGCTCAAAAGCCCCCTTCCACACACATTCACTGAGCACCTACTGTGTTCCAGGCTCTGGGCCAGTGCTGGGGACGTAAAGCACCAAACAATCCAGAATCAAATCAGGTTTTCTGTTTAGCTTTAGGAGGAAGGACTGTGTGTGGGTTGCTTTTTTTTTTTTTCTGCAGCTACAGCAAATTTACTTTTCTAATGAGGTTTCGCTCCAGCCAATATTAAAATGAATCTGTACTCTCTGAGCACACCAGCTGACAGCAGGATAGCGGCCTTCCAGCCAAGCGCCTGGCAGGGATTAGGGCTTTGCCACCGATAAACCCAAAAGTGGGGAGTCTCAGTCTGGACCTCCAGGAGTTGGCTGGATTGGGGATGAGCCTTGCCTGCAGTGTTAGAGCCGTGAGCAGGGTTTCTCCTGCCCTGCAGGTAGAAGATGTGAGCCGTTATTATTGCTTCGTGAGGAGGGGGGAGGGAAGCAAGGGGGAGCAGAGACCAGAGGGCAGGGCTGTGGGTATTAGGAGGGGACCCGGTCTGCGGGTCCTTGCTGACCCCCGTGCAAGCCTGGGCGCATGCGGTCTCCTCCCCCTCACTTCTGTCCGTCTTGCTTCCTTCTGCGTGAAGTAGTTGAACAATCTGTCCTCTGAGGCCGTGAGTCTCTTTAGGCTGCGGACTCTGGGCTGTTCATTTAACCAGCGCTCAGAAGCCTTAGAGCCCAACACTGGACATGGGACGGGCTGCTTTCCCTCCCTGGTGGGCATCCCGCAGCCACACCGGCCACATTTCAAGAGCGCAGTAGCACACATGGCCTGTGGCCACCATATTGGATGGCACGGATGCACGTAGGACGTGCCCAGCGTCCCCAAGTTCTCCTGGCAAGTGCTGTTCTGGGCTCTACACAGCTGGTTTAGTGAGACGCTGAGAGCGTGGGCTGCTGGACTCACGTCCCGGCTCTGCCACGCACAGCTGTGTGGCTTGGGCCATCGCTTAACCTCTCTGTGCCCCACATGTCTTGTCTCTAAGCAGGGATAACAGGATGTTTGTGAGGCAGGAATGAGGATTACAGTTAATCACGTTACTCACTTAGAACGTGAATAGTGCTTTGCTTAGCAATTTTTTTTATTACTCATTTAGTTAAGATTTCACTTAACAGACACTTAGGGAACAGCCTACTTTGTGCCAGGCATGCCGAGGGGCCCAGCGTGTGGCCTTGCTTCCGTCTCCCAGCCACCCTGAGTCTCAGTTTCCTCCGCTGTGATGGGGACGTGGCCAGTTAATAAGCCCTGCACCACGCTGCAGGGACAGAAAATGAGGTGGGGCAGAAAACACTGCCGGATCCACAGGGAAGCAGACGCACCTCCCACCAAAGAGCATTTCCTCAGCCCCCGTGTGTTCAAAGTAAAAGGAGAAAATGAGGTTCCGGCCTCTGCCAGCATCTCGGTGGGGACGTGAGGGCTCTGCCTGGGCTCCCGGCCCTGGACCTGAGGGAAGGAGCCCTGGGCCAGCGGAGCGAGAGGGGCCCTGGGCCAGACGGGATTAGCGGTCAGCTGGCTGAGCCCGGTGCCAGGCCCAGCTGTGTCGGCCGCCCTGTGGGTGACAGAATCTCAGGAGCCTCTGTCTCCTCATCTGAAATGAAAGGAGCAGGAAGCATGTGAACACTTCCCGCCGCGATTATACCGCTTCCCTTGGTAAGCTCTGCATGACGGACGCCCCAGGAGCAGGAGGCAGGGGTGGGGAGCCCACCAGCCAAGAAGGCAGAGGGAAGAGGGAACGGACCTGGGAGCAGGAATTCGCATCCGTAGCCATGGGCTAGCGGTGAGGCCAGCAGACGGTCTGGGCTGTGATTAGGGTTCTGTGGCTGTAGGTGCTTCCTTCTTTCTACAGTTAAGGAAGCCGGGGCCCAGGGAGGGTCCACTCCTGTTTCAGGTCACACAGCACTTTGGTGCCTGGTCCCAGACTGTGACCTGAGTCTCCCAACGCCCACCCCTCCCTCTCTCGGGTCCCCTGTGCTCTTGCAGGACAGAGACAGGCAGCGGGTCCACAGGAGCAGCCCCCCAGGCTCGGGGTAGGAGGCCCACACTGAGAGCCGGGCTCCGTTCCGCCACCAGCCGGCACAGGCCTTCGCTCTCCTCTCCTCCCATGATAGCTGGCCCAGGGGGACCCAGCTAAACTATCCTGACAGGGCCCCAGGGAAGGTCAGCTGGTTCAGGCCGCAGGCAACGCATTAAAAATACACACGAAACCTTAATTAAGCCAGTGAATCATCAGCCTGCATGGTATGTGCGTGCACACTCTGGCCAGAGGGGCGAGGTCAGCCTGGAAATCCTCAGGCTGGGTGAGCCATCGGGGCCCTCGCTGGCTCGAGACCGGTTCCGGGGGCTCGCAGCTCCACTCAGCCCAGACCCGAAGCCCTGGGTCCCCATTAGCTGATTGGGGTCCCCCGGGTGGCCTCTGCAGCCTGAGGAAATCCAGGCTCGTCCTCAGCCCCCTCCCCCGTCACTGACCCGATGCCCTTGGAGGTCAGAGTGGGCTCGGGGTGTCAGGCTGCATCCCTGGAGGCCCAGCTACTGGAAGGTGCGGCCAGTGGAGTGGCCACACCAGGCCTCCGGGGAAGCCCTCCCTGCACAGCACAGAGCAGGACGGGCCGGCTCACGGCGGGGCTGCCCGTTGGGCCCCGGGCCTGCTCTGCTCCCGGGCGGCTCTGCCTGGGTTGCCGTACTGCCTCTGAGCAGGTTCTTTTCTTTCCTTTTTCCCTCAGAAAGCTTCTGAACTAAAGCCGAAGCATTACTCACCTAACTTATCACCTGCCAATATTAACTTTCTCTCCCTCCTGTAAATCTCCCTCTCAGAACCAGCATTCCAGCCTCCACCCCTCCCCACACCCAAGACTGGAGACCCAGCAGGCTGCCTTGCGTGTGCGTGCCTGTGTGTTTTGAGTGTGTGCATGCATGCATATGTGTGAGTGCACGTGTGTGCATGCATGCATGTGAGTGCATGTGTGTGTGTTTGTGCGTGTGCATTCCATCCTCTGGCCACGTCTTGCTCACTCCTAGCAGCTCATCTGGAACCCCTGGGGTTGCGTCCCCCAGGCGTGCCCTGTGCGTATATCCTCATGGTAACGCTCCCAAGTGACAGCCAGCAGGAGGGTCACGCGCTGGGACCACACACAGGTGCCCACCCAGCCCCGCTGCAAGGAAAGCCCTCTTATGTCCCCCCAGTGTCTGGATGTGTCATTGCTGACCCATCTAACCAGAACTTCTGGATGACAGGTTCGTTTTTGTAGTTAAAAAAAGAAAAACACGTAAAGTAAAATTAAAATGTACCATCTTAACCGATTTTAAGTGCTTACTGGCATTAAGTACGTTCGTGGTGTCGTGCCACCATCCATCTCCAGAACTTTTTCGTCTTGCAAAGTGGAAACTCTGTACCCTTTAAACCCCCCGCCGCCAGCCCTGACAGCCACCCCTCTGCTTTCTGTGCCTATGAGTCTGACCACTTACCCGCCTCTGTAAGTGGGTCACATGGGCTTGGCCCTGCTGCGCCTGCCCCTCCCTGAGTGCAACGTCCTCCGGGGTCATCACCTCGGAGCAGGGGTCAGGGCTTTGTCTTCGCTCGGGCTGGATCGCACCGTGTGGATGTGTTTTGTCTGCCTGGTCATCAGGCTGGCGAGTCGCTTGATGCCAGACCATGGGGCAGAAGTGGTCAACAGCAGTGCCTCCCCACTGCCCTTCCCTCCGGGAGGCCGCAGACGCCCCTGTGCTCTGAGTACCAGGTGCCATGAGGAACAGGGAGGACGGAGCCCTGCTTTCCCCCGCCTGTCCAGTGCCAACCGCGTGTCCCCAGTGCCCAGCCCTCATGACAGTCCCCGGAAGAGTGTGCCTGGCCAGCCGAGACGTGGGGCAGGAGCTCGGCCAAGGAAGAGCATGCCAGGCAGAGGCACCAGGTGGGGCCGGTGTAGGGACAGCGTCGCCTGCCCTTCTCCCTCCAGACCCCCCACCCGGGACCTTTCCTCACAGAGCCTGTCCCTGGGCCGGGAGCCCTGCTGACCCAGGAGCCCCTGTGCGCAGGGCCAGCCCCTCTGCACGCAGCTCCGCGATGCTCAGCCCCGTCTCAGCCGTCGTGCTGCCCTGCTGCCGGCTGTATAATGCACGGCCTGTAAAACAGACAGAGAGTGTCGGCGGGATCTGCCGTCTGGGGGCTGAGTTTAGGGACCCTCCATCCATCGTGCCTCTCGGGGGGAGCATGTGCTGCCCACTCGGGCTCACAGGCCTTCTTGGGCTGGACCCCCTGCACCTCCTGCAACACTTTCCCTGAACTATCTCTCATCAGGTAGTGGGAGCAGCTGACACACAGGGGAGAGGACAAGGGACCCGGCAGGAGTAACACAGGAAGCAGAGGTGGTGAGAGCAGCTTTCCGGGAGCCCTCACCTGCTTCCAGGGGGAAAGGGCAGGAAACGAGCAGCCCGGGGTCAATGGCCCCCACCCACAAGCTCAGCCCGAAGGAGGAGAACCGCAGCTCTGACAGCTCTGGAGACAGGAGGAGGGACGGGGGGGACCCCTGACCTTCCGAAATCCCCAGTCCTGCCCTGGGTGCGGATCTTGGAGGCTGGGCAGGGACACAGGACGAATGGGGGGGACAGGAAGGTGTCCCAACACCAGGGCAGGCCCAGCTCAGTTTCCGAATCTGTAAAAGAGGAACAGCAAAAGCAGTGCCTGCCCAGGGAGCTGCGTGAGCCCACGGCAGGCAGCCCGTGGCCAGGAGCCCGGACATACCATTCATCACACCGCCACGGAGCCCACGCCCTGTGGACCACCCTCCTCGGCAGAGCCTTGTCCTTGGGAGGGAGGAATCTGCTAGAAGAACTGCCCAGGGGCCGGTCAGTGCTGACCCAGGAGGGGAGCTGAGGTGCCCTGGCTTCCCCTTCTCTTCCAGACACTTGGACTCGGCTGGATTCAAGCAACATGCCTGCTGCTATGATTTCTATTACAGTTGGCGTCGCCCAGCAACCGTGGTGCTCTCTGTGCGCCAAGCGCCATGATCGTGTTTTCCATGGACCCCTCATTTGATCCCAAAGTGGCCTGGTAAGAGTCACAGAGAAGGGACTCAGTCACAGGGGCACTGGTGCAGCCCCTGCTCCGTGTCCGGCCCGGGCCTGGGGTGGATCCAGGGGAGTCCATGGCTTGGGGGCTGCGGACAGACACGAAAACCGACAAGCTCACGCAGGATGCGGGCTGGCCGTTCGCTGTGTGGGCACTGAACGCTCAGGCCTGGGAAAGCTTGTGAAGGGCGAGGGATAAGGCCGAGGTCGCAGAGCTCCAGGTGGTCTCCCCCGCTCAGCACCCCACCTCAAACCGCACGCCATCAGCACCAGAGGAAATGGAGGCTGCACAGCCCGAGGGCAAGGGACGGTGAAGTGAGGACAGACTGCCTTTGGCCGCTCACACCCCTCCAGGGCATCCGAATCCCAGCCTCGCCCACAGCCCTGCACAGCCGTCCTGGCCCAGCCGGGCATCAGACCCTCAGTTCCAGGGCCAGAACCTCCAGGTTACCCAGCCAGCTTAGTTCTGGTCCCCTGGCCTTGCTGAGACCACATGCCCTGCTCACTGGCCAGCCAGGGTCACCAGGACCTGTGCCAGGCTCCACGCTGTGGACCGTCCTTGCAGCCAGCACTCCATACCCACCAGGCAGTGCAGCCCTGGGCCCTTCTCAGCCTCCCTGGGGCTCCCCAGTGGAGGGGGGTCAAGGAGACCCGGTTGCACCACCCCAGCTCCTGGAGCCCAGGGTGCAAGGGTCCCACAGTCTTCCGAGCTCTGGTGTCCTCAGCCTCGGCAGGGGCGCACCGCTCCTGCCCATGCTGGGCAGCCTGGCAGGAGGGGAGACCCGCCCGGCCGCCCAGTGGCTCTTGCTGCCCTGGTCCACTAGAAGCTGTTGGCTTTGCTCGTCCGGCCCCCCAGCCCCGCTGTCCATCTCGTATCAGAATCTGCGGAGCCCTCGGCTCCTGCCCCCGCAGGCACTGGCCTGATCCGGTGGGTGTCACTGTGTTCCAAGCTGCCCCACACCTCACAGGATGCTGGGCGATGCAGCGAGCTGGGCGCTGGCGGGAAAGGCTGGCGTGTTCAATCAAGGGCATTTGCTGCGACCGTATTGGAACCGGGCAGGACCGTGTCCCGGTGGGACCTCGGCCTGTGCCAGGGTGACCTGCCTGCCAGTTCGCTCAGCCTGTGGCCGGGGGGGGGCGGGGGGCAGGCAGAGGGCGCAGGGAGACGGTCCTCGGAGCCGCGAGTGGAGTCCTCTGCTCTCCGGGGTCGTGCCGCGGGCACAGAGAAGCCGACCTTGGTCTGCTCAAGAGCTCGTCTTCCGCTGAACGGAGACCCATGCGTGGGCCCACAGATACATGTGCACTCATTCAGATAGGGTGCTGGCACGAGCACACACGCATGCACACGTGTGTGAAGACGTGAACAGGCAGCCCTGTGAAGCCACCCGGAGAGGGTGGCCCCGTGGAGCTCGCAGAATGGACTCGGGCCCAGCCGCACTCCTGGGTGAAACTACAAGTTCCACATCCAGGAGGAGGGAGAGCAGGCGCCGCGGCTGCTGCCGTCGGGCCAGTCAGATGGTGTCAAGCGGGCGGGGGTGGGGGCACAGTGACGAAGCTGGTACTCGGGGCTCCACAGGGCAAGGGTCCCGTGGCAGCCAGCGGGCCCAGGGACACACAGGCCCCCACGCTGGGCCATGGCAGAGGCCTGGCAAAGGGGGCAGCGGGGGTCAGAGGCCACAGGGAGGAAGGACATGAGGGGATGCTGGCCGTGAGGGCCGGGCTGGCTGGCTTTTTGGGTCTCTGGGCTCAGCCTGAGACCTGTACCCACGGGACTGGCCCAGACCTCGGGGTGGGAGGGGAGTTACCGTCCGATGGACCAAGGCAGGTCTGCCGGCTTCCAGAGCTCTCACGAGCGCTGCAGGGAGGGAAGGCGCTGGGCTGGATGTGGGGTCAGGGACGGTGGTGGCAGGAGGCGGAAGGGAAGCAGAGAGGATGCAGTTGGTGGTGGGTGAGGCTGCAGAGCCGAGCGCCTCGAGTGCCAGGGAGGGGGACTCAGGAGGTCTTGGGGAGAGCAGGTCAGGGGGGCGGGCCAGGCAGTGGGTGGAGTGTGCAGACAGATCTCGATGGGAGGCCGTGGAGGAAAGAGCAGGCCCGGCCCGGTATCCGGGCCCGGCCCGGCGGATGCAGGGAGCCATGGGAACAGCCCGGGATTTCTGTGCTGGCCGCCGAGACGAGGAGGAAGACGCAGCTGCTCTGGGAAGAAAGACGACGCTGGAGTCTCTGCTGTGTTCAAGGCGTCCGTAGAACATTCCAGACACAGAACAGCTCCAGGCTGGAGGAGGGGACTGAGGCCAGAGCGGGCAGGGGGAGGGGGAGGCCACGGGGAGCCCCTCCGGTGTGCTGGCTGCGGGGCCAGACGGGAGCTGAGGTCGGGAAGTGACCTGGCCTCCCTGCTGTGCTGGACAGGCCCTAAGGTGTCCCCGTGACCTCTGACGCCCGCTGTCCATGCCTTCGGTGTGGAGACGCCTGTGACCAGGAGAACGTGGTCAAGGTGATGGGCTTTCCCTCCTGCAGTCTCATAGTGTCCTGGAGGACGCGTCCCGGCGGCAGACTTGCCCCAGACGCCCTCTCTGCTGGTCCCAGGGCGTGGGTGGCCGTGTTGGCCGAGGACACGGGGCAGGGAGCTGAGGGCAGTGCCGCCCACGGTCCTGTGACTTTGGGGCAGTGGCCTCTGCCGCCCCCCCACCCCGAGCGTGGAAGCAAGTGCACCCCGTTCGACCCTCCAGAAGCCCCTGCGCGGGGGACCCCGCACGTCGGCTGGGCTCCTGACCCACGGAAGGTGGAGATGGAGGAGAGCTGAATGGTTAGAGCTGTAAGCACGTGACCACAGGTCGGCTGCGGGAGAACGCAGGGGCACTCGTCTTGGGGACAGTGGCGTTCTCTTAAAAGCTGGCACGGCTGCCAGAAGGGGGCAGGGATGGAGATACAGGGGAGAAGGGGGAAGAGGGGGTCGGGGAGGCAGCTCCTGCCAAGACCAAGCCTCTCCCCAACCCCAGGCCAAGCCGAGGGCCAGAAGCTGGACTCCATGCAGGGGCCGCTCCCCAGTCCACAGATGGCAGAGCCGGGCCCGCCCTCACGGCCCCCCCATCATGCAGGGGAGGACCGCGGCCGCGCCACTCTCTGCCCGCCTTCCCGGGGCTCCCGTCAGCACCTCCCTGCTGGGTGCCCTCCCCGCCCAGCCCTGCACGGCCACCCCAAGACCCTCCGCGTGGTGGCTCTTCACGGGGGGCGTTCGGCCCATCCGGCCACTGTCCGACCGCCCAGCTCTCCATCCGGTCTGTGCCCCTCCGGTCGTTGTCCCCACTTGAGCCGAGCCGCGGGTCCCCCGTGTGCACTGGGCCTCGCCCAGAGCAGCAGCAGGAAACCTCCCAGACGAAGCCCTCCTGCAAGGAGGCTGTGGGACGAGTGGACACCCTTCTGCCCAAAGACCACGCCGCTGATTTAGGAACTCCAGTAAACCCGCTGGGGCTGATAGCTTGTTCCGTTCAAATTCCTGCAGTGACGCAGGGGGGACCACGCAGACCAGACCCCCGTTTTCACTCTTTACTAAGAATCCAAACCTGATCCCAAGGCTATATCTGAAAAACCAAGAAAGAAAACGAGGGAGCCACCTCAAACAGACGACCAATGAACTGTGTTTCCTGACTCATGGGCAGAAGAAACCCAAAGCTGTTTCGTGTGGTTTACACCAGGCTGAGCTGGGCTGACGTCCTTCCGCCCCAGCCGGGGCCTGGTCTCCTGGCGAGAAGGGAACGAGATGGCACGAGGCCTGGGGTCCAGGATGCAGGACCCCCGGGGCCCGGCCACCCCTCCTCCTCAGCCCCCACCGTGAAAGCCCGCTGGGAAGCCCCTTCTTGGGGGTGGCCCTAGCGGCCCGGCCTGCAGGCAGGGAGCACTGTGCATGGGGCACCTGGATGTGAGCAGCTCCGCTGACTCCAGGACCTTGGGCCCTGCCAAGCCTCGGTTTCCGCACGCGTACAGTGGGGATGAAACTTCCCTGCCTGCCTCCCAGGCTGCTGTGGAGATAAAGGACCGGCTTTATGAAGAAACGAACCCCACCTGCGCAGGGCAGCGCTGTGAGCTGCAGGGCCAACCCGGAGCCCTCCTGGGCGTCACGCCCTCCTCGTGGGTGGAAGGAGCTGTGGACCCCTCTGTGTCCAGTCCCCTGCGGGTGGTGGGGACAGGAGCAGGAAGAGGACAGAGATGGTGGGTGGAGAGGCCCCCGTGTCCTGCCCCGTCCCCCGTGGAGCCGGTGTGGGTGCAGTGGCCAGGGTGGAGAGGCCTGGGGCCGCTTAATGGAGTGTGGATTGACTGGACAGGAGCTGATTAGCTCTGGCATCTGGCTTGTCCTGAGCAGCGGCCGCAAGATCAATACTAATCCCTTGATCCCATTAGGGCCCCTGCAGGTCTCGGGGACAGCGTCCAGCCTCCCTCCCGGGCACCGTCTGGGGCTGGAGGGTAGAACTGGAGCCCTAACCGCACCGGCCTGCTGTCTGCTGTTAACCCCGCCCCGTGCCCCGCTTCCTGCAGCCCCTGGCACCCCCGCCCGTCGTCTCACACCACCACCCCGCGCCCCCCGGGCCCTGATATCTGCTCGGCCCCAGCGGGACTCAGGCTCCCGGTGTCGGGCCCGTGTCTTTCCTCCCGGGCACGGCGGCGCTCTCCTCACCACCTCTCCCCCAGTGACCAGGACCGATGTCCTCAGGGGGCCGGGGGTGCCCTCGGGCGGTCAGTGAGCCAGGCGTCCGTGATGTTGGTTCCCAGCCTGTTTGCAACAGTCCTGCGTGTTCTCCTCATCACAGAACGTGACACAAACCAAGAAACATGAGCTGGAAAGAAAGAAATGTGTCGTTTCTAGGAAAACTAAGTTGAATGCTCTCAGAAGATTCCATGAGGCGAGTCTAGGGAAAAAGTTCTCCAAATGAGGTGAAGACTGGTGGGAAACATCATAACAATTCTAAAGGATGCAGCACAGGTTGCTCACCGAGTGTCCCAAGGTCTCGGATCACTTCAGAGAAGTCGGCGCTGAGGCCAAAGGCGGTGTGCCCAGCGGGGCGACTCCCAGAGGGTGGCGAGCTCCCAGGACGGGCCCCAGCCCCGCTTCCCAAGCGGGCAGTGCCACGCTGGCCAGTGAAGAGCGTGTGGTCGGGGACAGGACCACTGATCGTGCAGTTGTCGGGACACGCGCAGCGTCCGCATCACCTCGAAGGATTCTTCACCCCGCGGCCTCCTGTG
This sequence comes from Balaenoptera physalus, assembly GCF_965194825.1. Lineage (NCBI taxonomy): Eukaryota > Metazoa > Chordata > Mammalia > Artiodactyla > Balaenopteridae > Balaenoptera > Balaenoptera physalus. Next base: position 1,296,529 of record NC_138889.1, read on the forward strand.
ACCTGCCACCGTCCCGGGCTTATGGGCACCATGGCTCCTACCCTGCTCCAGAGACGAGGGCTGGGGTGGTCTGTGGGAAACTGACCTCCGCCACACACATGCACACGCCATCTCCGCAGCACCTCCCCGAGGGATGGGACGGAGCCGTGTGAAGCCCCTTTCCCTGCTGCAGTGTGGTCCGGGAAATCTAGCAGGGCCTTGCCCACCACCGATGCTGAACTAGTATTTGCTGAATGGAATTAAACCAGCCTCCTCCGCAGGTACTGGGACGCGGGTGAGGTTTTCGTCTGAACCCTGCAGCTCAGGAGGCAGCCTATCCATGCATTTGGAATCGTCCAGCCTTGAAACCAACCTCGCCCTGGCCCTGCCTCCCCAGGCCCAGCCTCTCCTGTCCAGCCTGCCCGGCTGCAGCCCAGCCTTGGGCACATCGGGGCCCCCCATCTGGGTCCCAGACACCCCCTGGTTCTCACAGCCCATGACACCCTAAAACCCATAGGCAAATTCCTATAACTAGGTCTCCTCAGACGTGGCCAATCTCCAGGGCTCCTTGGAAAGCTGTTATGCTGGCCTCTTGCTTTGACTTTGGCCTTGAATGCCACCCAAGCCCGTTTTCTCAGCAGAGCCCTGTCTTAACCTCAAGGCGCTAAAATGGCAGAACTGAAACTTCACTGGAAACTGCCAGTCCAGCCCTGTGTGTGCAGAGGAGGGTGGAGGCCGAGGAGGACAAGCAGGGGCCCCGGGGGAGCAGCCAGAGCACCGTCCCGCCCCCTCACGTCCCCTCTGCCGTCCCACTGGGCTCACACGCCCCTCAGCACAGCCTTGTCTGTGCCCAGCCAAGGCCCCCCATCTGCACCTGCTGAGGGGCTGGGCGGCGGGGGCCAGTCACAGACACGAACTGCGGTGGCTGGTGGGGAGTCCTGGCCTCCGCAGACACCGGGCCCGCCCCTCGCCCTCACCGGCAGGACCTTGCTTCAAGCACCGCAGTCTCCCTGCCGCACCCCTCCTCCTGGCTCTGGGTGCGGCCGAGCCCCTCCTCCATCTTTGCACTGACTCCTCTGCCCATGCCCACCAAGGGCCCAGGGCAGCCCTGGGTCTGCGGCTGCTTGAGCCTGGACCACAGGCAGGCTGCCCACCACCCCCTCCAGGGCCGGGCAGGAAAAGTGGGCCGTGGCCAGTGGTCATCCTTGCAGCCCCATCTCAGACGCCTCTGGGTCTCGGTAGCTTCCCCTGCTCCCACCCCAGGCCCCCAACCCCAGGCCCCGTTTCCCTCAGCCCCGCCCCCTGCTGGCCAGCTGGTGCTCTCCAAGGCTGGGGGCTCTCCGTGCTCTGCTTAATAACCGCCTGGTAATTAGCTCCATGATTTTGCTGCTATGCTTATAATAGCCTGCATTAAAGTTATGGGGTTTTCAAGCCGTAATGGCTTCCAGAGTAATTAATGCACAACTGGGTTTATGGCTAAGTTTATTTTTAGAGCTTTTCTGCCCACCCCACCCCCTTCCTTTCATAGATGCTTTGACCAGATAGACCGGATGGGATCAGAGCCTCCCTCCAGGGCCCCAGCTTCCATTGCCCCTCTTCCCCTCCTAGTCCCCCTCCTGCTCCTGCTCCCCCCAGGGAGGTGCTGGGACCTGCAGGGGGGCCTCCCGGAAGGGGCCCTGGGGCCTGACCCTCCTCCCCGAGCTCCTGATGCAGCTCAGACCCAAAGGGCCTGGAGTCAGGCCTGGCTCCACCGCATGCCGACGGTGACTTGGACAAGATGCTGACCCTCACGGCCTCTGCAAACTCCAGGTGGAAGGGGTCAAGGTCAGTGCCTGCGGCCCAGGCGTTGGGAAGACTGAATGTGGAGTGTCAAGTGCGTCTCTGGCCCCACAGATGCTCCCCACCAGCTGTTCTTTGCTCAAACTGCAGCCCGGGCGGCCGAGGGAGGGGCAGGTGCCGGAGGCTGGAGGCTGCCCTAGCACAGCTACCTGAGTGCCAGGGCAGGCCAGCTCCCCACGGCTCCCCCCCGGAACCAGAGCCTCCCCAAGACCAGGATGCCTGGAAAAGCTCCAGGGCGATCACAGGACCAGAGGAGACCTCCCAGCCAGCCCTGCTGGAAGCGCCTCTGACCCCCGTCACGTGGCCTGAGACAGCCCCGCCAAACCGAGGCCCCAACTCAGCCCTTCGCAGCCCTGCCTGTGGCCTTGGAGCAGGGCAGGGGCTGGGCGGGGATGTAGCACGAGCTCACGCAGCACAGGAGACCCAGACAGGCATCCTGGGTGGGGCTCTGGGCTCCCACCTGCTCGGGCCACGACAAGGAGTGTGGAGGAGAGAGCTCGCACCCCAGGATCATTCCCTGCTCTGTGCCTGCACCGTTTAACCCCTCTGGCAGGGGGGCGGGCCGTGCACCATCTGCCTCCAAGGAGGCTGTAGAGCCTGGGGTGGCAGGGGCAGCGGGGCCACCCCGGGAGACCGCAGCACCCGTCGCTGGAAGACAACACGGTTCTCGCACCAGGCATGAGGACTGCTGGCAGAGAGAGGCCCAGGCAAGGAGGAGGACGCGCTGCCTCCGAAACGGGAGCCCAGATCCTTCTCAGCCCTGGCTCTCAGCTCCATGGGAGATGGATGCGCGTCTGCCTGGGGCTGGTGGGCAGCGAGCGGCCTCTGGGCTCGGTGTGCCGGTGCTGGGCACTGGGGCGGCCCACACACCGGGACAGGCCAGGGCCGCCCATGGCTGTCCTCCCTCACGCCTCCCCCTGTGGACCCCAGCTGCAACTTGCACGGCACTCAGCTCAGAAGTGAGGAGGAAGGTGAACGTTGGGATGTGACAGTTTCCATGGCGGTCCAGAGGCTGAGTGCCTGTCTCCTGGCACGTGGGCAGCCGGGCCGGAGGGGAACTGTCCCCACAGGGCACCTCTCCTGGAGCCCCTGCTGCTGCCATTTGAGTGCCGTCTCCCCGGGACGTGGCAGCCCCACCGGGAGCACCTCTCCTGGCTGACGCCCAGCTGCAGCGCCCAGCCTCTGCCCTACCTCCGCGGGGGCTTCACGAGAATAGATCCTGCCCGGGTCCACCCCAGCACTGACTCCTTAATCCAGGCTGTGAAATAACCATCTGGACACAAGCCTGTGACCATCACAGCTGCTAACTCGTTCCGAGTGCTTGCTGTGTCCATCTGGTGCCAGCCCACGGGCTCCACGGGTGTTAACGCATTTAATTCCCAGAAGCCTTGGGAAGTAGGTGCTGATGGCGCCCATTTCATAGATGAGAAAACTGAGGCACAGAAGTGAGTTGGGGTTAAACCCAGGCAGGTGTGTCTAAACCCTGAGTGGGCAGCACCCACCGCCACCTGTGACGACAGAGGCTGGCCGCACCCCACGGGCTGGCAGAAGCCAGGCTCCACCCTGAAAACACGATGCTGTGCCAGCCGGCCCTGCGGGGGCCCGTTCTGCCCAGGTCTCTGGCCGCCACCTCTGCTCTCTCTTGCAGGTGTCCACCCCGCAGGGTTCCTGACCCACCCCAGAAGGCAACCCCCACCAGACTCCGGTAGGGCCGGACTCCGCAGACCTGCTTCGGCAATGGGTGGGTTGTGAGCGTGGTCAGGCCTGCCGGCCAGCATTCAGCTTCCCGCTGCCCCGTGCCTGGCCCACCCGGCCCATTCCTGTTCTTTTCTCCCCTGTGCTCGCCGCCATCCGCTGCTGCCGCGCAGGTAACGAGGAGCTGTGGGCCCAGCCAGCCTTGGAGATGCCGAAGAGACGGGACATCCTCGCGATTGTCCTCATCGTGCTGCCTTGGACGCTGCTGGTCACCGTGTGGCACCAGAGCACCATCGCGCCCCTGCTCGCCACACACAAGGGTGAGCCCCCGCCCGGCCCCACCTGCCGGGCTTTGCTGATGGGGTGACCACAGCCAGGGCTTCTGGAGTCCTGACTCTCACCCGCTCGGTAGCTGGGGAACCGAGGCCGCGGCAGGCCGATGACCGTACCCTCGGGGGGGGGTCTCAGCCCGTTTGGGGCTCTGATGACGCCACACACACAGGCACAGACTCACGGGCCAACTCTGCACCTGCTCCCAGGACGTGCACCCCGGGAGGGCTCAGGTGGGTGGCCAGGATTCCCGGCCTGCGTTGTTTAAAACCTTTCAGGGCGAGTGTGGTGTTCGCTCCTCTGTTCCTGGTCAGGAAGCCCTGATCCAGTGCCACCTGCTGAAAATAGGCTGGACAGAGGCAAGTCCCCCGAAGCCAGGTTAGAACTGGCTTTTCCTGGCTCCCAGCCCAGAGCTTTTCCCTCTCACACCAGGGCCCCCTGTGCCCCAAACCCGTCCACGTGCCCCTCCCCCCGGGGCTGCCCCTCACTGCCAGTCTCTAGCCCCACACTCCCCTCTCTGTTTGAGCCCTTCTCCCATGGGAGCCCGGGGAGCCTGATGAAACACAGAGGTGCCCAGGCCCGTCCCAGGGAGAAAGCTGACAGGGCTGGGGTGGGTGGGGGGATGCTGGGAATCGGTGATTTGGGTGCAGGCAGGGCCAAGAGCCACAGTCTGAAGCTGGGCCGCTCCACAGTTACACGTCGGGGCCTGCTCAGCCCCGGTGGGTCCTGAGGCTTTTGTGAGGAAGGGCCAGCCTGAAGATGGCTAAATGCCCACTGCCTGTTGGGGCACCTGGAGCTGGCCTCCTGACGTGTATCCTTTCCTCCCAATCCAGCGCCTCTCCTTGGTGCTTACTTTTTTTTTTTTTTTTTTGGCCATGCTGCTGGGCCTGTGGGATCTTAGTTCCCCTACCAGGGATTGAACCCGGAGCCTGGCAGTGAAAGTGCCGAGTCCTAACCCCTGTACCGCCGGCGAAGTCCCTGGCGCTTATCATTTTAGAGTTGTCATCCAACAACACATCACTACATTTACCACATGTAAAGGGACATAATACCACGTGGCTACCATTCTTGGCAGGGCTCTGGGGTCAGAGACGCCAGGCTGCTTCGCTCAGCACTGCCCTTCCTGCCTGAGGACGGGAACTGGCATCCGCTCTCCCCAGAGCAGCCACGACAGACAGAACGAAGGCAGCAGCAAAGGAAGTTAGGGAGGCCTTAGGACCCAAAGGCAGCAGAAGCCCTGACCCAGCCCTGTCGTAGGCACAGAGAACGTACCAGGGCACAGACCCGCCGGCGGGGGGTGGGGGGAGGGCTGATTTGAGTGGCAGAAAGGGACAGGGAGGGGGAGTGGCTCTCAGTGTCCTTCCCGGGCCTTGGTTTCCAAAACTTTACTCACGGCAGGATAAACTCATCTTTACTTATACCCTGGTCAGAAGCTGCTCTCCTCAAGCTTGTTGTCTTTCACCATCTGACCCAAAACTCCTCCTGCAAGTCCCCTTGGCTGCCTGCATCTGCGCTAGTCTCCCCACCCTGCACCCACGGCCCGGGCACAGGCTCCCACTACCACTGTGTGTCTCGTCGTGGGTGTCTTGTTGGCCTTTGGGAGCTCCCCGGGAGCCAGGAGCACACGTGTCCCCGCCTCAGCGCCCAGCGTCCGACCCCACGCCAGCACCCACACCACGGGCTAACAAGAAACGTGGGAAGGAGGGAGGGGGCGGCAGCTGGCTGGACCCCACTTCGCCCCCTGCAGGTAACCACTCACGCCATCCTCTCCATAGTTGCAAGAAGCCATGAGGAACAGGGCCGCTTACCAGAGATGGTGAGCCTCGGGGCAGAGTTCCGAGCCCTTTAACCCACGTGTAACTCGTTAAAGGAGATGCAGTTTCTAAAACTGAGGCACCAGAAGCCAAGCGCCCTGCTCATGGCCGTATGGTTAGTACAGAGTGGCGCAGGGTCTGAGCCCAGGCACTCAGATCCCTAGGTCTGTCCTCTGACGCTTGCCACCTCCTGCTGAGATGGTATGAGAGCAGTGAGGGGCCCACAGTCCTTCAAACAGGAAGACACACCTCAGAGAGAAGGGACTCTTTAAGAACAAGCATACCCGTGGGGGCTTCCCTGGTGGCGCAGTGGTTACGAATCCGCCTGCCAGTGCAGGGGACACGGGTTCGAGCCCTGGTCTGGGAAGATCCCACATGCCGCGGAGCAGCTAAGCCCGTGCGCCACAACTACTGAGCCTGCATGCCACAATTACTGAAGCCCGCATGCCACAACTAGTGAAGCCCGAGCACGCTAGAGCCCACACTCTGCAACAAGAGAAGCCACCAGAATGAGAAGCCCGCGCGCCACAATGAAGGGCAGCCCCCGCTCGCCGCAATTAGAGAAAGCCTGCGCACAGCAACAAAGACCCAACGCAGCCTAAATAAATAAAAATTTTTTAAAAAATAAATAAAATTTTTTTTAAAAAGACATGAATCAACACCATTTAAAAAAAAAAAAGACTACCCACAGGCTGATTTCCCCTCATGAGAGGACTGCTGGCTTTGCCCATGGGGAGAATGTCCAGGATGCAAGAGAGAGCTTGGTCATTAGAGCCGCCCCAGCGGGCACAGGGTGCCTTCCGGAGAGAGGGGCGCTAGTCCCTGTGAGTGTGTCACAGAGGCCAGGCCTCTGCCAGGTTTCACACACGCCTCCCCTGGGGTACCTGGGGACACGTGGGCACACACGGCTGCTGGGTGTGGGGATAGGTAGGGTCCCAGATGGCTGAAAGAGCGTGACCAGAAAGTGCAGATTAGGAGACAGACACCAAACCCCAGAAGAGCTGAGATGGGTCTCCACCCTGCCCTTTGCCCAAATGTGGGAATAAAGTCAGAAACGACAGGCACAGGATTCAAAATTATCTTGCCAGCTATGGGCAACACCCTAGAACAAAATGCAGTAGTTAAGTATCAAATACTGCACCAAGATTCAGAAGCTGGATTACGTAAGCCCCGCTTGACTGCACGGTTTGTGAAAAATCGGGGCGAGGTAACCGCAGACTCCCGGGTCCACAGTGCGCTGTAGCCACAACAGCACTAACACTGCCCTCGGGCATGGGAGGCAGTGCCCGGGGCTCTGCAGCCCCAGCCTGTGCGGGGCAGTGCAGTCAGCTCTGGCCAGATGGGAAGGGCATAGGGTGGTGAGGACAGGACACTTTCCATATAAAACCCAACACAGTTGGGAACCGCGGAGGCAATCTTGGAATTTGGCCAGCTGCCCTCAAATAGCTACAGAGCTGTCAGATGCGAGGAGGGAGAGGTCATTTCTGTGTCACCTCGGGAGTCAGAACTAGCAGGATGCAGGAGAGGGTGTCAGGCAAGCGGCCTTGACCGCCAGCTTCAGCCCACAGGGCCCCAGGCAGCGATGCGCTGCCGGTCCCGTGGGTGGAGCAGAGGAGAGCCGCACGGGGCGGGGGGATGAGGTCCCTGCAGCGGAGCTGCCCACACCCCCCCTCCAACCCGCAGATGACGGCAGCGACCCCCGGCGCGAGGCACCACCCGGCGCGGACCCCAGGGAGTACTGCATGTCCGACCGCGACATCGTGGAAGTGGTGCGCACCGAGTACGTGTACACGCGGCCCCCGCCCTGGTCTGACACGCTGCCCACCATCCACGTGGTGACGCCCACCTACAGCCGCCCGGTACAGAAGGCTGAGCTGACGCGCTTGGCCAACACACTGCTGCACGTGCCCAACCTGCACTGGCTGGTGGTGGAGGACGCGCCGCACCGCACGCCGCTGACCGCGCGCCTCCTGCGCGACACCGGCCTCAACTACACGCACCTGCACGTGGAGACGCCGCGCAACTACAAGCTGCGCGGGGACGCGCGCGACCCGCGCATCCCGCGGGGCACCATGCAGCGCAACCTGGCCCTGCGCTGGCTGCGTGAGACCTTCCCGCGCAACTCCAGCCAGCCCGGCGTCGTGTACTTCGCGGACGACGACAACACCTACAGCCTGGAGCTCTTTGAGGAGGTGCGCTCCGTGGAAGTATGGGGACCCAGGGAGGGTGGGGAACCTGGCGCGGCCTTCAGCCCCCGCTGGCGAAGGGGGAGGAGGTCGGCGTCGGGCTGCCAGACTGACCGTAGCCCTGGCCTCCGGGCACGTCCGCACGAGGGCTTCCAGCGGGGGGAGAGGGAAAGGGGGTTCCCTGTCGACTCTCTGAGTGTCCTCCGGGTCCGGGAGTCAGGACAGTGGGGGAAGGGAAGGAGTCATTTCAGACTCTAAACTGGGGAGACAGAAGTTTTGCAGCAAAGGACAAAGAGGGCAGGTCACATGACAAGGGGAGTATCAGCTGGTTGGAGGGGTGGCCTTGCCCACAGCGCAGGCATGCTCCTCTGAGGATGCCCGCCCCGAGCAGCCCAGGTGCCCCGACTCCCATCCCTGCCCAGGCGCCCTGACTCTTCTCCCTCTGTAGATGCGCAGCACCAGGAGGGTGTCCGTGTGGCCCGTAGCCTTCGTCGGCGGCCTTCGGTACGAGGCCCCGAGGGTCAATGGGGCCGGGAAGGTGGTCGGCTGGAAGACTGTGTTCGACCCCCACCGGCCGTTTGCCATAGACATGGCGGGCTTTGCGGTCAACCTGCGGCTCATTCTGCAGCGAAGCCAGGCCTACTTCAAGCTTCGCGGCGTGAAGGGAGGCTACCAGGAAAGCAGCCTCCTGCGAGAACTTGTCACCCTCAGTGACCTGGAGCCCAAGGCAGCCAACTGCACCAAGGTAAGACCCTCGGCAGAGCTGACAGCTGTGATGCAAGCTTTCTCCAGCCCACAAAGCCCTCCCTCTAGATCAGGGAGAAGGAAATAGGGCCCCAAACAGCCTGCGAAGGAGAACCAGCCTCCCAAGACGGCAGTTTATCGCCCTTCAGGAGCCACGCTGACGGCAGGTGGGGGAGCAGGGAGGGGCGACCGGCGAGACAGAGCCCAGGACTGAATCCCTCCCTCACCTCGAAGCAGCTGGGCTCCACGACACTCCTGCCAGACACACCTCCATGTGCACACACATGCACAGACAGGCACACATATACATATGCATGTGCACACATGCATGCATGGATGGAACGTACATGGGCGTGCATATGCACAACACACAGGCACACATATACATGTGTTCATGCACGCACATGCATGCACACGTACACACACACACACACACATGCTGCTTCTAGTTTGGACTTCTCCAGCCAGGGCCTGGGCTGTCACTTAGCTGAGCTGAAGGTCCCAGAACTCTCTCCCTCTGGACCCATCAAGAAATGCAGGGGAGGATGAGAAGCAAGAGGAAATCTTGAGACCTGTTTGTCTCTTTTCTGTAGCTGTAGACTTTCTGTTTCCAACAGATATTTTGAATGCAGCCTATGTACAAAAAGTAAGAATGAGGGGGTAGGTAGAAATAAAGAACAATGGAGAAAATCTTGCTGGAACAAGGGCAGAAGGGGAGGGGGCAGGGGTGGGAGGGCGAGGTCAGAGGCCCGCCCCATGTGGTCTTATGTCTCTGAACACACAGATCCTGGTCTGGCACACACGGACTGAGAAGCCGGTGCTGGTGAACGAGGGGAAAAAAGGCTTCACTGACCCCATGGTGGAGATCTGAGCCCCAGGACACAGGTAGGGGGATGCAGGCAGGTGACGCACCGGGCGGGCCACCCAAGCTTGGATGCAGAGTAAACCTGCCAAGGCTTTTCCTCTTAGTCTTTAATCGTGAAGGTCAGAGCAAATGCCCCATAGAGTGGAGGAGGCATAGCTGAAGTCGACAGGAGCCAGTCTCCCCCCGTGGCTGGGTGGTTCTACCACCAGCTGCTTGGAAGGCCTCACCTTCCAGGCACCTCCTGGTGACAGCTCCCTGTCATCACCACTGTTACCCTGGCCACCAGCCGGTCCCCTTATGAGGCGCTGCTGTGTGGACCCGCCCAGGCTCTGTCTCCTGCAGGTTCCTCTTCCGTCCTGGTGAAAGCATGGACCGAGGAGCCTGGACTGACTCCCAAGCTACCACTTTCCTCGGTTTGACCTTTCTTTCTCTAGGCCTCAGTTTCTTCGTCTGCAAAATGGGTTGTTGAGGCACCAGAACAGTCTGGCACATAATAGGTCCTGCCTAAGTGTTGCTATTTTTATTTGTTTGATTTTTTTGGGCCGAGCCACGCAGCATGCAGGATCTTAGTTCCCCAACCAGGGATCAAACCTATGCCCCCTGCAGTGGAAGCGCAGAGTCCTAACCACTGGACCGCCAGGGAAGTCCCTTTATTTGGTTAAAACCCTGTATTGCAGTAGGTCACAGGCTCCATCTATGTTTTAGAGGCAAAGGAATGAGGTTGAGTAAAGCTGAAGTGAATTGTGCCAGGTGATTGGCAAAGCCAGGAATTTTCTATGAGCTTCTCTGTGATCTCATCAGAGGTGGGAGCTCAGACAGTGGGACACACCTCTGTCCTCTGGCCTTGGAGTCAGGCTGCAGCTTCTGTATCACCTGGGCAATGGCCCTGCCCACAGGGGACCACAGGGGGTCTGCTTATCTTGTCCCCTGAACTTAGAAAATCACCTCGGTCGCTGCCACTGAGACTGTGTCGGGACACAGCATCACTCCCTGCCTCTCCCGCTCCCGGCCTCTCAGTGGGGACCTGGGGCTCTGTGGAGCCCCTGGGTGACGCTTCGGGGGCCCAGGATCCAGCGGCTCCCTCACGCCTCCCCCATTCTTCTCCCCCTCACAGGAGCCCCCTTCTCAGACCTGCTCCTGGCCACCTGTGCTCCCCACGCAGGTGGTCCCTCCAAGGCGGACTCCTGTGGAATCGCCGTCACCCTCCTTTCTACTCTGGGGCCTTCAGAGAGACCAGCCTGATGCCAGGACAAAGGACGGAGACCCTAAAGCACAGAAACCCCAGACCTGTTGTTCTGTTCCGTCTGCCCTGGCAGGGCCGGCAGGGGCAGACGCCATGGGCCCCAGCCCGGGAGTGATGCCAGGCTGGGAGGGGGCGAAAGACCCCGGCAGTCCAGCAGAGGGCTCCCCGGCTCCCCCTCGAGGCCCCACGACCACACAGGACACCTGGCCAGGGACTGCGGAAGACAGCAAGCAGCCCCCACGCCCGGCATCAGGAACGAGCTGCTCCGAGATGCAGCCCCTCCGGCCGGCTTTCCTCTGGCTCCTGCTCCGGAGCGTAAGGCTGTCTGTGCTCCCAGCAGGTGGCCAGCCCTGTGTGCGGGGAGTCAGGCTGCCAGCGGGCTGCCCTCCCCATACCTCAACCTCGTGGAGGGAGCAGAGCGCCTTCCCCGGCTCTCGTCCCAGCGCAAGGAAGGAGGTGGGCCCTCGACCCAGCACAGGGTATAGACCACACGGCACCTCCCCAACGCCCACTGGGCTCCGGGCCCCTCGCCTGGGCTGGGACCGGGGAGGCAGGAGCCCCCAACCCAGAGCCGTGAGAACCACAGGCCTCAGGGGCTCAAGGGAGCAGGTGGGCCAGGAAGAGAGAGGAGGGGCCCGGGCGGTCCCAGGGCTCCTCCCTGCCCCTGGCTGGGGGACTCTGGATTAGCAGAGGGATTTACAGAAGCGGGCAGAGATGATCTGGACCCTGAGGGCAGGATACCTGAGCACACACTGCTTTGGAAATCATGTGATTTACACACCAAGTGAGAAGTAAAACCTCCCTTCTCCCTAAACTGGGGGCCCGAAGAGCAAGCCGGCCTCATGTCCAGCCGCCCCTCCGCCCCAGAGAAGGAACCGTGCGCGGCCCTCAGCCAGGAGGAGAGGTGCCCGGCTCCCTGGCTTCCCGACCGGGCCGGCCCTCTGCCGGTCTCCACTCACACTCCTGAGCGTTGGAAGCACAATTTTCCTCCCCCGTGGAGGCAGAGGAAGGGCCCGAGCCCGCTGAACAGGTGTTTACTTTTAACCGCTAATAGCCCCTACTCCACTTAGACTCACCGGATGGGCCTGCGGGCCTTGGAGAGCCCACTCCTGGGTGCGTGGATGGGTGGGCGGTGGGCCGCAGCCCAGCGACCTAACATTCACGGAGGAGTATCGGCTGCCTGTTTTGAAGTGGATTTAACTCCTCACCATAGTAACGAAGAGGGAGGGCTCACGTCCCTGAGGGCCCTGAGCCACCTGCAGGACATCCCACACCCATGGTTGCCTGGGAACCAAGTGGGTGGTGGGGAGGGGAGGGTGGGCGAGGGCGGGCACCGTCGAGCAAGTGAACTCACGCAGGGTACTCCACTGCCTCACACGCCGGGACCAGCCCCAAACGCGGGGTCAGCTTGGCTGGGCTTGGGCCACCTTGGCCCGAAACCCAGGGCTCGTTTTCAGGAAATTGATAATGAACGACAACATGGTTCCTCTTTTTTTGGCAGATGCTAGTTCTGTTGTTTTCACCTAATATCCTCTCTTAGCTGCATGTGTATTTATTTATCATTATAACCCTGATGGACCGCAGCTTTCACCTTCATTGGGAATAAGTTTGCTATGAAGCAGAATTGGGCCCATGGCTACAGTTTGTTTTCCAAATGCAGCCTGTTCCCTGCTCGCCCCCGTACAGGAGCGAGGTGGGGGCCGGCGTCCGGAGGACAGAGACGGGGAGGGTGGGGCCCCCAAGCTGCACTATCGGGTCTGTTTTAATTTAACTGTATTTAATTTGTTTTGAAATTAAAAGTCAACTATGGTTTTTAACAGTGCTAATCCTCCTCAGCCCTGCCTTGTTTTTCCTCATTCCTTTAACCATCCAGCCTGTACTATCAGGCGCCTGGGGGGGGACACGCCTTGTTCCCGGCACAGCACAGGGCCCCGGAAGCCCAAGCTCTGCCTGCCCGGGGCTGCCTTCTCCGGAGAGGGCACAGACGGAGAGGGCACAGACGAGGGCACAGACGCACGGAGCCAGGGTGCTCCGGACAGCCGTCATCATTCCAGGGTGACGGATGCGGCAAGCGGGGCAGAGTGCGGCTGGGGAGGTGCTGGCACCCCACCTGGGCCGTCAGAAAGGCCTCCCTGGCCAGGTGGCCTCCGAGCAGACGTGCAGAGAACTGGGTCCAGGAAAGAGAAGCTCCCCCGGCGGGAGAGCGCTTAGCTAACAGGCCACTGAGGGCAGCTGACTGGGGGTGGGGGGTGGGTCACAGGTGGGAGCAGCGGGCCCGGACACTCTGCTCTGGAACCAGGGCGAAGCTTGCAGCTAGGGAGTGAAAGAGAGGCTGTCGGAGGGTTTGGAGCAGAGGACGGACCCAGTCTAACCGGCCTCTTAGAAGAATCGCTCGCTTCCTGTGTTGCCCACAAACAGGACACAGGCAGGCGGCCTGAGACAACGGTGAGTCGGACCAGGTGCAGCCCTGACGAGAGGGCAGCGGGCGGGCTCTGGACGCGGGTCAGGGGTTTGCTGATGGGCTGGACGTGAGGTACAAGTATAGCCACGAGTAACCAAGACAGAACAGAACTGTGTCCACTGCTCCAGGCAGAGTGCAGGGGACAACGTGACAGTAAGTTTGGGGTCATGTGCTTGTTACACTCACAGGGAAGGTGAGTGGACGGCGGTGCCTGGAGCCCCGACGGGGATGAACGTGGGAGAGAACGAGTGTGGAGACTGCTGCCAAGGCCCGTGGGCGAGGCCTCCGCACCGAGTGAAGGCAGAGGGCAGAGGCGGCCTGGGAGTAGCCTGAGACGTCCAGCACTTACAGGCCGGGGTGATGAGGAGGGCACTCCCTGCCCAGGTGCTTGGACAGGAAGCTGGGGTCACTGGGCAGGCAGGTTGGCCCAGGGACCTCACCCAGGAAGGGCCGGGCGTCTGCAAGCAGGTGGGTGCGGAAAAGCCACGCCAGGGGACTCTTCATCACACAGACGGCGTCACCGTAAGCGTCTTTCAAACCCCAGCTCCGTGCACACTCCCCAGCGGAAGCCCCCCACGCGCTTCGTGGGGCGCGGCATAAGCCAGGCAGGGTGGCTCGGCGCCCAGGCTGGCCCCGTCCACAGAGCCTGTTCCCACCGCTCAGCCCCGGGCTCCCCATTCGAGGCGGCACAGGAAGAGCTGGTTAGTTTGGACGAGATCAGGGACGGGGCCCCCCAGCCGTGGTCCACCAGGCTCGCTTCAATAAGCTCCACTTCTCTGCCCCCAGCGGGACCCTCAGGCCCAGCCCCCTGTGACCGTCTGCCCTTGACCCGGCTCCGCTCTTGGGCCCAGGGGCTGCGCACCACTGCCCCGTGCAGACCCCTCCTAAGCCACGCATGGGCTCCCGCCCTGGGGAGGAGGGTGCTGCTGGAAGGCTCTCAGCCTGCGGTTCCCCACCCGGTCCCCCCGCTCCCGGAGGGATCAGCTCGTCCCCTTGGACTACGATTGGAGACCGTCCGTTTGTGGCAGGAGGATCCAGACGTCGCCGGGGAGACGCACTCAGCGCCGGGGCCAGTGCACATGCCACTCCTGGCCACCCAGCACGGCCCCACCCCGCCCACCACACCGGAACGGCGATGGCCAGGCTAGCCGTGTGCCCGGCACACGCGGGATAAGACAAACACCACCAAGGAGAATCGGATGCAACTCTGTGGCTTTACTGCAACTCAAGGCAGCGAACCTGAGCCCAAACCCGGGGCTCATCCCGGGGGGGCTTGTCCGGGGTCTGGACGGACAACTAGAAGGAAGGCTGCCCCTCCCCCGCCGCCTGGCCCAGGGCGGGGGCCCCGGGACCCCAACACTCCTGCCCAGGCCCCTGCGGCCACACCTTCTGCCCGCGGCCTCCTGGACCCTCCGGAGCAGCCGCCTCTCCTCCTGGGCTGACGCTGCCCCTCGCGGAATGAGAGGGAAACACGCTGTCTTGGGAGGTAAGGCCCAGCGTTCCTGACCGTCAGAGGCGATCCAAGTGGGGTGGAAGGGGGCCGGGGTCTCTCCACCGGACCGACTTCCTCCCTGGATGGCAGAGAAGGCTGGCCCAGGTGCCCCCACCCTCCACAAATGGTGACACGCCCCCCAGCTCAGGAACAGGGCCCACAGGGACACTCAGAGGAGCAGACTGTCCAGGAGCTGTGCCCCACTCACCCCACGGGGGACAGTCCCAGCCAGACCCTCCATCCCGCCCGCGGGAGCAGCGAAGTCGGACGGCACCAGCCACAGAGCCGGGAAGCTCTTCAGGGAGGGGCCCTCCCTCGCCCCCAACTCGCTTCTCCGGTTCTGCAGGGGAGGGTCTGAACTGCAGCCGTGGGCACGGCCAAGGCCTGGCTCCCAAGGGGAGGGACAGAGGGGGCAGCAGCAGGCCGGCCCGCGGTCAGTAGGGAGGGCCTGCTGCCGCCCCGCCGGGAGGCCTGCGGGCCGCTCAGTTCATGTACTGGTGCCGGCCCAGGTAGGGCGTTTCCGTGAACTGTACCACCGGACCCGCCATCTTCTCCTCGAAGACAATGACCTGGGGAGACGGCCAGTCTGTCTCGGAGCCGGAGCAGGGGCCCACTCGGAAGGGGCTGGCCAGAACTTCCGTCCTCCCCTGCCCACCAAGGGCCCCTGGAGAAACACCATGATACAGGGAGGGCAGGGATGAGAAGGGGTCCCAGGAAAAGTGCTCCCACCTGGTTGAGGCCTTGGTCCAACCAGGCACCTGGGAGGTAGAGGGTCTCCTGGGGCCCGATGTTCCAGTAGCGCCCAAGGTTTCGGCCGTTGATGAATACAACCCCCTTCTCCCAGCCCTTTAAGCAGAGGAGGGGAGGTGTTAGTTGACTACATAAACCACCGAACATAGAGTCACACGGGAGGCAGAGGCACACACAGGCCGTGAGCTCTCCTCTCAGCTTCCCAGGGACCAGACTCATTCCAACAGCCGCTCGGTAACGGGCGGGGAGCTCCGGGTCCCGTTCCCCCTCGTGCTGAGCCCTGGCAGGGCACCGGGCTCAGACTGGACCACCGGAGCCCAGACCTGAGAAGCCCACCAGGTGGCTCCTCTGCTCCGACTCCCTCCCGCACCCACGGAGGCCACGACGGAGACCCTCCGGGCACACGTGGTATGGGGGCTCCACGAGGCCAAGCACCAGGCTGGGGCCCAAGGAGCGGAGCCCAGAGCAGCTGGCAGGCGGGGCTACAAACCTCCAGCTTCACAAAGGTGTCACAGGGGGAGACGGAGACCAAGAGCGGCCCCAGGAAGAAAGCAGGGAGCACGGGCACGTCAGGGGGAGGGTTCCACTTGTCTGCGTGGAACCTATGCGCAGGACAGAAGACGAGGGGTGGGGGGCGCCTTCTCAGGTCCTCCCCGCCCTGTGAACCGGCGCAGCAGTGGCAGCCGGGGGAGGGGGAGGGGCAGGGGGCGCTCGGGCTCCGGTTCTCAGGCCGTGGGGGAGGGCTGCGGGGCGGCACCAAGCCTGGGGCAGCCTCGGGCCTCCTGGCTCTCCTGCAGCCCGTCCAGCTGCTCCCACGCTGCGCAGGGCAGGACCCACCTCTGAAAGAAGCTCTTCTTCATATCCAGGCTGTAGATTTTGAACTTTTTCAGGGGAGAATCATTCAGATAGATATTTCCGATTAAACCTGGGGGGACGAGGCAGAGACACTGAGCGAGGCCGACGGTGGGGGGACAGCTGACCCGCCGGCTGGGCACATACACGGAACATTTCTGCAAAGTTCAACAAAGGACTCCTGCTGAAGGGCCAGCACCCCTAGGGGGCTCTTTGCACGCATAAAACCTTTCCCTGCAGCCCCAAAGCCATGAGCGCAAGTGACAGCAGCGCCTGCCAGGCCCTACAGCGTGCAGGGAAGGAGGTGCCCGAGGGCAGTGTCAGCCTCTGGCCCCTGGGAGGGGGGCGCTCCCTTCTGGGGGCTGAGAATTCCAACACCATGAAAGGAGGCCAAAAGGACACGTGTGATCAAGAGGTCACAGCGGCTCCAGCCCAGCTTCGAGGTCTGTTCAGTGGAGTCCCAGACGAAACAGACCTAGTAACTCGGCCAGAAATCTTCTACACAAGCCAGCGTTAAACGCTTTTTTTCAAGTATTTAAATTGTGAACACACAGCACCATGGCCGGGACACCCAAGGCTAAGGCACTGCACACACTTTAACAGTGACTTCCCAGCACCTCGGGGTGGGGCCCACTGTGTGTCCTGCGTCCTCTCGGTCACAGAGCTGCTGAGTCGCCAGACTGGCAACCCGGACAGGCTGGGGGTGTTCAGAGGGCTGCAGACCCTCCTGAACTGCAGGTGCAGGTGTAGGGGGTGCACACGGCTCTGGAGAGGAGGTCTGCGACTTGTGAACCCTGAACCCTTCCAGAGGACAGGACTGCACCCCCCCGGGAGGGCCTGCGACCAGGGCCAGGCTGCCTTCCCCTCTGCCCCCAGGAGAACAGAGGAAGCGAGGGCGGCCAGCACCGCGAGCTCCTCAGGGAAGAAGCTGAGACCTAGGGAGGAACCCGGGGGGCTTTCAGGGGAGGGGAGCGGAGGGGAGGGGAAGCACACTGAGGCCCCTCTGGAGGGGCACATTCCCAGGACCCAGGAAGTCCCCGGGGCTGGGCCACAGCTCTTCCCCGAGGTGACAGAAGCAAACGGCCACGAGAGCTAGGAGGGCACCAGGCTTCCTCCAGGGTAGGATTTATTGTCCGAGGTCCTATTTCATAACCACCCACATTTTGATAGATGATAAGAAAGAGGCAAGTTCAAGCAGAGGAGGTTCAGGGAGCCCAGTGGGATGTTCCCGGGGGGAGGGCCCCCAAGAGCATGTATGTTGTTCATGTACGTCCTGTGCCCTCCTCCCCACCACCAATGAGGTCACCGAGAGGTTTCCAAGGTGGATTGAAACAGAAACTCAGTGTGAAGAACCAAGAAGGCACGGGTCCTATGCCACCTCCCTCCAGGGGCCTCCAGGACCCACCTCCCTCCAGTGGCCTCCAGGACCCCACCTCCCTCCGGTGGCCTCCATGACCCCACCTCTGTCCAGTGGCCTCCAGGACCCACCTCCCTCCGGTGGCCTCCAAGACCCACCTCCCTCCAGTGGCCTCTAGGACCCACCTCCCTCCGGTGGCCTCCATGACCCTACCTCCGTCTGGTGGCCTCCAGGACCCACCTCCCCCCGATGGCCTCCAGGACCCACCTCCCTCCAGGGGCCTCCAGGACCCACCTCCCTCCAGGGGCCTCCAGGACCCACCTCCCTCCAGGGGCCTCCAGGACCCCACCTCCCTCCAGGGGCCTCCAGGACCCCACCTCCCCCCGATGGGCCTCCATGACCCCACCTCCGTCCAGTGGCCTCCAGGACCCACCTCCCTCCAGGGGCCTCCATGACCCCACCTCCCTCCAGGGGCCTCCAGGACCCCAGCTCCCCCCGATGGGCCCCCATGGCCCCGCCTATGACATCAGCCTCCATGACCTGCAGGTGCTGCTGTGGAGAAGGGACAGCCACGCGTGTGCTGTGACCCACCTTTGCGCTGGTCGTCGATATTAGTCCCGTAGTTGACTCGCCCGCAATTCTCCACCAAGATCCTCAGCACCGTGAACCCCTGCTGGGAGCACAGAGGGCGCTGACGAAGCCTGATTCCGACCACCGGGTCACAGCTGCCCCTTGGGGTTTCTCTGTGGAGCCCCAGTTCTCCCGAAACTCTGAGGACGGGATGGGGGTCCCTGCTCATCAGAAAGCCACGCCCACCCCCAGCTCTGTGGCCGAGCAGCCCCCTCGTCCAGGCCTCCCTCCAGGGCTCCCGCCGCACCTGCCCAGGAGGTGCCTGGCACCAGCCTCTCAACCCCCGGGACAAACCTGGACCAAGGGGACGACAATCTTCTTCCTCTTATAGTCCAGGAACCCTATGGAGACCATGTTCACAAACACCTGCCAAAGGAGCAGACAAGACCCACCCGCGTCAGCAGGGGGCAGGCGTGGGGGTCCCTGCCGAGCGCTCAGAGGCCGGGGTGAAACGAAGGCCCCAGGTTCCAGCGGGCAGCCCAGCCGGCGGGGATGGGCCATCTCCACACACGGGTGCTGCCCATGAGAGCCTCAGGGGAGGGGTCTGGTGTGCGGTGGGTCACAGCAGTTCAGAGGGTCGCCCCTACCTGTCCCCGGTCCCGCACACAGGCACTGAGGATGCCAGAAGAGGTGATGGTGGTCTCGTACAGCGTGTACCCAAAAGACTGCCCATTCCCCCCGTTTATCGGGAGGTTCTCCATGTTGAGCGGCTTCTCCGAGGTGACCGGCTGCACAGACACGAGACGGGAGGCAGAGGCTCAGCACAGAGAGGCGGCCTTGCCTTCTGGGGGCGCGGGGAGCCGGCAGCCCCCACGGGGGTCAGCACGCGGCGGGAAGGGGCGGGGGCGGAACGTTTTTTCTATTTGACTTCTATTACATGATCAAGCTCCACAATCCTGATTTTGGTTTCTCGTCAGTCTGCAAGGCTCTCGGGGACAGGGACGGAGGGCATGTGGTAAGGACAGAAGGCAGGCTATGCACAGTGGCCTCGGCGCTTTGTGACCAGTGTCATCTCTGCACCACGGCAACCCTGAGCTGGCGCCGGGGGATGCGCCCGGCCTCCTCCCTCCTCTCTGCCTCCCCCCCGCTGTACTCCCAGCTCCTCCTCTGGTTCCTTTCATCCCTCCGTCCCTCCTGCTTCTCCACATGCGTTTGTCCTCTTTTCTCTGAGCTCTGAGGTTGGGGAGTGGAGCCCAAGGCGGTGGAGACCTGGGTTTCGCCTCCTCCGGGCCAGCCCGTCCGCCAGCGGCACGCACCTCCTCCAGGTAGGGCAGGGCGTCCCACAGGGACAGGTACAAAGCTGGTATCACTGGCTCATACGCCGTCTTGGGAAGAAGGTCAGGTGGGGCAGGAAGAGGGGCCCCTGCAACACAAGCAGATGGCAGGGCCGTCCCAAAGGGACCCCAACAGTCGCTGCGCCTCCAGCCTCCGCCGCCCCAGCTCCTGCCCCTCCTGGCCCGCCGAGACCCCGCCAGGAAGGCGAGGCCAGGAGGCAGGTCGGCAGGGGCTTGCTCACATCCTCAGGAATCCTGACACCTAGGAGGAGGTGAAGCCGGCAAGACCCCAAATCGGATGAGAACAGTCGCTCAGACTTGCCTGTCCTCGTTCCTGCACACGCATCACCTGGGGCTGAGGCGGGGGATGAGGGGTTGGGGGGAGAGGAAGCAAGTCTCCTGGGGTCGCAGAGCAACAGCCAGCCGGCGCCCAGCTGGGCCTGTGCCTGCGCGTGCAGGTACCTGAGATGGAGCCGAAGAACTCCCGGAGCCCCGTGTACTTGGCCGTGTAATCCCCGGCCTCCGTCAGCACCGCGTCATAGTCTGCAAGACACTAGCCGTGTCACGGGCCTCAGCCCCCAGGACGGAAGTGTGGAGGCAAACGGGCGGCGGGGTCCTCGCCCCAGCAACGTGGGAGGCAGAACCCTTGACGTGAGCCGTCAGTCAAACTACCATACGCACTAGACGCGACCGAGTGCCCCCAAACTGCCCAGTCCCTGCATTCCAGGCAAGCGGCCAGGGTCACCTCATCCCAGGGCCCTGAGGAGGGGAGGGGCTACCCCCACCCGAGGGCCTCCCCTCCCGGCCTGGGCCCCCCTCCCCTCCCCAGCTGGCATCCAAAGGCCCAGGCACGTCAGCTGGCTTGTCTCCTACGGCCCTGGCAGCTTAAAAGTGACCGTCCAGACAAAACCTTGCCTTCACATTAGAGGTGCCAGCCGCTGTCCCCGAGGGACGCCCCACGAGAGCCCAGGCATGGGTGTGGGGCACCGCGTCGGGGGCACTTGCCGTAGCTGGTGACATCGGACTTGTAGTCCTGGAGGTGCACGGCTCCACTGATGAAGCCAAAGTTGGTGCCACCGTGGAACATGTACAGGTTGATGGATGAGCCGGAGTCGACGATGGCGGACACGGTTTCCAGAATTTCTGTGGGAGGAGAAGGGCGCACGGAGCTGGGGCCTGGGGCGCCGTGAGCCCGGCCCCCCTCAAGGTCCCCCTCACAGCTCCGTCCTTAGGTCTCCCTAAACCCAACCACAGTCCATGGTGGGGGACGGGACCCCGGCCCCAGAGCCCGGCTTCCAGCTGCTTTCAAGTCCCAGGCGAGTCCGCACCTCACACGGGCTGCAGCTCAGGCCCACCCGCCTGCCGGCGACGCTCAGCTGGCGAGACCCAATTAGAGACACGGTTCTGACCACCTCCCCGCCCCACCTGGACTGGAAAATGAGCCCGTGACACAGACAGTAACGGCGGAGAAGGAATATGAATGGTTAATACATATCTCTATAGAGTTTAAAACCCCGGCACTGGTCCAAGAAATGAGACCTAAACAAGGACCTATCAGACAGCAAACGCTGACATTATTTAACACTTGGTGTTGATGAATCTGTGGGGAATGGGCATCTCGTTAAACAGTGGAGGGAGGATTGTCCCCTTCCTGGAGGGCAGTTCAGGTAACACAGATCAAACCCGCATGAAGAAAGAAGGGCTACTGCCGGGAACTTATCGCAGGGAGACACACCAGGTGAGCCAAACTGACGCGCAGGGTCGCCCGCTGCACGGGGTCCGTGAGCACAGACCCTGGAAGCACCCAGGTCCTCATCAATAAGAGATCGTGGGTACGCCACCGGCCCAAGGGGGTTCTCTGCATTCTCCAGAACAGGGGTGGAATCCACACCGCACAGTGTAGGCAGCTGGGCCACTGGAACAGGCAGGTGGATGAGCAGACGCACCCTCACCTGCCCTCACCTGCCCACACCTGCCCTCGCCTGCCCTCGCCTGCCCACACCTGCCCACACCTGCCCTCACCTGCCCACACCTGCCCTCACCTGCCCACACCTGCCCTCACCAGCCTCACCTGCCCACACCTGCCCACACCTGCCCTCACCTGCCCTCACCTGCCCACACCTGCCCTCACCTGCCCTCACCTGCCCACACCTGCCCTCACCGGCCCTCATCTGCCCTCACCTGTCCACACCTGCCCTCACCTGCCCTCACCCGCCCACACCTGCCCACACCTGCCCTCACCTGCCCACACCTGCCCTCACCTGCCCTCACCTGCCCACACCTCTACCTGCACGTGCACCCGGGGCGGCAGACAGAGAGACAGAGGGTGCCTGTACTACACACATCGAAATGTCTGCTCTGGGCTCCGAGGTTTTTATTTCTCCTTTATACACGTCCTGTATTGGCTAGACGTTTGCGATTGGCATGCATTACTCCAGAGCAATTACAGAGACACCCCAAAGCCGTGTCTGACTGCTCGTGTCACCTGTCAAGACAAACAGCTCTGGACGCTCAGGGCTGACTGTACACGCAGAGACTCCCGGAGCCCCACACCCTCAGCTAATTCACATCGATTAGCAGCTTATCTGGAACTTATTCCTGCTTCTGAGGCCAGCACACAAGCTGGACGGGGGTCCCACAAGCACCCACCTGAGGAATCCAGGATGCTGTGGGGGCCGCCCCACGAGTCAAACCAGCCCGTCCAGCACTCCATCACCATCCTGAGCTGGACGCCCTGCGCACCACAAAGTGAGAAGTTAGCCGGCACCTCCGTCCTCCCCACCCTTCCCTGGCTGCACACCTGGCCTTCGGGGCCGCTGCCAGCAGAGCACAGGGGAGCCCCCAGGGGACCCGCACCGGCTGGTCCTCCACGTGCGGCCGCCACGTGGCAGGGGGTGGATGGGGCTACCAAAGTGGGCACAGCAGGCCTGGGGCCTTAATGGGGTTTCGGTGCTGCATGCGGCGCTGGCGGGGAACCCGGGGACCTGCCCGAGGTGAGCCTTCGCAAGAACGCAGCACCTGACCTGCAGTCCTGACAGTGGCTTGCTGATCTAGCCCCATGTGTCCTCTTCAGGGCAGGAGGACTTTCTATCGGGGAAACCCACCTCTGAGAGCCACACCATGGACACAGACCCTCAGATGCTGCGTCCCTCTGGCCGGAGGAGTCAGGGGGCTGTGGAGCGGCCCCTCTCCCACGTCTAGCTTGGTTTCAACAGAAGTACGCAAAACTGGACCAAAACATGAGGGCGCTCCAGCTTCCACAGTGCAGGCTCTGCGGCCCAGCGCCCCGCCCCCCGCCCCCACCGCCTCGGCCAGGACGCTCGAAGGTCTAACACTGCTTCGGCGCCCTGAGGCTGCACAGGACTGCCCCCAGGACGCAGCGGCCAGGCCCGGGCCCAGCTCCGCTCTGCCCACGTGCACAGAAGCAGCGGGGGAGGTGCTGGCCCGACGGCGGCCCCGCAGCTTCCGCGCCACAGAACCCTCCTCCCGCGCCGAGCAGCCCGCGACTGTCGGCCTGGCGTCCGGGCCCAGTGCACACAGACCATCGCTGCCCCGCCCAGGGGGCGGCAGGCTCAGGGCCTGTTGAGCAGAAGGGCCCGACCACGCCATGGGAGAGGCCACATAAGTCACGACAATTCTCTAGCAAGGCCCGGGGCTTGGTTTTCTTAGGGCTGCCTACCTCCCGAGGGGACACTCGTACCACATTTGGGTCACTAAGTCACACAGGTCAGCAGGCTCCAGTGCCAGGAGGGGCCCACCTGAGGGCTGGGCTGAGCTGTCCACCAAATGGCCCAGGTCACCGTGGCTCAGGGCTGGCTCGGCACCAACTGTGCTACATGCCCTGACCTGCCACTGCCGGGGGACACCGTCCTGGAGTCTGTGTCCTCGACTGTAAAACGGCTACACGGCGGCTCGTCAAGTGGCTACTGGGACAGTCACATGAGATGAGGCACCTGGAGCCCTCAGCACACGCTGCCTGGCCCTGGGAAGTGCCCAGAGACACCCGCGTCCAGGCTCCCGTCACCGGACACGGGCCGGGCCGGCAAGGCGCAGCCGGACACCCTGAGTGAAGCAGGGCAGGGCCACCAGTGACCATCTGCAGGGGCCTCTGATCTGAAGAGGGACAAGTCCACAGCCCCTTCTTGGAGGAAAACACGTGGCTGAGCAGCGGGCGAGAGGCCGGTGGCCACGGGCGCCATGGACAGGCCAGCCGGCCTGGGGCCACCTCTCCACGGACGACTCTGCAGGCGCCCGTGGGGAGCATGGCTCTTCTGGGGGCTCTCCAAGCATCACCCCTTTGACCCGCATACGGCCCTACGAGTAGGTGCCAGCACGATCCCCACTTCACAGAAGAGGGAAGAGAAGCTGGGGGTCACAGCGCCGTCCTTGTCCTGGACGGCCCTACTCAGATCCTGGGCAACTACGTACCTAACGCGTCTCTTCCAAGTGGGTCACAAACTCCCCGAGGGCAGAGAGCCTGTGGTCGCGGACCCACGCCCAGCAAGCGCGGTACGGGGTGCGGGAAGGAGGGAGGGTGCTGGGCCTCTACCCACCTGCACGCTGCCGCCCCCAATCTGCTGAGCAGCCCGCCGGGCCCCCCCATCCTGCTTCCTCCTGGGCACCCCCTGCCCGTCCCTCTAAACAGCAGCACATGGTGGCCCTCAGCCCTGGGGGCGTCACACTGCCCTGCGGGCCTCCTGTGGCCGAGCCTCTGGACACCACCTCTGCTCTAGAAAAGGAGTAGCCGGAACGGGAGGCGCCCCAGCACCCCTGCCGGCGTCTATTCTCGGGGTGGGGGGAGCGAACCCTCCAACAGCCCCGCCGGGTGCAGGCCTCAGGGCGGCACCCAGGCCCCGCACATGACACAGGGCGAAGGTGGCCTCCATGCTGCCAGTGGGCCGCCTCAGCCGGACCTCCTCTCCCCTTAGGGGGGAGGGGAAATCGACAAAACAGGACGTCACTGCAGGTTCCCATCAGCCCCACGGATGCTGAGAAACATCCGGACACTCCGCTCCCCTCCGGCCTGGGCGGACCAGGCCCCCGCCTGGCAGATGACAGCACTCTTTCTGGGCCCAGAGCAGCCTGACCAGTGACGGTCAGACACAGGGCAGGGACGTGTCTCTCCCCTCGATCCCCAGGGCCCAGACTGAGCCCGTCTGGGGCCAAATTGAGTCCACAGAACTCTAGTCAAGAGGCCTCTGTGAGCGCACCCGCCTAGAGCTTCAGAAAGGGCCCCTTCTCAGGAGGCTGGAAACCACCTCCCAGCACCAGCTGACCCAGCGACCCCTCAGAGCAACCGTCACACGGCCCCCTCGCCAGCGGCAGGCCACACGGGTGCGGCGCGGGCCGTGCAGGGGCAAGGCGGGCCGAGAGCTGCAAGGCTGGGCCCACAGGCCCTCCGGCCCAGCTAAGCTCCTGACACCACGGCTCAGCTCAGCTCACCTCCTGACCTACCTGGACACTCAGCAGAAAGGTGGTTAAAAACTGCAGCTCGTTTTGTGACTGTAAGTTGATGGTGGCCAGCGCTGCAGGTGGAAAGGAGAAGAGAAAACAGCTATCACCCAAAAGCCAGGAGGACTCAGAATTCCCCTGACCGTTCTCAACTCACCTGCAAATAAACTAATCTTGACACCACCTTCCACCTCCAACCAGAGTTTAGTTCCTCTGACACCAGGAGACTTAGCCGGTTCATCTTGGAAATTCCACCACTCAGCACAGACCTCACAGAGATCCACTTGCTAAGCATCTGTGCTCGATTTATGGAATTTTTACAACCAGAGTGCACTTCTGTTCATTACTCCTTGCAGGAGCCCAGAGTCTCATCTTTACTTTGCACCTCCAGCCTCCGGCACTGGGTGACGATCTAAGTGAAGATTCCCTTTTACATCTCAGATGAAAGCTAGTTTTCTGTCCCACCCCAGCAATATTTTCCATGGCTTTCCACCAGGGAAAGGTACGCCCGAGAAAGATGTGCTATGTTTTGCCCACGGCCATGAACGTGGCCAACCCCGGAGCAGAAGCTGGCTCTGAGGCTCCTTGTCCGCCTCCTGCCCCCGGACGGAGGGTCTCGCATGGCCGGGCCTGAGCTCTGCTGCGCCCAGGAAGGCGGGATGGTCACCGAACCAGCCTGGCCGCCCAGCCACCCTGACGCCCTCCTGTCGGACCCGAGCCCCGATCACCACTGATTAGAGACAAACGACAGCTGGGGCTCCGGGAGGCCAAACAACTTGCCTCAAAGTCACAGCGCTGGGAAGCAGGCCCACCCGATGTGGGTAAGACCCCACATCCGGACCCTCCTCACCTAAAGTGGAGACCCCTGAAGACAGCGGGCGGGTCTGAACCAAGCCGGCAGAAACCTCGGAGCCCAGTGTACCTGCTCCCATCACCCCCCCCGACAGCCCGGTGAACACAGGTGAAGGATGAGGAGGTGGGGCCACAGGGAGAAAGAACGGGGCAGGAGACACAGCAGAGGCCACCGTTCAGGGAAAGCTCGGGAGCTTGAAAAGGGTCTGGGGGTCTGTAACCAGCCTGCGAGAGCAGAGGTGACCACCCACCCCAGCCCAAGGCCTCCCGCGGACCCTGCCTCACGCCCCCCTCCAGCCTCCCCACCGCCCTGTGGCCAGCCCCCCAGGAAAGCCAAGCACGGCGGCCCCGGGCACCAGGGCCTGTGGGAAGAGGACAGCTCAGGAGGCGGTTCCTGCCCCTTCCTGCCTCCAGATACCCGCCATGACGGCCCAAAGGGCTCCCCTCCCGAGTCAATCCCGCCAAAGACAGCCCTCCAAACCCCACTCCTGGTTCCCCACAGCGGGGGGCACTGGTCACAGCTGTTAGCAAGTACGCTGTGAGAAAAGAAATGTATCCAAGAAGAACGAGATGCAGGAAACGGAAGGATTGGGAGAAGAAAGTCGAGGCGGTCACCCAGAACGTAGAAGGAAACGGTGAAGACAGAAAAATGCTCAAGAGCTACGCAGCTCAGAGGGGCAACACGCACGTCGGACCCACAAACAACCAAACCAGAGAAGAGACAGGACAGCACAGCAGGGAGAGGCCACCGCAAGGATCACACTGTCCAAGTCAGATCCGCGAAGGGGCGGGTCCCACAGAGACACCCTGAAGCCGAATCCCACAACAGGATGCGCTCGTCCTCTGGCAGCGACAGCGGATCGAAGAAAACGACAGGACGACGGCTTCAACGTCCCAGGACGTGGGACTCCAGGGGACCCGGGCTGCCATCAGGCTGGGGACAGTGGGGCGCCGGTGCCATCGGACTGGATCAGAATCCGACACACAGAGGCGCCTGAAAACACCATGATGGGGGTTAGGAAGCTGTTGGTAAAGTGTTTGTTTAAAGGAGAGACAGGGAGAAGGAGGGACAGAAAAGAACTTAAAAGGAAAGGAAAACCAATGAGATAATTACACTGGAAGCGAGTCGACCACAAACACCGTCCAGAACACCGGATGCACCGCCCGGCCGCGTTTACGTGTCGAAACGCAGGCCCCGAGCATCGCGTCCATGAGGGCCGGGGAGGGCGGGGGGCATGAGGGCGGGGCCGCCCCAGGAAAGCCGTGGGGCGAGGGTGGCAGGAGAGACCTGAGCCCTCAACCGGAACAAGGGTTTTACGTCCCTAAGTACAGAGCTCTCTGCGTGGGATTTACAGTCATGGAGGAAGAGCCAGGACGGAACGCTAAACAACTCAAAATGGTCACTCCTGGGCAGGGGAGGCGGAGGCTCCACGCTGTTTCTTCAGAAGCATCTCTAAGGTTTTACTTTCACACCTTGTGAAAGCCTTCCTGTAATCACATTTTTAACTAATTGAACAAAGTCAATCCAGGCGGCAGGCGTGGGGCAGGGGCTGGGTCGGGGCGAGAGGCAGGGCCTGCGGGGGACAGGGCGTGGGGACCAGCAGCCCAGGAGGCCTCCCTCTGCGGACGCCGGCGGCTAAAACGTGCTCCCGCCTCCAGAGGGTCCTGCCCGCAGGACTCGAAGCCCCACAGCCCCTCCCAGGCCCTGACCCGACCCGACAGGCGGACCAGGCGGACCGCGGGGAGCCTTGGAAGCCGCCACGGGGACACAGCGCCACCGCGTGGACACGACGGGAAACTTGTCGGGAGGAGAACAGGACCGAGCTGCCCGAAGTCAAGGTCGGAGAAACCGTGCCCTGGACGGCCAGTGAGAAGAAAAGAGACCAAAGGCCCCATCGGACGGGTCAGAGGTGACGAGCACAACTACTTAAATGTGTCAGGTGGAGGTCACTGCGACCTTGAAAAGGGTGGTGTCGGCGGAGAGATGATCACAGGACCTAAGACAGCAGGAAAGGGGCCGGGGAGCCAGTGAGCGTGGACGCAGGGAGCGTGGTTAAAAGCGGGGGCAGAGAGAGACGGCTCTGCGGGGAACGGGTCGGGGGGCTTCTCAGGAGGAAGCAGCTACACAGGCGTGTGCGGGCGGGAAGGACCCAGGGCAGGGAAATCGGGTGACATGGGCAGGGCAGGAGAAAGGGTTTCGCTCCAGGTGGGAGCGTCTGGCCCGGAAGCGGTGCCAGGTGGGGCGTCCACAGTAACAGGGAGAGAGGTGGAGCGAGGGCAGGGGGACGCGGGACGAGGGCCACGTGCTCACCCCCAGACACCGCCGCCCAGATGACCGGCCGGCGCTGTGGGCCACGCAGCCCCGGGCAGGACTTGAGTGAGCTGTCCCCACGGGACACCCGGCACTTGGTCTGCCCGGCCCTCTTTGTAGGACCGTGTCCGCTGCCCCGTGTCCTGCAGGGCCCTGAGCGTCCCTGGTGCTCAGCGACTCGGCCACGCAAGCCCACCTCTCACGGCCCCTCCAGACCCGAGGCCCTGAGCTTTGGGGCCCAGCCCCGCGCACACAGGAGAACAGGCGTCAGAGACTCCTTTGTGGCTAAGGCCATCCGAGGAGCACAGGCAGGCCAGGCCGCCGTCCCGTCCCCCGTCCCCATCCCTGCGCACAGCCTCCAGGTGGGTACCTCCGTCCACAATCCCCTTGCTCAGGCCGTCCTTGTTGTCTGAGGTCAAGAGCAGCTCCACGATTCCCCGGTCCTCCAAGGCCTGTGGAGGAGTGACATGAGTCAACCTGTTGTTCCTCAACCCCCCTGCCACGTCACACACTGAATTCCCACCGCGCGGCAGGCTGTCAGGCCCAAGGGGTACTGGGCAGCTAGCTGCTGGTCCCGGATGGATGGCCTGTCAGAGCCACTCGGCAAGGCCGCCAGGCAGAAGACTGCAGGGCTCCGGACGGAGGGGCCGGGACCCCCAGGGCAGCCCACCCCTCCCTGTGTTGGGCCTCGCTGCAGCCACGCGCCGGGGGAGACGGGAGGGGCGCCTTGGAGGGTGCACATCACAGGATGAAACCGCAGCGGGAATGCGCGTGGTGCTGGGGCCGACCGGCGGCCGCGGCTCAGGAGCAATCTCCATCATGCGGGCGCCCCTGCGAACGCCTTGCACAGACCGTCCTGGTCAGCCTCACACCTGACATTTCACTGCAGGGCGAGAAGCCTCAGAGACAAGGGCTGCAGCGTCCAGAGCTGGCGGGCAGGTGCGCACCTGAGCCGGTCCATCCCCGTCGGGCTCCGCACGGGGCCTGGGGCCTGCGGACCAGAAACCCCAGCAAGGGCACCTTCCCGACACTTCTTCAGGTATTATGACAGGACTGCTTATTTCAACCAAACTCCTTTGGAAAGAGGTGAGGCAGTGAGCAGTGACTAAGGCTCCCGTCCGCCCGGAGGCCGTGAGGACGCAGCAGAGAGGCCTTCGTTCTCAGGACTTCAGTCGGGGGAGGCAAGCGCAGGATCGAAGCAGCCAGCCCGTCACCGATGCTCGGCAGACCCTGCTCAGGCCCCCCATGCACGGCATTGGGGGGTGGGGGGAACACGCTGGACAATGTCCATCTCCTAGGGGCACAGACTGACCGCCTGCACCGCGAGGGAGAGTCGCTGCCCCCGAGTACCCGCCACCCGCCAGGCAGAGCTGGGCTGTGTCGACCACCTCACTGCTTCCCCACAGGGCCGAGACAAGGACGCTCCCGCCTCTGCTGTGCACGTGGTGACCCTAAGGCTCAGAGGGCAAAGTGACCTGCCCGTGGCCATCCTACGCAGACAGTCCCACATCTGCAGGGCCGCGAAGAAGCTGCGCACGACTCAGGAGCACATCCTCCCAGGGGCTTCAGTGATGATGATGATCACTCCTGAGCCGCGGCCGCCGCTCCCAGGGGAAAGACACCAGTCGGCCCCAGCACCACACGCATTCCTGCTGCAGTTTCATCCTGTGATCCGCACCCTCCAAGGCGCCCCTCCCATCTCCCCGGGCGCGTGGCTGCAGCGAGGACCAACGCAGGGAGGGGTGGGCTGCCCTGGGGGTCCCGGCCCCTCCATCCGGAGCCCTGCAGTCTTCTGCTGAGTGGCTCTGACAGGCCGTCCATCTGGGACCACACAGGCGTCCCTTTGTCCACCTGTCTCACATGCACCCCTTCCCAGACACCAGGGTCACGACTGGGTAGGGGAGGTCTCTGCGGGGCTGCCCCTGTCCCCAGCGGGGCAGCTTCCTTCTCTGCAGCCCAGAGATTCAGTGAGCACCTGCTGGGGAAGCCCAGCCCAGGAGAGTCTCGGGGGCTGTGCTGGGGCAGTAGATGCCCTCCTGGCCTGAGCCCTGGCCGGGTTCCTTCCAGCCAACCCCAAGGAGGAGGCCAGGGTGTGACTGGGCCTGACCGTCAGGACTGATCTCTCCCCATCCAGCTTCAGGAACACTACCCTCCCCAAAGACAGTCTTGCCCCTACACAGGGGGCTTCTGCGGGGGGGGCGGGGGGCAGGGGAGAGTGGGTAAGAACCTACAAGCCATCTGCAGGGACTAAAGGAATTCCAGATGGACACAACTCTGCCTGTGACAGCAGAAGGGATGCCACCCAGGACACCAGGGGCCGGAGCAGCTCTAATTAAATTAGTGGAGTCACTGAGGCCACTTAAAGCTTCCTCGCCTCACACAGGGGTCGACCCTTCCAAGTACAAAACACCGGTGTTGCTGATAACATCACGGTCCTGTTTACTGACTGCTCACTGGATGCTGGAACAGCACTGCGTCTGCAACCTCCCTACACGCACACTGTGGAGAGGCAAATCCTCTTGTTAGCCCAACTGCACAGAAGAGGAAGTGGGGGTTTAGAAAAATGAATGCATTTATTCCAGGTCTCATCCACCAAGTGACAGGAACCACCTCTGAGCAGAAGCCTGTCCTTCTAAGTGTCGCCCTGGGCCTGCCCTTCCCTGCTCTGCCACACACTCAGTCAGGGGCTCCCACCCACCCACACGCTGGAATCAGATGTCTGAGCTCCACCCCCAAGACCCTTAGTTAATGGGATGCCATATGGCCTGGGCACAGTGAGCTTAAACGATTCCCCAGATGAAGCCAATGTGCAGCCGACAGTGGGGCAGCTGCTTTGGGTGCTGGAGTGAGAGCAGCAACCCACCCCTCCAGGAAGGCCTCCAACCATCGCCCTCAATCAAGGTAGTTCCATTATTCTCAGCCCCATGTGTACTGCGATCCCCATTAAACTCAGCCAACAGAGGGCAAATAAGTGAGGACCCTGTTGGAATAAAGGTCCGGAGAAAGGATTCACCAGTTAATAAATGGTGCTGGGTGACGTCAGACCCTCACATCGCACCAGAGCCCAGAACACCCCACGAAGAGGTGACCCAAGTTGACTCTTACCTTCTTGACGTAAGGCATGTAGGCAGGGTCTTTGTTGTAGGAACCATACTCATTCTCCACCTGCACAGCAATGATGGGTCCTCCGTGCTTGTACTGGGAAAAGAGAACAATCAGAAGCTGAGTGTGCAGTGCGAACCGTACTAGCTAATGTCACCACACTTATTGCCAATTATAGCAAAACAACCCATTAGAAAGTGCAAGTCTCAAAAGGTTTGGTATATAATTGAGTGGTGTCAGTAAGACAGGGGGCAGGAAGCGCCAGGCCCTCGTTCCCCTATGGAAACATCAAACAAACAACTGCACACTGACTGAAATAACTTTATAGGAACTCTGGAAACCAGTCAAATGTTTAAGCAAATGAGTGAATACCCAATCAAGAAAAAGACATGTTCAAAACAGTAGGAGATTCCATGGTTTCAATCACCTTTGTCCCACCGCCTCCCTGGCGTAGCATGGTGCAGTCAAAAGGACGCATCCCAATTTCCAGTTCCCTCCCTGAGGACAGAAGGAGCAAGATGGAACTTGTTTGCAATGTTCTGGGCTGTCTGTAGCCTCCCCAGGGGACTAGTTTCTGTCTCATCTGACTTGGAGATCAGACAGAAAATGTTGACATAGTTTGGACCTCAGGCTGGAAGCTGCAGAAGGCAGTGATGGGTCACAGCATGTAAACATTTCAGGGAGACTACAAACCCATGGATGCCTGGGGGCAAGGGATTACAGGCAGAGGAATACGATAGAACATCTAAAGTCACAAGAAGAAACCAGGGAGACACTCTTTGAGAAATCAAGATGTAAAAGCAGCTGGGAGAAATTTAAAAAAAAAAAGAAAGAAAGAAAGAAAGAAAAGCACACACACAGGCCAGACAGGACACATGCCAAGAAAATATCTGAGAAGATCTTAAGCCTGCATCGCAGGCTGATCTCAAGGCCCAGGAGCCCACTAAATAGTAAAGGTGTCCCCAGAAGACAGCAAACACTGGGAGAGAGCACTGTTTTTATAAATGCCCAGTTTTCGCCCAAAAAACACAAGGCATACAAAGAAACAGGATAACGTAGCTCACTCAAAGGAACAAAATAAATCTCTAGAAACAGTCTCTAAAGAAACACACATGCTTAACTTACTAGACAAAGACTTTAAAACAACTGTCATAAATATGCTCAAAGAGCTAAAGAAAAACATGGACAGAAATCAGGAAAAGGACTTACGGACAAAGTGAGAATATCAATAAAGAGACAGAAATGATTTTTTAAAAGAACTATACAGAAATTCTGGAGCTGAAAAGTACATTATCTAAATAGAAAAATTCACCATAGGAGTTCAACAGCAGATTCGAACAGGCAGAAGAAAGAGTGTGCAAACTTGACGACAGGTCATTTTGAATTACTGAGTCTGACGGGCAAAAAGAAAAAAGAATGAAGAAAAGTGAACAGAGCCTGAAAGACTTATGCAAATCAGTAAATATACTCATTATGGGAACCCCAAAAGGAGAAGAAAGGGGCAGAGAGATTATTTGAAGACATAATGGAGGAGACATGGATATACAAATCCAAGAAGCTTCAGTGAACTCCAAGTAGCATTAAACCAGAGACCCACATCAGTACACATTATCAAACTGTCAGAAGACAAAGAGAGATTCTTAAAAGGAGCAAGAGAAAAGCAACAAGACATGAACAAAGGATCTTCAACCTTGCAGGACATTTGGTCCTGTCCAAAACGTCCATAAGACATTCAGTCCATAATATATTTGGTTCATGCCAAAAGGTCCTTGAAATCTGGTTCTATCCAAAATGTCCATGAGCATATTTGGTCCATGCCAAATGGTTTTGGACAGAACCAAACATCAAAGCCCTGTTAGTGTGGACCAAATGTCTTATGAACATTTTGGACAGGACCAAATGTCTGCTAACCATCCCTAATAAGACTATCAGTAGATATCTCATCAGAAATCTTGTAGGACAGAGGAAGTGGGATACTATATTCAAAGAGCTGAAGGAAAAAAACTATCACCTGAGAGTTCTATATCCAGCAAAACTGTCCTTCAAAAGTAAAAGAGAAACTAAGACATTCTCAGACAAATAAAAGCTGAGGGAATTCATTACCACTAGACTTGCCTTACAAGAAATGCTACACACAGTTCCTCAAGTTGAAATGAAAGGATGCTAGATGAGAACTCAAAGCCAAATGAAAATATAAAGTTCTCTGGTAAAAGTAAATATGTGAAAAAATGTAAAATCCACTATTATTATAATTTTAGCTTATAACTCCACTTTTTATTTTTTACAGGATTTAAAACAAGTGCATAAAAATAATTATGAATCTATATTAATTGGTACACCATATATAAAAATATAATTTGTAACAGCAATAATATAAAGAGGGCAGAGCTGTAAAAAAGTAGAGTTTCTGTATGTGATTGAAGGTAAGTTGGTATAAATATAAAATAGAATGTCTTAACTTCAGGACAGTGTATATAATCCCCATGGTAACCACAACCAAAATATCTGTAGACTATACACAAAAGGGAAAAAAAAGGGAATCAAAACTTGTCATTAAAAAATCAACTAAATACAAAGGAAGGAAGTAATGGAGGAGATGAGGGAGAAAAAAGCTATAAGGCACACAGAAAACAAACAAGAAAAGTAAGTGCTTCCCTATCAGTAATTACTTTAAATGTAAATGGATTAAACTCCCCAACCAAAAACAGATTTTCAGAATGGATTAAAAAAAAACCTGTTAGTTCTAATAAACAAATTCAGCAAACCTGCAGGATACAAAATCAATGCACAAAAAAAAATCAGTTGTTTCTATACACTACCAATGAATGCTACTTATGATAGCATCAGACATTTAAATATTTAGGAATAAATGTAATCAAGGAGGCAAAATACTTATACACTGAAAACTACAAAATGTTGCCAAAAGAAATTAAAGAAGATGCCAATAAATGGAAAGACATCCTGGGTCCATACACTGAAAGACTTAATATTGTTAAGATGTCAATACTAACCAAAGTGATCTACAAATTCAATGTAATCCCTGTCGAAACTCCAATGTTTTTGAAGAAACAGAGAAAGCCATCCTAAAATCCACATGGAATCTCAAGAGACTCTGAATACCCAAAGCAATGTTGGAGAAAAAAAGAACAAAGTTAGAGGTCTCACACTCGCTGATTTCAAAACTTACTACACAGCAATGGTAATCAAAACAGTGTGGTACTGGTCTCAAGACAAACATACAGGACTTCCCTGGTGGTGCAGTTCTTAAGAATCCGCCTGCTAATGCAGGGGACACAGGTTCGAGCCCTGGTCCAGGAAGATCCCACATGCCACGGAACAACTAAGCCCGTGCACCACAACTACTGAGCCTGCACTCTAGAGCCCGTGAGCCACAACTACTGAGCCCAACTGCCGCAACTACTAAAGCCCGTGCACCTAGAGCCCGTGCTCCGCAACAAGAGAAGCCACCGCAGTGAAAAGCCCACGCACCACAACGAAGAGTAGCCCCCGCTCACCGCAACTAGAGAAAGCCCACGCGCAGCAACAAAGACCCAATGCAGCCAAAAATATAAATAAATAAATAAATAAATAAATGTATTAAAAAAAAAGACAAACATACAGACCAATGGAATAGAATAGAGGGCCCGGAAATAAACTCTCACACGTATGGCCAAGAGATTTTCTACAAGGATGACAAGACCATTCAATGGGGAAAGGACAGTCATCTTTTCAACAAATGGTGGTGAGAAAACTGGATATTCACGTGCAGAAAACGAACCTGGGCCCTTACTTTACACCATCTACAAAACTTAACTCAAAGGACATCATAAACCTAAATGTAAGAACTAACACCTTGAAACTCTTAGAAGAAAACACAGGGGAGAAGTTTCATGACACTGGATTTGGCAGTGATTTCTGGGAGGTGGAACCAAAAGCACAGGCAACAAAAGGAAAAACAAGATACGTTGGACTTAACATTAAAAAGTTCTGTGCATGAAAGGACACAATCAACAAGGGTGAAAGGGCAGCCCTCAGAATGGAAGAAAATATTTGCAAATCATACATCTGGCAAGATACTGACAGATAATGAAGATATAAAGAACTCCTACAACAACAAAAACAAACAACCCAATAAAAAATGGGCAAAGAATTTGAATAGATAATTCTCCAAAGAAGATATATAAATGGCCAGTAAGCACATGAAAAAATACTCCACATCACTAATTATTAGGAAATACAAATCAAAACCACAACGAGATACCACCTGACACCCATTAGGGTGGCTTTTATAAAATAAACAGAAAACAACAACTGTTGCCCAGGATGTCAAGAAAGTGGAATTTTGTGCATTGCCCCTGAGGATGTAAAATGGTGCACTGTGGAAAACATATAACTGTTCCTCAAAAACTTAAACACAGAATCACCGTGTAATCCAGCAATACCACTTCTGGGTATATATCCAAAGGAAGTGAAAACGGACTAAAACAGATATCCATACACCCCGCTTAGAGCAGCTTTATTCACAATGAGCAGAAACACCTAAGCGTCCACTGATTAACGAACGGATAAAGCAAAACAGTATACACGTGCAATGGAATCTCACTCAGCCTTAAAAAGGAAAGAAATTCTGACCTATGCCACAACGTGGATAAACCTTGAAGACATTGCACTCAGTGAAAGAAGCCAGTCACCCAAGGACAAGTACTGTATGATTCTACTTAGATGAGGTCCCTAGAGGGGTCAAATTCACAGAGACAGAAAGTAGAATGGTGGGTGCCGGGGCTACGGAGAAGGGAGAATGGAAGTTCGTGTTTAACACATTCTTGACAGGAGACATATTACGGCCACAGGCATTAGTTTCTGCAAAAATCCCCCAGTCAATAATGTGTTAATGGGGACAGTTTCAGTTCTGGAGATGACGGTGGTGACAGCTGCCCAACAATGTGAATGCACTTAATGCCACTGAAGTGGACACTTAAAAATGCTTAAAATGGTAAATTTTATGTTATGTATATTTAACCGTAATAAAAAAATAAAATAATTATGTTATACCCAGAAAAAAATTTTTTTAATGGATTGGGGATGCCCTTTCCATGCTTAAGAATGCTTCTGGGCCATATTCCTGACACAGCCTCCACGCCCACGCCCACCCCCCAACCTACTACAACGCACTGAATCACCTCGGTAATCCCATCTTCCTTGTGAAAGTCTAGGCTAATACTTTTCCTAGCTTCTTGCTTCTTTCATGATTGGGGCTGCCAGATTTAGTAAATAAAAATACAAGACACCCAGTTATACTACTTGAATTTACAATGAATAATTTTTAAATAAGCAATGAATTTTTTAATGTAAGTATGTCCCATGCAATATTTAGGATATATGTTAATTAAAAAAAATTATTCCTTGCTTATCTGAAGTTCACATTTAACTGGGTATCCTGTTTTATCTGCCTACCCTACAAATGACCAACAGTTCCTTTGATCTATGTGTGCTGTGAATATCCCAAACCACTGACTCAAAAACAATTTTTATTGATGAACTAATATTTTACTGATGTACAAATTTCTCAGTGTCACACTTACAGAAGCAATTGAGTTAATTATTCCCATTCCTGCTTTTTCATTGCTTCCAATTATTAGATGCCAAGTTAAGACACTTTCCCCCAAATATGCATTTTAAGACATATGTTTTGAATAATAATCATGTACCGTGCAGCACCTTTTTGGTAGCAGAAGGATGCACTTTGGAAAGTCACCAGTGGTAACTATAATGACAAGAAGTCCTGCCATCTCACAGGCGAGGGCCTATCCACACAAGCTCCCCTCTAACAGAGCTGGACCACTGTGCTGCTGGGACGCAGACGGGTGGGTGTTCCAGTTACCAAGGCATCAAGTGCTGCAGCCCCGGCACTGCGCCAGCAACATCTGCATCTCACCTAAGGCAACACTGCACTAGACAGACCTCTGCAAAGACCACCACTCAAGGCCCTCCAAATGCACGTCCCAGGCGGTGGGGGGAAGGTGTCCCGTGTGCAAAGGGCTGCGAGCCCTGGTCTGAGAGCTTCACCTGGACTCTTTACCACCAGTGGGAGGATGGAGAGAGCAAGGAAGGGTCTGCTGGCTTTTACCTGGAGTGGCACCACCCTGGCCATCAGGTGGTCAAAATAAAGGTCCACTGCTTCGGCGAAGCCCTTGTACGTTGTTCTCAGCCTCATGTCGGGGTCTTGGAGTAACCAGCTAGAATGAAAAGGGGAGGGATGATTAGTTTTACTGTCTGGGGGTTTGCTCTGGGCAGGGTGATGGGTGAAAGGAACCAGCTTCAGAGAGCCCAGGAATGAGTGTGGAGACCAGTCTCCCCCCACGTCCACTCAGCCAGGACTCGGGGCAGACACGGGCATGGATCTGGGCCTGCTTCCCACCCGAGGACACCAGCACCGGTGGCCATTCTAGTTCCGATTCATGGCTATAGGTCTGGCTGCCAGTCAGAGGGAGAAAAGCTTTTCACTGAACCCAAGGCCCATTTTTCAAGCATTTACACTACAATCTCATCACAACGGGGTGAAGACAAAGGGGTCAGGAATCCCTGGGACCGGAGGACACAGGTGCCACCTCCCAGTGTCGCCCAGAAAAAGAAGCCTGAACCGGCAGCTGAGAAGTTAGCCCTGGTCTCCTCGCCTGGTCCAGCTGCCCCCCCACTGCATCGGCCTCGTCAGGATTCAGAGCTCAGCTCAGGGGAGGGGCTCCTGCAACCTGTCTGTAGCGATCACACTCGCCAGCTAACCACAGAGCGTGACTTCCAGCACTGCAGCCAAGGTCTTCTCCCTTCTCATTCCAAATTCTGAGAAACATTTATACTTTCTTACAAAAGGCCTGATGCTTCTCTCGTCCTGATCTGCAAGAAGTGAACAGGCTCGGAAAACTATAAGTTTGTGTCAGGTACCCGTGGACAAGGAGAGCGCGGTGCCCTCTGGTCTGACACCTCACGTCCATCCCATGTGGACAGCTCAGGTTTCCCGTCCCCGCTGGGATTCTGCCTGCTTCCAGCGCACCCAGCTCGGCCTCCTGGGGTGCCCACCCATGAGCCCATCCCCCACGCAACCGGACCTGAGTGGACAGGGGTGGGGCAAGGGAGGTCTGAGCTGCTTCTCAGCTCGGACTTAATCCGTCCTCGTCCCGGGCCCGAGCCCGGGGACATCGCTGACACACGGGTTTCTAATCCGCAGGGCGGCGAGGCCGCTGTGGCTGTAGGAGCCTTGTGGGGGGGCCCCTCGCTGCCGAGCAGAATGGCCCGGCGACAGAGAAGGGATCCTGGGTGGCGAGGCAGTGGAGGGGGCCGGCCTAGCCCAGGGAGGGCCCAGGTCGCCCTGGAGATGAGAGCGAGGCGGGCCGGAGGAGGCAAACCACGTCTTTCCCTCCGGGGCGGCGGGGCCGGGGGAGGGGAAGCCAAGGGCCGGAGACTGGGAGGACAGGACCCCGTGCCTGTCAACAGAAAACCCTTCTGCTGGACACCAGTGGTAGTAACCACTAGGACGAGGGCTGGCCGTGGTGCCAGTTGATCCCACCCGGCTCCTGACCTGACCACACACCTGCTACTGACCCCCTGGAGACCACACCCCAAGGTAATTCATCAGGTCCTGAGATCTGAAGATGAACGCTAGAACTAAAACAACTTGCTTCTCTTCTACTTTGTCAAAATGCTTGCACTTTTAAAAAATGCTTGGTAACATCCTTAAGAAACAGAAGGACGGGTCTGACTCTTCCCATTTTTCAGAAAGTGAGGCCCATCCGGAGCAGACGTGACCTGACAGAGGGCCAGCCCCGCAGCAGAGGCCCGAGGACGTGAGGAGGGCCAGCCCCGCGCCCGCGCAGAGAAGTCACGTGGAATTTGAAGACGACAGTAACTTTGACATCACTTACACTGACGCCTTTTGGGTGCCACTCATTCTGAAAAGGAACTTCAGCACAGAATGAAAAATACAGGTTAACAGCAAAATCAAACCTACGCTGGTGCTCTGCATTTTGCACAAGCGCACAGGACCACTCCGGCCACAGCTGAGGCCCCCGGCCCCGCTCCCTCCCGGAAAGAAGCACAAGCAGCTGACGCCTCCCCTCCGCCACGCACTCCTGGCTGCACGACCGAGACCCACATCTCATCGGTGAACCAGGGATTCAGGGGCTGGAGCGGCACCGGCCCCTCAGCGCTTCACCACCACCCGCGTTCCCTGGGGCAACGCGTGCGCGGGGGAAACACAGGACACGCCCTGTTCTCCTTAGACTGGACGACAGCGTCAGCGGTGCTCCACTCCGGACACAGCTGAGGCCCCGGCCCCGCTCACCTGGGCAGGCCCCCGAGGTCCATCTCACTGCAGATGTAGGGGCCCGGACGCAGGATCACCCACAGCCCCACCTCCGCGGCCAGCAGGACGAAGGCCCTGGGGGGTCAGTGTCACCAACTCTCAGGCCTCGGAGCCGAGGGGGGACGGCCCAGCACCACCGCAGGGCAGAGCTGCCGCCCCCTCCCCTCGCCCGCCCTCCCCTCCCCCGGGGAGCTGGGGGCGCTGAGGGCGGGATGCGACCCCCCAGCACAGCAGGGAATGCCCAGCCGGGTCACAGCAGTGGCCCCCAGCCTAGGACATCTGCACGGCACCTCTGGGGGCACGAGGACAACGGGCCTCAGACGGGGCACAGGGGTCCCGACGGGGAGCCTGACCCTGCCGGCCCCCGACCCCGGCGGTGGCAGGACCACCCTGCAGGGCAGGGCCCACCTGGGGGATGGGCCCCTCTGGGCTGCAGCGAACAGGTCTGGGCTCAGGGCAGGCAGGCCCGGGCCCCCGGGAGTAAGGGGGTCACGACTGGAGAGCTTTTGGGTCCTGAGAACAGGCTGCAGACCCCAGGCTCCCTCTGTTCTCACGGCAGAGCCCAGGTGCCCCTGGGGATCCCAGCCACCCCAGGAGCCCCCGCACCCCCTGCCCCGGGCCGGTCGCAGCCGCAGGAGCACCTACTCCAGGTCCAGGTTCCCAGAGAAGTCGAATCTGCCTCTTTCCGGCTCGTGCAGGTTCCACGGAACGTAGCTGTGGTGGAAATGATAATTACAGGCATGAGTTCTCCGCTTATCCCACCTTGTCTCCCAAATGAGCACCTTCGTCCCTAAAACCCCTCACGATGGTTGAAGATGTATTTCTTAGGTACATTGTCTTAGTGGTGTCAGGGCTGGAACCGAGAACAAACTGAAGAGACCTGGGACCTCGGAGAAGCCAGGGCAAGTCCTCTCCCTGGAAGGAGGGAGAGAAGGCCCAGGAGATCTGGGTGACTCCCTCTTCCCCCAGCCCTCCCCGTCATCCTCTCTCTTCATCAAAGAAAAAGAAGTAACTTTATAGGAAAATCAGTTAAATGTGGGACAGGCTGGGACCTGGGCCCTTTGCTGCAGGACCTGCACCTGGCTCCTCCAACAACAGATACAAAGAAACTATGAGGGACTAAAAATAACTGCAGGCCTGCGCAGGGGGCAAATTATCAACCACAAGATACAAAAAGGCCACAAACCCAGCTGCCATTTCTGGGGTGTTGGGGGCAAAAGCAGGGTCCTGTGCACGATCCCTGCACACACATCACCAAGGGGGCGGGCAGACCACCTAAGCCCCCCCTCCGGCCGGACCCCTGGACCTGCCTCCACCCTCACCCCATTTAAGGGAGCAGCCCACCCCCCTCGGGGAGCAGCAAGGGCACCTGTTACTTGTTCTCGCTGCCTGTGCTGCAGAACGAGTCCCAGTCAAGCCTTGCCTGAACTCCTCATCTGGCCTCCTGTCAAATTCTATTGCTTAAAGAGTCCAAGAACCCTGGTCGGTAACAAAAGTAGGGTAAGAAGAAACCCTAATCATCAGTCTTATTTTTAATGAAGCCTCCAGAATTCCAAACCTTGGAACAGGACAGAGGTTCTTACACTGAAGAAAGGATAAGGAAATAAAGTAAGTTCATTAAAGGGCCTGATGTAGAGTCACACGTGCTAAAAGTAATTCCGGCTGCCCCTCTCCTGGACCCCACCCCCCCCGGCTTCTGGGGAGCCTCTCTGACTGCAAAGGGTGCCCAGGTTTAGGAGGGGCTTGCCGGCTCCCAATTCAGACTCAAGAGATTATGTAGATTATCCTGCTCTCGTAAGGCAAAATGCTCCCCCTGCAATATTCCTGCAAGCTTCAGGAGCCCTATAACATGAGCACGTACCCTCAGATCAGAACTTACACATGCAAATAAATGGATCCCATTAGGTAATCTTCCTGGAAAATCACATACTGTGTTCAACTACGCTGTCATAGCTCAGAACACCCCCGTATTTAGAGCTGTCTTCAAAGCAGTTCATACATCACCAAGAAAATCCATGTCCTTGACTTGTAATCACACATTTTTGCCTGAGATTTTAATAAAACCCAGCCTGATCACCCACTTTATTTCACAGACTTGGATCCAAATATCCGTTGGAAATTCTGAAAAATAAATCCACAAAATGATCCAAGATTTTTCCCCACTGAGCACGCTTTTAACTGATTCACATGTCAGCGCTGCACTGAGTGACCACCACGTGCTGACCCTGTGCTTGTTCTAGGAGGGAAGCCAAAGCTCTGAAGATGATTCCAGAAAGGAAGGTTGCAAACCGCGTCGGCTACACTGGAGAGGTCTACGCGCACCTACTGTACAGACGCGAGGCGGAGGGCTGGTTAAAAGACTATTTATGATTACTTAACCACCTGCGGCATGTACACCGGCCTCCCTCACTGGATTCCTTCGGACAGGGTCGCTCCTCTGCCCCCAGCCTGCGTCCAGTCCCCCCCTCCTCGGCCCCCTGGCGGTGTGCGGCGGGGAGGCTGCCCCCGTTCAGAGGCTGGGCTCCTGCGACTCTTCCCTCACACAGCTCAGCCCGCAGGCGCTCCTCCAGGCTGCCCAGGGGGAGGACCAAGCAGCGCTCACCCTCCCGACATGACGGAGAGGCCTGGACGCAGGCCCAGGAGCCCCACTTGGTGACGAGGCGTGGCGGCCGGGGTGTCGGGGCGCACTCACGTGGTCAGGGTGTTCAGGCCGCAGGCCTTCATCTTCAGCAGCCGGTCCCTCCAGTACTCCCGGGGCACCCGGAAGTAGTGCACGGAGCCCCCGAAGATCCAGAAGGCCGAGTCCTCCAGCATGAAGTTCTGCCCTTTGGCCTGCAGCCCCAAGCGCCTTTGCCTCATCCACAAGGGGGTCATCCTGTGCCAGTTCACCCTGCAGGGAGCACAGGCGGCCTCAGTGCCCATCCTTACCAGCCTGGGCCTTGAGTGGGCGCCTCGGAGCCAGGCTTCCCCACCTCCTCCTCCAGCCCCCGGCATCCCTTCCCGAGCGGGCCTGTGCCGGGCGGCCAGACTCAGCGCCGCGCAGCCAGACTCAGCGCCGCGCAGACTCAGCGCCGCGCAGACCCAGCGCCGCGCAGACCCAGCGCCGCGCAGACTCAGACTCAGCGCCGCGCAGACTCAGACTCAGCGCCGCGCAGACTCAGCGCCACCCATACCCCCAGCCCATGCGGCCCGCCAGGAACACGACAGACTCGGCCTTCAACATGGAGGCCGTGCTCACAGGAGGGAAGTCAGGGCACACACAGCACAGGGAGGAGGTTTCTGGGGCCGAGCAGCTGCCTTCAGGCGCCGGGGCTGGGGGGTCTCGGGGGCAGATGCGGGTTCCTACAATGGCCAGCGCAGCTAGGCTATCTGACACACATCAAAGCAGCAGCTATCTGACACAGTACCTCCGAGCCACCTCACGGTCACAGCCACCGGGCTGGAGGTGCAGATACCTGGAAAGAGGTACCGGTTAGAAACGGTGTCTGCTCATTGACCGAATTTCCAGGTCTTAATTGTTACACCTGGAGAAGGAGTGCTGGCCGAGGGGCACCCGAGTAGGACAGGGGGCCCCCCCACCCGGGAGGGCTGCCAGGAGGGGTGAGTCCCCAAAAAGCGCCTCTTGGTGTCTTGTGGGTTGGCCAGGGGGAGGCCCTCACATGACCCCCGTGACTCGGGGCTCCGAGAACCTCTCCCTGTCTTCTCCACCCCGTCTCCTGACAGCCCAGAGAGAAGCAGCAAGAGAAGCTGGAAATTTAGGAAAGCTGGAGACAAAAAACCAAAAGTGAGTTGAGGCAAAAGCAAATTTCAGTTGGTACCTTTTCCTCTGCTTTAAAAAGGTCCTG
This sequence comes from Balaenoptera physalus, assembly GCF_965194825.1. NCBI lineage: Eukaryota > Metazoa > Chordata > Mammalia > Artiodactyla > Balaenopteridae > Balaenoptera > Balaenoptera physalus. The sequence goes on from NC_138889.1 coordinate 1,339,957, forward strand.
GACGTCCCTGGTGGCGCAGTGGTTAAGAATCCGCCTGCCAGTGCAGGGGACTCGGGTTCGATCCCTGGTCCAGTAAGATCCCACATGGCGCGGAGCAGCTAAGCCCGTGAGCCACAACTACTGAAGCCCATGCGCCTAGAGCCCGTGCTCCGCAACAAGAGAAGTCACCGCAGTGAGAAGCCCGCGCACCTCAATGAAGAGTAGCTCCTGCTCGCCGCAACTAGAGAAAGCCCAGGCGCAGCAACAAAGACCCAACGCAGCCCCAAAAATTAATTAATTAATTAATTAAAATAAAAAGGTCCCTGCATCGTTTCTGTTCTTTCCATTCATTTTGAAACAAAAGCTAAAACCACACGCTGATTGAAAGAGACACGGGAGAACCAGACATGGGCTGAGGCACAATCTTCAAAGGGACCACTCGAGCCTCACCGGCCATGTGCACCATGCGGACACGCCATCCTCCTCCAGCTCTCTCCCCACCTCCGCCACCAGCACCGGCTTCTCCTCTGCCCACACGCCAAGGGCTTCAGCTCTGACCGTCCACGGGAGAGGGAGTGTGCACGGCCCACCCCAGCCCGTGCTCCTCAGCTGTGCAGGCCGGGGTGGTGTCACCGCCTGGTCCTCGCTGAGGTCAGGACAGAAACTGAGATGCCTCCCCAGTGACGAGAGCGACTGCACGTCTGCAGAAGCTAATCATCAAGGGCTGGGGCAGGTACAGCCACTATGGAGAACAGGATGGAGGTTCCTTAAAAAACTGAAAATAGAACTACCATACGACCCAGCAATCCCACTCCTGGGCATATACGTGGAGAAAACCATAATTCAAAAAGGTACATGCACCCCAATGTTCATCATAGCCCTATTTACAACAGCCAGGACATGGAAGCAACCTAAGTGTCCGACAGATGAATGGATAAGAAGATGTGGTACATACATAAATGGAATACTACTTAGTCATAAAAAGGAATGAAATAATGCCACTTACAGCAACATGGATGGACCTAGAGATTATCATACTGAGTGAAGTAAGTCAGACACAGAAAGACAAATATCATATGATATTGCTTATATGCGGAATTTTTTAAAAAGGGTACAAATGAACTTATTTACAAAGCAGAAGTAAAGTCACGGATGTAGAAAACAAACTTATGGTTACCAGGGGATAACGGGGGGAGGGATAAACTGGAAGATTGGGATGGACATATACACACTACTGTATATAAAATAGATAACTAGTAAGAACCTGCTGTATAGCACAGGGAACTCTACTCAATACTCTGTAATGGCCTATATGGGAAAAGAGTCAAAAACAAAGAGTGGATATATGTATATGTATAATTGATTCACTTTGCTGTACACCTGAAACTAACACAACATTGTAAATCAACTGTACTCCAATAAAAAGTTTTTTTTAATTAAAAAGAACATTTTTTTTAAAGGCTCGGGGGGCACTTCCCCAGCGGTCCAATGGTTAAGACTCTGCCTTCCAATGCAGGAGGTGCGGGTTCGATCCCTGGTTGGAGAACTAAGATCCCACATGCCACGGGGTGTGGCCAAAAACCAAAGAAAGAAAGGCTGGAGCAGTATTTTGTATATTTTTTTCTCTCCATTTTCTTTTTCTAGCAATTTGTTTTTATTGTATTTCACCAAGTAACAGGTTGAGAAGCTGAGAAGCGTAGCTCCAGACAGGAGCAATGGGCTGGCCTCAGGCAGCTGTGGTCACGGAGACGGAGGACAAGCACGCTGACCAGTGCAATGTACCAGCGTGGGGCCCAAGCGGATGCAGATGTGGGAGCGGCCAGAGCACGTGCAGTCTCCACTGTGGCCTCCCTGACGCCCAGCTAGACTCAGCTACACCAGAGGTAGGGGGGTTTGCGTGCAGCCACGATGGTTCTCAAAGCTGGCGGCGTACCTGAGTCCCCGGTAAACTTTTAAAAACAACTGAAGCCCAGTCTGCACCACAGACCGATGAACTCCCTCTGGAGGCGGGCACAGGCACTGGTCCTAGAAAGATCCTCAGGGCAAGGCTGAGAGCCGCTGGCCGGGGTTGAGTTTTTCAGGAGGGCCGGGGGCCCCGGGTGGCCAGACACAGGACAGCACGATGCCAAGAGGGCGGAAGGTGCCACAGACATCACTGGCCACTTGGGAATTTGTCTAGAGCCAGTCCTGGACAAAGGAAACTGTTTCCACCTACTCTCCTTCTCAGCCCCAGCACCCGACATCCTCAGCCACAGCTGCGGACGCCAGCTCTGCTGCAGCATCGCAGGAATGGTCATCTGTGGATAACCTGGCAGCCTAGCACTGGTATCTTTCTCCAAAAATTCCACCTTCCAAGTGACTTAAAATGACAATTCAGAATACAGTTCTCCCAAAGGACCACAGACGTGGGGAAGTGAAAACAAAAGCAGGATCTTTGAGAGGAGGGTGTGGACGGGAGCCCTGGCCCTCCCCTCGGTAGCGCCGTCCCCATGGGTTAGGGACCCTGGCTCCGAGGGCATGATCTTCCCCTGTAACACGGGGCCATCACCTGTCCTGACTGCTCACAAGGGCTGCATGAGGATCAGACACCAGGGAAATGCAATAGAAGGGCCTGTGACATGATGTTCCTCACCAGCTGTGTCCAGCACGTTCTTCTGTGAGGCATATAGCGAAGGGCTTAACAAGACCTGTTATAAAAGATGTTTCTCACAAGCGAAAAAAAAAAGCATCTTCTCGCTCCTTGAAATAAATTTATTTTAACACACTTTGCAATTAGAATAACTTCAGTGGATTTTTTTTAATGCCCCTAATATGAAATAATCCCAAGCTTTCCCTTCTTTCCCGTTTAATTCAGCATCTGGTTATATTTAATGTGCTGGACTTTGTGCCAAGCCATCTTACTCCAATTCGTAAATTTCACGGTGAAAGCTCTGTCCACTGGGATGCGGTCAGAAGCCAGGGGTCCGCAAACTCCAGCCATTGCCTCGTGCCTGTGTGCAGCCTGCAAGCTGAGAATGGTTTTCACGTTTTAAGCAGTTGAAACAAAATCAAAAGAAGAGAACTTTGGGACATAAAACAATTGTATGAACTTGACGTTTCAACGTCCATAAGTAGTTTCATGGATAACCCGCCGTGCGTCTGTGTATTGTCTGTGCTGCTTTGGGGCTTAGCGAAGTCACTGCGACAGACAGCAGGGTCTGCAAAGCTGGAGACGTTTACCACCCGGGCCTTTGCAGGAAGCTGCCGACCCAGCCCTGGAGGACGAGGCCCTGGACGGCAAAGGGAGACCTTGGGGCCCCGTGTCCGCCCCTCACCTGGCTCCCCGGCCTGCGCCTTCCTCTGCACAAGCCCCTGACTATTCCAGCTGTGTCTGAGGCACCTGCAGGTCACGCACAGCGGAGTGTGGTCTCCCTGGGTTTTGACTGTATCTTCCCCAAAGAACGCACTCTGCCTTCATGCTTTCATGGTCCGCAGGCTTCCTGCCCTTCAGCCTCACCTGTCCGCCCCCGGCCCGGCCCGGCCCAGCCGCGAGAATGGGAAGAGCTGCATGCACATTCTCTTCTTCACAACAGGGGCACGCTGACTGTCAGGCGCTGAGCACACACGCACACACACAACCACTCCACCAGGAAGCCATCCCTAATCACCGGCCAGAACTTCAAAGGAACAAGCTCCCATTCACCAAGTCACTGACCTAACTTCTGTGTCTCGCCAGAAGCTGTGAGAGCCTCCCTCCCCACACCCGGCCGGTGCAAAGGTGTAGGCGGGGAGGGGGCTCTCTGGGACCCCCTCATTCCAACACAGTCCCTGCTGGTGACACACACTCGTGGTCTGTCCCCCAGTGGACGACTAGCCATTAGGCGCCTCTGCCTCCTGGTTCGGTACCTGCACCTGGAGCTCGTTAGAAATGCGGACACTAGGGTTTTCCCTGGTGGCGCAGTGGTTGAGAGTCTGCCTGCCAATCCAGGGGACACAGGTTCGAGCCCTGGTCCGGGAATATCCCACATGCCGCAGAGCAACTAGGCCCGTGAGCCACAACTACTGAGCCTGCGCATCTGGAGCCTGTGCTCCGCAACAAGAGAGGCCGCGATAGTGAGAGGTCCGCGCACCGTGATGAAGAGTGACCCCCGCTCGCCGCAACTAGAGAAAGCCCTCGCACAGAAATGAAGACCCAACACAGCCAAAAATAAATAAATAAATAATAAAATAAATTAAAAAGAGGAAACATTAAAAAAAGAAAAAGAAATGCGGACACTCAGGCCTTACCTGAGACCTACTGAATCAGAGTCTGCATTTTAACCTGACCCCGGGGGTCTGAGAAGCAGTAACCTGCATCTTCTCCTTTGATATATGTGTATATATAGTCTCCTCCTGGATGGAGCTTCCTTTTGTCGGTTTTTTTATACCCTATCATTTTCTAGATTAAAAAATTTTTTTCCTCTCAGTGCTTATTAAGAGGCATGAAATTAACACTGCAAGCCACAAAAGCTAGAGCTGTCATCAAATTCCAAATTCTGGAGAACTCAACTGCTTCTGAGGATTTTCTTGTAGGTAACTAGGCAAGTTCTTGATACATTAATAAAAGGGATGAATTCACTGAGAAAATGAGGATGACAAATGTTGGGTTTCTCCAAAGAATTCACTGTGAGAAAACGAGGTAATACACGTTAGAGCTTCGTAAACAACAACGTAAATGGTTATTAACACAGATAATGACCATCAGTACTGGTGCCCCTAACACTAGTAACAACCTCCAGCTTCCTGAGTAGCTAACTAGTCACAATAAAACCACCATGAGCTGCGCAGCTGGATCAGGTGTGGCCCTTCTTCTGATGGAGGCCTGTTAGCACGGAGCCCACCTAGCCCCGGGGACCCCTACTTCCTGCTGCTTTTCCCGTGAGCCGTTCATTCCTGGTGAACTTTTCTGATAAGACCAGGGGCCCCTGCCTTCTTTCCAGCTGGAGCTCATATTTACACTTCCTTCTAATTCCTGTCGCCTTTGTGTCTTCGATTCATTGTAGGATGAGCAGGCTTTTGGTCCTAGAATGACCTGGACAGCTGGCCTTGGCCCCAACTGACGTGGCTCCGGAGGGGCTCCTGGGAGAAGGCAGCATGTCAGGACCCCCGGCGGGGCCCCCACCACCCTGTCGCCGCCACCCCTTCTAGGGACAGAGCAGCAGGTTGTCAGGGAAACGTGAAGCAGAGATGGGGCTCTGGCTCCCCGTGGGGAGGGAGGTCGTCAGGTGGGGACGGGGGCGGGGCGGGGCGGGGGCGAGGAAGGACCCTGCCCGCACCTTACCCCATCACTGCGCAGAGCCTGAGGACGGGGCCCAGGCTGCATGTCACTGGACATGGCCACAAGTGCCGAGTGGATGCATCTGGGTGAAAACGGACAGATGCGCAGGTGACAAGCTTACCACCTCCTTCCTGTGAGGTGAGCCCAGGAAGTGATCCTCCGCTTTCCAAGAGGGTCTCCCAGGGCAGCGGGAGGTAGAAGGGCCAGATCCCGCCACCTCCTTGAATGAGGCTGATGAGGCCCGGTCTGAAACGTCCCAGCTGAGCCAGAGGGCGTCCCTGTGAGCGCTGCAGACACTGACCACAACTGAGACCACGGTGGGACCGGCAGGCCTCACACTGGGTCACAGCCACCTCCTTGTCTTCCGTCCTACGTACGCATGTGTCCCGATCCAGACAGGCCGGCGTCCCCGCAACCAGACACGGCAGAGATAGCATCGTCAACTCCCGGGACATAAGTAATAAATAGCACATTCTATTTCTGTTGGATCAGCCTGAGCTCTGTAGGCGACCAGGCCAGGCTCACACACTTTCAGGCTAACAAGGGTGTGGACAAGCTGGTACTCGAGGTAGGAACCTGCAGAAACAGTCCTTCCATCCCCAGAACGAGAGTCCTCACTGGTCCCGGGCATCAGTAGTTTGGCTCCGTACATAATGTGCACTGTGACCCGCCTCGGGCTGCCCTAAGCAAATGTTCAACCGAATCTGGGTCCAGGGCTTCATACTAAAGATGCTGACCAAGAAAACACTCCGCCCATCCACGTGGCCATGCCGGAGACCATCACCCAGACAGACATGTTAAACTGCCCCGAAGACATCATCACACATAGAAATCTCCTCACTTGGGTCTAAAATACAAATTTCTCCTCATCACTTTCAAGATTCTGATGTGGCTACAGGCTCCCATGAGGTCCAGCTTCCTCGGCTGGACCCCGTGAACTGCCCCCTCGGGGGTATTTAGGTCTCACCAGTCTTCAGCCCTGTGCACGCCTCCCTCAGCTGGGAGGTTTGGGGGCCCAAGGAGGGGCCCGCCCACTCTCCGGCCCCGGCCAGTGCCCCTAACGCCCCCAACCCAGAAGAGTGCCTCTTGCACCAACCCTGGAGCCCCACGAGCTTCAGCCTCCAGGAAATGAAGCACTGTCCCCAGGTCTGCCCTGGCTTCCTGCATGTGCTCCTTGGCCTGGGCCCAAGGCTCTGGATCCTGATTTGCTGGGAGAGGCCTTAATATTTCCAAAGGGCTGGGGCCTTCCATCCAAAAGCGAGTCTCTCATTCTGCAGAGATGCCTGGCCATCGTGCAGCACCCTGCAGCCTGTGGCACCACTGTAAGCCTGGAACCTCTGCCCTTCCCTCCGAGAAGGCTCTGCTAGGTCAGGAATGGGTCACGCACCCGGGCTCCAGCAGGCCAAGCCAGGCAGCATCTTCTAAAGCCCGCAGGAGTTTGTATGTGAACAAGCATTTACTAGAGGAAACCCTGAGACCCAATCGTGCAGCAACAAAAACTCCTCATTCGAAATCAACCACATACCAACAACAAAAAGTGATTGGATGTCACGTGACACTGTGCTCTCACTTTGGGGAAAATTTCCATTGACAGCATCATAAATAGAAAAAGTGCCAAGAGTAGAAAGCTCTGTTAGGTAACCCCCGGGCGCCCCTGATGACAAGACTCTGATCTCAGAGACACTAACGGAATCAGAATAAAAGGATTTCATTAAACAGGGCACGACGTATTGTAAATAAATGGTTTTTAAAATCCAACACGTGGGACTTAACCTACCGAGACAGACGAGAGCTGGGCTAGTTCTTACAGGACACAAAGACTCTACCCACACAGATTAAACGGAATTTGCTCCTGAGCCTACAGAGCTCAGGCTGATCCAACAGAAATAGAATGTGCTATTTACTTACTTATTATAAATGTCGATCAAGATTTAAAATGAGTATCTCATACGGTCAGCAATTTTATGTACAGAAATATCTCCAACAGATATTCACTGCGACTTGGTTTGCAGCCATGGATGCCCTTCAGAAGGGGGCAGTTTAAATAACTCATGAGCCCAATGAACCAACAGGGTAATGTCTACAGCTGTCTCTATGTGCACAGAACACTCCGGAGAGAAACTGTGATCAGGGAAGCCTCTGGGCAGGGAGAGGGGTGCCCAGGGGCCAGAACTGGGGGGTCTTATCTTCCCCTTTATAGTATTTGAAGATTTCATCCTCTTCCTAGATTACCTACCCACAAAATAGCCTTTGCAAGAACAACGCAATGTGCTCTTGAAAGGCACAGCCCCGCCAACCGTCCCTTGGAGGGTGAGGGTGGGAGCATGGGGCACCCACCAAGGGTCTCCGTCCACAGAACCCTGTTGAGAAACGTCTGCTTTGTTCCCGTGAGCCTCTAAGGACCCCCGGCCCTTCCGTCCCAGGGGAGGCACCACATAAGGGGACTACCTCTCAACGGCCTTTAACATCCAGAGCAATCAATTTAAGCAAAAGGTAAAACCGAGTAGAGAGGGGGCTGCAAACACCCCGCTGCTGGGTGCCAGGGCAGGGCCTGGGCCCCAGGGTCCTCTGCAGGCCCCACGCGTTCTGAGCCGGACTCTCTCAGCCCCGGCATCTCCTGCCTCTTCATCAGAAGAGCATTCCAGGCGATACGATGGGAGTCAGGGTCACATCATCGAAGATGAAGTGCTTTTACTTCACTGGTGGCTCCTTCCTCGCCCCAAGGGGGAGAGGACTCCTTGGCCCATGTCCTGATGCTTGGGGGACCGAGGCTCTTGGAGCTCTTAGCGCCGGTCTCCTGGGCACCCCGGTCCCTTGATCACAAATACACCTCCACTGTCCGTGTGTTCACTGAGACACTGGGTCCCCTTCCGACTCTCAACGCCCACCCTCTCCTCCGGCACAGGGGCTCAGATACCTGCCTCTCCCCGCTTCCCCACGCCTGTCAGGGGTGACACTTCCAGAGGCTGCAAGCTTCACTGCCAGAACACAAGAGGGACGGCGCTCAAAGAGCCGGAGTGTTCCAGGGGCGATGACTCAGACCCCACGCAGAGCAGCGCCCAGAACAGGCAAAGCTCATAAAATCAGTGACTTCACAGATGCCCAGGAAGGGACCTTGTGCACATGCCCCCTGAGGACAGGACCAGCCATGATTTGGACCAAAGAAAGTGGCCTGGTTCCTTGGCTAAGTGACCTGCCCTCACCGAGGAGCCTGAGAGGCACGGGAGGAATGGGGGTCTGGAACCCAGACGAGGCAGGGCAGGAGCAGCTAAGAGACAGGCCTTCCAAAGAAGGTGGGAGGCGGGGTGCCGGCGCCCACCTGGCGGCTTTCCCCTCTGCTGACTCTGCCAGCTAACGTCTAGGGTTGGAGAGACGCAGAGCTCCTGGATCCTCGCTTAGTGACGCGTTGATGCTGAGAGGAAAAGTCCTGAGAGGAAAAGCCCAAGCTGGACAGCAGGAATTGGGCGAAAGTCATCCGTGAGGGTGACACGGTCCAAACGATGCCCAGAAGACAATATTCCAGAGGACCCTAAGTGCTGGCCCTGAACTCATTCAGAGCTTCTCTGGCCTCTATCTTACCTGCTGAGAAAGACAGCACAGCAGGAAAAGCCACGTCTTTCCTAAACATGCCAAAACTCTTCCAGGGCGTGAGTCACAGCCATTCACCCGCTGCTGCTGTTCCTGGGTGGCCCCACAAGCCCCCCCAACCTACCCTTCCTGCGGCCACTCCACCAGGTGGGGACACGTTCACTCACCTGCGAGAGCCCATGCTTCTGCACCTTCTGTCCCTCCGGACACCAACAAGTAGCAGCCTCCTTCCCGCACCTCCTCCTGCGGACCATCAGGGTGTACCACCTGGGCCACCTCAAGCCCCTCGGAGCCACCCTTCATGGTGACATGTCTGGGTTCCCTGCATGGGCTGCTACATCCCTGACCTCCAACAACAAAGCACGTGCTCCTGCACACCTCAGGCCTTTCTCCCTGGGGGTGTGGGCTCCTGGATACCTGGCTGTATGCCAGAGGCTCCTGCTGCGTCTCCTCTGAGAATCCCTCTGGGGTGTGCATCAGCCTTGTGTCTACAAGAGCCAGGGCCAGTCCTCAAAGAGGAAAGGCTGGGATCATAGACAGGATGGAAAAGTCTTGGGAACAACTGGGCAAACAAGATGCCTCCTAAGTTTTCTGAGCCCAGAGGGAGAAGAGCACCATTTCCTTCTCCCAACTACCCTGTGACAACCTCCTTATCTCCAAAACAAAGGTGACGCCTAAGTCTTGGAAAGGCATAAATGGAAAGAGTTCTCTCCCTCCCAAACGTCCCTGTCTCCCAGAGGAAGTCCAGAGAAGCGACGAGGGGGGCAGAAAGAAGCAGAAGATAAAGCTGAGGGTGGCGTGCCTGCAGCAGGTCCACAGGCTCAGCCTTCAGCTTCCATACTAACTTCCCTGCCAAAGCCCTTGACGCTGCTGGCCTGCCTTCCCAGCAACACTGGAGGTTGTGAATATGTAAAGTGCCAGGCATCGACCTGAAAAATAGGGTCACAGCTGTAGCATCCTGTAAACAAACACCGTTTAGGAAAATTCTAGGCTCGGGCACCCACACAGGCAGCGGGTAAATCATTCTATCACTAAACGCACTCCCAGATAACTCTTTGTAAGGGAGGGGGAGAGTGGGAAGGGGTGACCTGGTGACTGGAGGGCGAGTGGAGAGAGAAGACACATCAATCCGAGAACGGGGCAACTACACCCAAAGCGGGAAGCTTGGAGGACCCGTGGGCAGCGACCTCGTGACCGCGCTGGGCCGGCCAGAGGGACCGTAGCTGGGAGCCCTTGGGGCTCTGGCCTCTGCCGAACAGAGAAGCCTCGCAGCAGGCTTGGCAGGAAATGTGGGGACCTGGGAGAAGCGCTGGGCATCTGGGGCTCAGCAGGAGGCCTAGGGGCGCACAGAGCTGGGACTGTCGGAGAGGCGTCTGAAGGCCAGTTCTGCGGACCTCCCGCGGAAAAGGATGGGGAGCCCTGGGTACAGACGCCCGGGGACCGGGAGCGCAGCGCCTGGCGTCACCCAGGGCGCTGGGGGCGCAGAGGGACCGAGCGCCGGCGCTCCAGATCAGACGGGACCAGAGGGCCGTCCCCGTGGGGACTCGGGCTCCGCGGGCGGCTGTGCGCGCGCTCCCCGGCCGGCTCCCCCGGCGCGAGGGGAGGCGAGAAAGCAGGTGTGCAGGACGGGGCGTCTGCTCACCTGCGGAGCACCAGGAAGCTCAAGATCACCAGCAGCAGCAGTGCGAGCATGCGGCCGGGCCTCCGCCGGACGTTCCACTTGGGCATCGCGCGTCCGCGGCACCGGGACCCGCTTGCTTTCCAGCCCTGACTCTGCGCGGAAGCGCGGCGCGGGGGCGGGGCCGCGCGCGGGTCGCCGGGGCAACAGGCCGCCGCTCGCCCCGCCCTGCAGTGCTCATTGCCTGCAGCCCGAGGACGCCCCGGAGAGTGGCCGACGGTGGCCCTCGCCGTTTCCAGCCATACCCTTCCCCCAGGATGAATAAAATTCTTATTCTGGCACAGAATTATGTCACAAAGGAGGCTGTGTAATATGTGGGCAAAATTTATGCTTTCTAGCAATCACAAACCCACCTAATCCCAAGAACAGAATTCAGATTTTACTGAAAGAAAATCTGAAACATTTTCTAGGGAGACTGATGTTTCTTCACAGCATCAGAGTTTCTAGAAAATACACACACACACACACACCGCTGCATGTTTTCAAACCATATCCTGCGCTTGTACACAGCTTTAGACTTGTAAAGCTGCTAGGAATACAATGAGATTGTACTTCTGGAAGAAAACAAGGCGAGTTTAGTGTGAAGGGTTCTTTTTGTAGCATTAAGCAAATATTTAGTCAGGTAGCAAAAGTTAAACCCAGGAGAGACAAAAACAAATGAACTAAGGGGGGAAAGGCCTAGAGCAGTGGCAGGGGCTCGCTTGGGGCTGACAGCAGGGCCAGAGCCGCCCCTGGGGATGCAGAGAGCAGTCTCTCCCCCTTAGCCAACGCTCCAAAGTCAGTACCTTCTATCCACGTTTTAAGCCATAACTGCCTGATAGTTGTTAAGACTATGATGAAGGTATTTTGGTGTAATTGGGATAAAAGGTGGCCCATGAGACATATGGGGAAGGTGTCAAAGGTTAGTCCCCTTTCCACCTACGGAGGCGCACCCCCGCCACGCCCCCCACGCCCCCACCCCCCACCCCCGAGTCGGCCCTGGTTCCTGGTGACATTGCTGAGCAGTGAACAGCACAATGCATTAAACACCAGGGCATCCTTAAGTTATTTAAACAGTACCAGCATCTCCTCTTTTTTTCAGATATTAGCTTAAACTTGTTAACATGGGCTATAAAAACCCTGAAATCCTTAGCCCAGCCCTGTGTCCTTTGTTTTTACTTACGGGAGATAAATGTAAATAACTCAGTGCTAAAGAAAAAATCATTACCCCTTAACCGGCTGGGAAGTGCAGACCTGTAGACACACCCTACTCACGGTTTAAAAACAGTTTTACTCTATCTGGACTTCGTGATAGCAGGACGGTGCTGCAGAGGTAGCTCTAATCCAGATGTATTTGCCGAGGAGACAAAACTGGGTTTTTTAAATTGTAGCAAGATACACCTTCAGGATAGTGCTTTGCAAAATGCTGGATTGATCTTGACCCCAAGCAGACCGCGAAATACTCAAATCACCGGGCATGGTGGCTACAGTTCAGTGAACTGTCTAACGGGGCTGTCAACAAAGCGGTCTGGCTGGGTGCGCGGGAAGATCGTACCTGACACAGGGCGATCGTAACCCGCGCAGGCTGCCTTTCTGATGCCAGGGGTTCAGAAAATAGAAAAAAAATGTTTTCTTACAAAAATGAAGTCCCGTTGATATCCTCAGGCCACCACTCTGAGTCAGAACTCCAACAGACCCAGAGCTCGCAGACCCGCCCTGAGAATTCCCGTAGCCCGCATTGCCGGTGGGAAGCAGGTGTGAACAAGGAGCCGGGAGAGGAAGAGCTGCTCACTTGGAGTCAGCACGTTGCGACTCTCCAGAAAAATAACCAAAATAGTCACGTCAAACTAAGTCAAACTCACAGCATCGGCTGTTTTACTTTTTATTTTTAAAGGTAACAAACAGGTTTATAGATCAGATATTCATTCATTGGCATATCTTATTTTTCAGCACACTGTGTTAATGCCTTAAATATAGTGTATCCGATTTGTAGGAAAACGCTTGACAACATCTCCCTTAAAGTCACTAGAACAAGATGCAGGATATGGCTTCTGTGTCAGAACAGTCCTGTGGGCCCTGGGCCCTCACCCCCTCCAGCTCCTTTACTCAAGTTGCCGAGGAGTCTTGAGCCAAGAAACTAAGAACAGGGGGAATTCCTGAGCCTAAATGAGTGCAATTTCAACCCTGGATGAAAAGAAAGTAGAAATTCCTTGTCCTTGGAAAAAGAAAAAGGAAAACAGATCCAAGTTCAGATGGGTAGTCAAGGCCTCTCACCCCAAAGGCACGTCGCTGGGGCTGGAAGGGGCCTGTGTGTTTGTGAGGGATGTACTGCCTTCAGTGCTGGCCTTGGAGCCGCCAAAATGCCACTTTTCAGCTCAGCCTTTGGAAGGCTGAAAAGCCAAGATCTGATTCAACAGCGTTTCATTCATTAAGAAGGACTCGACAACGTTTACCGTCCACTGTGTGCTGAACACTGTTTCAGGTGCTTGGGAGGTATCAGTGCACAAAACAGACAAAGATCCCCTCCCCCTGAAACTTCTGTTCCAGCTGAGGAAGAAGGATAACAAAAATCAACAAATGAATTCGTAACTCATAAAGTGTTCAAAGGTGATACTGACCCCAGACTCTTTAATCAACAGAAGTTGATGAGGCCACACGAGGAGTTCAGGCAAGGCTTGCACAGGGACTCCTTCTGCAGCACAGGGAGCGAGAACAAGTAACAGGTGCCCTTGCTGCTCCCGGAGGGGGGCGGGCTGCTTCCTTAAATGGGATGAGGGTGGGGCAGGTCCAGGGGGTCTGGCCGGAGGGGGGGCTTAGGTGGTCTGCCCGCCCCCTTGGCACTGTGTGTACAGGGATCACGCACTGGACTCTGCTTTTGCTCAGGGCACCTCTGAAGTGGCAGTTGGGTTTGTGGCCTTTTTGTATCTGGTGGTTGATAATTTGCCCCCCTGCACAGCCCTGCACTTATTTTTAGTCCCTTATAGTTTCTTTGTATCTGTTGTTAGAGATGTTTGTCCAGGTGCAGGTCCTGCAGCAAAGGGCCCAGGGCCCAGCCTGTCTCAAAGGTGGTAAATCCAGAGCATAAAGGAAGCGGACAAAGGAAGGAAGACTGGGGAGGAGGGGTGCGCAGAGCAGGTCTCACAGAGAAGGCATCGCTGAGCAAAGATCTGAATGAGGAGCGTTACCTGCCTGCAGGTACCGAGGAAAGGGCAGCCAAGCAGAGAGGACCTCGAGTGCGAAGGCCTCCGGCAGGGGTGACGCCCGGCATTCCAGGACTGCAGGGGGTGGGGGGAGGCAGAGGAACCAGGGCCAGATCAGGCAGGCCTTCGGGGGCAGAGCTTTGACTCAATGAAACGGAACCAGGGCAGGCTCTGGGTGTGGCATCCCTTATGCTTTAAAAGGTCACTCAGGTGCCAGGAGCGGGCAGCAGTGGAAAAAAGGAGACCAGGCGGGGGGCGGTGGGGGCGGCTACCGCAGGGGTCGCATGCCAACTGCTGCGGCTCAGACAAGTGGCAGCTGGCGTGGAGAGGAGTCTGGATTCCTGGACCGTTTGTGGGGTGAGAGAAATCAAGAAGACTCAAGAATGACTCCATCACGTTGGAATGCCAGTTTCTTTTCTAGAACAGAGAGGGGGAGGCAGTGAGGAAGTAAAGTAAAAAGGCCATTGGTTTTGCCTGGCTTGGCCAGCCTCCGGGAGGGGATGTGTTAATTTCTTCTTTTCCGCAGCCATTCACAGGTGGGCAGGGTCAGATTGTCTCCCTGTGAGCTGAACAGAGGCACTTTAGTTTAACATTCAGGCAGCGGGGCAGGGTTCCCTGAGGCAGGCCATTATGTATGATTATAATAACAAAAGCACCGGAAAGCAAAGGTTAACGTCAAAGAAACAGATGCAACATGGAGTCCTATTTTGCTCTTCCCTGTTACACCCTGAGGTGAGGAGGCTGGAAGGGTCAGCCTGTCGGGGAGTCCCAGAAGCCCAGCTCGGGCAGCGGGCGGGGGGGGGGGGTTGAGCCATCAAGGAGACGTGCAGGTGGAGACACCACATAGGACTTTGGTGACTGTGATGCAGGCAGGTGGGGGGTTGGGGAGACTGGAACGGGTTAGAGGAGGCGGAGGAATCTCGGTGGATACAGATGAGTCTCGTTCATGGATATTTGCTGGAAAAAGGAGTAAATAAATGGGAATGTAGCTGGAGGCTCATGACCCTGAGTCGAGGGTACTGCCCTGTTTTCATTTCCATTTCAGGTGGGAGAAACCACGGCATGGTACACTGACACGATCGTGATCAAAGAGAGTGAAAATCACTGAAGCAGGAGAGACCGTGGGGAATTTCTGGAGCTACATCCTGAGTAGGTGCCATGGATGGGTTAGTGGCCTGTGAAGGGCAGGCTCTGGGGTGAGCAGACAGGGTCACTCAAGACATCATGCTTTCTCGGCGAAAGACAGATTTCAAATATAAACAGTGTGACACTATCAGAAATGAGAACTAGCCTTGTCATTTGAATTTGTTGTTAATATCTGAATGTATGCATCTGAGATGTGACGTAAAGTGAAAGATTAAAATTGTATTGGGGCTTCCCTGGTGGTGCAGTGGATAAGAATCCACCTGCCAATGCAGGGGACACGGGTTCGAGCCCTGGTCTGGGAAAATCCCACATGCCGTGGAGCAACTAACCCGTGCACCACAACTACTGAACCCATGAGCCACAACTACTGAAGACCACACGCCTAGAGCCCATGCTCCACAGCAAGAGAAGCCACTGCAATGAGAAGCCCTCGCACCACAACAAAGAGTAGCCCCCGCTCTCCACAACTAGAGAAAGCTCACGTGCAGCAGTGAAGACCCAATGCAGCCAAAAATAAAATTAATTAAAATAAATAAAATAAAATTGTATTAAGTTGAAGTAAAATAAAGCAATGATTAACGATTATTATGAAAACTCAATATAAGCTACTAAAACAATTGTTAAGAACTTTCAAATACTTAAGCACATGGGGAAATACACTGACAGCTAATAAGAATATTAAGAGAGTACACTAGCTTTATAAGGGTAGGAAGACTATGATATCCTCTTTGAACCAAGAATAGATATATGAAATAGATATAGCTAAATGTATATAAAATAGATAATTTTTAAATATAAAATACAGTCATTATATACTTATATAATATATAAATTTTAAGATATTGATAATAATTAAGGTATATTTTAAAAGATTGTTTTACCACAGTTTTTATCATTGTTGAACTGCTTGATGTATACCATTCCTATCATTAAACAACATGCTTTTTATAAACTGGATTTAATTACTTAATTTCATTCTAGCTGTGAGTCTTGGGAGAAAAGATCTTCTTTGAGAATTCTTACTACCTTGAAATTTCATGAGGAGAAGGAGTTCCAAGATGACATGCAGCTACATCCATGAGGAATCGTCTTCGATCCAGACAGAATAAACATATGAAAAATAGATGCAAGTGTTAAACAAAAAGCAGGCACATTTTCTTCTCACTGAACAAACTGCAAAAGGACAGCTTCTCATGGTCCCTTAAGACAATTTCTTATAGCTAAGTTTACGGAGTCTAAATTAGAAGTTTCTCAAAACAGTTCTTACCTTGCTATTCTCAGTCGTTCAGCTGCTGAAGGATTCTTAAAACCTGCCCACATTATGACTCTCAGGTGCCAGGTTTCTTCTACAAGACATGTTACTGAAAACCTTTTTCCTGAGTTTATATTTTGCTACACACCAGTGAGTGATATTATGAAATATCTATATTTGGTATCTCAGATATCTGTACATACAGAAACAGTTTTCTCTCTTTTTTTTAAATAAATGTATTTATTTATTTATGGCTGCGTTGGGTCTTCATTGCTGCATGAGGGCTTTCTCTAGTTGCGGTGAGTGGGGCTACTCTTCATTGCGGTGCGCAGGCTTCTCGCTACGGTGGCTTCTCTTGTTGAGGAGCATGGGCTCTAGGCACGCGGGCTTCAGTAGTTGTGCACGTGGGCTTAGTTGCTGCACGGCATGTGGGATCTTCCTGGACCAGGGCTCGAACCCGAGTCCCCTGCATTGGCAGGCAGATTCTTAACCACTGCGCCACCAGGGTAGCCCAGAAACAGTTTTCTTGAAGTTCAACAGCGTGATAGATGAGTAATGAATTTAAATGTTTCTCCTCCATTTTGGTGCCATTAAAGCGTTAATACCACACTTAACAGATAATAGTAGCAACATAGGATGTACAAACTGTGAATGGTTTAGTTTCTTGAACCTGCTGAGGAAGGAACAGGGTGACAGTGACATGCTTTGAGGGGAAAAGTTGTCCTGACGTGAACCTTGTAACAGGTTATTTGTGATTCTCAGACCATACTAGATCATTTGACCCTCACCCGTGTCCCTCCCCTGAAATGCTGTCACGTCCTTCTACGCCGGGCGGACAGGTGGTTAAATTGTTCAGGACGCCTTACTGAGCTCGTGCTCTGTGCTGGGTGCTGGGGACACACTGGTGGACAAGACTTAATTCTGCCTTCATTCAGGCACTGGGGTTCTGGAGGGACATGGGCCCTTGTCCCTTACATCTTTTATTCCTTCCAGTTTTATTGAGATATGATTGACACCAGCACTGTATACATTTAAGGTGTGCACCATAATGATTTCACTTACATATGTCATGAAATAATGACCAAAATGAGTTTAGTGAACCTCCATCACCTCGTATAGTACAAAATTAAAGAAATAGAAAAAAAGGTTTTTTCTTTGTGATGAGAACTCAGGATTTACTCTCTTGACATCGTTCATATATAACACACAGAGTGTGTATTTGATATTCTTGATGTAAACCTTCCTCCTGAAAAACTGCCTGTGGATGAACTCCAACAAGCCAAGAAGCGTGTCAGAACCCAGTCCTACCACCTGGGGTTGTCTGTGGTGTGGATGTATGGCCCACGCTTCTTCTTCTCAAACACGATGATCTAGGAAGAACAGACGGGTTGCCAGTAAGAAAGGGTGAGCCCAGTACAGAATCAGAAAGACACTGCGATACGTATTTTGGGAATGAAGTCAGATCGGAGCGCTTATGAGCCGTAAAGATGGGGGTGGGGGCCACGCACCTCATTGTCCCCTGGCTGGAGCCAGGCACCAGGAAGGTAAAGGGTCTCCTGAGGCCCAATGTTCCAATATCGCCCAAGGTTACGCCCATTGATGAACACAAATCCATAATCCCAGCCCTGGAAGGGAAGGGAGCTTGAGGCACAGGAACAGATTCCCTCTGGCAAGGTAAGGCCTAAGGCTTTGGGCAGCGAGGGCACGGCTGAGATGCTCGGAGGCACTGAGCGTGGAGGTGCGTTCAGAAGGGGACACGTCCTACCAGTCCCACCTGCCACCTGGTCGACGGATGGCAGACAAGATGCTGAGGCAGTGCGGCGCCTGACCTGTGACAGATGGTGCCGTCTTTTTCTAAAAAGCAGCTCTTCTGCTTCCAGAAACAAGTACTAGGCAATAGAGGTGAACACTGCTGCTGACAACAACCATAAAAGCTGCACATTTTTTTAACCTGCTTGCAATCCAATGAAGAAGTACAGGACCAAGACCTGGGCGAAGGCATGGAAGCAGTGTTCCCACTAGAGGCACCTGCTTGTCCAGGAGGAGGAGGCTGAGAAGCCGAGCAGAACTTTCAGAGCCTCACACGTTTAGATGTCATCTGGGAAGACTGGGTGTCAGGAACCTCAGTAACTAATCTGCACTCTCACACGTTTAGATGTCATCTGGGAAAACTGGGTATCGGGAACCTCAGTAACTAATCTGCACTCTGCGTTGGGACCTGTTAGGGGAGGCAAAGACTGGGAGGGGTGCTGACAGTATTTCATTTTTTATCCCAACAGTAATTTTATGGTGTTTGCCTCGTGACAATTTATTGATCTGTACGGTCATATTTTGTGCCTTTACGTTATCCATGTGTGTTTACAAACAGAAGATATACTAGGTAAAAAATAATACCCTCCCCCAAAAAAGGAAATTGGAGAATGCAATTTATGGAACCATCCCATTAGTGTAAAAAGTGATTGTGCACGTGTTTAGGCAAAGGGACACATGGAACCATGCAAACTCTTGGTCGTGCTTAATTCTGAGAAGTAGAGAAGAATTGGAGGTGGGAGAGGGTTGGAAAGACAGCCCTTTGCTCTCTACATCTTGTTAGTATTCAAATTTTTCCATTGTGCTTTGATGTATTATTTTTTTAAACAATGATAAGTTAGGAGGACTGAGAAATGTTGTAAACTTTAGTTAAAAGTGAGGAAGAGAAAGAAAGGCAGAAAGGGGAGTGTTCCTGCCAGGAACACGATGGCCTTGCTCCCAGACTCCTCCCAAGAGAACAGGTGGTGGGGACCCCAGAGCAGGGGAGGGCGCCCACTCACCGGGAGCGTCAGGAAGGTGTCCTGGGGAGAAGAGCCCGCCTTCAAGGTGCCCAGGTAGAAGGCAGGGCCCAGGGAGTGAGTCGGGACAGGCTTCCAGGAGACAGAGCGGAGCCTGCAAGAAGGCCACGCCTTGAGGGAGAGGAAAGCCCTTTCCCAGCTGCAGTCCCCACACTGACCCCAGGTTTCCCGTGCAGGGATGAGGATTCTGAGGCAGGGGATGTGCTAGGCCAGAAGCACTAGGCTGGAATCAGGAGCCTCTATAATCCTGAGTCCATCACTCCGGGGCCCTGAATCTTGGCCCCTCATCTGCAAAGTGGAGAGCTGGAGACCTCAAGCTCCCTGCCCTCCAAGGCTAGGGTTAGGAGGGTTAGGGTTAGGAGGGTTAGGGTTAGGGTTAGGAGGGTTAGAGTTAGGGTTAGGGTTAGGGTTAGGGTTAGGGTTAGGGTTAGGGTTAGAAGGAGCATACCTCTCGAAGAAGCTCATTTTTAATTCTAGAGAATAGATGGTGAAACTCTGCAGGGGAATGTTATTCAGAGTAACAGGTCCGACTAATCCTGCAGGGGGGGAGGGAGGAGAGAGAAGATGGACGGGACATTCTCCATCGTCCGGGTGCAGACTCGCAGCCTGGACCCCGCTGTGACCAGGGCTCGTCCAGGAGGGAACAGACTGGTCTGACCTGCACAACCGAAGGTCTCCATACCAACAAGAAACCTCCCCTCCCAGGTTCAGAACTTCCCCTAAATTCCCACAAGGGGACCAGGTCTGGCTCCGACAGCCAGCACCCTCTGCCCCGGGGAGCAGGACATGGCAGGACAAGGGAGCGGGCACGTGCACCATTGGTCCCAGGACTCAGGGGCCCTGCCACTGCCTGGGGACCCAGTCTTTCCTCCCAACTCCACCCCCAATCTTCAGGTCCAAGTCACCATGAAGAGAGGTCATGGCCTGTTTCTTAGGCCCAGAGCCCACCTTTCTGCTGATTTTGAATTTTCCATGAAAAACTGATGCGTCCTTGATTCTCAACCAGGATCCTTAGAAGTTGACATTCCTGCTTGGGACAGACCAGTTCATGGGGACCACAAGGCCACTTAGGGCTTTTACTCTGGAACCCACTCTTCTCGGAGTCCCAGATGGCAGACAAGTGAATGGGAAAAGAGGAGGCTCCAGCGCCCCGGGGCCCCCCACCAGAAGGACCCCGTGGGTTCCTGCTCCAAACTCTGTCCCGCCTGGTCTGCCTTCGGAGAGGCTGAGGGACTCAGCTGTGCCTGTGGTCAGAGCCCGGCCAGGCGCTTGGCAGGGGAATTCCATCCACACCGAAGTGGATGCTGTAGCCCGGGATGCACCAAGGCCTGGGAGAGGCCTTAACGCTTCCTGCCGGCACCCTGAGGCAGGCACGATGCCCAGGGGCAGAGGTGGGGACAGGACGGGTCTATCTCAGTAACAGGCCGTGTTTGCACTTCAGTCCGTGGTCTAGGGCAGCATCTAGATTTCTGAATTACATACCGTGATTTTAGGAATGTCTATGTTCTGAAAACCATCAGCCAGAATTCCTAAACTTGTCGCATTCAAAAACACCTGCGAAAGAAGAGCTGGTGTCAGATGGGTAGGTCCAAGGGGCAGAAGGGGGCAGGGAGGCCTGGATTAGGGGAGGTGGCTACGAAGGAAGCCACCAGCCTCGGTGCCCACAGGCAGCCAGAAGCTGGCCCGACCCGGAAGCCCCTATAGACTTAAGTCATGGTAAGTAAATCGGGTCTCTTTCGTCCAGCTTTACACCCCAGTCAAGCCTCATACACAGAGGTGCTTAAAAATGCTATCAAATAAAGAAGTGGACCAGCAAATGACCGCTCGCCCCCGCAGTGGAGTTGGGCTGGTGTCCTGCTTGCGACCAGATGGCCCTACCCCACCTGAGCCACGTCCCGCGCGTCAGCGTGGAGCCGGCCCCCGGAGCAGATGGTCGTCTCATAAAGCACGAGCCCATAGGACTGGCCGTTGCCGTTGTTGATGGGCAGGTTCTCCATGTTGAGTGGAATGTTAGAGATGACCGGCTGAGAGACGGACGGGGAGCCAGGGGTAAGAACGGGGGCCTTCTTCCTAAGACCCTGGGCATGTTTTGTTGGCCCTCCTAATGGTCCCCAAAAGCCCTTTGGATGAGGAACGGAAACAGATGCTGTGTGACGACGCCTGTGCCCTAGTCTCCACTGACCAGGAGACTCGGAATGGGGTGGGTGGTGAGAGGGCAGGGTGGCCACTGCTCTAATCCTGAATCAACAGAGTAAACAGCCGCGTCCTAGCGCAACTGTGGGCCAGCAAAGAGGGCGCACTG
The DNA here is from genome assembly GCF_965194825.1 of Balaenoptera physalus. NCBI lineage: Eukaryota > Metazoa > Chordata > Mammalia > Artiodactyla > Balaenopteridae > Balaenoptera > Balaenoptera physalus. The sequence continues at coordinate 1,361,205 of NC_138889.1, forward strand.
AGCAAATATTTATTTCACATCTGCAGCATGCCAGGCACAACTTCTTATTGGAAGGAGGGTCAGTGGAGGCGCAACAATGTGAACTCAAGATGACATCTTCCAAACAATGTTCACCTTTTCTTCTGCAGGGACACAGAGTCTAGTCCTAAAGGGAGAGCAGGGACCCACAGGGGTTCAGCGATTCGGCCTAGTTGATGGTGAAGAGGAGGCGGAAACCGCGTTTCACGGTTCCTGGCTTGGCAGCCCTTTCCGTGGGGACCGCGCGGCCCAACTCAGGATGGGGGGTCATTGGAGCTGGGAGCCAGGAGCCTCTCATGTCCTGCTTCTCCCCACCCCTTCTTGTTCTTCAAGTTCAAACCCCTTCTCGATCCGCCCAGAAGGAGCTCCTGGCTCTCGCCCCCTAGTTCTAAATGTGGACAAGATGCAGAGGATTACATTCATGCTTCCCACTAAAAACCCCTGAAGGGATCTCTGCTCTGTGGCCTCGGCCTGTCCCCCCCACCCCCCCGTGTCTCCAGGGGCCACCCCGCTCCCCCAGAGCCCGGGTGTCACTCACCCGATTCAAGTACTGCAGGGCATCCCACAATGGCAAGTAAAGGGATGGGTCCACGGAGGGGTACACAGTCTTGGGAGTGGGCTCCGGTAAGAGGGGCAGAGGGGTGACTGAAAAGAAAATGGGCAAGAAGCTCCTGGAACGTCTCCTTCCTTCTCCAAGCCTCCCCATCCTCTCCAGGAGCTCTTGTGTCCCGGGGCCAACCAAAGAGGCGGGTCCTAGGCCAGCGCTTCTCCAATAGTGATGAAACTCTGGTGGGACTAAGTTGAAGCCACTTTGTGGGCACAGAGGGCTGATGGCTACAGACCCCACAGGGGTCTCAGGAGCAGGACCTCTGCCTGACGCCCTTTGGTGATGCCGGTGCTGCCGGACTTCCTAGCGCATGGTAGGTGGTTTGTTAATTTCAATAAATACAATTCATTAGGATGACTTTTGCTGTTGTATATGAGGGTATCATGTCACACATCATGCTGAGAGCTTTATAAATAGTAACTTCAACTTCACAATCACTATAGGAGACAAGGACCATTGTCCTCATGTTTAGAGAAGACACTACAGCTTAAAGGGCTTGTAAGTGGGAAAGCCAGGATTTGAACTGAAGGTTGCCCCTGCCCTTACGAGCGCCTTTAAGCTTCTGCTCACAGGGAACCCTTCCCTTTCCTCCCCTCCCGCTTCCTGAGGAGGGCCACCCCTCCAATAAATTGGCAGCTGAGTACCAAGGATGTATTTAAAGAGCTCTTGGAGCTTGAAGTACTTGTCTGTGTAGTCCCCGGCCTCTGTCAGCAGCGCGTCGTAGTCTGCAAGACACCAGCCGCCGTCGCTGGGCAGGGGACACCCCACCACGAGCTGGGCCAGGGCCACCGGAGGGGGACGGGAGACGCCTTCCTGCTGCTGGACCAGGCTGGGGTGCAGGGGAGTAAGGCCACCCTGGGAACATTCCCCACAGCCCTTCCTGGGGGTCCGAAGCTGCCACGACCCTGGGCTCATCCTTCTACTTCCCTTCGTAGTGGACACTCTCTTCTCCCCTCAACCTGACTGCGCAGCGGGGCCTCCGGTGCCCACATGGCAACCACCACTGGATTCTACCTGGGGAGGTCTAGGTCAAGGGCTCAGGGTACGGGTGAGCGGAGCAGAGCTGGAGCTCACAAGCAGCCCCATCTACGGCAAGGACAGCCTGCTGACGGCATTGTGAGCATCTCAGAAGGAAGATAAAGAGATAAGAGAACGCTCAATGCTCAGCGTAGATTATGGGTCAAGAGCCCCGTGATGCCAGGACGTGTTTGTGGGCCTCCCCGGTAAAGCCACAGGGCCCCCGCGCTCGGAGGGGACCCTCCCAGCAAACACCTGCCATAGCTCGTGACAACGCCTCTGTGCCTGTCAATATGCGTGGCCCCGTTCATGAAACCGAAGTTGGTTCCCCCGTGGAACATGTACACGTTGAAGGAGATCCCCAATCTGATAAATTCAGACACACTGCTTTTAACCTCTGCAGAGGAGGGAGATGAGAAATAGAGAACATTAACACCTCAGAGAAGACAGGAGTCTGTGAAATCTTCTCCTCCTCAACCCTGCCCCACAGTAAACTCAACTGTTTTGTCCTTCAACCTCCATGAAGATTCTCACCAGACAATAGGTAGAACTGACCAGAACTGCCCTAGGAAACCAAGTCTTATCAATACCAAGAGCCTTTTCAAAAATCATTTCTCCCAGAGTATGTACATGATTTGACTCCAAACTACATCTATTAAATAACAGCCTGAGAACCTCTATGTCACTTAAATATCTAATGTTCATTAGATTTTTTGAAATTGTAGAAATAATTAGTATACCCTTATGACTACCTTGTAGGGTAGTATCTCTGGGGCCACTGACTTAGAACCACTGCAACAGTCCACAGTCTCTAGCCACGGAGGCACTCATTTTCGTCTCAAGGTCACCTTTGCACTGGCCGTAACAGGCATGGGCTGGTTAAAGGTTAGTTAGAGGTGGGATTCAATGCTGGCTGTGCTCCTTGCATTCCGTCTGATCTTGTTCAGTCTGTTTTCTCTCTCAGAGCCTCTGCTCCCATATCTGTTAAATGAAGGTCCTATTCCTACTACATCAAGGATGGATGAGAGACTTATTGATGGTGGCATATATGTAAGAAACATGCACAGTGCCTGATATACATGTGGTCAGAAACCGTCATTTACTGGTGATGGTCCGGAGATATTTTTGTTTTGTTTTGTTTTTTATTTTTCAGCCCAAAGCAGACTTTTCTCAGTTACCCACTACCTTTCAGTGGTTTTCTTTATTTCTGGTACAAGTGAGCTTGCTTTTATAACAGCCATAGCAAAATATCGTTAGTAGAAAAATACTTTTGTTGACAACCTCTGCCAGGCACCATTCTAGGCGGTTTATGTGGATCGCCACACTTAATCCTGACAACAGCCCTACTGGGGAGGGGTGGGCCACGGAGGCTCAGCAGGGGGGTCACCCCCACTGGGGCTGCAGAGCTGGGGCTGAAATCCTCGTTGCTTTGGCCGCAGGAGCTACGACCTCTCTCATCTCCTGATAATTTCTGCCCCTCAGCAGACATCTCCAGAGCAGTGGCCTGTGCATTTTCCAGAGATGATTAGGATTTTCAGCAAATGCATGCCCTTCTTCAGAGACCCTTCCCGGGACCCTCACGGCTGGTCTGCCCCTGCCTCTTCTGTCATTGCACCTGCTTTTTTGCTTCAAAGCACTCGTTGGGTGGGGAACTCTACACTGATTGTTTACTTCTTAACTACCTGTCCATCCACCAGCTGACAAGCTCCCAGGGTGTGGGAGCCAGGTAACTTGTACCCCCAAGTGCACCCTCAGGCCTGGCCATGTCCCTGGCCATAGTAGGTGCAGGTCAGAGAGCTGACTGATGAGCAGAGAAATGTGTGAACGACCTCTGACTCAGGACCGCTCCACTGGGTCAAACACTGCAGAGCACTCACCTTCCGCATTTCTCACCATGTGTTCATTTCCCCACGTGTCGAACCAGCCGACCCAGTATTCCATGATCAAAATGGGCTTATTGCTCTAGGAACAAACCAAATCAAATACTAAGTCTGACAAAAGGAAGAAGAAAAATCAGAAAAACTGAATACAACAAATGAGTATTTGAGGAACTCTCGCTTTCCACTTTTCCCAACTCAGCGCTTACTCCCTGCATCCCCTCACCCACTACACCTTTGCTACCATCCACAGCAGTGGCTCCTCCTCTTCCCCTACAAGCTCAAAAATACACCATATGTACCTTAAAACATAGGAACAAAAAGAAACATAAAATCTTGGGGGCTAATTATCCAAGAAACTAGAAATTTCTTGGATAACTGAACTCTAATTCAATAAATTAGAAAAAACAGAAAAATAAACCAAAGAGTACAGTAAAGGAAATAATAACCTGATGGTTATTGCTGAGGGCATCTTGTGATCATAATAAGAACCACAGGGGCCTGTCCTGCTACTGCACTAGTTATCGATTGGCTGAGACCAGCACACAACACAAATAAACAAATCCACTATTTTATTTAGAGATGTCAACACTCTTCCCTTAACAATTGATAGAATAAGCAGGCAGATAATTAGTAAGGATAGAGATTACCTGAACAACGTCACCAAACAACCTGACCTAATGGAAATGTACAAACAAATGCAAAATACACATTCTTCCAAAATGTACATAGAACATTTACCAAGGATGACCATATTATAAGCCACAAAACAAACCTTAACAGATGTAAAAGAAGAGAGATCAAACCAAGCATATTCTTGGATTTTCACAGTATTGAAATAGAAATCAATAACAGAATGATATCTAGAATATCTCCAAAGACTGAGAAATTAACCAACATGCTTCTAACTGATACATGGAATAAAGAAGACATCTCAAGGGAAGTTTAATGTTTTGAACATTTTTTAAAATATTATTTGAAAATAAAAATGCAGCATTTCAAAATTGGTGGGATGCAGCAAAGCCAGCACATACAGGAAAATTCATAGCACTAAATGCTTACATTAGAAAAGAAGAAAGTCTCAAATCAGTAACCTAAGCTTCAACCAGGAAAAAGAAAAACTAGTAAAAGTAGAGTTAATTCAATCCATTAAGGAATCAGAAGGTAGAAAATATTAAAGATCAGAGCAGAAATCAATGAAATAATAGAAAACAGAAAAATAATAGAGGAAAAAAAGTCAAAATCTGGTTCTCTGAAAAGATCAATAAAAGTGATAAGCTTCTAGTCATACTGACCAAGATTTTAAAAAAAATACACAAAATTGCCAATATCAGGAATGAAAGAAGGGTCATCATTACTTACAACAAAGACATTCAAAGGATATTAATGGATCATTACAAACAACTCTATGGCCATGAATTCAAAACTTAGGTGAAAAACGATAGAATAAACCCCTGAAGGACACAAACCACCAAAACTCACTTAAGAAGCAATAACCTGAATTGTGCAATATCTATTAGAAAAATTAAATTCCTAATCAAAAACCTTCTAAAAAAGAAAACTTCAGGTCCAGATGGTTTCAACAGTGAATTTTACCAAACAGTAAGTAAGAAATACTAACAATTCTACACAATCTCTTCTAGAAGATAGAAAAGGAGGGAATTTTTCCAAACTCATTTTATGAGGCCATCATGACCCTAATTCCAAAATCAAACAAAGATGTTTCAAGAAATGAAAACCAACAATCAATATCTCTCATGAACATGGAAGCAAAAATTCTCAACAAAATACAAACAAATTGAAACCAGCAGTATATAAAATGAGAATACATCACAACCAAGTGGGATTCACCCCAGGAATGCAACACCGGGCCAGCATTCAAAATCCACGTTAACTGTATTAGCACAGAAGAGGAGGTGGGCCTGGTCTGAGGTCATAGGTATGGCAGCAAAGACACAATCCACTCCGCTGTCAAAAGAGATGAAGCAGTGATTCACCTTACATATGGATGAACCTCAAAGCCATCAAGCAGCATGAAAGACTGGATATTGTAGGATCCCATGTATATGAAACATCTAGAAAAGGCAAACTTATGGAGACGGAAACCACATGAGTGGTTGCTAGGGCCAGAGGTGGGAGGGGGATTAACTGCATAAGGAAACCTTCTAGATTGTGATGATGGTTGTAAAACTCTATAGATTGAATTGTACACTTGCAGTGGGTGGATTTAATGGTGTATAAGTTGTATTTCAATAAAGCTGTTTTTAAAAGGAATGAGAAAAAAGAAACAATAAAGGAGACACTAAAAACTAGAGATAGCCATGGTGCCGCCCCTGGCAGAGCCCCTTCTTTTTACTCGACGAGAACCTGGGCAGAAATTGGTGAGCAAAAGAAATAAGAATCATTCGTTCTTTGATTAAAACTGTGGAGGAGGGGGGAAGGCTGAGGGGAGGGTGCTGTGGGGGAGGAGAAGAGGGGGGTTGGGCCTGGAAAGGGCATCCCAGGCACAGCAGGCCTCGAGGGCACCAGGGGCTTGGACAGCATCGGAGGCACAAGGGAACACACATGTGTATGAAGCAGAGTTGGTCCGGAGACCTGGGTCCCCGCTGTGCTGGGAGAGAGGATGCCATCCTGGTAATCGTGTCCATCCATCTCCGTGACTCTCACGGGGTCACCCACAGAGCAGAGCTACTCAACGAACATTTGGGGGAGACTTCATGGTCAATGGCCCCGCGTCCCCATGATCTGCAGAACCTGTGAACAGGTTGCCCTAGCAACCCGGCCACCTCCCAGCCCGTTCACTTCCCACCCCCTTTCCTTGGGGTGTCCCCAAGAGGCACTCCACTAACAGGTGACACCCACTCCCCGTGACAATCGGCATGAGCTCCCAACTGCTTTGAAACCACTGAGGCCCCTGTTCTCTTGACCACCACTGCCCAGGCCGGGCGGTCTCCTCCTTACCTGCACCTTATAAAGATGCTTCAACGAGTCCCCGTTAAATGTCTTTATGTTGATGGTGGCCAGCACTGCAGAGAGAGGGGTGCTGCTGAGGCCCCTCGGTCCCCGTCGGGGGGAGGGGCCAGCCGCAGAGGGAAGGGTACCAGGACCCCGCTGCATCCCTGTGTACAGGGTACAAAGGGCTGCCACACTTGCCCTCACATCGCTGGGCACTTCAAAGACAACGTGAGGGAAGGAGGGCAGTTCAAAGTAGCCATGTTTTTTGCAGAAAAGTGGAACAATTCAAGGTCACACGACTTGATTAAACCTGGGAATTGCACGCAGGTTTCCTGGTCCCAAGGTCAGCATACTCTCCACCACATGATGGTAATGTGGGGACATGCCACTGGGGAGGAGGAGAGGACATGACAGATGTCCCCTGGACTCCCGTGGGTGCTGCCACCTCAGCCACTTCCCTCACTGTCGTGACCTCACAATTCTGTCCTGAACTGTTCGGCTACTTTACTCCCAGGACACGAGCAGCGTCCACAGTGAGCCTCAGGCTGTGGGATCCAGGGCTGGGCTCTGCCCAGGCTGGCCTCCTGACACAGCACCATCTTCTGCTTCTCCACGAGGCTCCTGGTGCTGGTGGAGAAGACCTGACTCTAAGCCATGCCTGGCACCAGCCCAGACTCTTAGCCACAGAAAAATTGGGAAAGATGGAAAGGTGCCCTGAGGACAGAGGCTCTGTTGGAAGATCTCAGCAGTGGGGACCAGGGAGCAAGCTGGCCAGGTGCCACTACCTTTGACCTTGGGTCCTCATCATCGTGACATCAAACCTCTGGGGTCCACTTCAGTGCACACGGGAAAGAGAGGTATCAGGGATACACTTGGTCTTTCTGCGGCTCCTTCAAGATTCAGAAGTCCAGCTCAGAGCCTCAGTCCTCCCTTAAAATAAGTCTAAATTCATACCTCCTTTTATGTGGCCTCTCGCTACTGCATCTGCATTGTCTGCGGTCAAGAGCAGCTCCACAATCCCTCTCCGCAGCAGGGCCTGTTGAGAGAACTGGACTAGATGAGCCCACCTCCTTGCTCCCCTGGGAAGAAGGAAGTACAAGGAAATTAGGAAATATATACACCTGGGCTCAGACGGGCATAATGGGAACTAGACAGGAAGGCACAAATCAAGAGTCTGCCCTGGTGCAGCTCAGCAAAATGGGGGACTGTGGTCTCTGACCAGCCTGGTGTCTTTCCCGGGGGTGACCGCACAGCTGCGTATAGACTCTGACACCCCATGGCCATGGGTCCCAAAGGAAAAGCACAAAGGTGAGTTCACAAGGGAACCCGGAGGAGGGTCTACAACCAGGGGGGAGAGAGAGACATGTAGATAAACAGATGATAGATAGATAGATAGATAGATATAGATGATAGATAGACAGATAGATAGATAGATCAATAAATGATAGATAGATAACAGATAGATGATAGATAATAGATCGATAGATAGATGATAATAGATAGATAGATGCTAGATAGATCGTTAGATGATAGATAGATAATAGATGATAGATAACAGATCAATAGATAGATGATAATAGATGATGGATAGATAATATCTATAGATGATAGATAGATAGATGTGATAGATGGATGAAGATGGATAGATGATAGATAATAGATAGATGATAGATAATAGATTGATAGATAGACAGTTAACGGGGTGGGGGAGGGGAGAGAGAAAGTGAGAGATCCATAGACACACAGACGATAAACCAGGGGGACAGAGAGGGGAGACTTGGGAAGGGGAGGCCGAGGCTGCAGCCCCTGAGAAAGACCACAGTCACAAACCCGGGTCCCGTCCGGACACTCAAGGAAACAAGGAGGCCCGCCGGCCTCGGGGAGGCGGGGGAAGCAGGGGTCTCATCTGAAAGTCGTGTTCACTGAGGGACCAGGGAGCAGACGATGGCGGGGAGCCAAGGACCCCGTCTGTGTGTCTTACGTGCTCACTGAGCCAGACCTGGGCCTGGAGGGAGTCGAGGGGCACGTTTTAAAAATCGAATAATTAAAATAACGCTGAATGAGATGGACCTGAGAGGTCTGAAGTGATGTCCCCGAGCCATGCTGGGGAGGGAAGCTTCTCACACACCACGTGGGCTGCAGAACCACGGCGGCAGGGCGGGAGCCAGGACGGTGCGGAGCCAGCCCTGCCCCTCTCTCTCCCCTCCCCAGTGTCCCCGTCCAGGGGTCTCTGTGGGCAGAGCACATGGGACCGCTGCCCCCACTTAGCAACCTGGGTGGGTCCGGTTTAAACCAGAACTCATCAGCTTCCGGAACGTGGGACGCTGGGGGCTGGGAGGGGCCTGACCCCCCAGAAAGGACACCAGGCAGGACGGCAGGTATCCCCTGGCCTGAGACATGCCACCCCACCCACGGACGAGCAAAGGCAGCAGACGAAAGAGTATTCACACCACAGGTCAGAGAAGGGGGCGCTGTCACTCGGCCCAGGAAGCACTATTTATTACTACGGGTGAGGACTCACCACCCCAGCTTTCACGACAGCCGTGCGTCCCAGAGACGGGACAGAAAGGAACAACCTTTTACCCTCCTGTTTCACCTCATAACAATCCCATTTGGGCCCTTCCTGGTCACTCTGACCCTGTTGTGGCCTCACAGGGACACTGAACTGGGTCCCACGTGGTCCCGCCTCCCCCAGGGTCCAGCACGGTCACCGTGCAGCAGGGACTCACGTGTAGGCTGTGAGGGAGGTGACCACGGAGCAGAGCCGGTCTCACCTGGTGAAGGTAGGGCATGTAAGCCTTGTCCTTGTAGAAGGAGCCGTACTCATTCTCCACCTGCACCGCGATGATGGGCCCTCCCTTGCGGTACTGGGGACGAGACAGGCAGACGGGCAGGGTCAGCCTCCCAGGGAAGCCAGGGGCCTGGGCGTTGCTGTGACCGCCCTCCTCCCCATGCGGCAGCCACTGTCACCTCCAGGCCCTCCGGCTACTGCCAGCAGCCCCACCTCCCTGGTCTTCATGCATCAGCCGCTGCAAGGTTTCCCCTTGATTTCTCATACTGAGTGGCTCCTCCACTGTGAGATCCTGAACCTGCAAACTCACCTGCTTCCACCTTCCCACCTCCTCGCTCCGCGTCGCAGGGGGACGCCACCACCGTGCAGAGCCCCCCCTGCCTCCCGTCCCAGCTCAGGAACGCGGCTGTCCGTGCTGGGCCCTCTCCTCCTGTGCTTTCATCCTTCCCTGCCAGACCCACTGACTCCCATCACCATGGAAACTACCCGGAACCCCCACCCCAGAGAGAGGGAGAGGGTGGAGCGCTGGGTCCTCGCGGACGCCTCCAGCGGCAGGCCCTGCTCCTGAGCGTCCTGTCCGCACTCACGGCCTCCGCTTCTCACTTGTACCCACTCCTCAAACCACCCGGTCTGCCACTAAGCCATCGATGGTGCCCCCAGTCACGTGTTCAATGTTTAACTTAATCTGGGAACGTCCGTCCACTCTGCGTCCACTCTCTGCTCCCGGAAGCCTGTCCGCACCCCGCAGGCACAGTGGCATCTGCTTCCCCACCCCGCCCCTGCAGGGCGACAGCAGCTCTACAGGGAGGCGCACCTTCCTTCCCTACAGCGCACGACGGACGACGGGCACCGGCTCCTGAGCTGGAACCAGGAGAGTGAGCATGTTTTCCCTCACAGCCTCTCCTTCGGCCTCTTTCTAGAAGCCCTAGAAAAGGCTGCGCTAAGATGCGGGTCTAGAATTCAAACTGCAGGCCTGTCAGCCTCTGTTCTCGTGCGGAAATTCTGCTCACAGTGAGCCAGGACAGCTGCTGTCCTAAAGCAAAGGTAGCAAAGCAGGAAACGGTCGTCAGTCTTTACCTGCAGCGGAACCACTCTGGCAATCAGGTGATCGAAGTACTTGTTAATAGCCTCCACAAAGCTGTGGTTGGTGGTCCTCAGCTGCGACACGGGGTCTTGCAGTAACCGGCTGGGGGAGAAGTGGGGAGAGGGGGCGAGGCTCAGCGGGTGAGGCGGGAGGGAAGGCGCGAGGAGGGGCAGGAAGATAGGGGCTCCCTTCGGAGGTTTTACGTCTCCGCCCTCACATCCATGACCTTGGGTACTCAAGGCCCTGAAAGGATGCCAGCTTTCTGGACCAGTCTCACGGACTTGTGAGATGTGGGAGAGATTCCACCTCCACTGCCAGGAGGTGCCATCAGCCCCGTGAGGCTTGCCCGCCCGCATCCTAATGAGAGGTGGTGTAAGCTTTCGTTGAATGCTCTCCTGCATTCTTTTTCAGCTCATTAAAAACAGAGTTACTTTTCCTCTAAGACCTGGACAGAGAGAAGCTGACAGCCAGACTCGCTGCTTCCCCCAGGTCAGGTGTCTCCTGAGCTGGGCTGGAGACAAGCCCATCCTGGAGGAAAGCAAAGCCTCTCCTGATCAGGAAGTAGACTGTCCACCTGGGGTCAGAGTGTGGACCAACGGGAAGTCCCGTCAGCTCTAGAGATAACAGAAGAGCATCCTTGGATTCTCCCCCTGAACCTTGGTCGTCTGACTGAGGGCCAGCATCACAGGCGCAGGACCGGGCAAAGAAAATGGAGGGGGGAGGGAGAGAGCTGAGGGCATCAGTGCCCTGGAGAACAGAGCTTCTGTCAACAAAATACGAGAAAAACCAGGAGTGGTCCGAACAAGCCCAGAAGTTCTCCCTCCCACTGTCTAAGCTTCCCTTCCCTTCTTCCCACCACAGGAAACAGAGGCGGGCAAAGCTCCCTCCTGGAAAGAAGCACGAGCAGCTGACGCCTCCCCTCCGCCACGCACTCCTGGCTGCACGACCGAGACCCACATCTCATCGGTGAACCAGGGATTCAGGGGCTGGAGCGGCACCGGCCCCTCAGCGCTTCACCACCACCCGCGTTCCCTGGGACAACGCGTGCGCGGGGAAACACAGGACACGCCCTGTTCTCCTTAGACTGGACGACAGCGTCAGCGGTGCTCCACTGCGGACACAGCAGAGGCCCCGGCCCCGCTCACCTGGGCAGGCCCCCGAGGTCCATCTCACTGCAGATGTAGGGGCCCGGACGCAGGATCACCCACAGCCCCACCTCCGCGGCCAGCAGGACGAAGGCCCTGGGGGGTCAGTGTCACCAACTCTCAGGCCTCGGAGCCGAGGGGGGACGGCCCAGCACCACCGCAGGGCAGAGCTGCCGCCCCCTCCCCTCGCCCGCCCTCCCCTCCCCCGGGGGGCTGGGGGCGCTGAGGGCGGGATGCGACCCTCCAGCACAGCAGGGAATGCCCAGCCGGGTCACAGCAGTGGCCCCCAGCCTAGGACATCTGCACGGCACCTCTGGGGGCACGAGGACAACGGGCCTCAGACGGGGCACAGGGGTCCCGACGGGGAGCCTGACCCTGCCGGCCCCCCACCCCGGCGGTGGCAGGACCACCCTGCAGGGCAGGGCCCACCTGGGGGATGGGGCTCCTCTGGGCTGCAGCGAACAGGTCTGGGCTCAAGGCAGGCAGGCCCGGGCCCCCGGGAGTAAGGGGGTCACGGCTGGAGAGCGTTGGGGTCCTGAGAACAGGCTGCACACCCCAGGCTCCCTCTGTTCTCACAGCAGAGCCCAGGTGCCCCTGGGGACCCCAGCCACCCCAGGAGCCCCCGCACCCCCTGCCCCGGGCCGGGTCGCAGCCGCAGGAGCACCTACTCCAGGTCCAGGTTCCCAGAGAAGTCGAATCTGCCTCTTTCCGGCTCGTGCAGGTTCCACGGAACGTAGCTGTGGTAGAAAAGTGGGAGCTACAATAAGATGTTTGTATTTCTTTCCTCCGAATTGCTAGGTCAGTCCCAAACCCATGTCAATCCCTGGGAGAGCTCTCTTTTGGAATAACTTGAAGCTTCCACTGGCACGTAGACCTTGTCACATGAACAGTGGTTATTTTCAATAGTCCCTTTCTCTCTTACCCACTTGTGTTCTCAGCTGCCAATAATCCTATGAGTCTAGATCCCTTGAATTTATGCATAAATTATCCCACTCACCACCCTATTCTTTGTAGTATCTATTAAAAATATAAAGAAAAGGAAAAAACCACAAATGTCTCTATATACCCAATGAATTATTGCTAAAAATTCATCAAAATAAGGATAGAGGAGGAGTTTCTATGAGGCTAATGGAGATAAAATAAAAGAAGGTACCACTTATAGACCTTAGCAAGAAGGACCCTGCCAGGACCTCCCCCTAGGGCTTAGTCTGTAGGGCCAAAGAAACATGTAAAATTTTTATTACGTGCTATGTTTATTAGGTGAGTATCATTTTTGTGTGTCACCAACAAAGGTTTTGAGGTTTGTGCCCCTAACCTCATGTTTCTCATAAGCCCTATAGTTCTTGTTACACAGTTTTGCAGAGTGCAGATTTTTAAGAGTGCATACGTTGCCTTATGGCTGAACTGACTGTATTTCAAGATCTTTTGTTATGAGGAGGAATAAAAAGTTGGTTTGCACAAGACTAAATATGCCTGGCAAAGTTTATAGCTCTACACTGAGAGAATAGAGTGAAAAAATTTTGCTAAATGATGCTTACAAGTGACTTACTTTAAAGAAAATTGCTGAAAAAAAAGTTGAAACCAAAAAGATGGGAAAAGATATGGATGAGGAAAAATTATTCTAGCGCTCTTCAATAGCATGCAAAATGGATGTTAAGGCAAAAAAAACCCCACAAATAGATGTTAAGAGAGCCATCAAATAAAAGGAATAATCCATCAAGAAGATATGATGACCTTCTATGCTCTTAACACACAGCTTCAAGTAAAGGAAAAGTTTACTGAATCACAGAGGAAATGGATCCATCCACAGTCATAGTGGGAAGAGTTAAAATAGTTCTCCAAGAAACAAAGATACTAACAGCAAAAAAAAAATTGTAAGGATATAGATTTGAACAACACAATTGAAAGGATGGATCCAATAAATACACAGAGAAAGCAGTGGCCAACAATGTTGAACACGTACTTCTTAAAAAACACAGGGAACAGTTGTTAAGTACAAAGTAAATCTCAACAAATTCCAAAATCTACATCGAATAGTCCACGATCCCAAGGTAAATGCAACTAAGTTAGAAATTTTCACTTTAAGAATAGTAAAAGCTAAAAGAAATAAAGCAGAAAGCATATTCCCAAAGAGCTGAAATGTTTGGAACCAAACAACTTTGCTACTATATAGGAAAATTTGTGGGAAACATAACCAAAGCAATACTTAGAGGTACATTTATGTCCCTGAATAGATATATTAGAAAACATAAAATCCTGGAAAGAAAATGAGCTAAATTTTCAACTCAGGAGACAAGGAGAAGGGGGAGAGGGTAGAGACAGCACAAAATCAAATAGAGAAAAGAAAATTATATATAACTCAGAAAGTATATAATAGAAAACAGAAAAAGATATAGGGAAGATGAATAAATCTACAAGCTAGTTCTTTGAAAAGACTAAAAGTTCAGACAAGATTGAGTAAGAAAAAAGGAAAAAGTCCCAAACACACAATATGATGTATAACTTCCAAGAAAGAAAGAATTTTTTAAGTCCCAGTCAATCCAAAAGAAGAAAGGAAACAAAAAAAGAGCTATAGAATAAAAATACGATATATTCTAGAAGAAACAGAAGCAAGAATTAAACAATAACTGTTCAAGAGAGTTGTGTTGTCCCCAGAATCTTCACCTCACAATCACAAAAAAAAGCAGTCACAGAGTTTTATAAGTGAATTTTAAGAGATATTCAGGGTAAAGATAATTCTTTTGCAAAATATTTTCAGGGAACAGAAAAAGAGGAAAAAATCAGTTAATGCGTTTATTATAAGACTGATTTCAAAACTGAACAAGACACTCAAATAAAATTTTAAGTCAAGTTTAGTTATCATCATAAATATACGTATTTGAGATAAAACACTAGCGAATCTTGATCCCTGGTCGGGGAGCTAAGATCCCACATGCCTCAGGGCCAAAAAACCAAAACATAAAACAAAAGCAATATTGTAAAAAATTCAATAAAGACTTTAAAAAATGGTCCACATCAAAAAAAATATGAAAAAAAAAACCACTAGCAAATCCAGTCCAGCAATCTATATGTGGGTACCCACAGATGCATGTCTCACAACCAAGCCAGATTCATCCCAGAGCCGTAGATGGACTCAATATCAGAAAAATTTTCAATGTAATTTACCGCTTTAACAGAAGAGTGAAGAAAAACCTTATCATCCCTTCAACAGATGCAGAAAGGCCTCAGTAAAACTCAACAATTATTTATGATTAAATTATTTGCATATTAGATGAGCCAATTATCAATTTACTGCTCTCAGCGTCCAAGCCACTGTTCGGGGGCAGCTCTGCACTAAGGGACGGGCCCTGGAAGCATCCTCTCCCCTTCAGTGAGTGTGATGCTTAGCTTTGCCACATGGGGGCAGTCGGGACACTCAGGCGCAAAGGGCTTCTGCTCTGGGTTTGCATTTCTCTGGTCCTGTGACTGGTCAGTGGTGTGAGGACACCCCACGGTCCCTACTTCTTTCAAAATTCAATACATTATAAGTAGCATCCATAAAGACCAATGGAGGGTTAACCCGGAAAGGCAAGGGAACGTAAATCTTTTGGAATGAACATAATGAATACAGTTACAGATGTAAAACATTACATTATGTGCCCCATGGCATTGGCTAACATGTTTCTGCTCTTTTTCTTTCTATATTGTAAGTTCCAGCTTCTCAGGACTGCCTTTACTTTTTCCTGACGTTAACTAACAAAACCCAACACCTTGACCATAAAAGCAACAGAGCTTTCTAATTGCTGGTGACAAACATCTCATCAAGAAACAGAAAAAGTTTAGTAGGTATTTAGGGACCACTGACCTAAGTAACCTATAATAACTCATTCAGTTTCTGCATATCCCAACAATTAGAAGTTTTTATGTCGAGTGTAATGACATTTAAGAAGACAATATAGGAAATAAATTTATGTTGTTGTTACTTTTTAAAAAAAAGAATAAAACCAGAAAAATATATTCTGCATCATAAAATGATGAAATACCCTGCAAAGGGCGCTTGGACTTGACAACAAGACCTTACAGGAAGGGCTGCAAAGTGCTGTGGATGTAACCCCGACGCCCAAGCCGAGCCCAGTTTTGAAAGGCAGCCGGGCCTGGGGCCTGCCTGACCCCCCAGCACAGCTGGGCAAGTGCCTCAGTGTCCTCACCTACCAAAGACAGTGACGCCCCTCGCCCCGTGGGATCGCTGCGGGGGGCGGGGTCCCTCCTTCCCAGGGTTTAGCACAGGCCTGACAGTGTGTAAATACTGCACATGTGTCGGGAGGGAGGAGGTCTGGTGGCTCCCTGTGCAGGGCCCGATGCGTTCAAATTTGCAACGCTGGTCCCGGCAATGGCAGGGTCGCTACAAGGAAGGCTTCCCGGGCATCCCCCACCTTCGGGAGCCCTGTTCCTAGAGCTCCCGCACATCCTTTTACCAGCCGCTTCCAGCGTTTTCCATCTGGGCTCACCTTCACCCCACCGTTATGGACTCTCAGTTTTTTCAGTTTCAAGACTTTTCTGGAAATAGGTCCCTTATGAAGGAACCACCACTTTCCTCATTCAAACATGGATTTTCCTTGGGGCGTGGTTTTTACTCAACCTGCCGTGTGTATGCAGGCAGGAGCCTCTGCTTCGTGTGACTTCCGGACACCTCATTCCCATGGCGTGGTCAGGCCTCGAGGCGACGCCGGCCCTGGACCAGCTGGCAGAGCCCTCAGGGCAGCGAATACACCACGACCTCCAGGACAGTTGTCAGGACTAAGCGATGTTTTGAAAACACTCAGAAAATGCCTACTCGCCGGTGCACCCTAAATACACGGTGCATCTTGTCCCTAGTCGTCGGTACACCCTAAGTCCACGGCGCCCCTTGTCCCTCGTCGTCGGTACACCTTAAGTACACGGCGCCTCCTGTCGCTAGTCGTCGGTACATCCTAAGTCCACGGCACCTCCTGTCCCTAGTCGTCGGTACACCCTAAGTCCACGGCGCCTCCTGTCCCTACTCGTCGGTACACCCTAAGCCCACGGCGCCTCCTGTCCCTAGTCGTCGGTACACCCTAAGTCCCTGGCGCCTCCTGTCGCTAGTTGTCGGTGCACCCTAAATACATGGTGCCTCTTGTCCCTAGTCGTCGGTACACCCTAAGTCCACGGCGCCTCCTGTCCCTAGTCGTCGGTACACCCTAAGCCCACGGCGCCTCCTGTCCCTAGTCGTCGGTACACCCTAAGTCCACGGCGCCTCCTGTCCCTATTCGAAGGTACACCCTAAGCCCACGGCGCCTCCTGTCCCTAGTCGTCGGTACACCCTAAGTCCACGGCGCCTCCTGTCCCTAGTCGTCGGTACCCCCTAAGCCCACGGGGCCTCCTGTCCCTAGTCGTCGTTACCCCCTAAGTCCACGGCGCCCCTTGTCCCTAGTCGTCGGTACACCCTACGTCCACGGCGCCTCTTGCCCCTAGTCGTCGGTACACCCTAAGTACACGGGGCCTCTTGTCCCTAGTCGTCGGTACACCCTAAGTCCACGGCGCCTCCTATCCCTAGTCGTCGGTACACCCTAAGTACACGGGGCATCTTGTCCCTAGTCGTCGGTACCCCCTAAGTCCACTGAGCCCCTTGTCCCTAGTCGTCGGTACACCCTAAGTCCACAGCGCCCCTTGTCCCTAGTCGTCGGTACACCCTATGTCCACGGCGCCTCTAGTCCCTAGTCGTCGGTACACCCTAAGTACACGGGGTCTCTTGTCCCTAGTCGTCGGTACCCCCTACGTCCACGGCGCCGCTTGTCCTTAGTCGTCGGTACACCCTACGTCCACGGCGCCTCTTGTCCCTAGTCGTCGGTACACCCTAAGTACACGGGGCCTCTTGTCCCTAGTCGTCGGTACCCCCTAAGTCCACGGCGCTTCTTGTCCCTACTCGTCGGTACCCCCTAAGTCCACGGCGCCTCCTGTCCCTAGTCGTCGGTACACCATAAGGACACGGAGCCTCCTGTCCCTAGTCGTCGGTACACCCTAAGTACACGGCGCCTCCTGTCCCTAGTCGTCGGTACACCCTAAGTACACGGCGCCTCCTGTCCCTAGTCGTCGGTACACCCTAAGTACACGGGGCCTCCTGTCCCTAGTCGTCGGTACACCCTAAGTCCACGGTGCCTCCTGTCCCTAGTCGTCGGTACACCCTAAGTACACGGGGCCTCCTGTCCCTAGTCGTCGGTACATCCTAAGTACACGGCGCCTCCTGTCCTTAGTCGTCGGTGCACCCTAAGTACACGGCGCCTCCTGACCCTAGTCGTCGGTACACCCTAAGTACACGAGGCCTCCTGTCCGTAGTCGTCGGTACACCCTAAGTACACGAGGCCTCCTGTCCCTACTCATCGGTACACCCTAAGTACACGTGGCCTCCTGTCCCTAGACATCTGTACACCCTAAGTACACGGGGCCTCTTGTCCCTAGTCGTCGGTACACCCTAAGTACACGGGGCCTCCTGTCCCTAGTCGTCGGTACACCCTAGGTCCACGGCGCCTCCTGTCCCTAGTCGTCGATACACCCTAGGTCCATGGCGCCTCCTGTCCCTAGTCGTCGGGACACCCTAGGTCCACGGCGCCTCCTGTCCCTAGTCGTCGGTACATCCTAAGTACACGGGGCCTCCTGTCCCTAGTCGTCGGTACATCCTAAGTACACGGCGCCTCCTGTCCTTAGTCGTCGGTGCACCCTAAGTACACGGCGCCTCCTGACCCTAGTCGTCGGTACACCCTAAGTACACGAGGCCTCCTGTCCGTAGTCGTCGGTACACCCTAAGTACACGAGGCCTCCTGTCCCTACTCATCGGTACACCCTAAGTACACGTGGCCTCCTGTCCCTAGACATCTGTACACCCTAAGTACACGGGGCCTCTTGTCCCTAGTCGTCGGTACACCCTAAGTACACGGGGCCTCCTGTCCCTAGTCGTCGATACACCCTAGGTCCATGGCGCCTCCTGTCCCTAGTCGTCGGTACACCCTAAGTCCACGCGCTTCTTGTCCCTACTCGTCGGTACCCCCTAAGTCCACGGCGCCTCCTGTCCCTAGTCGTCGGTACACCATAAGGACACGGAGCCTCCTGTCCCTAGTCGTCGGTACACCCTAAGTACACGGCGCCTCCTGTCCCTAGTCGTCGGTACACCCTAAGTACACGGCGCCTCCTGTCCCTAGTCGTCGGTACACCCTAAGTACACGGGGCCTCCTGTCCCTAGTCGTCGGTACACCCTAAGTCCACGGTGCCTCCTGTCCCTAGTCGTCGGTACACCCTAAGTACACGGGGCCTCCTGTCCCTAGTCGTCGGTACATCCTAAGTACACGGCGCCTCCTGTCCTTAGTCGTCGGTGCACCCTAAGTACACGGCGCCTCCTGACCCTAGTCGTCGGTACACCCTAAGTACACGAGGCCTCCTGTCCGTAGTCGTCGGTACACCCTAAGTACACGAGGCCTCCTGTCCCTACTCATCGGTACACCCTAAGTACACGTGGCCTCCTGTCCCTAGACATCTGTACACCCTAAGTACACGGGGCCTCTTGTCCCTAGTCGTCGGTACACCCTAAGTACACGGGGCCTCCTGTCCCTAGTCGTCGGTACACCCTAGGTCCACGGCGCCTCCTGTCCCTAGTCGTCGATACACCCTAGGTCCATGGCGCCTCCTGTCCCTAGTCGTCGGGACACCCTAGGTCCACGGCGCCTCCTGTCCCTAGTCGTCGGTACATCCTAAGTACACGGGGCCTCCTGTCCCTAGTCGTCGGTACATCCTAAGTACACGGCGCCTCCTGTCCTTAGTCGTCGGTGCACCCTAAGTACACGGCGCCTCCTGACCCTAGTCGTCGGTACACCCTAAGTACACGAGGCCTCCTGTCCGTAGTCGTCGGTACACCCTAAGTACACGAGGCCTCCTGTCCCTACTCATCGGTACACCCTAAGTACACGTGGCCTCCTGTCCCTAGACATCTGTACACCCTAAGTACACGGGGCCTCTTGTCCCTAGTCGTCGGTACACCCTAAGTACACGGGGCCTCCTGTCCCTAGTCGTCGATACACCCTAGGTCCATGGCGCCTCCTGTCCCTAGTCGTCGGTACACCCTAAGTCCACGGCGCCTCCTGTCCCTAGTCGTCGGTACACCCTAAGTCCACGGCGCGTCTTGTCCCTAGTCGTCGGTACACCCTACGTCCACGGCGCCTCTTTTCCCTAGTCGTCGGTACACCCTAAGTCCACGGCACCTCCTGTCCCTAGTCGTCGGTACACCCTAAGTCCACGGGGCCACCTGTACCTAGTCGTCGGTACACCCTAAGTCCACGGCGCCTCTTGTCCCTAGTCGTCGGTACACCCTAAGTACACGGGGCCTCTTGTCCCTAGTCGTCGGTACCCCCTAAGTCCACGGCGCTTCTTGTCCCTACTCGTCGGTACCCCCTAAGTCCACGGCGCCACCTGTCCCTAGTCGTCGGTACGCCATAAGGACACGGAGCCTCCTGTCCCTAGTCATCGGTACACCCTAAGTACACGGCGCCTCCTGTCCCTAGTCGTCGGTACACCCTAAGCCCACGGGGCCTCCTGTCCCTAGTCATCGGTACACCCTAAGTCCACGGTGCCTCCTGTCCCTAGTCGTCGGTACACCCTAAGTACACGGGGCCTCCTGTCCCTAGTCGTCGGTACATCCTAAGTACACGGCGCCTCCTGTCCTTAGTCGTCGGTGCACCCTAAGTACACGGCGCCTCCTGACCCTAGTCGTCGGTACACCCTAAGTACACGAGGCCTCCTGTCCGTAGTCGTCGGTACACCCTAAGTACACGAGGCCTCCTGTCCCTACTCATCGGTACACCCTAAGTACACGTGGCCTCCTGTCCCTAGACATCTGTACACCCTAAGTACACGGGGCCTCTTGTCCCTAGTCGTCGGTACACCCTAAGTACACGGGGCCTCCTGTCCCTAGTCGTCGGTACACCCTAGGTCCACGGCGCCTCCTGTCCCTAGTCGTCGATACACCCTAGGTCCATGGCGCCTCCTGTCCCTAGTCGTCGATACACCCTAGGTCCATGGCGCCTCCTGTCCCTAGTCGTCGGTACACCCTAAGTACACGGGGCCTCCTGTCCCTAGTCGTCGGTACATCCTAAGTACACGGCGCCTCCTGTCCTTAGTCGTCGGTGCACCCTAAGTACACGGCGCCTCCTGACCCTAGTCGTCGGTACACCCTAAGTACACGAGGCCTCCTGTCCGTAGTCGTCGGTACACCCTAAGTACACGAGGCCTCCTGTCCCTACTCATCGGTACACCCTAAGTACACGTGGCCTCCTGTCCCTAGACATCTGTACACCCTAAGTACACGGGGCCTCTTGTCCCTAGTCGTCGGTACACCCTAAGTACACGGGGCCTCCTGTCCCTAGTCGTCGGTACACCCTAAGTCCACGGCGCCTCCTGTCCCTAGTCGTCGGTACACCCTAAGTCCACGGCGCCTCCTGTCCCTAGTCGTCGGTACACCCTAAGTCCACGGCGCCACCGGTCCTAGTCGTCGGTACACCCTATGTACACGGCGCCTAATGTCCCTAGTCGTCGGTACACCCTAAGTACACGGCGCCTCCTGTCCCTAGTCGTTGGTACACCCTAAGCCCACGGGGCCTCCTGTCCCTAGTCGTCGGTACACCCTAAGTCCACAGCGCCTCCTGACCCTAGTCGTCGGTACACCCTAAGTCCACGGCGCCTCCTGTCCCTAGTCGTCGGTACACCCTAAGTCCACGGCGCCTCCTGTCCCTAGTCGTCGGTACACCCTATGTACACGGCGCCTCCTGTCCCTAGTCGTCCATACACCCTAAGTCCACGGCGCCTCCTGTCCCTAGTCGTCGGTACACCCTAAGTCCACGGCGCGTCCTGTCCCTAGTCGTCGGTACACCCTAAGTCCACGGCGCCTCCTGTCCCTAGTCGTCGGTACACCCTAAGTACACGGCGCCTCCTGTCCCTAGTCGTCGGTACACCCTAAGGACACGGCGCCTCCTGTCCCTAGTCGTCGGTACACCCTAAGTCCACGGCGCCTCCTGTCCCTAGTCGTCGGTACACCGTATGTACACGGCGCCTCCTGTCCCTAGTCGTCCGTACACCCTAAGTCCACGGCGCCTCCTGTCCCTAGTCGTCGGTACACCCTAAGTCCACGGCGCCTCCAGTCCCTAGTCGTCGGTACACCCTAAGTACACGGCGCCTCCTGTCCCTAGTCGTAGGTACACCCTAAGTACACGGCGCCTCCTGTCCCTAATCGTCGGTACACCCTAAGGACACGGCGCCTCCTGTCCCTAGTCGTCGGTACACCCTAAGTCCACAGCGCCTCCTGTACCTAGTCGTCGGTACACGCTAAGTCCACGGCGCCTCCTGTCCCTAGTCGTCGGTACACCCTAGGTCCACGGCGCCTCCTGTCGCGAGTCGTCGGTACACCCTACGTCCACGGCGCCTCCTATCCCTAGTTGTCGGTACACCCGAAGTCCACGGCGCCTCCTGTCCCTAGTCGTCGGTACACCCTAAGTCCACGGCGCCTCCTGTCCCTAGTCGTCGGTATACCCTATGTACACGGCGCCTCCTGTCCCTAGTCGTCCGTACACCCTAAGTCCACGGCGCCTCCTGTCCCTAGTCGTCGGTACACCCTAAGTCCACGGCGCCTCCTGTCCCTACTCGTCGGTACACCCTAAGTCCACGGCGCCTCCTGTCCCTAGTCGTCGGTACACCCTAAGTCCACGGCGCCTCCTGTCCCTAGTCGTCGGTACACCCTAAGTCCACGGCGCCTCCTGTCCCTAGTCGTCGGTACACCCTAAGTCCACGGCGCCTCCTGTCCCTAGTCGTCGCTACACCATATGTACACGGCGCCTCCTGTCCCTAGTCGTCGGTACACCCTAAGTCCACGGCGCCTCCTGTCCCTAGTCGTCGGTACACCCTAATTCCACGGCGCCTCCTGTCCCTAGTCGTCGGTACACCCTAATTCCACGGTGCCTCCTGTCCCTAGTCGTCGGTACACCCTAATTCCACGGCGCCTCCTGTCCCTAGTCGTCGGTACACCGTAATTCCACGGCGCCTCCTGTCCCAAGTCGTTGGTACACCCTAAGTCCACGGCGCCTCCTGTCCCAAGTCGTCGGTACAACCTACGTCCATGGCGCCTCCTGTCCCTAGTCGTCGGTACACCGTAAGTCCATGGCGCCTCCTGTCCCTAGTCGTCGGTACACCGTATGTACACGGCGCCTCCTGTCCCTAGTTGTCCGTACACCCTAAGTCCACGGCGCCTCCTGTCCCTAGTCGTCGGTACACCCTAAGTCCACGGCGCCTCCGGTCCCTAGTCGTCGGTACACCCTAAGGACACGAGGCCTCCGGTCCCTAGTCATCGGTACACCCTAAGTACACGTGGCCTCCTGTCCCTAGACATCTGTACACCCTAAGTACACTGGGCCTCTTGTCCCTAGTCGTCGGTACACCCTAAGTACACGGGGCCTCTTGTCCCTAGTCGTCGGTACACCCTAAGTCCACGGCACCTCCTGTCCCTAGTCGTCGGTACACCGTATGTACACGGCGCCTCCTGTCCCTACTCGTCCGTACACCCTAAGTCCACGGCGCCTCCTGTCCCTAGTCGTCGGTACACCCTAAGTCCACGGCGCCTCCTGTCCCTAGTCGTCGGTACACCCTAAGTCCACGGCGCCTCCTGTCCCTAGTCGTCGGTACACCCTAAGTCCACGGCGCCTCCTGTCCCTAGTCGTCGGTACACCCTAAGTCCACGGCGCCTCCTGTCCCTAGTCGTCGGTACACCCTAAGTCCACGGCGCCTGCTGTCCCTAGTCGTCGGTACACCCTAAGTCCACGGCGCTTCCTGTCCCTAGTCGTCGGTACACCCTAGGTCCACGGCGCCTCCTTTCCCTAGTCATCGGTACACCCTGAGTACACGGCGCCTCCTGTTCCGAGTCGTCGGTACACCCTTAGTCCACGGCGCCTCCTGTCCCTAGTCGTCGGTACACCCTACGTCCACGGCGCCTCCTGTCCCTAGTCATCGGTACACCCTATGTACACGGCCCCTCCTGTCCCTAGTCGTCCGTACACCCTAAGTCCACGGCGCCTCCTGTCCCTAGTCGTCCGTACACCCTAAGTCCACGGCACCTCCTGTCCCTAGTCGTCGGTACACCCTAAGTCCACGGCGCCTCCTGTCCCTAGTCGTCGGTACACGCTAAGTCCACGGCGCCTCCGGTCCCTAGTCGTCGGTACACCCTAAGTCCACGGCGCCTCCTGTCCCTAGTCGTCGGTACACCCTAAGTCCACGGCGCCTCCTGTCCGTAGTCGTCGGTACACCCTACGTCCACGGCGCCTCTTTTCCCTAGTCGTCGGTACACCCTAAGTCCACGGCGCCTCCTGTCCGTAGTCGTCGGTACACCCTACGTCCACGGCGCCTCTTTTCCCTAGTCGTCGGTACACCCTAAGTCCACGGCTCCTCCTGTCCCTAGTCATCGGTATACCCTAGGTACACGGCGCCTGCTGTCCCTAGTTGTCGGTACACCCTAGGTATACGGCGCCTCCTGTCCCTAGTCGTCGGTACACCATAAGGACACGGGGCCTCCTGTGCCTAGTCGTCGGTACCCCCTAAGTACAGGGCGCCTCCTGTCTCTAGTCGTCGTTGCCCCCTAAGTACACGGGGCCTCCTGTCCCTAGTCGCCGGTGCCCCCTAGGTACACGGGGCCTCCTGTCCCTAGTCGCCGGTGCCCCCTAGGTACACGGCGCCTCCTGTCCCTAGTCGCCGGTGCCCCCTAGGTACACGGCGCCTCCTGTCCCTAGTCGTCGGTGCCCCCTAGGTACACGGCGCCTCCTGTCCCTAGTCGTCGGTGCCCCCTAGGTACACGGCGCCTCCTGTCCCTAGTCGTCGGTGCACCCTACGTACACGGCGCCTCCTGTCCCTAGTCGTCGGTGCACCCTAGGTACACGGCGCCTCCTGTCCCTAGTTGTCGGTGCACCCTAAGTCCACGGCGCCTCCTGTCCCTAGTCGTCGGTGCACCCTAAGTACACGGCGCCTCCTGTCCCTAGTCGTCGGTGCACCCTAACTACACGGCGCCTCCTGTCCCTAGACACAGTCAAGTTAAATATCAGGTTAAGTTCACGTTAAAATTCTTCTGATTGACCAAGCTGGGCTTGCATTTCTTTTTGTCACCATCATTGAGTACATGTATGTGCCAGGCATGGCGACAGGCATTTTTGTTATAAATAAGATAGAGGTTTTCTCTCATTGAATCATCAACACAAAGTTATAAGGCTTTACAGGACCCTGGGAGGTGAAGGCTGGAGGCACAGCTGGGCGTGAAGACCAGGTCTGTCTGCCGCTAAACCCCGACCCCTAAGTCACTAAGCTGCAATATTCCTGCCCTTTCAACACTAACCCTCACCTTCCTGATGCTGGTGTTTCCTTACGTGTTTCTTTTTTATTCTAGGATTATTCCTCTATGTGCTCATCTCCATAGACATAAAGATTGTTTTTTTTGTTTGTTTGTTTGTTTTTTGTTTTTTTTTTTAATAAATTTATTTATTTTATTTATTTATTTTTGGCTGTGTTGGGTCTTCGTTGCTGTGTGCGGGCTTCTCTAGTTGCGGCGAGCGGGGGCTACTCTTCATTGCGGTGCGCAGGCTTCTCATTGCGGTGGCTTCTCTTGTTGTGGAGCACGGGCTCTAGGCGCATGGTCTTCAGTAGTTGTGGCACTTGGGCTCAGTAGTTGTGGCTCACAGGCTCTAGAGCGCAGGCTCAGTAGCTGTGGCGCATGAGCTTAGTTGCTCTGCGGCATGTGGGATCTTCCCGGACCAGGGCTCGAACCCGTGTCCCCTGCATTGGCAGGCGGATTCTTAACCACTGCGCCACCAGGGAAGCCCAAGATTGTTTTTAAAACACCATGTAGGGGTTTCCCTGGTGGTGCAGTGGTTAAGAATCCGCCTGCCAGTGCAGGGGACACGGGTTCGAGCCCTGGTCCGGGAAGATCCCACATGCCGCGAAGCAACTAAACCCGTGCACCACGACTACTGAGCCTGCGCTCTAGAGCCCGTGAGCCACAACTACTGAGCCCACGTGCCACAACTACTGAAGCCTGCACGCCTAGAGCCCGTGCTCTGCAACTAGAGGAGCCACTGCAATGAGAAGCCCATGCACCCCAACGAAGAGTAGCCCCCGCCCGCTGCAACTAGAGAAAGTCCACGTGCAGCAACAAACACCCAAAGCAGCCAAAAAATAAATTTAAAAAAATATATATATATAAAAAACACCATGTATTTAACTGGAAATATACTTTGAGCATCTGTCGTAAAACTGAGTTCTCTTAAGGGGCACAATGACTCTCCCGTTGGAGAGGCTCCTGAGCAAAGCCCTGCGTCACCCCATCCAAGGACGGACCACAGCAAACTAAGCACGCGAGGTAAGTGAAAGGTGTGCGCTGCACTCCCCACGCCAGAGGCTCAAGCCCCCTGGGGCCATGCTCACGTGGTGACGGTGTTGAAGCCGCAGGCTCTCAGCTTGAGCAGCCGGTCCCTCCAGTAGACTCTGGGCACCCGGAAGTAGTGGATGGAGCCCCCGAAGATGAGGAACTCATGACCCTCCAGCGTGAAGTACGGGTTCCTTCCTGCTCTCTCTTCAGTCTGAAGCCCCACCGAGCGGTCCTTCAGCTTGAGCGGGGTCAGGTGCGACCAGTTAAAGCTGTGGAGGGGCAAGAGGGAGAGAGGGGTGGGGGAGAGGGAGGCTGTGGGAGCCCTAGCGGAAAGGGAAGGCATGGCAGTGGCCGAGCGCTGATGTTACTTCCTCCCAGAAAGGAGAAGGGGCCACCTCCCTCCCCGCTCGGGCACACCTGCGCTGGTCTGGCTTCAGCTGGTCGTTTTCAAATACAAAGTTATCTCTGTGTTTCACTCGAGGAGCAAAACCTGATGAAATAAATGGCAGGAAAAAGATGCACAGGACTCTTCTCCAGGAGAGACAGGGGCTGAAAAGAGAAAGAAATAGCAGTGACCCACGGAAGGTGCGAGGGATGCTGGAGGGACCAGATGGCAGGTCGGAGGCAAGGGAAAGGCAGGAGCCCGGAGGCGGCTCACGACTCGGGCGGGTCTCTGCGCTCCACCCGGGTCCACCCAGGGTCCTGGGCCACCGGGGCGGTCCCACTGCCCACCTCATTCTGGACAGAGAGCTGGGGACGGACTTTCCGTCCTAAAAGCCTACAGCCAGGGACAGGGCAGGGCTGGGGAGTGGGGAAGGGTCCTAGGAAAGGTGGGGGAGGGGGAACGGGGCTCAGTGCCAGGCGGGAGCGTTACATCCACCAGGTTCGGGAAGGACTCGGTGACCGGCAGGAGGAGCGCTTTCTCAGCACCCACACCCTGACTTTCTTCCATCGCAGGTGACGGACAGACCCCCAGCAGGGGGGGCAGGAACAGCACTGGAGGAGAGAAGCCTTGAGGAGGGTGGTGATGAGGAGAGTCTTGGGCAGATCTGAGGGCCCAGGAGGGTGTCCCAGTGCAAGGTGGCCCTTGCCCCAGGTAACGTTCCCAGGGCTCGACGCAATAAATGCCTGTGGATGACGACTGACAGAACGCGGAGGGCGTCTAGGAGGCTCGGGGCGATGGGGAACCGGCATGGGGCGTGAGCGAGCCCGCGCCTGGAAGGGCAGGTGGGCTGGGGGCTGGGGGACCTTCACCTGGAACGCTGCGGGGAGCCCATCACCGCTAGGCCGAGGAGCCGACGTCCCGCTCTGCTCCCGCCGCCTCTCCGCTGCCCAGACGCCGCGCGGGGACGCGGGGACGCGGCCAGCTCAGGTGCGCGCTGCGGGGACGCGGGGACGGTCTCAGGCGCGCGCCGCCCGGGACGCAGGGGACGGAGGCGGAGAGTCGGGCTCTGGGCGGCGGGAACAGCAGCCCCGCATCGGACCGAGGGTGTCGAACAGCCTCTGGTAGCAAATGCCTTTCAGCGGCGGAAGGAAGGCGGGAGGGTGTCGGGTTATCGCCCTGACCTTGAATTTCCGAAACTGTGTTTCACCGACCAATCGGGACAGAGAGGCGGGGAGAGGTAGGACCGAAGGGCGACTTAGCCTACGTGTGCGGGAGAGCCGGGAAGTTTTGATTCCGCCGGTTCAGCAACTTCAGCGAGAACCCCTCTGGCTCCGGGCGCACAATGAAATACTTCAATAAGATGAGAAACGCGAAATAAAGGTGCCGCGCGGTGCGGGGGACGCAAGGGCGAGGGACATGGGCTACCCTGGAGGAGTCGTTTTCCCAAACTGCGTCGGGAAGTGAGTGAGAATTACCAGAGGAAGGAAGAGTAGGGACGCTACTCCTACCCGTGGGAACAGCCTCAAAGTAGCTACGTCGTGTGTGCGAGGGCCACAGCTTGGAATGCTTCGTTTACAAAGGAGCAGAGATGCGGGGGCAGAGGTCAGCTCCGGAGGAATCTGGTCAGGGAGCGCGCGGCGGAGGCCGTGCTAACTAGCAACTCAGCCTCTTTCCCGAGATTTCAGGCAGAACGTTAAGTCAGGTATTAGTTTTATCGGGATTCCCTGGTACAAGGCGGAGGTCAGGTGAGAAA
Organism: Balaenoptera physalus; assembly: GCF_965194825.1. NCBI lineage: Eukaryota > Metazoa > Chordata > Mammalia > Artiodactyla > Balaenopteridae > Balaenoptera > Balaenoptera physalus. Next base: position 1,389,268 of record NC_138889.1, read on the forward strand.
CAGGTCATCCCAGTGGAGCTGGTGACCCCAGGATAAGGGCCCGAGCCGTTCTCTGGCGAGGAGAGGGAGGGGTTTAAGAGAATGTTGAGGTAAAATTGGTAGCTGTTGGTAATTGCTTGGATGAGGGTTAGGGCGACGCACAGAGGAGGTGGATGGCCGCCGCGCTTCAGGCTTGTGTGAGTTGGGTAGAGAGTGGTGACATTCGCTGAGAACAGAAACACAGGGAGTGATCGGGGTTTGAATAGAGAAAAGGGTGCTGAGCCCAGTTTGGAACGGCTGGATTTGAAGTCCCTGTGATGCAAGTCTCTTTTCAGAGATCGGAAAATCAGAAAATCCTCTGACCTTTTCTTTTCGAAGCCTTTGCTTTTCCTCTCCCATTTGAAAGAACAAAGCTTGTGGTAACAGGTTGAAATCAAGACCACAGTTTTCAGAGAATGTTGTGTGTGTGTGTGTGTGTGTTTTCTCTCTTGTCTCACTCATTACAGGTACATTTTCGTCCTTGAGACCTCAGCTCCCTGAGAATTTTGTAGAATATCCATCTTTCTCTCATTCTTAGTTTGGAAGCAATGGACTCCTGTGACTTTCTACTTCTTACACAGAAGCATAATATTTCATTTCTTTGAATATACCTTGTTTTAGAAATTTGGTTTTACAGCCACAAAACTGTATTCTTCTTTATCAAGACTGTTAAAACTGCAACTTCCCTGGTGGCCCAGTGGCTAAGACTCCGGGCTCCCAATGCAGGGGGCCCAGGTTCAATCCCTGGTCAGGGAACTAGATCCCACATGCCGCAACTAAGAGTTAGCATGCCGCAATGAAGATCAAAGATCCTGCATGCGCCAGCTAAGACCCGGTACAGCCAAATAAGTAAATAAATATTTTTTTAAAAAAAGATTGTTAAAACTATTCTTGGGCCTGTGCCTTTCCATATAAAATTTAGAAAAAGCTTGCTTATTTCTACCAAAAGCCATGCTAAAATTTTGATGGGAATTGCGTTAGACCTATAGATCCGTCGGGAAGATTTGGCATCTTTACTCTTGAGTCTTCAAATCCATGAACATTCTATGTTTCTCCATTTATTTAGGTCTTCTTTCATTTTTTTAATCAGAATTTTGTGATTTTTTTCAACACACAGTGCCTATGCATATTTTGTTAGTTTTTTTTTTGTTAGTTTTATACCTCAGTATTTCATTTTCTTTTGAGCTATTTTAATAAATTTATGTATTTATTTTTGACTGTGTTGGGTCTTCATTGCTGTGCGCAGGCCCTCTCTAGCTGTGGCGAGCGGAGCTGCTCCTCATTGCAGTGCACGGGCCTCCCACTGTGGCGGCCTCTCCCGTTGCGGATCACGGGCTCTAGGCACACGGTCTTCAGTAGTTGTGGCACGCGGGCTCAGTAGTTGTGGCTCGCAGGCTCTAGAGCACAGGCTCAGTAGTTGTGGCGCACAGGCTTAGCCGCTTTTGAGCTATTTTAAATGGTATAGTATTTTCAAGTTCAGTTTCAGCAAATTCATTGTTAGCATATAGAAATGCAGTTGAGTTTCTTGTGTAGATCTTGTATTCTGTGACCTTGGTAAACTCACTTATTAATTCTAAAAGTTTTGAAAATCCAATCCCATGGGACTTTCTAAAGAAGAAGTCATGTTATCTGCAAATACAATTTTTTTTTCTTTCTAATCCTTCCAATGTCTTTATATCTTTTTCTTCTCTTATTGTGGTAGCTGGAGTTCCTAGTACTATGTTGAATAAGAGTGGTGAGAACCAACATCCTTACTTGTTTCCAGTCTTAGGTAGAAAACAGTCTTTTACCACTAAGTATGATGTTAGATGTAGGTGGGGTTTGTGTGTGTTGTTTATCAAGTTGAAGTAGTTCCCTTATAGTCCTAATTTGCTGAGATTTTTTTTTTTATCACGAATGGTGATGGATTTTGTCAAAGGCTTGTGTGGAAACACATTTTCAGCTCCTGTGGGTAAACACCAAGGAGCATGATTTCTGGATCATATGGTGAGAATATGTTTAGCTTTGTTAGAAACCACCAACCTGTCTTCCAGAGTGACTGCACCATCCTGCGTTCCACCAGCAGTGATGAGAGTTCCCGCTGCTCCACATCCTCACAAGCATTTTGTGTTGTCAGTGTTCTGGATTTGGGCCATTCTAGTAGGTGTGTAGTGGTATTTCATTGCTGTCTTAAATTGCACTACCCTGATGACATATGATGTGGAGAATTGTTTCATATGCTTATTTGCCATCTGTACATCTTCTTAAGGGAGGTGTCTGTTAAGGTCTTTGGCCTATTTTTTAATTGAGTTGTTTGTTTTCTTATTTTTGAGTTTAAGAGATCTCTGTATATTTTGGATAAGAGTCTTATTATGAGATACGTCTTTTGCAAATACTTTCTCCCAGTCTATGGCTTATTTTCTCATTCTCTTGATATTGTCTTTCGCAGAGCAGAAATTTTTAATTTTAATGAAGTCTGGCTTGTGAATTATTGTTTTCATCATGTCCATTAAGGACCTGGTCTCAGACCCATCCCTACCCCACTGAGAACTCGAACTTTCTTTGAGCTGCACCAGATCCAGGGACCCAGCTGGTACAAGACCCAAGCTGGACCCGCCATATTCAGAACAGCACCTGCCCGCTGCAACCTTATGGTCTCAAGGTCTCCCCTTGTGACTATGCCACCATTTCAGACCTCAAACAATTCTTACTTAACAAGCATGCTTACTTCTTGCAGCTCCAGTTATCACGCTTGGTAAACAACTCATGTAACTAACTGTATAAGCCTCCCTTCCTATGATGCCAACGCTAGCACTCCTTCAAAGATAAGGTTCTTTTCCCAGGTGCCAGGATCGTGCTGACGCGCCGTGGATGTGCTCATCTCTGTTGAAACCTTGGAAGAACGGACCCCTGTTGTGTTTGGTGTGTATTCTTTGTCCTGAAAAGGTATAAAACTGTGCTGAAAACCATGCTTCTCCGATCGCTTTCCTCCTGGATGGAGACTGTACTCCTGGGCTGGTCCTCAGCTTGGCTCAAGTAAAAACTCTCTTCCATTCCTTATTATAGATGGTTTATTGATTATTCACCTTGACGACTATCACTCACCTGAAATGCCAGGTCCTAAAATTCCAAAATTATGTTCAGCAAAAGATCTGATTTAGAAACCGTTCTGAGATACAGTCTCTGAGTGCAGTGTCACACTGATGCTCTCCCCTGCCTGTCCCGGATGGACAGTCCTTTGAGATGCAACTCATGTCCTGTCACCTTGTTCTTACACGTCATGTTTTTAGCTATAGCTTTTACTTTGCACTTTTTCCCAATAATTTCATATTGTTGATTTCCATCAAAATAGACTCCCGTAAACCCCCTCATATTTACTAGTCTAATCATTATTTGCTTTTGAAATAAATAAAAAGGTGAATTTTTATGAGTGCCACTGAATGCATATTGAAACATTATTTCATTCATTTTGATGAAATGTTCTTTTGCCTTTGCAGTCAGAAGTAGCAAGCTTCAAGGCAACAGATTATTTTAACTCAAATTGTTACAAGAAGAATGTGGGTAGGAGAAGCCTATGCAAAAAAGTACAGATAAGTAAACTTTAGTTGCTCCTTTAGAAGAACGTGCAAAAAGTGTCCCCAAGTGCTCGTGGAGGGGAATTCACTGCAGATTGACTGCATTATTCCCAGAGTGGTCCTTTGCGACACCCTCCCCACTGGGTGTCTCACTGGCCCAGGGCAGAAGTCGAGCATTGATTGTGTTTTATTATCTGCACATTGGCGGACAACCAGCTGAATTCTGCAGCTCCAGAGAGTGTAGACAAAGCCTAGAATGATAAACAACAATCTCTCCCTTCTGCTGAATCTTAAACCTTGTAGAGAATAAATTCTCTGATCTAAATTCTGTAGGTGGAAAATCAGACCTAAGTCATTCATACACTTGAGCAGCAATCTTTAAGATTTCAAACTTCACCACAGCAGAGAAGCATTATTTTAGTTGTTGCAGAAACTAGCATTTTCTTGCATCTTAAAATGGCTTTTGAGAAAGAATGATATCGAGCCTGGTGAAGTCAGCTGTGACACAGAGTGACTGTATGTTAATCCCGGGACTCTTGCATCCTTGCTGCTCTGCGTGGAGACTTTTAAGGGAGACCACCAAAAACATTCTTCCAGCTCTGAAGAATGGGGAATGGGCTAGACTTGGAGAATGTCTAGCCATAAAAGGGAGCCAGAGAAAGATGGATATACCAAAATTATTCACCCTCCAACTTAAATTACATTAGCCCACTGGACTACCAGATATTCATACCATAACTTTCCTTAGTTGGCTATGACGCCAACTAGATTCGGGATATACCATCTGCAGTGCTTGCGTTGCTTTAGAATACGGGATTTTAAGATCCTGCAACATTGTTCTGAAACGTTTCAGTAAAATTACTGGGGAGGAAGGAACTGTCCTCTGCCTTTCTGGGAGCTTCTGGCTGGTCTAAGAATTAAACAGACAGGAGACAGATGAAGAGGAGAAAATCAAACAAAAATTTAATAACATGTACACGTGGGAGAAACCCAGGAAAAAAGTAACTCACCAAAATGGCCAAAACCCTCACCCTAAATACCATCTTCAGCTAAAGACAAAGGAGGATGTTGGGGGTAGAGGTTTGGGACTCTGAAGGGGAGGAAGGCATTTCACGTGGAGTCTGAAAAGCACATGTGTGGTAAACAATCAATGGGACAGAGTGGACACATCCCCAGGTCCCCTGAGCCCAGATTCTGTGCAGACATCTCTATTCCAGGAACAGACCCTTTATCCAAATTCTTTAGGCAGCAAAGGGGGAGGTAAAAAGAAAGACTTCCTGAGTCTTCTGTTTCTTAGAAATAATCGGCCTAAATTACTCCTCATGCCAAAGAGACACATTTTGGGTGACAAATTTTGCTTCTGATGTTACAAAGGTCCTTAATGTACCTGCTACAGGAACAAACCCCGCAAGCAGCTCTGAGAGACATTGGGCTGGTTAAAAAGGGAGAAACAAAGTTCCCTTTAAAAATAGAACAGTGGCTAGAATAAGCAGAAAACTGAACAAGCCTACAGGTGACAGAGGGGAAACACATCAAAAGATGGGCAGAGAGCTGGGACCCAAGGAGAGAAGGTTTGCAGAGAAGAAAGGGTCCTTCCCGGGAATCCAGAGACCAGAGTTCTAACCCTAGCCCCTCACCCAGCTAAAATTGCGGGTTTACTTAAATCTGAGATTTAAGTAAATTAAAGATTTAAATTAAGATTTATCAAAATTAAGATTTAAGTAAATTAAGTGTCTCCTCGTGGTTACATTGAGTCCTATTTGTTGCTTTCTTGTTGCCTGTTGTGTGTCAGGTGCTGTACAAGACAACAAGGTAGTGACACCAAGCAGGACCCCGTAGGGCTCCTAGTGAGACAGGAGGGAAGGGGGCAGGGCACAACCTTCGAAAGAATGACATAGCCCGAGGACACAACATAAACTGATTAAAACCAGATGGGTCCAAGATGGCAGACAAGTTGACTTCCACTAGACCTTGAGCCTCAGTATACACTCACTGTAACACATCAGCAAGCTAAATGACACACCCACAGGTGCCATGACAGTTCCAAGACCGACCCTAAGGATCAAAAAGTGGGCGGTGGCCTAATTCCTGGAAATCCCCGCCCCTTCCTAAAATAGCTGGAATACTCCTCCCATTCATTAGCCTATAAAATTGCCCATTCCTATAAAAACTGACAACCTCATACCTTGGTGCCTTTCTCACCTTCTGAGATGGCCCATACTCTGTCTGTGGAGTGTGTTTCTCTCTAAATAAATCCACTTCTTACCTATCGCTTTGTCTCTCACTGAATTCTTTCTGCGATGAGACATCAAGAAGCTGAGCTTCGTTAAGTCCTGAGACCAGGTGTGTGGTCTCAGTTGGGAGACCACAGGTTTTGGCCCGGTTCAAGTCCCAGCCATGTGGGTTCACATCCCAATCAGGGTTTTGGCTGAGTTTGAGTCCCGGCACGTGGGTTCAAGTCCCAATTTGAGGTGCACAGTTTCAGCTGGCAACCACGAAGGGACAGTGATAAGGTAAGAAAATGTTGAGGGTTAGGTCTTGGTCCTAAAGAGGCCTGCTCTGCCTATGTCTGCTCATTTTTGACCAGCAGGTCAACCCCGTATGCTTATGTACATCCAACAACAGATACAGGAGAGAATTGTTAATCTCTATACTCTGCTTGACTCTGAGGTTTTTCTCCTACATTCTTGCATTCTTGTTCATTCCTGCTCTCTTTCTTCCTTTTTCCCTTTCTTTCTTTCTTTCATTTCTTTCTTTCTTTCTTCTGTTAACCCCTGAAGACCTGTGTGACCACCAAGGTGTACTTTTTATTACTCTTACTCTCCTCCCTCTGACCCTTACAGGTGCTGACCCTTTATTCCCAGCTTGTAGCTAGACCAGCTCCCGCTCATTGTCAACACCATTGGGGACGTCTTCTGTGCCGTTTTGTTGAAAGAACTTCTTGGGCAGTAACACCTGGTTGGGAGACTACCTTGGAACGGATAGCATCTAAAATCGTAAGTGCAAATCTTGACCAAATTGCGCAGTGGATTTTGACTTAAGAGTGGAATTTTGGATAGCTCGGGAGTTAAAGACATCACCTTAGGGCTTCCCTGGTGGTGCAGTGGTTGAGAATCTGCCTGCCGATGCAGGGGACATGGGTTCGAGCCCTGGTCTGGGAAGATCCCACGTGCCACAGAGCAGCTGGGCCCGTGAGCCACAATTACTGAGCCTGCGCGTCTGGAGCCTGTGCTCCGCAACAAGAGAGGCCACGATAGTGAGAGGCCCGCGCACCGCGATGAAGAGTGGCCCCCCCCCACCACCCAAAAAAAAAAAAAAAAAAAGAGTGGCCCCCTCTTGCCGCAACTAGAGAAAGCCCTCGCACAGAAACGAAGACCCAACACAGCCATAAATAAATTTTAAAAAAAGACATCACCTTAGGCTTGTCTGAAATGGGTCAGGCTGCATCAATCCCAACCAATACCCCTCTGGGCCATATACACCAGGATTGGGAAAGATTTAGACAACAGGAATTAAAAGGAAAAACTTAGTAGGTTATATAATCAGGTTTGGCCACAATAAGAGTTAGGAAATTTAAAATGGAGTGAAGTACCCTATGTTCAAATTTTCATGGCCTTGTATCTAGGCAATGGAACCCAAAAGGAATTTCAGGCATGTGTAGCTTGGAGGGATAACTCTAGGAAGGACACAGAGGACATTTTAATTGACCCACCCTACAGGGCCACAGATCCCAAATGAACATGGATCCCTCCTCCCCAGACGCACAGGCCCTTTGGCTATGCATTTCATAGCCCAGTCTGCCCCAGACATCAGGTGCGGAATTCAGAAAGCAACTGCTGGTCCTCAGACTCCAATGAATGACTTTTTCCAATTGGCTTATTTGGTTTTCAGGAATAGGGATATGGCCAAAAAGGCTGAACGCACCCAGAGAAATATGCAGAAGGCCCAAATGATTGCAGTGGTTTTGTCCGCTCAGAGACCACCAAAGGGGAAACCAACTCTTCTGGGCCAACCTGGCCCTGGCAGACCACAAGGCCCACGGGTACCCACACAAGGCCAGTGTGCCCTGTGTGGACAAAAGGGGCACCGGAGGGAGGATTGTGATCAACGTGCCCTTTGCAAACAGCCAGGGCATCGGAAGAGGGAATGGCCCAGATGCCAGAGAGCGACGGGGCCCCTCAGCCATTGATGGTTTTGCAATCAGAAGACTGAAGGGGCCCAAGGCCGAAAGTGGCTCTACCTAGAGATACCATCTACGTAACTAATGTCAAGCCTCAGGTGGTCATTGATGTGGTGGGCCACTTGATAAAAATTTTTTATAGACACTGGTGCAAACTTCTGGTCTTAACCCAAAGGGTTGGAAACCTTAGCAATCATAAGAAATATGTAATGAATGGGGTTGTCAGGGAAGAGACAGGGGCACACTTTCCTGGAACCCCTTTTCTGCAAGATCGATGGCCAGCTGTTTTTACATTCCTTTCTGTTTGTGCCTGACTGTCCCATCCCTTTAATGGGAAGAGACTTATTAACCAAGTTAGGGGCCACTCTGTTTCTCGAGGGGCAAGGGAACCACCCTCATCACCAAATGGTTCTAACAAAATGCAAAAAGGAACAGATAAAATCTGAAGCTAAAATAGAAGCCTTAGTAGACCCTGGAATGCAGAATATTGAGGTTCCGGGCTTGGCCAAAGATATCCAGCCAGAGATTATTAAGTAAAAAGGGTTATATAGTGACTAAATATAAGGTACAAATTTCTTAAACCTAGGGAAGAGCCTCAAAAATGTTTGTAAGTAGATTGCCAAAATACGAGGCCACTGGTCTGACTAAACTGACCATAGCTGATATTAAGAGCCTGATAGGAATTTTGGAAGAGGCCTGCTCCCTTAAATTAAACGAGGAAAAGTAAAACTTTCCAACATAGGTGAATGGGTATGTCAGTCCTTCAATATCATTGAGGTAACCACCCAATTCTTTGAAAAAGAAAGCAAAACTGTCCTTGTTTTACAAATGTAGTCTTTACAGGACCAGAGGTGTGGCTCCAAAAATAATCCAAAACCCACCAATCCTTTTACCACTCCCCAAACCTGCCCTATTTATCTTAAGAGGCTTGTAAGTATTAAACAAAAGGGAGGGACTTCCCTGGTGGCGCAGTGGTTAAGAATCCACCTGCCAATGCAGGGGACACAGGTTCGAGCCCTGGTCCGGGAAGATCCCACATGCCGTGGAGCAGCTAAGCCCGTGCACCACAGCTACTGAGCCTGCGCTCTAGAGCCCGTGAGCCACAACTACTGAGCCCGTGAGCCACAACTACTGAAGCCCGCGCACCTAGAGCCTGTGCTCCACAACAAAAGAAGCCACCGCAATGCGAAGCCCGCACACCTCAATGAAGAATAGTCCCTGCTCCCCGCAACTAGAGAAAGCCTGCTCACAGCAACGAAGACCCAACGCAGCCAAAAATAAATAAGTAAATAAATTTTTAAAATTTAAAAAATAAATAAATAAATAAATAAATAAATAAACAAAAGGGAAACAAAGTCATCCTGGGAGGAACTTGCCTGTACCTTTGAGATGCAAATGTCCTATCTGGTCTTCTCAGGAACCCTTACCTCTGCCATCTTTTTAAAGGCAAATTTTAAAAAAAGCGTAAAGTAATTTAGAACTTGACTTGTCAAGGATAAACAGAAATCTTGTGTCTTTTCTGTAAACACTAGTAAAAAGGATTTAGCCATCTAGGTAGGTGACCTTACAGGGGTCCATCAGGTGTTCCTTACAACATGCTGGGCCCGAGACATAATCGAGTTGCAGAACTTCAAGCGTGGCTGTAAGTGTGCACTGGGATCTCCTACAGCATCCCCGCCACGGGCAGGATGGTGAGTCCCTGGGGGCTATGGGTCTCAGCCTCTGGTCTCACACTACGTCTGGAAGCTACGGCATCACGCTCACTACTTTCCTCATGCAGCGGGTCCTACCTCCGTCCCCACCAGAACACGCGGCAGGCACCTTGGTCACGTTTGTTTGGCTTCGCTCCCCAACCCCAGTCAACACCGGGGAAGGGGCGGCCTCCCAGACGGCTGCGGGGCGGTGGAGGTCGCCAGGAGCCTGGATTCCCTCGCTCCAGGCAGGGCTCACGCACATCGGGGCTTTTCCTCAAGGGCTCTCATGGGACGGAAGGTTGGGTGGGGGGACACAGGCCAGGGAGAAACATCACTAACCTTCATGTTCATGAAGGTGTCTTTGGGGTGACTTCCGACTCTCAGGAGAGCAAGGAAGAAGGCAGGGCCCTGAGGCTGGAAGAAGGTCTGTTTCCAGATGTTGGGAAGGTCCCTAAGGGGGGGGAGAGTCAACCCAGTGGACAGGTCATGCCCTTCTCGACAATGTGTCAGTCATGACCTCTGAGGGTCGTCTCCTCCCCGCCAAGCCCGGCGACCCCTCGCACAGCCCGTTCGGGGTCCACGATGCAGTACTGAGACGGCAGACCGGGGCTGGGGACGGGGGACGGTGACCACTCTGCTCCGAACAACTAGGAAACTTGGGGCCATTTCCTTCAGTGTTCTGGGCTGCTGTCTCTTATGAGAAAACAAAGGGGGTTAGTCTGGATGGCCTCCGCTGCTCCCCAGCTTTCATCAGACACCTTCAGTCAATGGTCTGGCACCCACCTTTGTATGAATTTACCCTGCATCTCCAGGCTGTAGATTTTAAATTTCCTCAGTGGAGAACTGTCCAGATAGATGTCCCCAACTAAACCTGCAGAAGCGGGAAGAAAGGGAGCACGAGGCAGGGAGGATGCAGGGATGTGCCCGGGCTGTGGGCAGCGTGCCCCTGAAAGAGGACGGAGGTTTCTGCAGAGCCCTGCATAGATCCCTCCTCCTCCAGCGCCCGCGTGCACCTCTCAGAGCGGGTTCCCACAGTGACTGCACCTCCTACCGTTCTGGCCAGCACAGTGGTTCAGCTAACTTGAACTCTGAGGCAGGTCAAAGCACGCAGAGAAAAAGAAGGAAGGCGTGTGAGCCTGGGCAGCCCAGGGGAAGCCTGGGGAGGCTGGGGGAGGTCAGGGGAGGCCGGGGGAGGCCAGGGGAGGCTGGGGGAGGTCAGGGGAGGCTGGGGGAGGTCAGGGCAGCCCAGGGGAGGCTGGGGAAGGCCAGGGGAGGTCAAGCATGGGCTCCAGAGAAGGAAGATCAAAGTTCCCAGGGAGGCACTCTGACCCCCTTATCCTCCATGGGCATTTCTACAGCCTCCTTCAAAACCCTCCCGGAAGAGGCAGGGCCGTGCGCTGGCTTGGTGCTTAGAGAACACCCTCGGGGGAGCCTTGAGAAAGGACGTGATCATCCTTTCCCCTCGACGCAAGACTCCGTCAAAGCTTCTAGGCATGGGTGTCTCACTGGTCGAAACAGCCCGTTCTCTTCCACACCATGAGCCTGGCCGCAGCGACCCTCGGCCGCGGTAAGAGCAACCAGCATTTGGTGCTCGATTCTCAGGCGTCTGCGTCCTGGGCCCACCCTTCCTCTCCCCATCGATGCTGGGCCCGCAGGCGAGTCGGCCTTGGCTCTCCACCGGGGGCCTCAGCGTCAGGTAGTCCTTGTAGCCCTGCCCAAGGCACACCGCCAGGTGGGGGCCCCTTAGGCCCTCTTTTGGAGACCAGTGAGGTCTCCCCGAGACTAGGACGAGCTAGTAAGCAGGGTGGCCGACAGACCGCGGGCCTCAGGGTCCCCCCAGACCTCTGGCTCTGGGTCAGGCAAACCCTTCGGCACCTCCTCCTCTTACTCACCCACCCCCTCGCGTGCTGGGCCTTTTGAGAAATAAAGAGTCACTTGAACATTTTACCGGAGACTCTTGAGGCTGGTGACCAGCCCAGAGTTTTTGAGCAGCAAATATCCAACGTGGAAAAGTTCTGCTCACCCAGAGTATGGACACCTGCTCACCCTTAGAGGAGCACATAGCTCATCCCTGCTGGGCCCCAAGGCAAGGAGCAATCCGAAGGTCAGCGGGGGAGAAAACAGACCTTCACGGGGCCAGGCCACGCTTACAGCCGAGCCCAGGGCCTAGGCAGGGGCTAGAACTGTTAGTCCATTAACAGTGGATTATGTGCATTATTCCTGGGAGTAGTCAGCTGTTGGCTGGCATGACCCAGGACTCCTATATACTCGTCATCCGAAAACACCTGCCGAAGACAGAGGGAAAGCGTCACTGGGTCCTGATGAGGAAGGAGGGGAAGAGAAGCCTTGGAAAAGCAAAGAAAAGGGCAAGTTCTAGGAGAAGGACTAACTCAGTCTCTCAGAAGGTTACAAGCTGACCACGAGTTCACAAAAGGGAGCATACTGAAAGCAGCTCTGCCCTGAGGTGTGCGAGAAGAATCCTGACACCAGATCTGGGCCTGGGCCACTGCAGGGGGCGGAGGGAAAGAAAAAGAGTGAAAAGGCCTGCAGGGAATGGTCAGGAAAAGGGAGGCAGAGAACAATGGACACTGTGAAAGACGTGATGACCAAGGGGAGGCGGGGCTCCAGGGGCAGCGGGCATGTGCCTGATTCTAGGGATGACCTGAACGTACACCCATCTCTCTTCTGCTACCCGCCATACTGCTTCCGCCCCCTTCCCCTACAGAAGACTGCTCGAGCCATGCAGGACCAGAGAACGATACACCATTTGCCCCTTAGATTATCTGAGTTAGAACACAATTTTTCAAATGAAATTTTACTAGGAGACTATAAAAATTAAAATCCGCAAGTATTAAAAACATTAATATTATATAGAACACAGAATTCACATTTTAAGCTTATAGTCTAATGACAAGGTCTCTATGCTCTACAATCATTTATTGAGCACCTACTGAATGACTAAATATTTCCCTGGAGAAGGGGTCACCACGGTTAAAACACAAGCCCAGCCCCTGAGAGTTACACAAGTTACACAGAGGGGTGATGGGAACAAAGACTGCCGTGGAGGAGGCTCGCAGGAGGGCGGAGCTGTTCCCATGACAACAGCCACGGGAAAGCGACAGGGGCTGTAAGTGCAGGACAGCCAGGATGGGATTCTTTCTCGGGAAGACAACTCCGGTGGCCCTATGTGGGAGGGATCGGCAAAGGAGATACAGGTGGGCTCTCTGAAACGGGAAGGTCAGGTACGAGGGTCTAACCGTAGTGCAGCAAGAGGCAAAGATGACTCTAAGACCGTGACAGCGTGGATTTTAAAAGAAGAGCAGCTGAGTAGGGCAGCACATCAGGGGCCTGGCGAAAGCAAAGTGTGAGGAAAGGACAAGGACGAGGACGAGGACGGCGGCAATGGCTCCAGGCTGGGAGGCTGGGAGGCTGGGAGGCTGGGAGGCTGGGAGGCTGCAGACTGATGTGCGGAATACACGATGTGATTTATTTACGGAGCTAATGACTTTGGTTTTGGACGTGATGAGTTTGAGAAGCCAAAGGAACGTACATCTAAGCGAAGATGCCTGTTCAGCAAACAGCAAGAAACAAGGGTCTGCAGCTGAGAAGTAATGAGGAGCACAGGAAGCCTAGGAAGATGACGCTGAGTGCAGGGAGCAGCGAGAGCCTGCAGAAGGGCTTCCCTGGTGGCGCAGCGGTTGAGAATCCGCCTGCCAATGCAGGGGACACGGGTTCGAGCCCTGGTCCGGGAAGATCCCACATGCCGCGGAGCAACTGGGCCTGTGAGCCACAACCACTGAGCCTGCACGTCTGGAGCCTGTGCTCCGCAACAAGAGAGGCCGCAACAGTGAGAGGCCCGCGCACCGCGATAAAAAGTGGCCCCCGCTTGCCGCAACTAGAGAAAGCCCTCGCACAGAAACGAAGACCCAACACAGCCAAAAATAAATAAATAAATTTATTTAAAAAAAAAAAAGAATATATATGGAAATGTTCAGATAAAGCAGAGGGTGGACCACAGGACATTTACTGTGGAGCTGATGAAGCTGAGACTTCTGGGCCCTTCTAAGATCCTGGGAGAAAACTTAGTGACTTGTTCTTGTGTGTATGTGTTTCTGTAATGTTGGCAAAGGGAGATACAATCCTGCCGTTTACCTGGAAGAGGCAGACGGGGAACAGCTGTTAATCAGCACTAATTGACTACAACGAGTCATGATTTAAATATTGTCAAGTCCGACAGAAGAGATGTGTAAGTTGAGCAAGACACTTAACCTCCCTGCAGTTCACTGTGCTCGTCTGTGGGATGCGAGTGCTTATTGCACTCTATTCCGAGCCCTTTGTGTGGATTCTCTCACTTGATTCACCAGCTATCCTATGAGAGAGGAACTTTTATTCTCTCCAGTTTACAGGAGGAAACAGGCAGAATTTAAGCGATTTTGCTTTAAGCCGCAGTTGGTGGCAAAGCTGGCAATCAAAGGGCAGGGGAGTCTGACCCCAGAGCCCAGGCTCGAGGGGATGGCAGCACCAGTTTTCAGCAGGGCTGCCCTGCAATTCAATTCCAATAAATTAACACAACAAACATCTCTTGGGTGTAACCTCTTGGGTGTCTGTTCGTGCAAGGACCCCCCTGTGAAAACTAGGAGATAGTTTACAGGAAAGTGTTTTGGAGAAGTCCTACTGTTTTTAAAATAACCGTGAGCAGAGACAGTACTTCTAATTTCTCAAATCTATAAGGGATAGAGACATTTTTAACAGGTGACCGAAACCCTCCTCTGTTTAAACATCCATATACTGGAATGGTTAATTTCTCCTCCCCCGTGGCAGGGTCAGAGTAGAGGCAGCCTGAGGAGACCTGGAAGAGTTCAGACCCCTTGGAGATGCAGTTGTAACTGAGGCACCGTGTCCCCGGCTCAAGCCACCCCCCTTCCCCCAGCCCCAACCCCCGGCCCGGCGCTCTGTGCAGGCCTGGTCCTCGATGCCACACCCCGAGCAGCCTTCCAGCCCGTCAGATCCAGCCACGTTGGGCTGCATCTGGTCACCTGTGCGCGTCCTGCGCCCAACAGGGCCCCTGGCAGTGGATTTCCACAGGACCTGTCTGCTCTGCTTCTGCTGGTTTCATTTACGGACCAGCTGAATGGTCGATGACAGAGATGAGCTCCAAGTTCACTGTGTTCTTGCCACAGGGCCCGAATTCAGGCTGCTGGGAAGCTGAGCTCTAATAAATGACCAAAGGCGAAAGCACGTGTGTGCGTAATCCCAGCGGCTCATCGAGCTCTCAAGGGTACCGACGGCGTGCCTGCTCCGGCCTTGGGTCAGAACTGGTTGCTGGAAGCATCCGGAGGACCGGGAGGCCGTCCAGGCCCCAAGGCGGCACCATACCCACCCACCCTCCTGCTACCTGGCAAGTTCAGGCTCAAGCAGCCTCACCTCGCCGGCTTCAAGGACCTAGCGACTGGCCGGCCTCATGCTCCGTCTTTTCCCACTCAAATTCCTCCCCCACAGGCATCCCAGAATGTTCCTCTCAGTGGATTAACCTCATCACATCTTCCTCATTAAGAGCCTTCCGTGGCTCTCCACTGCTCGCAAAATGAAACCCACACCTCGGCCTTCGTAACGCTGCATCCAGATTCAACTTAAATCTTTCCATCCCGGGACCGCCCCGCTGAAGCAAAGTGTAAACAGCTCCCACTCACAGCCTGCACTTTTCCTGCTCCTGGTTCTTTCCTGTCTGAAGCTGACTTTCTTGGTTATGTTTAAATACCACACATCATCATAAAGGCTTAATTTGAATTCCTACTTTCTCCATGAATTTCTTCCTATAACACTGTGCCGCATCATTCCCTCTTCTGTAGACCCATCATCTTGCACTGCAGCTGTGAAGTTAGGCTTCTGAAGGCAGAAATTTAATTTCAACTTCACGGCAGACCCACAGCCTGTCCCCCTGCACTACCCAGTACAGTGCCTTAGACTTCGAGGTCAAAACAGAAAACACCTGTCATAGCTAAGGGCGCATATGTTGGTCTCTCTAAACACTGACTTATAGTTAAAAAAACACCTTGGATATTTCTTTTATAGAGATGAGATGAAATAATGCAATGATCGTTTATAGCAGGGTTCTCTAAAAAGTCTACATCTTTGGGTATTACTTTAAATCTACTTTCATAAATCATAAACACTACTTGCTTTACAAGGCTATTAATAATTTAAGGAACCTATTTTTAAAAAGTCAACTTGGTCAAGGAGAGATTTTTGTTTATTATCCCAAAGTCTAGTTAAATGTTTAATTAAATGTAATAAAAATTTAAAAAATAGTCGTGAAGGCTTACTTAGAAAGATAAAATAAAAGCCAGTAGACCTGAAAATGGTACAGAGAGGGATAGATTTTATTTATTAATGTAGTGATTAAAAACATTTAAAAAGAGGAGCAAAAAAGCAAAAACTCAGAAAACAAATATACTCAAAGCACTTATAAGGAAATGTTACAGGAACTTTGAATACCATTCCCAGACCACATGCTTCTAAAACAAGTATTCACAGTTCCAAATATCTCAGCCCTTGATATTCAGATAGTCCAGAAGTGCAGATACGCCCTAAATCACAGCTCAGAAGGATTTCCAAACACTCATTTCATCATGATTTACATTCAGAGGAGGAGTTGCTGCAAAGGAAGAGCAGCCCACAGAAACCTTCTGCATCTTTAGCTGAGGCACAAAGAACAGAAAAAGACAGGAAGACACTTTCTCTCCATTTCTCCTTTCCCACTCCTTTGCTTTACAGTCAGGAAAAACCCTCAACAGAAGTACCCAGATTCCCAGAAGAGGGATCTGGTGAACCAGCAAAAGGCAGACAAATCAAGACTCTGTGGATCCAGGAAAGGACAGTGGTTTGGTGGTCAGTGTTCACTGGTCACCCTCTGCGTCAGGAAAACAAGGCGGCACGTCTTCTTGTGACGTTCCAGCCAGGGCAGCTCCTGCCGCCCTTCAGGTGCCGCCCTCCAGCTGACGCTGTGATGGTGCCCTCGACAAGCACAGCCCCTCCAGCGCGTCCTGGACTCACTGTGACAGCGTCGTCCACATGGAACCACTCGACACTGATCCTCCCATTGGAGCCTCAGTCCAGGGGCTACTCCTGCAGCAGGCTTCTTGAGATCAGTATCCGCATCACCTCGTTGCTGCCTGCAAGAGCGAAAGGACGCAGGGGCTTAGGAGCTGCTGGGCCTGAGAGTCAGCGAAGCTCTGACTAGGGATGTAAAGGGCAACGTCGCTTTTTATCTTGAAAGATGTCAGGAAGTGAGGAAAAAATTTACTTTTAAAAATACCTCTTGGGCTTCCCTGGTGGTGCAGTGGTTGAGAATCTGCCTGCCAATGCAGGGGACACGGGTTCGAGCCCTGGGCTGGGAAGATCCCACATGCCGCGGAGCAACTAGGCCCGTGAGCCACAGCTGCTGAGCCTGCGCGTCTGGAGCCCGTGCTCCGCAACAAGAGAGGCCACGACACTGAAAGGCCCGCGCACCGCAATGAAGAGTGGCCCCCACTTGCCACAACTAGAGAAAGCCCTCGTACAGAAATGAAGACCCAACACAGCTAAAAATAAATAAATAAATAAAAAATTAAAAAAAAAAAAAAAAACAAAACCTCTTCTGAGTGGCATGGACATATATACACTACCAAATGTAAAATAGATAGCTAGTGGGAAGCAGCCACGTTGCACAGGGAGATCAGCTCAGTGCTTTGTGACCACCTAGAGGGGTGGGATAGGGAGGGTGGGAGGGAGATGCAAGAGGGAGGATATATGGGGATATATGTATATGTATAGCTGATTCACTTTGTTATACAGCAGAAACTAACACACCACTGTAAAGCAATTATACTCCAATAAAGATGTTAAAAACAAAAAAACAAAAAAACCTAACCTCTCCTGATAGTAAAAGTGATTTTATTAGGTAAAAAACAAACAAAATAAACAGCAGAACATACAACAGTATATGTAGTATAATTCTATTTTTAAAAAATGTATCTATGGGGGGTGAGATGAATTGGGAGATTGGGACTAACATATACACACTATGTATAAAACAGATAACTAATGAGAACCCACTGTATAGCACAGGGAACTCTACTCAATGCTCTGTGGTGACCTAAATGGGAAGGAAATCCAAAAAAGAGGGGATATATGTATACGTATAGCTGATGCACTTTGCTGTACAGCAGAAACTAACACAACATTGTAAAGCAACTATCCTCCAATAAAAATTAACTTAAAAAAATGTATCTGGGGCTTCCCTGGTGGCGCAGTGGTTGAGAATCTGCCTGCCAATGCAGGGGACAGGGTTCGAGCCCTGGTCTGGGAAGATCCCACATGCCACGGAGCGACTAGGCCCGTGAGCCACAATTGCTGAGCCTGCGCGTCTGGAGCCTGTGCTCCGCAACAAGAGAGGCCGCGATAGTGAGAGGCCCGCGCACCGCGATGAAGAGTGGCCCCCACTTGCCGCAACTAGAGAAAGCCCTCGCACAGAAACGAAGACCCAACACAGCCATAAATAAATAAATAAAATTAAAAAAAAATGTATCTATACAAGCACAGAAAAAGGTCCAAAAGAAGATATTTTTGGTCTTAAATATAAAAGGAGCCCAAAGTATTACTTCTGATGTCAAAACATGAATGATCTTTTTTCTTTTTTAACTTTTCCTATATTTTGTAAGTCTTCAACAATAAATATACCAACATCATCAGTAATCAGAAAACTGAATTTTAAAAGAACAAAAACATTTTCCCTGGAAGAAGGGGGGGTCAGTTGCTTGCTTCATTTTTCCACTCTTTTTAATGCAAAAAGAAACATTAACCACCATGAGGAATGAGTAATCATACATCTCGAATAAAATCAAAGCTGAAATTTCCTATCTATCCAGTAACAAAGTCTGGGGTGAAACAAGTGACAAAGACCAGTGCGCCCATTTTCCTACAAGCGGATGATGGTGTGGCCTGAAATAAGCATATCTGGCTTTTCTCAGTTATTCTAACAGGGTTGAAAGACAGAGTCAGAATGAAGGGAAGTCTCCTGCACTCACCAAGGCTGGAAAGTAACAGCTACGTACGACTGGAGTCACAGAAGGAATGAGGCGGCAGGGTTTGGCCTGCGCGCTAGCAACCGTGCTCATAAACAGGCTTTAGGGACAAGGTCTGCAGCAGAAAGCAGACACTGAAGCCTGTGACTTGGACGTGACACCCCGTGGTGGCTCTCAATGTGACAGGCAGGAGCAACCTCACTGAAGCCTCGTTAGCGATGCAGATTCCCAGGCCCACCCACGACCCATGGAGTCAGAGGCTCTGTGCTCACAAACCCTCCCAGTAGTCCTGACGCTGGTCGGGTCCGAGAAGCATGCTTCAGAAGCCACAGGGAGGCCCGTGCTTCCTTCACATTCCTTCACTCAAAGTCACTTCCCCAAGCCTTTGCCTCATCTGCTGCCTTGGCTACAGCGTAACAACCTCAGCTACCTACTGGCTAAACAACAGTCATGTAATTTCAAGACTTCCACACCAGCGTGGAGTGGAGAAGGCCATGCAGAGCCTGACGCCAGCAGCTTAGCCATCTCCTGCCTGTGGGCCTGTGATCAGCAAGAAGATGCCCGTGTGTGACAATTAATTTACTGAAAGCTCCATCAGCAACACTGGTGATCACGATCAGTGTGTAGAGGCTGGAGATCAAACTAGCTCACATCTGCCCTGGAAGTTACTGTGGAGAAGTCCTGGGACCCCTGACGACCAGGTACAACGGTGAAGAACAGCCACTGCTGCAATTTTCAAAATGCTTTCTCGGATGTTACCTTAGTTTGCGCTGTCTCTATAAATGACAAAGGCAAAGGGCAGGAGGGGGGTGACTTGGTGACTTCCGCGGGGACAGAGCAGGGCCTCCTGGCCCCCAGGCCAGGTCAGGAGGGCACAGCAGGCCCCTCCAGAGGGGGCCAGGAGCAAGGAGGAGGAAGACAGGCAGCACGGGGACAGACGGCAGGGGTGACAGCTCCGAAAGGGAGAGAACCACCTTGGCCACGTTTACCTTCGAGGATCTGGTGGACCCTGGAGTCCCGCATGTACTGCTGGACTGCGCAGTCCTTCAGGTAGCCGTAGCCCCCGTGCATCTGCAGGGCCTGGTTGCAGATCTGCAGGGACACAGGGATTAGATACCTCGGATTCTGGGAAGGCTCTGGAACAGGGGCTCCTCTCTCCGCCCCAGCCCTGATCTGGCCGCCTGCCCTGAGCCAACACGAGGAAGGTGAAGGTGCCAGCCGGGCCAGAGGGGCTCCAGTTCTGCGTGCACGGGGACAACGAGGGAAGTCTGCCTCCTGAGCGAGCCCGTCCCCACCCACGAGGGACTCAGAGGCCTCTGCCCTTCTCGCCTGCTGTCTGCAGGGAGAGGCTGCCCGCCCCACACCAGCTGGAGTTCTGGCAAGCGGCAGATGCAGCCTCACTGTGGAAATGGCTCTGCCCCTGACATTTAAGCATGGCACAGTGCTGTGGTCTGACCCTTCTTCCAAAGGCAGCATCTCACCCAGCGCACAGCCAAACGGCAGAGACAAAACATGATGTGCAGCGGCGTGGAGCGGGTGAAGCGCCAGCCGAGAGCGCCCGCGTGGGCCTCTCCCGAGTAACTGACGCCTCACGCCGCATGCCAGGAGCGACGGCCGGCCCACCACGTGCCGGTCACCCAGGAGAGGCAGAGCATCCCACTCACCGCAAAGCATTCGTCTGTAGCGAAGAGCTTGGCCATGGAGCACAGGGCCACCGCGTCCTCACGCCCCTCCTGCAGAGCCACGGCTGCGTGGCGGATCATCAGCCGCGAGGCCACCAGCCTGACCACCATATCCGCCAGTTTGAACTGCAGGTACTGCAGTGAGAGGAGAGGAGAGAACCAGACGCAGACAGGCTCGGAGAGCCACCTCTAACCGCGGGCCGCTTCTAAGGGGCCCCAGGCTCCACAAGGAACGTGCCTTGTAAGTCCTAAGTCCACTGCACTCCCTGCACGTCAGCATCTCGCCTCCTTAGGAAGACGCTCCCTCTGTCCCTTCCACCCACAACCACTAAAACGCCCACAGCTCTGCCCGGCACGCCCTGGAGCCCCGCGCCCCTGCACACCTCACGGGGGGTGGGCTGGGACCCAGCGTGGGCAGGGCCGGGAAGCAGTGGACGTGGTGCCCGAGACCCCTGCCCTGGCAGCAGCAGCACAGGCCACAGCAGCGCCCCGAACCCAACAACCCAGACACAGCGGGGCGCCTGCGACCCCGGCTCCAGCCCCGGCCCCCCCACCTGCTGTGGTGGCAGCGCCCGTGACCCAGGCAACCCCGGATGTGGCAGAGGTGCCCGCCATCCGGTGCCCCTTGAGGCGACATCAGCCACAGGCACAGCCCCGGGCACAGCAAGCACCAGCACGCCCAGCACAGCGCCTCTGGCAGCGGCGGCAGAGGCGAGAGAAACCAAAGCCCACACTGCAGCACCACCTGCTGGAAACCAAAGGAAAGTTAGAACCAAGTAACAAAGCTCTACCCAAGAAGGTACTGGCTGCTTCAAATGGGCCAGCAGAGGAACAACTGACCAAGCACCATGCAGAAGCACGGTAACACATGGGACCGCAGAAAGACGACAATTCTCCAGAAACCAGACTTAAAGTCATGGAATACTGGGACCTAACTGATGGAGAATTCAAAATAGCTGCATGAGGAAACGCGATGAGCTACGAGAAAAGTCAGGTGGGCAGTTCAATGAGCTCAGGAATAAAACTAATGAACAGGACTACTTTACCAAAGAGACTGAAACTCTTAAGAAAGAATGAAACCAAAATTCTGGAGCTGAAGAACTCAATAAATGAGATGGAAAGTGCATTAGAAAGCTATGGGGAGAGAGCCAACCACAAGGAAGAGAGAATTAGTGAGCTCCAAGACGGAAATCTAGAAATGATTCAGGTAGGAGAGCAGAGAGAGCTAAGACTCAAAAAACGAAATCCTACAAGAGCTATCCTACTCCATCAGGAAGAGCAACAGAAGGACAGTGGGCATCCCAGAAGGAAAAGGCAGGGGAAGGGAGCACAGAGCTTGTTTACAGAGGTAAGGGCTGAGGGCTTCCCTGGTGGCACAGTGGTTAAGAATCCGCCTGCGAATGCTGGGGACACGGGTTCAAGCCCTGGTCCGGGAAGATCTCACATGCCGTGGAGCAACTAAGCCTGTGCGCCACAACTACTGAGCCTGCACTCTAGGGCCCGTGAGCCACAACTACTGAAGCCCGTGCACCTAGAGCCCGTGCTCCGCAACAAGAGAAGCCTCCGCAATGAGAAGCCCGCACACCGCAACTAGAGAAAAGCCCGCGGGCAGCAACAAAGACCCAACGCAGCCAAAAATAAAATAAATAAATTAAAAAAAAAAAAAAAGAAGTAAAAGCTGAGAACGTCCCAAACCTGGGGAAGGAACTGGATACACAAGTCCATGAAACTAAGAGAACACCTAATTATCTCAACGCAAAAAGATCTCAAAGACACATAATATTAAAACTGCCCAAAGTCAATGACAAAGAAAGAATTTTAAAGGCAGTCAGAAAAAAAGGGCAATAACCTACAAAGGAACCCCATTAGGCTAAGAGCGGAACAGAACTACCTTACAATCCAGCTGTTCCATTTACGGTATTTTTCCAAAGAATATGAAAACACTAATTCAAAAAGATACATGCATCCCTATGTTCACTGCAGCACTATTTACAACAGCCAAGGTGTGGAAGCAACCTAAGTGCCCATCAATAGATAAATGGACAAAGAAGACGGAGTATATGTATACAATGGAATACTACTCAGCCATAAAAAAGAATGGAATCTTGCCATTTGTGACAACATGGATGGACCTAGAGGATATTATGTTAAGTGAAATAACTCAGACAGAGAAAGGCAAATACCATATGATTTCACTCATACGAAGAGTCTAAAAAACACACAATAAATGAATGCACAAAATAAAACAAAACCACATAGATATAGAGAACAGACTGGTGGTTACCAGAGAAGAAGGGGGTGAGGGGAGGGTGAAATGGGTAAAGGAGATCAACGGTATGGTGATGGATGGAAATCAGACTTTCAGTGGTGAGCTCACTGTAGTGCATACAGAAGTCAAATTATAATGTACACATGAAACATATAATGTTATAAACCAGCATTACCTCAATAAAGAAAAAAGAAAGAAAAACTGGAACACAAGCAAAAGAAAAAAGCGATAAATCATCTAATCACATCCCCCTGAAATAATTACTTTTTGCATTTTTCAGACGTATCCCTGAAAATGTTTTATTAATATTTATACAGGGACTTCCCTGGCAGTTCAGTGGTTAAGACTTCACCTTTCAATTCAGGGGGTGTGGGTTCAATCTCCAGTCAGGGAGCTAAGATCCCACCTGCCTCGCTGCCAAAAAACCAAAACATAAAACAGAAGCAATATTGTAACAATTCAATAAAGACTTAAGAAAAAAA
This sequence comes from Balaenoptera physalus, assembly GCF_965194825.1. NCBI lineage: Eukaryota > Metazoa > Chordata > Mammalia > Artiodactyla > Balaenopteridae > Balaenoptera > Balaenoptera physalus. Next base: position 1,412,209 of record NC_138889.1, read on the forward strand.
AAATGGTCCACATCAAAAAAAAAAATCTTTTAAAAGAAATTTAGGGCTTCCCTGGTGGCACAGTGGTTAAGAATCCGCCTGCCAATGCAGAGGACACGGGTTCGAGCCCTGGTCCGGGAAGATCCCACATGCTGCGGAGCAACTAACCCCGTGCGCCACAACTACTGAGCCTGTGCTCTAGAGCCCGCAAGCCACAACTACTGAGCCCATGTGCCACAACTACCGAAGCCCATGCACCTAGAGCCCATGCTCCACAACAAGAGAAGCCCCTGCTCGCCGCAACTAGAGAAAGCTGTGCACAGCAATGAAGAACCAAAGCAGCCAAAGACAAACAAATTAATTAATTTAAAAAAACTTATACATATTCATGTATTCTGTAAACAAAGCAGAAGCATACTCCTCTAAAATGTCGTGCTTTTTCTTGCCAGTCAATGCATCACGAATCTTTTCACGACTATAAGCAAAAATTATTAAACAATTATTGACAGAAATAGAGCACAAGTTCTGGCTGAAATGGGGGCAGAACCCACAAGAGACATCAGGGCCCCACAGCTGTAGAGAATGTTCTAGAGACAAGAGCAAATGCTGGGACACCGGGGAAGTTACCTGGTTACTGGCCAGGGGCTCTCCAAACTGCTTCCGGACCTTGAGGTGGTCTCGGGTGAGGATGACCGAAGCATACGCAGCGCCCAGAGAGCAGGACGCTAGGAAGGACGGTACCAACACGTCAAGTGAGCCAGGGGACCGCGCTGCCCGCCCGCCGCTCCGGCCCCCTGGGGTCCTCACCGACATTGATCCTCCCCCCGTTCAGTCCTCTCATGGCAATGAGGAAGCCCTGGCCCTCGTCCCCGATCCTGTTGGCCACGGGGACAGCACAGTCTTCAAAGATCACCGCTCGGGTCGGCTGTGAGTTCCACCCCACCTGGCAAAAATCAGGGGCTGTGTGGCTGCCCGGGAGTTGACCGCTCAGGGCAGCGTCCTCTGCACCAGGCTCTCCTATCCCTGGACTTAGTCCCTCGAGAACGTCAATGAGGAAAAACAGAAAGGTCACACAAAGATCCGTCGACTCAGATTTTCCTCTTTCAGCACATTAAGAGCATCGACTTCCTAGTGCCCGCTCCACCAGAACCACCTGTCCCCACACAGTTCTCACGGCTCCTTCAGGATCGGGCAGAACTCTCCTCCTCTGTGGCACCTCCATGAGTAAATTCTTTCATAAAAAACATTGACAGTGGAAGGATTACTCGGGGTATGTGTCCTTTTACAAGGACAGCACAAGGATAATAATGACCAAGAGCCACGCTCGTCCTTTGAAGAACTCAGCGCTTTTGCACGTGGTGCCGTAACGTCCACCACGCTGGCCATCGGCTGCACAGACCCGGCGAGGTGCGGGCACTGGCGCATGGGAGCCAGTCACACACACCTTCTCCCAGCTTGGCTGCCGGTGACGTCACCCTGGCGACACCATCCCGGTGACATCACCCCGGAAGCCAGAAATCGGTCCGGGGAGAGTATTTCCACCACAGAAACTGGCAAACACTGCACATGAGGGGCTTCTTGGTGGCTGCTTTTCCCAGGGAGCTGAGGCTCAGTGAGGCAGATCCCGAAGAGCACAAGACCAGACAAAGCCCCCGGGTCCCCGACAGCTGAGAGCCCCACTGCCCTCGTTCAGGGCTCCCTGCTGTGGGAAGAGGCGCTCCGTCCACAGCCTTTTACTCAAGGTTTTTCTTCCAACATGGGCTCAGTCCTTCTCTTCTGTCCATCACCCACCCCGTAGCCTCAATTCCACTCAAACTGTTCCGCGAACTGTGCGGCTGGGCTTTTTAAACCATACTTTTGCTTCTCCTGCTCCCTGCCCGGGAACACTCCCCATCCCCAACCTCCGTCAAAGTCAAGCTTCACTGCAACCTCCTGAGGCCCTGCCGGTCGCCTGAGCCAGCACTGACCTCGTTGCCTTTCAGGCCCCCAAGTCTGAAACCTTCCCACACTGGCCTGTGTGGTCTCCCTGGAACTTACCTCCCATCCAGAACATACACACCTGGAACGGGGCAGACGGGCAGACCTTAACAACAGCCAATCAACGAGAACCACATACAAACAGCTGCTACCTCCTAGCCCCTTCCTGTGAAAACACCTCCCTTCTCCCCTGGGCAGAGAACCCCGCTCCTCACCCCCCAGAGCCCCTGGGAAGCTGCGGCCAGAAAGACCCTCCTCCCCGCCCGCCCAGGACCAGGGGAGCCCTGTCCCGTCCGTCTGTCTTTCCTTCCACAGACTGCCTTCCCACCGCCACCCCTCCTACGGGAAAACGCATTCTTCTGTACGAAACCTTTTAACAATTAAATCCAAGATAAAGCAATTCCTCACACCACTTTCCCATAAAGCCAATGCAAAACTGGTTGTTTAAAGCTCTCAGCTACAAAATGTGCTCAGTACGCCAAGTCGAAGCATGTGCTTGCAGGAAAGACGGCCATGGGGCTGGAGAGAAAGACCGGCTGCTCAGGCCACCACGGCAGCCAAATCAGCCATGGCGACCAGTGGGTGACCCTGCACCCGGCCTGCGCAGCCCTGCCTGCCTCTCCAACTTCATCCCACGCCGTTCCCTTTGCTCACGACCCCCCCGGCCACACGGAGAGGCTCTGGCTCCTTCAAAGAGGCTCATCCCGTCCCCACCTCGGGCCCTCCGTCCTACTGCCGTCTCTGCCCAGAACCCTCACGGCCGGCCCCGGTGACGTTGCAGACCTCATCTCAAAGGACACCTCATCTTCAGAGTCGTCTGTCCCCACCCCGAGAAGCTCTCCTCCATTCACGTCGCAGCCTCCCGCCTGCCTTCCCCCCTTGCCCTGAGCGCTGACGGAAGGCACCGCGTTTGTTCCTGCGCCCGCCCTCTGCCCTGCCGCTAACAGGCCGATTCTACAGGTCGGGGCACGTCCGTGCGGCCCCTGCTCTGTCCCACCACTCGGTACAGTGGACCCCTGCCAGCTGCTCAGTGAATGAGACACCATTCCAAATTCCCCACACATTATAGGACAGGTAAAGCAAGATGAATAATTAAGAAAAAAACAAGCAAAAAGAGATACAATATATATGCTTAAAAGCGAGAGGAGACAGAAAGTAAAGGGAAAGAGACGCTTTTTGTTTATGGAATTTATTTACAGTTTTTCTCCAGGCCCTAACCTTGTCAGCTATGGTATGCTATCAACCGATACCAGAAATATTGATGTGTTGAAATAATCATCACTATCTTTATAAGCACAAACACCAGAATCAGTATAACTTGGTCCTGTAAAATTATGTCAGGCTCCATGTCAGTCTGTCTTATAACCCCAAAGAGACATTCCTAGGATTAAGAAGTCTTATAGCTACCTATCTCATACACCACGTGTACACAGCTTACATAGCTTATAAAGGTAAGACGATGTCTTATAATCCCAGACAAGCTGTGGTGATTCTTGTACCCCCAGGAGTGAGTGTAAGGCTTTGCACAGTCGGTGTCTAGCAGGCCCTGCTTTGCTGTACGAGAGAAGGGGCACTGAACCTCTGAGCTCCTAGCAGCTGCAAAGGATCAGGAAGGTCGTGAAGGGACGAATGGGGATCCGGGGAGCCAGGAGAGGAGAGGTAGATTAGGGGCCATCTCATTACTGACTTCTCTCCAAAAGCCCCAACTCTAACAGTACCTGCTGGAGGTGGAGGCCAGGCACCTGGCATGGCCCACCTGACTAGATCCCACCCTCATTACCAGTGACAGTTACATAACCACAGGTCTACTGTTCATGGCCTGACTACTTCTTAATCCTAAAAACGTCTTCCCGAAGCCTATGGAAACACTCTTCCTCTTACATTACTGAAAGACCCACAATCGCTTCCAGTGAGTTTTACTGTATTTTTATTTGGAGAAGAAAAGTGGCCCATATGTTTTTCATTGCTGAGACCTCTAGTCTTCTGTAAGCATTTCCTCCTGGGGGAACAAGAGGGCATCAAGATAAGAAGGTAGATAAGAAATACAGGCCAAAAGTGGCTGCAGGAGAGATGACGGAGAAATCCCTCCCACTGATGAACTTACTGGCAAATGCTGCCACTTCACCAGCGGCCCAGCGCACTCTAACAACGCCCTATCCCACCTGATACACTGTCGAAACCCTAATTGAAGCAACAGCCTCCAAGGCCAGTGAGCCAGTGTGGAACCCATTTCCCGAAACAGAGCAGAGGCTGGTCGGGCAGAAGCAAGAGGCTCACAACCCGACTCTCCCTGTCCAACCGCACTCACCTTTCTCTCCTTCTTGCCAAAGCTGAGGCCAGGGGTCCCCTTCTCAACAACTATGCACGAGATGCCTTTGGGGCCTGGTCCTCCTGTTCGGCACATGACCACATAGATGTCTGCTTCGCCTCCACCACTGATGAAGGCCTGCGGGGTTGGAGAGGGGAAAACACTGCGGTCCCCCGACGATGGGACAGTGAGAGAGATGGCGGCACAGAGAAACTAAGGAGGGTTACAAAGAGCCTGCACCGAGGCTGTAAAAAGGAGACACTAGTGAACGGAACGAAGTGGCCTGAGACCAGAAGGGAAACAGTGACGGTGAACACGGGCAAGTCGGTGTGAGGTTCCCTCCCACACGTACCACCCCCGGGAATGTTCACTCGCAGACCCGGGGTCCAGGCTGTGGAGGCAGGAGGGGGACAGCCTCCGAGCGGCCCGGGGAGGACCGAGGACGGCATGCTTGTACCTTGGAGCCACTGAGCACGTAATGATCTCCTCGTCGCTTGGCGGAGGTCAAGAGGGAGGCGGCATCACTCCCACTGCCTGTGGCAGGGACGGGAGGGAAGCGGAGAGGTGGCAGAGAGCTTGGGAAGGTAAGGGAGCCCCGGCAAGGCTCCACCTGAGAAATCTTCCCTTATAAAAAACACCTCAGCGTTTGATACTTTAAAATCCACACGGCTGAGAAGCTCTCTATACTTGTGAAAACTGCATACGGCAATCAGACCCTTTTCCATCTCCCATCACACTAGCTTGCAGGGAGCCTCCTACAAGGAGGTTCTGGTCTGCAGCCTGGAAAGATTCTGCCCTAGAGAGCTCTTCGCCTTTTGACATCAGGTCACGGCCATCAGGTACCCTTGGTCAACAACGGCTACGTGTGCCGGGGGCTGAGAAGGCACACCCCGTGATTTCCCATGAGTCACACCTCCCGCTGCACCTCATCGGCAGCACGGCAAACCCACCTGGTTCAGTGAGGCAGTAGGAAGCAAACTTCTCCATGGTACAGAGTGGAGGGCAAAACCTGTGCCTCTGTTCCTCACTTCCAAAGGTATCAATCATCCAGGCACACATGCTGACAGGTACACCAAGAAGAGACATTGACAGAGATAAAGACGGAAAGAAAAAAAGAAAAGGAAATTTGAGGGGGGAGGGGAATGGGGAAAGAGAACAAAGGCAGCAAAGTAGAGTGAAGCAGAACAGAGTGGGAAGGGAAAAGTCACAATTGAGAAGATTCATCTTTAAAGCAAAGGCCTGGATTAACACATATTCCTGGAACACGTACTACCCAGACGTACCCAGGGCCAAGGTATTTCTCACCTGGATGCTGTTCATACTATTTCTAGTTAGGTTAACTGAGCTCCCTAAAAATCAAGGAGTCCTATGTCCTTTCCCAAATTAGTGGAGGCTTCATTTTTGGGTTGAGGAAAAGGGAACAGGCCCCAACCACTCCACTGGAGAAGCCTGTTTGGTACCAGGTCAATCTGGAATTTGGGAGAAGGCCAGCATTCTCTAAGCAACATACAAGATGACAGATTCAAGTCCAACAGGGAGCAGCAGAGCCAAGTGTGAACTTTTAACTGTCTAGTCCTTCAAGGACAGCCAACCTGAGAAGAGAAACCTTCTCCCTGTTGATATAAAATTTCCCAGTCAACCCGCATGAGCACGTCACTGTGCTTCCCCACCTTGGCCACTCACTTGTGGATGCTTATGTAGGCTGTGGTGCTGGTGCAGCCTGTGGCCAAGGCTTCAAAGATGACAGAGGTGTCGAGCCGTGACAGTCCAGACCCTCCTACGTCTGTTCGTACGTAAATCCCCCCGAAGCCCAGCTGGGCTGCCTTCCGCATCACGTCCACTGGGAACAGCTCCTGCGCACACAGAGGGCAGGGTCATCGGCAAGTGATTCACAGACGGCCTTTTCTTTAGAGGGCACAAGGAAGGGTCAAGACGCTTGCACTCGGGAGAGAGTAGGGGGTCTCTTAACTCAACATGCCTTTTGTCATCTATATAGTGGAACCAGTTAAAATGCATTCTGTAAGGACTGGTTTCTGGCATGAAAGTTTCTTTTTATTATCAATAGAATTGCCTTGGTTTAAGAGTACCCAAATCTTTGTGCAATTAAAAAAAATGATATCTACAGGATGCGGAAGATGCTTTCCAGGAAAGGAATCACACCACTCCTGGAATTTGCATTCGCTGTGAGAGTTTTAGGTGGAGAATAAATACTGAACAATCTGGGTCATAAGGAGGAGATAAGGGTCACTGAGTGAGGCATCTGTGGGAACATCCAGCACAAGGAAAACCCGCACCTTCTGGTCCCACTCCGCCATGTTTGGCGCCATCTCCCGGGCAGCAAAGTCAAAGGCCACTTTCTGGAACTCTTTCTGCTCTTCGTTTAGTCCCGTAGAAGCTGTGGGCGAGGCGGCATTTACTCGGAGCCAGGACAGGGGTCAGGGAAGTGTACTGCAAGCAAGAAGCGCCACGAAGCCCGGGCCGGCAGTGGGCCTACGAGAGCATTCCCACACGGCACACCACCTCTAGCACCCACCGTCAATCAGCGTCTTGATAGAGCATCACCTGCTTCCTTCCTTCTTTACTCCCAGACAGACTGGCTGACTTCATTTACCTTGTTACTTATTCTTTCAATACTCATCTTTATCTCTTCCTCCTCATGAATCCACATTAAAGGAATAATAAACACACACTGACCCTCAAAATTTTGATGAACATTTTTTTCCTTCAGGATGTCCTGCGTTCTCTGTATTGGAATCTGTGCGTATTTGTCTACCAGCTACAACATATTCATTTTAAAAGATCAGTCAGGAAAGGAAGATACGGTACTCTGGCTTACCTTTCAAATTAAGGAAAAGATCCTGTAACAAAGCTGTGCATTTGACAGTCACTGATAACAATGATAATGAGTCTTCCAGTGTTGAAAACATGGCTAAGGCCTTCCTAAATCCGTCTTCACCTAATGGATTCAGAATTTTTAGAATATTTTCTTTCCTAACTGTTAATGCCGTGACTTTGGGTAACTCCTTCACTTCCAGGTCTAAGCTACTTAAAAGCTAAGGAAATGAACTGACTGAGCGATACCAACAGACAGGTAGTGGAGCTTCATCAGGACAAGTTTCTCTAGAACCTCAAACATTTTGTAAAAGACTATACTATTCCAGTATTTCATTGGAGGTGATACTCTTTAGGAGAAAGATATCTGCATCAGCCTACGTGAAATAGTGACCACTCAATTCACAGTGTCATTACTTTACAACTTTTCTTTAAATAGCCAGTTCCCCGAATGACACGAACACTATTTATTTGCTATGTTTTTTTTTCAAACACTGTGCAGAATGAGATAGGACTCAACTGGAAAGCAGAGCGACAGGCCACCTAGCTGGTCATGTGGGCCTGAAATATTTTTCCCGTTTTGCAAGGTGATAAGACTTTCAGCTAGAGGCAGGCCACAAGCTAAAAGGGAAGAACCTAAGCAAAGCTCCTGTGAAAAACCACAACCTTTTGGGGACCGTGTAGAGAATCTAGAAAAGGATGGACCATGAATCCTGGGAGCCACCATGCAGAAGGGTCAGCAACCTGCACAGGGTGACAGACTTACGCTGCTCACATTATCTTTCTTTTGTTTTCTTAGGACTGCCGTTTTGAAGGGACCGCCTGCCTCACATGTGTCTGCTGCAGCTGGAGGCGCAGTGGTGGCTGAGGAAACGTCAGGGGAAGAGGAAGTGCGGGGCTCTGCACTGCTTTCTAAGGTTTCAGCCTTTTGGTCCTGGGGTGATGTTAAGAGCACCAGAGGCGTGGAGGCACCCCGACCACGACTTCCTTCAGTGCCCGACTGTGCTGCGCGGCCCCTCCCACGGAGAACAAGGGCAGGCGGCAGCACGTGTCTCTGGGGTAGGCCTGGGCCTCAGGAGCGGCTGCTGCGTGAAGCAGGACAAAGCTGTCTGTCTGTAGCAGGACCCTCACCAAAATGGGAAACTCAGAAGTGAAGAGTTGTGAGGATTAAAGACGACGCGACCTTGCGAAGTCCAAAGCAGAAAACTACACTGGGTGTTGCTCTCGGAAACGTGGTCAGGGATAAACAATTCATAGTTCCTTGCCTGGGAGTCGGGTCATTTTCCATTCACAAAAGAATACTGACTGAGTGTCTACCATGGAGCAGTGCTCGGGTGTCAAAGATGAAAATGGTCCAGTCACCCAAAGGATGACGTAAGTGGTGAGAAAGCAAACATCTGACTGTACACGGGCTACAAAACTTCCGTCCCAGCAAGAGCTCAATACGTGTCTACAGATATTATTATTAGTATCTGACAGAATAAAACAAGTAGTTCAGGGTATAAAAGGTTTAAGAAGTAGATCTGAATTGCATACAAAGTAAATAAGAGGGAATGGGTGTACACAATCAGATGTACAGGCGCACCTTGTTTCACTGCCCTTCATTTCTCTCTGCAGAATCTGTGTTTTTTACAAACTGAAGGTCTGTAGCAACCCTGTGTTGTCAAATGATGGTTAGCCTTTTTTAGCCATGAAGTATTTTTAAATTAAGGAATGGACATTGTTTTCTTAGACACAATGCTACTGCACGCTTAATAGACTACAGTGCAGTGTAAACGTAACCTTTACAAGTACCGGGAAAACAACAAAGTCGTTATTGCAGTAGCTGCTTCATGACAGTGGTATGGAACCAAACTGCAGTATCTCTGAGGTGCACCTGTATAAATACAACATAATTACATATTTATTTACGATAGATAATAATCAACTCTAGATAATGGAATGCTAACAAAAGGAGAACACTGCTTGGAGAAAAAAAGTGGAAAAGGCAAGTTAAAAAGTAAATTATACACAAGAAAGCATGGTTACTGAGTAAAAATACCTAAGTTCTCAGAAAACATGCACTGAAAAACAAAACAAGACGAAACCCAGGAACTTCCCTGGTGGTGCAGTGGTTAAGAATCCGCCTGTCAATGCAGGGGACACGGGTTCGAGCCTTGGTCCAGGAAGATCCCACATGCAGCGGAGCAACTAAGCCTGTGCACTACAACTACTGAGCCTGGGCTCTAGAGCCCGCGAGCCACAACTACTGAGCCTGCGAGCCACAACTACCGAGACCGCTGTGCCACAACTACTGAAGCCCGCGTGCCTAGAGCCTGTGCTCCACAATGAGAAGTCACCGCAATGAGAAGCCTGCGCACAACGAAGAGTAGCCCCACTCGTTGCAACTAAAGAAAGCCCTCATGCAGCACCGAAGACCCAATGCAGCCAAAAATAAATAAACAAATAAATAAATTTATTAAAAAAAAAAAAAAGAATCTTTGAATGCATCCAAAGGCCAAACCTAGCCAGAGACTCAACAGTTCTGAGAATCCTGGTGCTCAAGGAATGCTTGGGAAGCTGCAGCAAATCACAATGAGGGAGCGCTGGACAAGGAACCAGGGGTTCAAGAGCTGGGTCTGCAACTATTAATTATACAATTTTCAGGAAGTCAGGCCTCCAGACTCCTCCCTCAGCCTCAGGTGCCCCGTTGTAAAACCAGGGGGCTGCACTAGACACTGAGCAAGTTTCCTCATCTGTAAAATGATGTATCAGATATAATGAAAATCATGACGCTCTTAAAATTACTTTTCACATTAAAATATGCCATGAATCAATGAGAAACATTTGTTGATCACTTCCATTAACTTGATATTCTAATATGTAGAATGATACTCTAAAAGGACAGTTTCCTTTCATTTTACTAATTAAAAGAGGATTAAAAAGCACCTTCAACACTGGTTGAAGTTACACCACTAGCCACCGGAAATACTTATATTTAACCAATTTGTTGCCAATCAACAAAGGTGACCTTGCTTACCGAATTCTAAGTGCTAGGATAGGGTGGCACCCTGTGAAGGTGTTTTAGGACATTGAGAAGAAAACTGTCCTATACCTTGGCGTCCTTTACAGCTCTGGATGTCGAGCTAAGGCCCTCAGAAGCTACTCTGCCGTTTTCAAAAGTGTCATTTATTAAAAATTTTAAGAAAGAAAGACTTCAAAAGGAAAAAGTGGTTAGGCGCCCGACAACGTCACAAAGTGTCTGGTTACCCCCTAGGCGGCCTAGGTCCCCCCCCCACTCCGTTACTGGCATCGAAATTATTTGCCTGGTGCCAGGAGACATTAAGATCTGTAAGCTCTGGTAGTTTCCCATTTGCAACAGGTTATTTTTCTGCAGAAATTTCAACAGTTGAAGTGTTTTGTAGTTACAGGTGTTGTTCTATAATTTATATATGGGAGCAAACCTTGTATCACCGGAGATTTTGTTCACCAATCACAACCAGTCCCGGGCTTTTCACATTCTTACTGCCTTTAAAACCGATGGTTGTGATTTAAAAAAACAAAGTCACGAGCTTCCGCGGCGGAGCCCGTCGTTATCCGAAAGCAGATGGGTAACGACGTAGCTCCGAATTGTGAGAGGAAAGGTCGCAGGGGCGGCCTCACAAAACGTACCGCCAGGTTCATAACGCAAAGCACGGTATGGGCGGTCTGTACAAGGACGGACCAGCATCGGCCACGGGGACCGGGCTGAGCCACCGAGGGTCGCCCGCTCCCGGGGCCGCGCCACGTCTAAGCCGGGAAGACCACTAGGCCCGGGGCGCCCGGACGGGCCGACGCGGTGAATGAGGGCGGCCGGGCCGGCCAGGTGGACGGACTCCTACCCCCCAGCGAGCCTTACGGTCGATGCAGGAGACCACGCCCCGCCGGCCGCTTTCGGCGGGGGCCTGGAGCCCGCCGCGCAAGCCGCGCAGCCGCGCCCCGACACGCCAGCACCGGCCCCACAGCATAGCCGCCGCCTGCTCCACTCTTTTCTGCTCGGGCAGAGGTCTGAGCGGCGGTGACCCCGGCCGGTCGGCCACAAGGGCCGCGCCGCACCGCACGCTGGGAGCTGTAGTGCGCGCCGTGGCCCCGCGTGCGGACTCGGGGCGCCTGCGCGAGGAGCCGGGACTACAACTCCCAGAGGCCCCCGGGGCGCGCGCCAAGACTAGAAAGCGCCGCGGGGACGCTGCGCAGCGCCCTGCGGCGCGCGGGGAGGTGGGGTGGGGGTAGCGCTTCGAAGGCCTGCGGACCCGCACGGGTAGCGGTGATTGATAGAGAAGACCACCGGGGGCGCTCAGCGGCGGTCTGTGCTAGGCGGACATACGGGCGTCGGTAACGCGGGAGGATTACGCGGGCGCCCTGGGCGACGGCGGAACCCTCGCTCCTTGGCGCGCGGGGACGCCATGCCGCGAGCCCGGAAGAGGCCGGCGGGGGCCGCGAGGCCAGGTGAGCCGCGCCCGGCTGCTCAGCGCCGCTCACCTTCCGCCCCTGCGCGTGGGGAAAGGCCCGAGTGGGTCGTTTTGAGGTCCGGTGTCCCGAGCCTCCCACCAGGCTCATGCCCAGGGCCCCTCTGCTGCTTGCTTGTCCGAGCGGTAGCTTTTTGGAAAGCACGAAAAGTAGCTGGGATACGGGCTGTCAGGCGCTGAGGCCGGTCACTTACAGTTCCCGCTCCCCGGGGAGCCAGACGAGGAAAGGAAAGGGTCACTGGGGCTGTGAGAGCAGGGAGGGGTTGGGGGGACGCCTTGAGAGGGAGGGGATTTGAGTCTAGCCGTAAAGAATGGGTAGGAACGCGGGATATCCGCGTTGTGTTCACAAGGATGAATGGCATTCTAAATGGAAGAGGAGCAGCAGCAAAGCAACGAACGGCAGAGAAAGTGCTTCTTCGAGACTGGGAAGGGTTCCGAGTTGCCCACAACACATTGTTACTTAACAGCACACACGGTGTTTACAGTGTGCTGATCAAGTACAGGGGAACCCCCAGGACCCTCGGAAGGTTCCACGTTTTAGACGTCCATCATGATGGCATACGTAGGAGCTTGGACTTGGTTCAGAGGCTGCGTAGGATGGTCGTTAAGTGGATTCAGATAGACCAGCGTGGCAGGCCCTGATGTGTGATCTGGGACACATCTTACGGATGGACAGAACACCTCATAGATTGTGTAGACTGAGTTACAGTGAGGGTGGTAACACATAGGGCGTAGGGTAAGAATTTAACAGCTGTTAGTTACTGGGCACCCACTCTGCTCCAGGCACATTTCCCTCACTCTGTAGGATAAAGTCCAGTCTTGACCATGTCTGCAAAGTCCAGAGTAGCTGTTTTATCCAGCTTCTCTTGGCACCTTCAAGGAGTAGAAAGGAGGCAGGCCACAGAGCATACTGAACAAGAAGGAAGAAGTCGAGGTGACATAATAGCTAATATTATTGAGCATTTATGGTAACGCCAGACACTGCCTCAGCCCATTGTTTGTATTATCTTATTTAATCATCAAAGCAAGTCCGTGGAGTAGGTGCCTGGTTTCCTCGTTGGAGAGAACAGCCCCAGCAAAGGCAGAGGAGAGGGTGAGGAAAAGAAAACGTTCACTGACTACTTACTTAATAGATGCCACGGGAGGTATCCTTATCCCACTGAATGGGTAACCCAGAAGATGTCCTGTAAGGTAGACATTCTGGTCCCATTTTTATAGATGAGGAACAAGTTCAACAATGAAGCTGCCACTGTTAGTAACTGACAGCTCCAGAATTTGAGTCCAGTTCTGACTCCAAAGCATGTGCTTTTCCTGCAACAGAACTTTATCTCTCAGCAAGCAAGAAAGTTCTCTTTTTTCTTCTCCTATTGCAGACAAGAAGGGGCCAGAAGGAAAACGTACCAAAACTGAGAACCCAGGGGAGGCATCAGCTAAGGTGGAGAACTCCAGCCTCCAGGAGACTTCAGCCTCTAAAGACTGTGGGAAGAATCTAAGCAGCTACTGGCTGATGAAGTCAGAGCCAGAAAGCCGACTGGAGAAAGGTGTAGATGTGAAGGTGAGGTCCCGCACCTGTCTCCAAAGTGCATGGGGGACACCACAGGGTCCCATCACCCACTTCTTACCTTCGAAGGGTAGGGAAAAGGTGATAAAGAATAGAATCAACAGGATTTATTGCCATCCACTATCTGTTTTGTGAATCTTCTACTTAGGGCAGGGGTTGACAAACATTTTCTCTAAAGGGCCAGGTAGTGCTGTTGCAACTCTGCTGGCATCACAAGAAAGTGGCCATAGACAAATAGTGTGGCTGAGTTCCAATAAAAGTATCTGCAAAATCAGGCATGGGCTAGGTTTGGCCTGAAGGCTATAGTTTTCCAACCCCCGAACTAGGCAACATTCAGTCTTAGGTTGCCTTTCTCTTGCCACCTGCCATGCTCCTAGGTATCTCCCTGCCAACAGTTGGTACACAGGAGGCGAATGTAAATCAAATTTCATAGTAGCCTGGAGAAAATAAAATTAGAGATACTATAGAAGGGATATATAATATTTTAATAAATGAAATACAGATAATCAGCAATTACCAGATTAATTATCCACTCAGCTAATCCTCTTAATTAGCAAGGCTAACAAGGTAACACAAAGCTAACTTCTACTTGCGCAGTATGAGTGGCTCTGTGAAGAGCTTCCCAGTAAGCTCATAGGCCACGCCAGCTGGCAACACCCTATAGGGGAAGGAACTTGTCTGCTTCCATATATTCTTACCAATTGGCCCAGGATTGTTTACTGAATGACCTTATTTCTTGCTTAGTTCAGCATTGAGGATCTCAAAGCACAGCCCAAGCAGACAGCATGCTGGGATGGTGTTCGCAACTACCAGGTAAGCGGGTTAGACAGGACCTCGAGACCCAGGGCGGGGGATAAAAGCCTGCTTCCTTCTGACTTATTCAGTAGCAAAATCTCTTGGCCAAGGTTGTTTTTTCCCAGAACCCAAACCTGAAAATATATTAACAAATGCCTTGATTGCTTTGACTGCATGCAGTTTTCAAATGGCCTGTGTTCCAGCCAGCGTCCTGATACAACTCTGGGTAAAAGGCAAGAATTGAATTGAACTGCGGGGGGTGCAGCGGGGGGCGGGGGGGAAGCTGCAAGAAACAAAATCTCATCTAATAAAAGCAGACTTGATTTCCGGGGGCTAGTGTTTTCTGGCCGGTGGGAGGATAGTTCTTGTTTCTTCTCTGCTGGAACAGGCCCGGAACTTCCTGAGAGCCATGAAGCTGGAGGAAGAAGCCTTCTTCTACCACAGCAACTGCAGAGAGCCAGGCATTGTGGGGCTTATGAAGGTCAGTTGTACAGGCTTAGGTCTGAGTCCATCTGCTTTCACTGCAGGTTAGGGAAACAGCTTAGGTAGGTAACCCTCCTCCCTATCCCTGCTGTCTCAGGAACATGTGACAGGACTGCAACAAGGCAGGCCTTCATTTCCGGCCCCGCTGGCACACACCTCTCTCCATTTCTGCACCTTGGTCTTTCACTCAAAAACAGGCCTGATGATAGCTCTTCCAGGCCAGGAGTTACCAGGATAGAATTAACTGCAGGTGGAGAAACAGTGGTACCAGTAATAACCTTTAATGTTTGGTTTAGGACATACTTTTAAGATTTTTGTCAAAATAGGGTTGATTTCCTCTGCTTGCCTTAGGCTGTGTATTACTTCCAGATACCTGAGCCCTCAGTAGCTCACCAGTGAGACAGATGGGGTAAGAATACGTAGAGTAGGAAATGATAGTTGGACTTGGACTAAAGCCTGGCCATGGAGCTGACTGGACAGACAAATGATTGGAGACTCGGCTTTAATTTCAGATTGTGAAGGAGGCATACCCAGACCACACACAGTTTGAGAAAAACAATCCCCATTATGATCCATCCAGCAAAGAAGACAACCCCAAATGGTCCATGGTAAAGATACTACTATTCTTCCTATTTCACAAAAGAGAAAGGATGGACAGAGAGGGAGGAAGAAGGTCTGGGGTATCTTTAGATCGGGGCACAGAGCCCCGCTGTCAGTCCGGTGAGGTTACCCTGCTTTTGGAGAGAAGGACAAACACTGGCAGCCAGGCCCCAGGACCCCCTGCAAGCAGCTAAAACACAGCAGGCAGAGTCCAGTGGACACGGCTTTCTGTCCCACACACTGTTGCCATGCAGGTGGATGTGCAGTTTGTTCGGATGATGAAGCGTTTCATCCCACTGGCTGAGCTCAAGACCCACCACCAAGCGCACAGAGCCACTGGCGGGCCCTTACAAAACATGGCTCTCTTCACCCGCCAGAGACTCTCGGTCCAGCCCCTGAGCCGAGGTAAGAACGGCCCTTGCCTTTTGATCACAACGCCAGAGGGACGGTGAATCCACACGTACTATAGCTGGTGAGCCCCGAGCACGGTGGTCAAGGTCTGAGTCTGTCTCCCCACCTGTAACTCCCACGAGGGAGTAGCCCCCCCGAGCTGCCCAGGGCAGCCGTGCTCGGCACCTGTCGAAACGCCCCTGAGGGTTCCGAGTGAACGACTGCCGGCCTTGCGACTTGAGAAATGCCTGTCATGACTGCCCTGTTCAGGAGGAGACACAGACCTAATTCTTCCTCTTCTTCTTGCCCTTTTCGGCAGAGGAGTTTGATTTTATTTTGAGCCTGGAGGAAAAGGAACCGAGTTAACGGAGACACGGCTGCTGCAGTGGGCAAGATGTTGCCCCAAAGTCAAGCTTCCACAAGACAAAAGGCGGCGTGGGGAACATGCTGGTTGTGTTCACCCGGGGTTGTGTGTAGACGTCGGGTTTGGGTCCTTTTTAATAAAACATGAATGTCTGAGTTGGAGGCATTTCTTTTAAATCAGCATCGGGGGTAGAATACTCCACTGCACGTTTTTACATCCTCTCGGCCAGATGCAGGGCCCAGTCTGGTGACACCCACTAACATGGATTGTCTCTACACCAGCCTTCCTTGCCCACCCCTGAAGTATCTGGTCCCAGAGTGGGTAAAACCAGCAGTTTCAGGACAGGTTGCCAGACTGGAGTAAAACCAGAATTCCTTCCTCAGCCACGTGCTTGTCTAAAACAGGCATTAATAAAGTGGGTGTCATTGTTCACCAGGGGCCACAGACACCAGGAGGGCAGGTGTCGTGGGTCAGGGCGGGGCGTCCCCCCTTGTGTGCGGCGGGGCAGTAAGAAGAGACCACAGAGTCTGGTGGACCGTGGGCACGATGCCTCGGAGCCCAGGGGCTTGCTTTAATCAGGGAGACCGCTGAAACAGACTGCTTTGTTTAAAACAGCCATTGAAAAGACACACGTTGAGAAACTTGTAAACACCGCAGCTGCTCAGCCCCAGGCCACACTGCTTGGCTCAGTCCCTATGCTCTGCCAGGGTCCCAGGGATGGGCGTGCCCTTCCCCGATGCACTAAGAGGCAAAGAATGGGGCAGGGGAAAGAACAGAAGCTCCCGAGAGGACAGAAGCAAATTCTACCTCTAGTTCTCTCAGGAGACAGGCTTCAGGGGTCGGGAAGGTTGGGAAGTGAATCTGTGGTCGGCTGGAAGGCAGAGGGATCGGCGGGTACCTAGTAGTTAAGGGGCCAGCTGTCGTGGGAGGCGCCAGAGCCCCAGCTCACGCTCTAGAGAAGGCGAGGGACACAGGAGCTGCCTCTCCCACGCTTAGGCCCCCGGCCCTGATAATCCAGGGGCAGCTGCACAGGTGGTCCTGTCCCCACGGGGACTGTCCTTCACATCTGAACCCGGGGTCCAGCCTGGGGGAACCAGCTTCCCTTGCTCGGTTCTGCTGCCCCCAGCCCGCCTCGAGCGTCACCCCGAACGCCCTTCCCTCCCATCTCAGCTCTGATCCGTGAGCCCTGCCCAGTCCGAGGCCTACCGCTGCACCAATTTCTGAGGAAAAGACGGGTCCCCGTTTTCCACACTAACTGAAAGATGACACAAGAACCAACCCCTCTGCTTCCCAAACGACAGAGAACTCAGACCACCAACTGTTGTACCTGCTGGCCATGGGGGTCTGCTTGGTCTTTCCAGAAGGGAAGAGAGGCCAACAGGAGACAGGAAGGACCTCCACACCCTTAACAGGACAGGCGCGGTGCAGTGCGACAGCGGGAGACCCTCTCTAGCATGACCAGAGCATCCACACACACACACCACCAATGGTCCTAAGCTCTGGGCAGCCGGCTGGTGGGGAGGACGGCGGCTCAGGAGGCCCTCCCCTTCCCCCCAGCTCGCAGGGTGAGCACAAAGCTTCTACGTGTCTGAGACCAAGCCCTGGTTCCCAGGAGTGAGATGGGCAGCAGGGAGCCAAGAGGCTCCACTCCCGGGGAGGCGGGGAGAACGGGCCCTTCCCGGACCTCTTCTCGGGGGAAAGATGTCCTCGTTCAGGGGCCGGGGCCAAGGGCCTCCGGCCCTCAGGGCTGCCCGCACCACGCACAGCCGCCGAGGTCCACCCGCTTGCCATCCACCGGTGACACAGATGTCTCTGTGCCCAGGGACATCAGCCAAAGGCCCTACCACAAGCTCCCGTTCCATCCAGGACGTGACTGACCAGAGTCCCCGGGAGGTGCCCGGTCCCAGCGGTGAGAGAAGGGCCAGAAGGAGGGTGGCCTGTGGAGGCTCCAAAGCACCACATCTGAGGCTCCCAAGGAGGTGGCTTCCTGGGCTTGAACCCTCACTGCCAGTTACAGCGGGGCGGGCACCACACCCCCTGCCACTCGCTAAGGGACGGGGGAGGGGAGTGTGAGACAGGACCACCCGTGGGACGCCCCCCCCCCCCCCAGCTCCTGTCCCGGGAGGCTCGGAGCCCGGGCCGCGCTGTGCTCCTGCGGCCCAGGCAGCCCCGCAGACGGCTCTCCCCGGGACGCCCCCTCTCCCTATGCTCCCATCAGCCACAGCGTCCCAGAGACACTCCCTCCCAACCCCAACCCCTTAGGTTCTTCAGGAAAAAGAATTTACATCAAGAACATGATTTGTTTTCAGGTTGCGAGTAGCGGGTCAGCTGAGCATCTTGCTGCCCCGGCCGCTGGTGCCCGGGGGCCTGGAGCCGGGGTGCGAGCCCAGCAGCTTCCTGGCCCCAGGCCTACTGTCTGCTGCTGCCGTCGGACAGCTGGCCGGGGGTCCGCGCCTCCCCCAGGGGGGCCGTGCCCTCGAAGCGCTGCGAGGCGATGGCTGCCTGGTGGGACATGCTCTTCCGAACGATGTCGCCCTTCCGCCACAGCACCACCTCCTGCAGGATGGGCGGGGCGGGGGGGGGGGGCAGGCGACACGTGAGAGGGAGGCCTGGGGAGGGTCCCAGAGGCTCTGCCTTCTCCCGGGAATCTTAGGCAAAAGCCTCCGCTCATATGTCACCAATGACAGCAGCCGTCCACACCTCTGGGCCCCGGGTGCCTGCTGACGGTGTGGCCGGGAGGGCAGAGCAGCCGCAGGGGCTGGGCCCGAGAAAGCAGACTCTGGGTGTCAACTGGGAACCCCCGTCCTTGCTGTGGGGCTCGGGGTAAACTAAGTGGCACAGAGACTAAGCAGCTCGCCCCCCATCCCCGTCCCGTCTGCTTGACCTTGGCGGGAACGATGCCCTCGGATTCTGTCTGGGCGGCCGGGGCCCTGAGGGCGGCCGGCTCACCTGCTGCTTGAAGTAGCGCCGCTCCTCCTCGTCAATCAGCACCAGGTTGAGGTAGTAGCGCACAGAGAACTTCTTGTTGATGTCCCGCATGGTGGGCGTGAGCTCGTAGCCCGCCAGGAAGAGGCGGATGGGGATGGACTCTCCTGCAAGGGCCGGGCGGGAGTCAGGGCGGAGGCAGGGGGCCCCACCTTACACCGCGGTGGAGGGGCCGCCTGCGGCGGGGGGGCGTTGGACACCCAAGCCAACACTTCTGCCTTCGGGGAGGCGCCTGCCGCTGCCCGGTGAGTGTGAACAGCACAAGAATGCTAGGTAAGCATCTTCTGACTCATTTAATGTGTATAGTTGTTGGGTTTAAGAGCCACTGTCAAACCCCAGCTAACCCACCATGTCACCCAGCAATTCTGATGCCACCATCAGGTCCCTCCATCCCAATTAGCATAGCCCCCACCCCGTACCCCTCCCCTCTAAGACGAGTTGGCAGGGTGTGGTGGTCTGGAAAACAGAAAAGCTTCTCTCTGGACCCAGTTCTCTCCACTGACCCGAGGTATGACTCTGAGTAGGTCTGCTGCTTTCCGTGGACTTTCATTTTCTCATGGGGAAAATTACGATATCAGGCTACATAATATTTTAGATCCCTTCCAGCTCTAACACTGTGCCTCTCCTAAGATAAGTGGAACAAAATCAGGGCAGAATCCTGCTGAGAAAGTCCAAACCTACAGTGCGGCCTAAAGCCAAACACGAACCCTGTTTCACTTCGCACTGTTCTGTGCTTCTCTCGGTGTCCTGTCAGCGCCACAGGGAGGGTGAGCTCAGCCCAGCTGCTCGGCCTGGGAAACAGGGAACCAGCAGGCAGGATGGCTCAGCCCTGCCCCGAGGGCCTGAGAAAGCTATGACACCCCTCCTTCCACGGGGAGCAGACTGGGAAAAAACTGAGTGAAACCTCAGCAGCACCAAGCACTGCTACGTGAAAACACTTCATCATCAGCTGCTGCAGAGCCAACGAAGAACGGACATGACTGCTCCTCCCAATAATCACACAACTTCCCACCCAGCTCTCAGCTCCACTCGTCCCGGAGGTCACGCCGGCACCGTGTGCAGCACTGGGAAGTGTCGGTCAGGGTGTCTGTACTTGGCGAATGAATTCAGAGCACGACTCGTTTTACCTGAGCTGGAACTAAGTAACAGAAATGAGGATTCCGCTTTCATCTCTTGCCCCCCAGCAGCAAAGAAATTCAGAATGTCAATAGGAAAGTGTAAACAGAGCATTCAAACTGTATCTGCTAAACTGGTGCTTTTCAAACGTCTTTTGTTTTTTTAACAGACATAACTCTTGAGATTTAAACTCCAGTACAAGCTCAGTCTATAAACGAGGTCCACATGGACGTCTTCTGGGTGAAGGTGAGCGGGGCCTGAGCTCCACATCCCCGACCTCCTTTTCCTCATTCTCGGGACCCACAGCGCACAGTTAAGAGATTAAGAAATTACAGGCTCCCAGGCCACCTAACTTTGACAGGATGATCCCTGAAGCCCCTCCAACACTGGGGCCGGGCCGAGGCCATGGGGCCGGAGCTCACCTCTCACGGGCGCGCCGTCCATGATCTCGTACTTGGCAATGGTGTCGTTCTCGTGGTACACGTTGGGGCCCGTGCCTGTCGTTTCCCGCTTGATGATGTCTATCTCCATGTGCTTGATCTTGATCCTCACCAGCAGGAAGTAGATCTTCCCCACAATGACATCTTTCAAGTGGTACCTGCGGAGAGGAAGGCGAGAGGTGCGGCCCCCGCACGTGACAGGCCTCCTGGTTCCAGGAGAGGGCGCTGCCCCGCAGGGCGAGTCCCAACGACCTTCTACACTTGAACCTGCGTCACTTCCTCTGCTGTCCCGCCTGCACCTCAGAGCGCGGTTCCGTCACCCTCTGCTCAGCGCTTTAACGAGTGCATGTGTTTTAGAGGCTCTGGTGTGAGAGGCTGACCCGCAAGTGCGGGGACTGGGTCCCGCTCTTCCTCCCGCTTCCAGGAACTGGGCCTTCCCCCCGGGGCCAGCCGGCAGCAGGGCTGCTCTGTACCAGGTGTGGCCACAGAAAGCAAACCTTCAACCTGAAGCTCAGGACGGGGGACCTGAGCATTCGAGCTCCCGGATCACAGGGCAGGAGCCCTAGGGAGTGCAAAGAAGACAGATGACGTGGTGGGATCCGAGGAGGGGCAGACACGGGTGTGGGCCCAGGTTCCCAACCTGCAGGCCTGGGGTCTCCCCACCACTCCACGCCACCTTTCTGCCTCCAGCCTGCCTGGGGAGATGGCGGACGCACAAGGACCGAGGAGA
Organism: Balaenoptera physalus; assembly: GCF_965194825.1. Taxonomy (NCBI): domain Eukaryota; kingdom Metazoa; phylum Chordata; class Mammalia; order Artiodactyla; family Balaenopteridae; genus Balaenoptera; species Balaenoptera physalus. Next base: position 1,433,253 of record NC_138889.1, read on the forward strand.
GCAGAACTCTGCTGCTTGCAGCGTGTTAGAAGGAATGCTCAGAGCACAGATTCTCTGGGCATTCAAACGTTTAAAGGGCGAACGCTCCTTTGTTCTAAATGAAATCTTACACACAAGAAACACAAAGGAGCCACGCGTGGCGCCCGGGCCCCGCTCCTCCTTCACGGCACCTTTCCACTGACCTGACCAAACCCCTCATTTTTCAGATGAGAAACCCCAGCTACAGAAGTCTTAGTACCTGCTAACCTGAGCCCAAGTCCTTAGTGGCAGAACGGGACGCTGTCCTAAGCTCCGGGCTCTTCCTGTCTGGTCGGACGGCCTGGCACTCACAGGGCAGCCTGCTCTGCAAGGGCAGGACCCGGTCCAGCCCGCCTGTCTGTGACACGCCTGTCTCACGCTCACCTTGGTCTTGACTGCACTGCTGGCTGCGGCACTTGAGCGCCTTCGAGGTGGCACCCCCTTCACTAGGAGGCTGGGGTGCTGGCGGGCAGGCACTTTGGGGGGCTCTGTCCCAGGAGGGCCCGAGAGCCCCAAGACCATGAGGAGGAAGGGCAGGGGCCTGCTCCAGACTCGCCCTGCCTGTCCTGTAGGGGCCCATCGGGGCCACGCTCAGCACCAGGCCAGGCGGCGGTGGGAAACGGCCTTCCCTCCCCGTCCCGGGAAGCACGTGTGTTCCCAGCCCTTCACAGGAGAGCCGCCACTCAGGCCTCCACCCCCCGAGCCTCTGGAGGCCAGCGGGTCTGAGGTGAGGCCTCCCCACGGGGAGAACCCTCATTAGAGACTCGCGGGGGGAAGGATTAGTTCTCTGTGAATAGAATACACGTTTACTTTTGCATATTTGATTTTTGAACATTTTCAGGAATGTATCATTTTAAAAAGAAAGCTGCTTGCAGCACATTTTTGAACTGTCAGTAAGTTTTATGATTTACAAGCACTTACGTATTTAGATGTTGTAATAGCAGGGACAGTTTAAAACATATATGGCCAGTTAAAATAAAATTATTTAAAGACCTTTATAAAAAGGCATCAGATATTCTTTGTTACAATTCATTTTAATTTAAGGAGGAAGCAGTCAACTTGGCTTTCCTCACTTTGGTTTCTAAAGACACACTGTATACAGGATACAAATGATAATAGAATGGTATTCTGAGGTTAATCTCATCAGTAGAAGGAAACAGATGTACCTAGAATCCAAAACAAATACTTTAAAGTTAGTTTCGCTTGACTTTGAAAGACCTCATAGGATGTTTAACTGAAGTTTGCCCTCTTAAGTTAGTACAGTTCAGCTACAGTGAGATGCAGCTCTTTCCTGACCCGCGACCTCGGCCGGCCTGCGTGCACACCCACCACGTTATTTCTGTGGCCACCCCCGCAGGTCACCACCAGCCAGCCGGGCCCGACACTCACTTGGATTTGTTGTACTCAAACTCGATGTGCAGACAGTCCTCGATCCCAACCTCCATCTTGATGGAGGAGTTCAGCTCCGGGTACGTGCTCAGCGTGTGGACCACGATGTCCATCTCCTTGACGACGTCGTTGAGGCGGCGGCTGATGGTGGCGCGAAGGAAATACCTGAGGGACGCAGGCGTGCGGTGAAGGGCCACTCCCAGCCTCCGGGGCCCACCCCGCAGAGGACCCCTGGTAGAGGTCACCCCCGGGGGCTCCGACTGCCCTGAGCGTTCACCGCCGGGCACCCCCTTCCCAGGAAAAGGCACTCACACACAAAATCCTGCAATTACAATTGCAAGGCGATCAAAGGCCTTGCCCCAACCCTCCTCTGAGCCTGAGCTCCGAGGTAAGAGGTGACGCCTCTCTCTGCACCTCAAGAGCAGCCTTGCTGCCACCTGCCAGGCACTGTGCACAGCTTCTATTTCTTCAGCTAACTCCCGGCTCTGTGGGCACAGGGATCGTATACTCTTATGTTTGCACTCTATTTAACAATACTCGACCAATGAGCATTTTTCAAGTCCCTCACAGTTAAACAACAGGAGTAAGATAATGGAGAATCAGGTCAGTGATGCATTGCGCACGTTTACTGCCGGGCCTAGGACGGATAAGGTGGAGTCTCGCGGGGACTCATCGTCCCCTGGGGGAGACGGGCAAATCAACAGAACAATTAGAACACATGCAAAGTGTCCATTCAGAGGCAGGAATCAAGTGCTTTGGGGAGAGAGGGGCGCCTTCAGGAGGAGCAGGCCTTAGAACTAAAGCAACAGAGGTGGGAGAGCCCCAGGTCTGAACTAGGATGGTCTCCGGCTGAGCCTAGGGTCCTGGGACACATTAGAAAGAGGGAGAAACACAGCGCTGAAGGGCAGTGAGCCACGCCTGACCGCCAGCCAGCCCTTCAGTGTGGCGCCCCCCCGCACCCCTCGTCCCCTTGACTTAACTCTGTGCGGCCCTCTAACAAAGCTGGGATGGGAGGCCTTGGTGGAGACCTTGGTGGCCCTCCTCTGCGGCCTCACCACCCCCCGGCCGCCCTCTCCTTCCGCCTGCTCCCTCCACGCAGCCCCAGACATGGCTCCAGCCGGCCCTAAGGCTCAGGCCCTCAAGCCCCCACGCCCTGTGGAGAGGGGCCTGGCAGCAGTGTAGAAGGGAAGGCTCCACGAAGCTTCCAGCGGCTCGAGCGCCTCTCCTGCGCCAGCAGTCTGGAGGCGCAGGGGACTCACTCCGGGGCGCGTTTGCCACATAACTGCTCTGGAGAGGGACACGGGGATCTATATTTTTTAAAGCCCCCTCCACCCCCCCATGATTCTAACACAGGACTCTTGGTAGAGAACTACTGTCTGGCATCTTGATGCTTCAACTTCCCAACTTTCTCAACACATCCAATCTCTCTCCAGCTAAAGCTTCTTCCTGAGTTTATAAAAAGTCCCAAAGCCATCAATCCCCAGGACACTCCCCAGGCCCACACTCTACCTTTCCTCAGAGACAGCTGTCTGGGGGTCTGTTCTAACCCTGCAGCTTCGTCCCCAGCCCCTATGCCTCGCCCCGGCTTCCGTCTCTACCACCCAACAGGAGCTGCCCTCCCAAAGGCAGCACAGGCCTCCCAGCTGCCAAGTCCAGGGGCTTTTTTTTTTGGCATCAGCTCTGCATTAGAGCGTAAAACACTCCCTCCTCCTTCACGCATCACCCCGCTCCTCCTCCGTCCCCAAGAGGCCCAGTAGGGTCCCCAAGAGTCCCAGTAGGTCCCGGGCTCTCCTCTCCCAGAGCTCCCCTCCTGGAAAAACCTATCAGTTACCAGCTCCGAGCGGGTGATTTCTGACAGTGCATTTCTCTATACTGAGCGACAGGCTTGCATTTCCAATTGTCTGTTCTGCCAGTGCTTCAGACTCCTCCCTGGAACTGGATGAATCGTCTCATCTACAGGTCATCTCCTCCTCCTGATGGCCCTATGTCTGCATCTCCACTCAATGGTCAGTTCTGCTGGCGTCTATTAAATTCCTTGTTTTCTGCCTGTTCCCATGGTGTCCACTAAAGGAAAACTCAGGACCAACACTCCATCCACCCATCAAATACGACATAGTGACTTCAATCTTCTAACAGAAGCACCGCCCTGCCTAAAAACAAAGGAAAAGGAGTCCAAAATAATCTTTTCATGTTTCCCCTCTGCCTGTAATAAGACACAAGCCCTTAATCTGGAATGTACATCTTCCATTAACTAATGTTCCCGATTTTACCTCCTTTCTCAGCATGAATCCAAAAGTCTTTGTGTAATTTAGACAGTAACACTTTTCTTTCATTGTGATAAAATACAAAATACAGGGTGCAGAGCATGCACCCCAGAACATGCCACTCTGGCACGAGGATTCTATTGAGCTGAAAGCAACAGAGAAACAGTGCACACAAGACAGACTCCGGGGCCCTCTCCACCAGGAGAGGCTGCGCGGCCTGGGAGCTGCTGGGGGTGCCGCCCGCAGAGCGTTCCTTGCCAAAGCAAGCCTCTCCCCGTGCTTCCCACAACTCGAGCCCCTGGAAGTGCAGGGCCCCTTCTCTGCCTCCTCACTTCTCTGTTAAGATGCTGCATAAGCCCAAGTTTAACTGCCCCTCAGTCACCGGGCAGAGCTCAGGTGGGAGCAATGCACACGGGAATACACCTGCTTGCTTGCCTCTGGCCAATCCGTCTTCCGTCCATCCGATTTGCAGAGCCCCCGCCAATGAACCTAACATGGTGGAGGGAAAAGTTTTTTCCTCTCCTCCAATATATATAACACAATGTACTGCTTTAACCATTTTTACGTGCACAGTTCAGTGGCATTAAGTGCACTCACGGTGCTGGGCAACGGTCACCACTGTCCATCTCCACGTGTTCACCTTCCCCAACTGAAACTCTGCCCCATCAACCACTAACTCCCCAGCCCCCTTCCCCAGCCCCTGGCAACCACCATTCTACTTTCTACCTCTATGATTTTGACTATCTAACTGCTTAAAAACGTGGAATCAGTATTTGTCTCTTTGTATCTGGCTTATGTCACTGGGAACAACGTTCTCAAGGCTCATCCATGCCTTAGCAGGTGTCGGATCTCCCCCCTTTTCAAGGCTGAATACTATTCCACTGTGTGGATACACATGTTGTTCATCCACTCATCTACTCATAGACACTTGGGTTGTATCCACTTTTTGGCTATTGTGAATAATGCTGCTACAAATGTGAGTATACATAAATCTGTTTGAGTCCTTGCTTTCACTTCTTTGGGATTTATACACAGAAGTGGAATTGATGAATCATATGGTAATTCTATTTTGAAGAACCGCCATGCTGTTTTCAACACCTTTCTTTCTGACATAAGAACATTTATGAGAAGTCCACTGCAAAACATCCAATTAAATAGCAATAAGCCCCCAGCCCAGCTTAAGTGATGACTAGATACTCCTCGCTGCTGCCTTCTGAGTGCAGTCACGCAACGCTGCTGAAGCGGGGCAGCACCAGTGCTTAGACCTCTCTGCACAGGCTGGAAAGGAGAGCCTGCAGCCCCTCTTCTGACGGGAGAGGGGAGAGCTTGCAGTAGCCCACACCATGCCACATGCAGGCCTCAGGTGACACCCAAGACCTGGAGCCAGGCAGCCAGAGTGACATCACATACCCCGGAGGCCCTGGAATCAGTCCCCACCCGCAGAGTTTCCAAGACTGGAACAAGGAAAACAATCCCATATACTTAAAAGGTGTGTATTAATGTTTTAAAACTTGTCCTACTGTGTTACGTTTTATTCCCTCATTGTCCCAAAATATGGAGAGGACGGGTCTAGGATTAGAATCCAAATCTATGACCCGCTTCTCAAGTGACAGAGCTCAGGACCCCGCCGCAGCCTCATGCAGAGCTGGATGAGGATCAGTGGCCTGAGGCCCAGCCAGGGGTGTGTGAAAGCCGAGCGTCCAACTTTCGGGAACTTTCAGAATCAGCTGTTAATCACAACATTTAAAATTAAATGATAGACACTTGCAATCAAATGAATTATATTAAGAACAAAGGTAATATCCTAGCTATTCTGAGGTGTCACGGTCCTCTCTGCTCCTGGGGCAGGGCGGGTGACATCTGGTGTCTGTGCAGCAGCGTGCTGTCGAGGGGCAGGTGCATACCTCTCAACTCTGCACCCAGGGGCGCTGGGTCAGTGGCTCGAAAGGGGCCACGGTGGGGATACTGACATTCCAGAAACGGACAGACAAGCCAGGAGCACTCCTCCTGGAGGGAGGCCCACTGCACACCCCCCCCCCCCGCAGCACACCTTCCCTACGGCCACACAGAGCCTCAGAAACGGGACGGCGTCAGGGCCCGTCCATACGGGGCACCCTGGGGGCGCCACTTACCGCAGCTTCACGTTCTGCCCAGTGTAGGACTCATAGGGCTTCTCCACGTGCGTGAACTCAAAGTCGAACGCCTGCGACTGGGTGACCTCTCCGGGCCGGGCCAGGTCCTTCACCAGGGACACGAACTCGTGGTGGTTCCCGCGGTCGTAGTAGAGTTCTGCAGGGAGAGCGTCGGCCACCTCTACCAGACCCTGAGCTACGCGGCCCGGCGAGGGGGCTCCCAGCTGCAGGAGCCTCCCGCCAACACACAGAGCCCCCAGCCTGGCTTATGGCTCCCTCGCTTCCTGCCCTGCCCCTGCGCTGCAGCCCAGAACCCGACACGCTCCTGCTCCAGGGCACCGGGCAGCACCCGTGGGGGACACACCGGGGGGCCGCGATCAAAACGCCACAGCTCCTTAAACATACTTAAAACTACTGCTAACTTTGGAAAGCATATTCGCAGTTCTTCAGTCACATCATCCTCGTAACCACCTTGTAAGACAGCTAGGACGGCCCTATCACCCATTTAACAGCCAAGGAAGCTGAGGCACAGCGGGGTCGGTGACTGGCCTAGGGTCCCAGGTCTCCCGCTGGACTGCGTCTACTTCTGGACCTGGCGAGATGGGGGCAGCGACATAACGCACTGCAGGTGTTGTGAGCACGGGACGAGGTGAAGCAGGTAGAGGACCTGGAGCGGCACTTCAGAGACGGCAGATGCTCCGGAAGTATCAGCTGCCTCTACCCTTCAGAGAGGAGCCCACGGGGCCGACGGGACACAGGGGCTGTAATGATGCCCCACGTCTAAGCTCAGGGTCCCCAGACTTCTGTGAACATCAGAATCACCAGGGGCTGTGTTAACACACAGATGGCTGGGCCCCACCCCTAGTGTTTTTGATTCCGGGGGTCTGAGGTGGGGCCTGAGAATGGACATTGTTAACAGACCCCCAGAGATGCTTCCTGCTGGTCCAGGGACCACAGTCTGAGGAGCACTGCTCTTCACCCATCCTCCTCTGGAAACAGTTCTGCTGTTTATTATGAGTCAGGCCACCTATTTGTCCTAGATTATATATGCCTGTTTGTCCTCTGCTATGTGTTAACTTTTGCTCCAGGCATGGTCGTTAGAGATAAGGCCTACGTCCCCAGCTTCCTGGCACCCCCAGTCCCCGGCTGTGCAGCAGGGACACTTAATACCGACGGCGACTCTACGTGGCCACGTTACAGTCAAGGGACCACCCGTGGGCACCCTGCAGCAGGACAGGCAGCAGGCAGTGTACTCTCGTTGCTTCTGCCGTCGGCTGCCTGGGGAGAGACAGGACCACAGGGAGGCGTGCCTGGGACAGCCGCCCGCCAGGCCTGGCCCGCCTCTCTGGAGCGCAGCGCGCCAGCTCTCTCAGGGACAGCCAGAGCAGCCTGGGCTAGGGCAGACCCCAGACAGCAAAGGTCTGAGCCCCCCAGGATCAAAGCCTTCTTGGGCTCAAGAAACCAGAGCTCTTGCCTCCCAGAGCCGACAGAGTGTCCAGGCCTGCCCTGGGGACGCTCGGGAGGGGAACATGGTTCCAGGGTGCTTTCGGCCTTGCTGCCCTGGCCGCTGGCCCTGACACCACCACCCCCGGAGCCTGTTCTCCCCAGGCAGCGAGGCATCGGAAAGCACAGTGGGCTCTGTCCTAAGGTGTGTCCCGCTCGAGAAGGCAGCAGCGGTGCGGTCAGTCCCCAGCCAGTGTGCTGCTTCTGTACACACACCCAGTGCACCCTGGGAGCACACCTTGTGCTGATGTCCTACACAGCTACGCTTGGATCCACCTGACGTTACAAACAATCCACCTTCTCTTCCAAACACCAAGTGGAATCAGCAGCAGGCAGCGCTCTGGGTAGGGAGTGATGACCCACAAAGCCGCCAAAGGGGGAGGGCACTTCAAACCTTCCGGGCAGGGGGTGCTGGGGAAAGGTGAACAGCCATCCCTCGTTTTGAAATCCAACAACTGTGCCCCCAACCAAGGTAAGGAAGTTCAGTGACCAGGCAGGAACAGAGCCAGTGGCCAGCCTGTGACAAGGGCCCGTCCACTAACTCTTGCTGGTTCTTTGCTACCGGAGTCTCTGTTGATGGGCACTGACCCCTTAACTGGGGAAAGTGGTGCCTCCGTTCCCAAGCACTGGATTCTGCCATAGTTTCAGGGGACAGAAGCAGGCGGAACAAAGCCCCAACGTCTGTGAACTTTAAGTGGGAAATCCCGGAGTCAAGAGAAAGATGGGAAGAGAAGGATGGAAAAACACACAAATGTGCTCACACAGCCTCAGAGGCAACATGAGAAACAAACCAGAGAAGGATCCACAGTGTTCACAGAGAACAGAGCGCCGGCACCAGGGGTCCCAGCAGAGAAGCCTGGCTGGGCTGGGACCCCCGGGGGGACAGGGCCTTCCTGCCTGGCGGCACGTCCTCCCAGGGCTTCCCCGCCTCCCCCCAAACATCATGAAAGAGTGGCCAGTGCGTAGTCCGAGTGGGGCTTTCTAGCGTACACTTTATAAGCCATTTGCAAGGCTTCTGGAAACACTGTGGGGCAAAGGGGCAGAAATAGCAGCCGTACTTCACTATGTGCCAGAAAGTTTGGTTTCCTCTCGCATAAATTAAAACAGAAAACCCAAGACTGTTCTAGCAGGAGGTCTGCCCTAAAGAGACTGTCAACTGCCTCTTTCTTCCCAAGTTACCCCGAGTTCTCCCCAGCCTCCAAAGCCCACAGGGACCAGCCATTTCAAGCCAGAAGGAGGAACTGACCAGTTCTTTCTTAAGGTAACTTCCCCGACTCAGTCCGCCAGGAGGAAATGACTTCTGTAGTCAGGATGTTTTCACCATGAAACTTGCCACCAATGGCTGAGGAGTGAATTTGCCACTGTGGAAGGAAATTGAGCCAGCTCTGCCCCGTGCGGTCATCCCGTGAAAGGCGCCCGGAGACTCGCCGCTGGGCCAGGCTTCCCACCGGCCTTGGAAGAACCCAAAGCCAACCAGGGCAGAAAGAGCTCTTTCAAACAGCCCGCTCTTCACCCTGACTTTCCCAGCTGCTGTCTGCTGACGGGCAACCTGGCCACGATTCACGCTCGCCACGGCCACTTGGACCTCCTGGGCCTGGTAAACCTGCAGGAGCAGTGCCGTCTCCGGGCTGCCCGTGCACAGCCAGCCGCCGCTCTGCTCCAAGCCCTGCAGCAGACTATTAGCGGGTGAGAATCAGTGTGCCTCTCACTTGGCACTCATGGCTTAATGAATTAAAATACAGAAAGCCTCCAGAGTCTTAACAGCACAGGCTCGACTGGGGCTGATGGGTTTAGACTCACCCAGTGGCATTATTTAACAAAAAAAAAAAAAATCCAGAAGTTCTCTCTCTGGCTTTGGAGTGCAGGGGTATTCAGGTTCTCCCTCCTCGCCAAGTGTGACTGTCTAATTACCTTTGGTTTATTTAACCCCATCAGTCTCCAAGGTGGCCTGACACCCTCCACAAGTGTTCCCCCAACGATTCCACCTAAAAAATGGTCTCTCCATCTTCTAATTACAGAACTTCCCTTGATACTCCTTACGTGCCACACTGTGTTCTTCTAAAAACATGGGCCATCTAGTGACACGGGGGGTGCCCTCAGCACACATTCGCTGGCATTGTTGGAGCACAGACCAAGCCTCTGGGAAGTGCACAGTAGACGCAGGAAGAATCCCAAAGTGGCTCAAAAACTTGAGGAGGACAGAAAAATGCATACAACAGGTGGATGAATCAGAGGCAACACCTGAGCTGTCGGTGCAGAACTGAATGGGGGCCTGACAACTCTCATCTCCTTATGTTAAGGGAGAAATCACAAGGCCTCTAGAATAACGGTGGAAGAAAGGCTTCCGTCGGCCAGGGGAGGTCAGGGAAGGCTTTCTGACGGGTGTCATGCCTGCTGGGCTTTAAGAATGAGTGAGAGCTTGGGTGGTAGGCCATTCCTTGCAGAAAGATGTTCATATACAAAGGGAAGAGGCCAAGACCCCTCTAGAAGGAACATGATACTCTGAGGAAAGCACACGTGGAAGGAGTAAAGGGTCGCAGAGACTCGGCCGGAGAAAGGCAGAGGCAGCTCGGGAAAGAGCTGGATGACTTCTCCCCTTCAACCAGCAGGGAGTCAACAAGAAGAATTTTAAGGAGGTGACTGACCATGTCAGCACTGACGTTTAGAAAAGTACACTCTTACAAAAGATGAACTGAAAGAAAAGACAAACAAAGGCAGGCAGGCCAGTCAGGCTGCTACACACAGAAGCATCAAAGTTAGCAGCATCGAGAGCGGAGAGGAAGCACTGACTCGAGATACCCTACAGAGCCGCTGGAGAGGACCCAAACTGAGACGCCAGTTGGATGCGTAGGAGGGGGAGGGAGGGGTCTCGAGGACTCCCGGATTTCTGAGGCTGAATGGACCCAGGTGACAGGCCAGAGTGGAGAAAACAGGAGAAGCAGCAGGGCTGGGGCTGGAGCAGGAAGAGAAAAAGGTTTCTGGTTTGGATGTGTTTTTGAGGGACCTGAGGAGTATCCAGCGGGAGACTCTAGAAGACGGTTAGAAACCCAAGCATGGAACTCAGAGGAGAGTTCAGGTAAGGACAAAGGATTGGGAGTCATCGGACTCTAAGAGGACACTGCAGTGATGGGTGCGGATGAGGCTGCCAGAGTAGCTGAGAGTGTGAGAAGGGCCAGCAGACAGAAGGGCCCCCCTTCCTGCCCACCTCCCAACCCAAGACGGAGACAGGAGCTTTTCCGAGCAGGGGCTGGGCTGCTGTGAGGCATGGGGTCTGAAGAGGACCAATGCAAAGATCACCAGACAGCTGTCTCTGCCTGGACTCTGGGGAGACCCTTCCACAGGTTTTCCCTCGGGCGAGCGCGCCTGCTGGGAGAACACACCGGGCAGGAGGTGCAGGGAGGCGGGCCTGGCGTGAACAGTCCCGTGGGCGGTCGGCAGAGGAATCAGGGCTGACGTTTTAAAGGTCCAGCCCCTGGAAAGTTCTGGATGGATCCAGCTTAACAGGGATTATGAGTATTTGCGATGAATGCCAAACCCTGCACTTCACGTACGTTGATGATCTCTAGTCCTCACGAGACCCTTGCGAAGTCTGTATCTTATAAACGGAGCCTTATCTAAGCTAAGTAACCCTCTGCCTGATCCTCAATCACGCACCGGTCTGTCTTTCTACAGGAGGCACAGGCAAGACACATATGCTTTCATCTGCAGGCAAAAGAAATTAATCATAAGGATAGGAAGGTTAATTACATAAACCACTTCATTTTCAAGCTGTCCAACTCTTCCCAGGAAGCAGGGAAGGAAGGAAAAAAAGAAGGAAAAAAGAACCAAATCCAAGAGACTATGGTTTGTAAGAAGAAAAGTTCTGAGTGAAACCAATGAGGAAGGTGTCCAGAGCACAATGACATCGCCGTTCTCACCCCCGTCCAGCAGTAGGAACATCCTGTGCATCATCCGTACAGCCAGACCTTAGAACCCGACCGAAGTTCCACCCACTTCATGCAGCATCAAGAAAGCAACGAAGGAGAAAACCACACGACCACAACCACGGGGAACTTACTCACCAGCCTCGCTCCAGTGCCCTGAGGTCAGTTCACAGAGCCTCTCAGGTATAGGACACAAATACACCACACTCTGCCCAAAGCCTGGTCCCTAGACATCTCAACAAGGTGCTTCTGTTATTATCCTTGCCTTACAGGTGAGAAAGCTGAGGCCCAGAGAGGGGTACAGCTTCCCCAAAGCCAAGGGTGGACTCAGCCCAGAGTGCTCAGGGGCCCAGGAAGAGTTCTCAATGAAGCAACAGAAGGTCCTGAGAAATCTGAGCAGGGCTGCTGCCCTGGGATGCCAGGAGACAGACAAGAAGCCAGGCAGGGACGGCGCATCCTCAACTCCCTTTCATTCAGACTGCAGGGAGGCCTGGCCAGCGTCCCCCTGAACAGCTCATTTCACAACTGCTGGGGCACAGGGGGGCAGGGGACGCTCTGGTTACCTTTCATGTATTGGCAAGGTGTCACCCCCTGGAATGAAGGTACAGACACTGGCTAGACATGCCTGTCTGCACTCGCATTGCAGAGCCAAAGAATCCAGCAATGACCTTAAAGCTACGACGTGAAAACACTAATTCTAAGGAGGCAAGGACTTCTTCACTTCTTACATCTTACGCCTAGCACAGAACGCTGTGGGTTCATCCTGTCTACCCAGTGGCTCTTTGCTAGGAGTGAGTTTACCTTCCACGGACATAAGACATTTCTGTGGTTCCGGTAGCTGGCGGGTAGAGGCCAAGGAGGCTGTTAAACACTCACCCACAACAAAGAATGATCAGGCCCACAATGTCGACAGCACTGCTGCTGAAAAACCCTACCCAAGCCGGTAGCAAGAGAGCAGAGGGTCTGAAACTCATCTTCAGCTCCCTTTCAGGCCACTCGTATTCTGGGTTTAAAGTCACAACAAACAGGTTCCTATAGGATCAGCCAACCTCCAACCTGATTCCCTTTCCTCAAACAGCAGCAGCCAATACTCCAGGCTGAGCGCTGGGCTGCAGAGGCAGGCCACACGGCCTTTCCCAGGGCTCCAGCGCTTCCTGCCTCTGTAAAAGGGGAGCAAGTTTCTGCGCGGGGCTCTCAGGGAATGACAGTGAGCATTCAACGAGCTTTCGCAGGAAATCCACCCCCCCAGGGCCAGATGTGCAGCGCCTGGTATGGGGTATGAATTCTCCGCCAGAGGTCTTTTCAGGCCACGTGGGTATTTACTGTGAATCTACTCCTGAACGAATGACAATGGCAATTTATTTCAAAAGCACCTGCGAGTTTTAATAAACACAGTGTCCAAAGAGAACTGGAAACAACCCCGTGCTGACTGGCAGCTCTCAGATCTTCGGTACTGCTACTGCCTTTTATTGTCTAGTTGTAATTGCTAACACTCATGTTAGAAGAGTGTTAGAGCCTTGAGAAATTGTGACCACTTAATTTGGGTCTCAGGAGCATAATTTCTTTAAGAAAATGAGTCTGCCAAAGGCTAGGTTCTAATCAAGAAGTCTTAGGTACGCCAGCTGGCTGGACAGAGGGCTGACGCTGGAGCCCGCGGCGCTGCTTTCTCAAACAGCTCCCAGTGAAGGTGGGATGTGAGAGGGTGGGACACAGGTACTAGAAAGGGGTGGACTGGCCGCAGGACTCGGTGGCCACGACCTGCGGGCGGGCCCAGCAGCACGGAAGGCCGGACAGGAACAAGGAGCCCGGACCCCTGGTGGGCAACAAGGCCGCGCGGCCTGGGGCGGGGGAAAGGGGATACGGAGTCCAAGTAATGGGGGCGGGGGTTAGGAGGCAAGGGTTAGGGAGCAGGGTCAAAGTCAAAGGTCGGGGGTCGTGTCAGGGACCAGGGATTAGTGAGCGGGAGTGGGGGGGTCAAAGGTGAGGTCAGGGGTCAGGGGTCGGGGTCAGGGTTGGGGGTGGAGGGCAGGGTCGGGGGCCGGGGCACGGGGGAAGGGGCAAGGGGCGGGGCCGGTGGGGTGGATCCCGCACTCACCAATCTGCCCGATGAACTCGACCTTGATGCCCTGGTGCTCCAGCCGCTTGTTGGGGTTCTTGAGCGCCAGGCTCACCTTCCCGGACACCGTCTCCCCGTCGTAGAAGAGGAAGTACTTGTCCTTCTTCCCATCCTCCGTCTTGTGCTCGGCCCTCTTCCTGCTGTCCGCATCGTTCAGCAGGATGTCCACATCCACGCTCTGCCCGAAGCCGAAGAAGCTCATGTCCCCGCCGGGCCGGCCGGGCCTGGGAAGGCCGGAGGGCTGGACGCGGCGCCGACGCCCGCGCTCGCCGGGCCGGCGCGGTTCCGGGGGCAGCGCAGAGCAGGAGCGAGGCACCCGCCCGCCAGTGCTTGCGGCGCCGACCAGCCAGCCAGCCGCCCGGCCCGGGAGCAGCGCCCGCCGCTTCCGCTGCTCAGCCGGACGCGCCGGACTCGCCGCGCGCATGCGCACGCCCCCGCCTCTCCTGCTCGGCCGCCGAGCCTCCGGCGGAGCGCGCGCTGCGCATGCGCGCCTGGAGAGGGCCGCCCGGCTTTCCCACAGTTGACATGGCGACCAGGGCTTCCTTCTGGAGCTCCGGCCAGATGTCCCGTAAAATTCAGAACTAAAGATGTCCTTTCTGAATGCCCTGTTTTGCTTTTCCTTTATTTAGTTCGGTAAACGGTAGGCCGCCACCCACACTCGAATGTGTACACCTTCGATGCTGTCTGATGGGTAAACGCGGCCCTTTGACACGCACGCGAAATGCCGCTTGACAGGGGGCAGAGGTGACAATTACAACAAAAAAATCCTGCCTCAGATTCTCTTCAGAGTGTCCCCATTTAGGGAGACGGGGTGGGAAGGACATTAGATTTAGCTCTCTTCTTGACCCCCAGTTCCGAGGAAAAGCTGAAAACCACCCCCCACCTCGACTGCGTGGGTGGGTTTGGGCCCGCCTCACCCTTTGCGCATGCGGCGGAAGGCCCTGCTGATTGGCCAGCGGACGGGCCGGCGGGGCGCGGTAATTGGTTCGTGCGAACCCCGTGTCCCCCTGAGCCCGCTGGGCCTTCTCGGCGCGCGCGCCGGAGCAGCTTTGAAAGTTGAGGCGAGCAGCGGTCATGGCGGCTTTGCGGGACCTGGCGAGCGCCTTGCATCCCTGGTGCCCGCTGGACCTCAGTCCAGGTGAGGACGCGGCCGGGGCCTGGGGGCTGCCGGGGGTGCTGGGGAGGGGCCGCGCCGGGCAGCGGCGTTGGCGCTCCTCCGCGGGCTCCTTCCGCTCTGTGCTCCTGCTTCTCGGCCTTGCCTCCGGGTCTGCGCGGACAGCCCCGCTGGTGCCGAGGCTTCGGCAGCGCGTCTGTTTGTTGGGCCGGGCCGACCTCCTGAACTTGAGGCCCAGGGGTGCGGCTGGCGTCCCCGGGCGCCCATCCTCCCTGAAGGGCAGGAGGTGCCCCCCTCCCCCACCTCCAGCCTCTGGTGGCGGCGGCCCCTCGTCCCAGCCTCGCCCGCCGCTTCCCGAGGCTGCGGTCCAACCCGCGCCCTCGCTGTGGCCCGCCTCGGCGCTTGGGGCATCTCCTGCCCCTCTGGTGCCAGCACTTCCATCCCGACCCGGCCCCACACCCCTTCCGGGACCACCTTGAAAAGGCCAGCGTGACCCGCCGGGTCTCTGACCCTTCAGTGGTTCCCCCGGCTTCCTAAGAGTTACCACAGCCTCTGTTTGCGGCGAGAGGCTTCACCTGCCCCTGCGGGTGCGCTCTTCCCAGAGCTGAGCTCTGGAGTCGGACCTGGGGCCGGCGGCTTGGTCCGCCGCTGAGCACCCGAGCCTCGCGGGCCTCGGTCGCTTGTGTCAAATGGGGGTTCTAAGATTACTTCGCGGGCGTTCGTGAAGATTGATTTAGTACCTGCACCTGCTGTTAACAAAACAAACTTGGGTCCGCTTGCCCGTGCGCGGCAAGGCCAGTCTACTGACCCCCGGCTGTGGTGAAGCAAAGTGCAGCCTTCATTGCAGGAACTGACAAGGCGTCCAGGCAGCTTGTGCTTAAAAGACCCCAACTCCCCAAAGGCTTTCAGGGGAAGAGTTTAAAGATAGGGCGAGGGAGGAGAGTTGAGGGGTGTGTGATCAGCTGGTGAACATTCTTCTGATTGGTTGGTGGTGAGGTAGTCAGGGGTCAGCAGTATCAGCCTGGTTCCAACCAGTCTACCGCGCTTGTGGGCAGCAGTTAACTTCTCCCACCCGTGGAGGCGGGGGTGGTTTCAGTGTCTGCAAAACAGCTCAAAGGACATGGCTCAGGCTAGTATCTGTAGTCCTTGAGGAGGAGCTAAAGGTCCTTGACTTTGTTGATTGGCTAATTTATTATTATTTTGCTCTGCTTGACTGTTTTTCTCTCTGCATTTTCTCACTTTTCTCATTAAATTTATCCTTTGACTCGAGTTGTTCTGCAGACAGAGGCAGGCCGAGCAGGTGGGGGGAGGGGCTGGTCTGGGAAGGCCCCTAGGGTCCCGCGGCATTACACCACCTGCTGAGTAAGTGCTGATAGATAACTCACCCTTCACAGCTGAGCTCAGTGCCGTTACGGTGGTGGTGGTTTCTAAACAGGTGATACTTTGTTTCCTTCTGTGCTTTGTTATGGGGTTGTCTCTGCCTGGGATGCCCTTCTCGGTGTCTCTTTCGCCGGTAACCCGCACGTGTTGGAGCAGCTGAAGGATGTCTTCCTTCCCCCCTCCGCCCCCTGCCTCCCCCTGGAATAGTCTCCAGCTGCTCTCTACTGTTGTACGTGTCTACTACTGCTTTAACACCTATCCATTGTAGACGGGGTAATAGCTGTAATTTGTTGACTACATTGGTTTCCTGATTCCAGATATTTTATCACTGGGACTTAGTAGTTTCGATTCAGAAATGAGGTCAGAAATATGGGTGTGCATTTAAAAATATGCATATAAAATAAGTGGGAGAATGTATGAGAGAAAAAGGCAAGAAAAGATGCAAGAACATTTTTAGGAAGCTGATTGTATTTGTTAGGAGATCAGTTAGGGAAGGGTGAATGAATAATTAAAGCATGTTAAATAGTCATTTGCCTCAGCTGTCCCTTTGTGCTGTACACTTTATTTGGGTTTATTAACTTGATTATAAGATTTTCACAAAGGGACAGCTGAGGCAACCTTTTATCAACCTCCTCTTCTCCAGATTGAACGTATGGGAAGGCTGGATCGTCCCCAAAACTGTTACATCTAAAAAGTGTTTTCCTTCTTGATATTTTTAGGTGATGACCAACCTAATAGCCAGCTGTCAGTTAATGATTAAAAAAAGATTTTCTAATCTCTTCTGCTTCCTTCTAATTCTGCCTCACCTGTATGGTATAGTTAAATGTGAGTTGTGACTAGTAAACTTTTCTCTTCATGAATGTACTCTGAGTCTAAAGCTTATTGGCTTTCCTTATTATAGAACATTTGTTGACTTCATTGCATTTTCCCACTAGAATGGGTGGCCACAGTATGGGAACTGGAATTCACGGAAACTGAGCCTTTGGATCCCACCATAGAAGCAGAGATCGTGCAGACCGGACTGAGCGCGTTCACAAATCTCTATGACAGTCTTTTAACTTTTGCTGCTGGAGAGCTTGGAGCTACAGAGGTAAAAACAAACAAACGAACAAAAAATCAAGCTAGCCATTTAGTTGTCAGAAGTGGAAGATAAAAATCCCTATTATCATCTAAAGCTTAGTCTTCTTAGTGTATAGTTCAGAAGGAGTATGATAAAGAGTGGCATAAAGAATGTGGTTCATTTATTGGGGTAGCCGCATAGCTCTCCTCCCAGAGGTTCAAGGTATTAATCTGTGATTCTTTTTCAAGACATGACCACTGTTTACAACAGCAAATTAAAGGAAAAGAATAAAGGCCAAGGCAAGGAGGGAAACCAGATAAGCGAAATAGGGAAAGATGGCCAAGGACAATGCAGTAACAATTCGGGCATGCCTTAACTTTAGGAAAATTGGATATTAAACTGAAAAGTGATGAGTTGAATTAAAAACGGAAAAAAGAGTTCCTTTAAATACTGAGTTCTACCTATTACTATTTAGATCATTAACTGCTTTTCAAAAACTGAGGGACTCAAAAGCAGAACAAAGAATACTTAGATATTAACATCTCTGAAAGATCTAAATTACCAAAAATATTTCAGTTAGAGGTTTCATGTAGCTGTTCAAAAATTAAATCATCCTGTTAAACATTCATTAAGCGTAATGCTGAGTACCGCATAAAGTACCTCGGCAGATAACATGATGGTTAAGGTACAGAGCCTCCCCCTACCTGGGGGAGAGGGGAGAATTAAGCACTGGCTCTTGGGGCGCCCACTGGCATTGCACTGGCCAGGCATGTCCAGCGACCACATCCGCAGGCGTGGAGAAGCACCAGGCCACCGAAGTCTGCATTGTAGAAACTGCTCTAGGACAGGTTAGATGCCATCTCATAGGGGTATGGAAAAGGGAGCATGGTGAGATTGGGAAGGTCCCAGAAAGAAAGTAGCTAGCTGGAGGCAAGTCTTCACAAATGGATAGAATGTTGACTGCAGTAATGCGGGTCCTAGGGCAGCCTACGGAGGGATCATCACGGTGCGGATGTGCAGCGAGTGCCGAGGGGATGGGGGCAGGGCGGGGCACCCAGGACTGAGCTGTAAGTGGGATCCACAGTGGGGTTCGAGGCTGAGGTGTTTGTGGTATACAAGGTTCAGGTCTAAGCATCATACATAGATTAACCCACTCATCCTCACATCCAGCTCTTGGAGGAAGAGGTGCTAGTGAGCCGTAGACTAAGGAACTTGAAGAGATCTGTTTCAGACGGATGTTCTTGACCGAAGATGGACTGAAGTGGGAAACGCTATATGCAGAGAGGTCCCTGGGGACAGTACAGCTGACCCTTGAACAACACGGGTTTGAACTGCACAGGTCCACTTACATGCAGAGTTTTCCGGTGGTAACTACAGGACTCCACGATTCCAGTTGTTTGAGTCTGCGGATGCAGAACCATGGATGTGGAGGAACTGTGTCTGCAGAGGGCCGGCTCTGAATTCCACGAGGACTTTTGACTTGCCCTGTGTTGTTCAACAGTCAACTGTTCAACTGTGTTTTGCTCATCTGTTTTTTTTAATGTGTGTTGCGGCGTGGTCTGGAGTTACGGTTGTGGAAACTGGGGAGGAGGGCTAACAACTAGGGACTTTTTTTTCAGATGGAGTTAATAGAGTTTTGTGAACTTAGCTTTTATCAGGTATGAAATGCTGCAGAGGTGATTGGGTCCCCCAGGGTCACAGTTACAGGCGAGTGGAGTGGAGCTGAGGTGGCCTTAGGAATGAGGATGTAACTGATTTCTTCCAGAAGCTTCGTGGTGAAGGAAAGAGGAGAGTTTTCCCTGTCTTTTCAGGGAAGCAGGATATACAAGGTCTGATGTCTTGAACTTTTGTGAGCTTATGTTTTTTTAAAGTAGCCCAGAATAAACCATATTTAGTTCCTGCTATGTTTGGTTTATACAAATAACCTATTTCCTGTTCACATGTTTAATAGGAGAAAGCATAGAACCGTGATAAAATTAATAAGATTGTGGTTTATGCTCTAGGGTTTATTTCCTGTCTTACCTAGGCTATTTCTGAAATCTCTTGAGGGAGACACTTTCCGGTATTTCCTCTCCTGCTCCCATTGCCCATAGAACATTTCAATTTAAATAAATTGCTCTGATTTCTTCAGTTAGTAATTTGAGTGATAAATGAATTGGGGTACATTTGACATAGATGGAGAGTAACTTGTTTGCATAATTACTGATGTAGGGTGTCCCCGTAGTCTTGGTGTAGTTTTTAGGTATAGTAATTTCAGAAATATATGTGCTTCTTACCCAAAGTTATTTTGAAAGGTTACCCAAATATATGTGCTTCTTACCCAAAGTTATTTTGAAAGGTTAATTAAGTTTCTTGTATAGTTATTTATCTTTGTAATTTTTTTGTTTTGTTTTGGTCACGCCACGCAGCTTGTGGGACCTTAGTTCCCCAACCAGGGATCAAACCCAGGCCCTCAGCAGTGAAAGCGTGGAGTCCTAACCGCTGCACCGCCAGGGAATTCCCCTTGTAATTTTGAATAATACACTTTTAAATTTTGTTTTAGTCCCTGTGAAGATGACAAACATTTACAATTAGGAGCCAGAATGGTCTGTTCCTTTTTTTTTATAAGGCACTAAAAGTACTCAGAAAAATCAGGTAATAGGAGATTTTCCCATTTCTCTAATTATTGGCTCTTATGGTTCGCCCCTCCCCCAGAGCATTTGGACCTTCTTCATGGAGAACAGCATTTCCCACAACGCGCTGATGGCCTTGTTCCATCACTTCGTTCAGATGGTCCTTAAGAAAAACGTCAGTGCCCGGCAGCGGGAATTTGGCCTTCATGCCGCTGGGCTTTATTTTCTGCTGCTGGAAGTACCAGGTATAGTATGTGTGTTTGGTGTGATAGGACAAGGCTTTTAGTTTTTAATTTGTCTACATTGTTTTGTACTTTGTTTCCTCACTCGGAGGCTAGGTGAGAGGAAATCTGTGAAGCACATGTCACGTTACAGGTGTTCCAGAAAGCTCTCCTGTTTTCCTGTAAATGTGTTTTCTGATGTTGTTATGCTGGGTTTGTAACCTAATACAAACGGTCCGAGAGGGGTAAGGCTGGAGGGGGTGTTTCAGAGCTCCGCTCCGACCCACCCCACCCAGCATACCATCCTGATACCGCCCTGCCTTCTGACACCCTGTCCAAGCTGAGAAAAGTGCTGTGGGGGAGGGGGAAGTGTTGTCTCCCCCGCGTGGCTGTGGACAGTAGTTGGGACCGTTCTCATCCGGTAGAGGACGGAGCACAGCTAGTAGGGCTGAGGAAGGAAGCCCGGGGGAGGGGTCTGTCTGTGATGCTCCCCCACTTCCTTCAGGTGGGAGCCATGAAGGAGTCCCTCCTCCCCACTCACCCCAGCTCAGGGCAGGAGAGGGTGGGGCGCAGAGGGAGCTGCAGCTGTGGGACCTTGAGTTCACGTGGAAGAGAAAATCAGGGTCAGCTGGCTTGCAGCTCGTCGTTGCTCGTGTCGGCGCGTTCATAGCAGATGTTAAGGGCCTATTCCATATGACTTGGGAATTAGTGAAGAGATATGTAAAGCCTGGAACACTGATTTGTTTTACTGCTAATGCTCCCATCATGACTTGAAATAATGAAATAAGCTCCCAGAGAACTCACTTGCTGAGCGATATCTCAGGTGTAACTGGGCTCTTAGCAAAGTGGTGGCCTTGGAAACCCAGTTTCACTCTTCCTTGCTGGGCGCAGCGCCTTCTGATTAAGGTTGAGATTCAGCCCAGAGCTGAGGGCTGGCTGTTACTTGTAGGGCCACTTGCAGCTTTCCAGCAAGTCGTACTTCTGCCAGTTACCTTCTGTGTTTAAATGTTTCTGGATTATGGTTGGGGTACTGTTGATACTTAATATTTGATCACGGTTTGTTCTTTTTCAAGATCCCTTGCATTTCCATATGAATTTTAGGATTTGCGTGTCAACTTCTTTCCAAAAAGGCAGCTGGGGTTTTGACAGGGGTTGCATTCACTCTGTAGATCAGTGTGGGGAGTGTTGCTGTCTTAGCAGTGTTCAGTCTTCCAACGTGAGCATGGACGTCTTTCCATTTATTTAGAGCTTTCATTGGTTTTGATGATGTTTTGTAGTTTTCAGGGTACAACTCTTGCACGTCCTTGATTAAATTTATTCCTAAGTATTTTATTCTTTTCTGTGCTATAGTAGTAGATGAACTTGTTTTCTTAATTTAATTTTCGAATTGTTTACTGGTGGTATATAGAAGTACAGCTTATCTTTTTTATTGAAGTATAGTTGATTTCCAATTTTGTGTTAATTTCTTCTGTACAGTAAAGTTATTTAGTTTTATATATATATATACGTACACACACACACACACACACCTGTTCTTTTTTATTTTCTTTTCCATTATGGTTTATCACAGGATATTGAATATAGTTCCCTGTGCTGTACACTAGGACCTCGTTGTTTATCCATCCTGTATATAATAGTTTGCATTTCCTAACCCCAAACTCACAATCCATCCCTCCCCCACCCCCTCCTCCTCGGCAACCACAAGTTTGTTCTCTATGTCTGTGAGTCTGTTTCTGTTTCGTAGGTATGTACATTTGTGCCATCTCTTAGATTCCACCTATAAGTAATATCATATGATATTTGTCTTTCTCTTTCTGACTTACTTCGCTTAGTATGATAATCTTTAGGTCCATCTGTGTTGCTGCAAATGGCCTCATTTCATTCTTTTTTATGGCTGAGTAGTATTCCATTGTGTATATATACAACATCTTCTTTATTCATTTATCTGTCGATGGACACTTAGGTTGTTTCCATGTCTTGGCTATGGTTTTTTTTTTTTTTTTTAATATTCATTTATTTTGGCTGCACTGGGTCTTCGTCGTGGCACGTGGGATCTTTGTTGGGGCATGCAGGGTCTTTAGTTGTGGCATGTGGACTTCTTAGTTGTGGCATGCAAACTCTTAGTTGTGGCATGCATGTGGGATCTAGTTCCCCGACCAGGGATTGAACCCAGGCCCCCTACATTGGGAGCATGGCATCTTACTCACTGGAGCACCAGGGAAGTCCCTTGGCTGATTTTTGGTTATTGATCTTGTACCCTGAAACCTTGCGGAACTCATTTACTGGTTCCAATAGGATTTTCTGTATATAAGATCATGTCATCTGTGAATAGACATAATTTTCCTTATTCCTTTCCTGTCTGTCTATACTTACTTGTGTGTGTATGTTTTAAGTGCTTGCTTTGGGTGTACAATAAGTACTTAAATAGTCTATCTTCCGATAATATTCTACTTATTTATAGATAATGTTAAACCTTAAGACAGTGTGCTTTCCTTTCTCCCCTCCTGTTTGTGCTGTTGTAGTTATACGTTGAATTTCTGTGTCGTAAACCACACAATTTATTCATAACATTTTTCTCTGAATTATCTTTTAAATAATTTTTTTAGAAAATGAAAAAATAAATGTCTTTTCTTTTTAAAAGATTTCATCTCATGTAATTTTCTTTTGGCCTGAAGAACTCTCTTTGACTGTTCTTATGCTGTGCATCTGTTAGCCGTCCACTGTCTTGGATTTTGATTCCATGAAAGTATCTTTCACCTTCAAGAATGTTTTTGCTGAATACAGAATTCTAGGTTGACAGATTTTTTTCTTTCAGTGCTTTTTGGGTGTTACTGCATTGTCTTCTGGTTTACTTCACTTCTGATGAGAAGTCTGCGTGACTCTTATCATTGCTGTTCTGTAGGTTTGTGTCTTTTTTTTTTTTTTTTTTTGGTGTGGTTACCTTGAAGATTTTCTCTATTAGTTTGTTTTGATTTGATTAGATTATTATTAGTTTTGATTTGATTAGATTATCTACCCTTTGGTGTGATTTCCTTGGTGTTTATCATAGTTTGGTTCATTGAGCTTCTTGGGTCTGTGAATTTGTAGTTTTTAACAAATTTGGAAATTTTCCAGTTATTATTCCTGCAGGTATTTTCTTCCCTCTCTTTTTTATGGGATTCCAATTACTCGTATGTTAGATTGCTTGATATCCTCCCATGGGTCCCAGGGCCTTTATTAACTTTTTTTTGCTTCTGTTTCTTAAAGTTCACCTGCCTTTGTTCCTGTAGCATCTCATCAACTGTTGAGATCATCCAGTGAAGTTTTCTTTTTCAGATCCAGAAGTTCCATTTGATTCTTTAAAATATTTTCATTTCTTGCTTTGTTTGCTACTGTTTAATTCTTGAGCTTATTTATAATATCTGCCCTAAGGTTCTTCTCTGCTTGCTCTGTCATTTCTTGGACTGTTTCTAGTGACGATTCTCTTCTCACCACAGGGCACGTTTTCCTCTCTCTGGATGCCCAGTACATTTTTATTGGATGCTGGACATTTTGAATGTGAAGTTTTTGAGTGTCTTGATTTTGTTGTTTTCCTTTAAGTATGTTTTGATAGGCAGCTATTGGTGCATTAACTTGGTCTTTTTGAGGCTTGTTTGAAAGCTTTGTTGGGGCAGCTGTAAAGTAGCCTTTACTCTGGAGCTAGTTTAGCCCTGCTGTTAAGGTGTGTTTCTCTCCGAGTGTGTCGTGAATGTTCCAGGTCACTGTGGCTGGCTGGGGCTCCGACGTATCTCTCCCCTGTGTGCGTTCCGAAAATCGTCCATCTCCCACCTGCTTGGAGGTTTTCTTTGCCCACTGTCATGGATTTCGCCCCATGCGTCCTAGCTAAGGTCAGCCCTGTGCAGACCTCTCAGCACTGTCTCCATGTGGCTTCTCGTTTCCAGTGCTCTGCTCCGTGCATTCCAGCCACCCGGCCTTCCTGACACTGATCCTTGTATTCCTGACGTAGTAAGGCCATCAGAATGTGCTTGGGGTCACCGTTTTTCTGCTGTTGTCCAGACATTGCCTCCAGACACAGAATCGGGTCAATTTTAGGGTTTGTCTCACTGGTTTCCCTTTTCTCAGGGGTTGTGTGGCTAGGCTACCTCTTGCTCTGGGTCTTAGATGGTCACTTTATAAATTTCTATCCAGTTGTATAGTTGTTTATGGCAGGAAGAAAAGTGTAAAACCAGTTACTCTGCTACGGCCAGCTGCAGAAATCTCATTATTTATTTATGATGAGGCCTGTTGCTCACTGCCTAGGGCTGAAGTTGAATGGAACTTTTTTGCTAAAGGTTCACTGTTATTCAAAGTTAAGGAAAAGTCTGGTTTTGCTTTTTAATTTTTCGTTGTTGTTACAGACTTATTTCAAGACAATTAAACCTACCCTGCTTACTCTTTATTCTTTACGAATAGGCAGTATAGCCAACCAAGTTTTCCACCCAGTGATGTTTGACAAATGTATTCAGATTCTAAAGAAGAGCTGGCCTCAGGAATCCAGCTTGAATCAGAAAAGAAAGAAAGAACAACCGAAGAATGCTCAGGCCAACCCAAGGGAGAGTAGGAAGAGAGGAAGGCCCCCCAGGAAAGAGGAGATGGAGGTAAGAGGGAGTGGAGTCATGAAGCATATCTGATTTATTTAAGAATTGATATTAAGGTAGAGTTTCAGGGGTCACGATTATACCAAAGCCCTAGCGTGCTGTCCGCCATCCTTCCCGTAGGACTTGCGGTCGCCTCGTGTACCGCTGAGCATACGTTCTCCTTACCGTCTTCCCAGCCTCCCCATCATCTCTCTCCCACCTTGTTCCCAGGTGTGCTCACCACAGGCCAACAAGTGTGTTTGCCACATTATCTTATTGTCATTAGAGACGGTGGTCGAAGGATCCTGAGGACTCTCGTCCGTAGAACATAATAGAATAACGTTAATTCCTAATTTTTGTGTGACTGGGTAGAGTGGTAGAGGTTCATTGACACCAGAACTTCTAAGAAACCCAAGAAATCTCACTGACGTGAAAGTATGGAACTAGAAACTGTGGTAGCTTCCATCTGGTCCAGCAGCTAGTGGCTGCGGCGGTGGAAACCCCGAGCAGTCGAGGTGCCTGGTCAGCGACCCAGCGCCCACCTGGAGTTTCACTGCCCTTGACTGGGTACGTGGAAACCATGGGACAAACTATTAGGCAGTACTACACAGTCAGCTGTACATTTCTTCATAATCTAGATGGATGAAGTGATTGAAGAACAAGAGGATGAAGAGAATATTTTTTTTTCTTCCCGAGACCTTTGTCAAATTCGAAATGCCATCTTTCACGTCTTGAAGAATTTTTTAAGGCTTCTGCCCAAGTTTTCCCTGAAAGAAAAGCCACAGTGTATACAGAATTGTGTAGAGGTAAGTGAGAATTCCAGGAACCTTGGGCAAGTTCAAAGAGCGAGGACAAGGGCTAATACTTAAAGAGTGGGAAAAACCAGGCCTTTTCTTTGTCTCTGTTTTCCAGGTCTTCGTTGCATTGACTAATTTCGAACCAGTTCTACACGAGTTTCATGTTACACAAGGCAGGTGAGCCATTAAATCTTCCAGTGCTAACGTTTAATTATGGTACAGTGAGTTTTGCTCCATCAGAAGCCTTACTGCCATTTTACCCTAATTGGCACACAGGTAGAATTTATTCATTTAAATATAGCTTATAGGGTTAGGAGCTATTCCAAGTGAAATCACATCCATTAACTAATCTTTTGCTTTTTTTTTTTTTAGAAACCTTAA
Organism: Balaenoptera physalus; assembly: GCF_965194825.1. Taxonomy (NCBI): domain Eukaryota; kingdom Metazoa; phylum Chordata; class Mammalia; order Artiodactyla; family Balaenopteridae; genus Balaenoptera; species Balaenoptera physalus. The sequence goes on from NC_138889.1 coordinate 1,458,758, forward strand.
CCAAGCAAAATACATACCAGAACTGGCCTATCATGGACTGTATTTGCTGTGCTCCCCAGTTCACAGGGAAGGCGATAAGGTAAAGGGACAGGACCCCGCTGAGTTACTGGTTGAAGTGGAAGCATGTGGGTCGTGGGATGGAAAACGCTGGAAGCATTCGATGTGATGCCGTGTGAACTCACTAGGTCATTGTCATGACTCGAGGACGTTTGTATAATGAAAATCATCCCCGTCACTACGTGGTGCCCACTGTTCATTCCAGGCTTGTATCCAAGTACCTGGTGGCCACAGGAAGTTCTTGTTGGGTTAAGGCATAAAGAATGGGTCCAGTGTGACCTGGGTAGAGGAAAAGATAAGCTACTGAGCATTACTTTTACAGAAGTATTTACCAAACTCTTCTGAGAAGAGTAGACAGTCACAGACTTCCCAGTTTCCCTCAGCAGTTCCTGTGTGCCCCTGTATTTCTGTTAGTGTTTGTGTTTTAGTGGATGATTGTGCAAACACGTTCCTGGTTAGCATTCGTATATAGATTTGCCCCCAGTGACCTTCGAAGCCCCGCAGCTCTAGACACTGGAGTTAACAGCTCTTTAAGCAGTAGGGTGTTACTAAACCTGGATGTTGTTAATGAAACAGGAGTTTGCAAAAAAACGTGACGGACCAAGGTCTTGTGCCTTTGGTGCCTGCGATACACCTAGTTTCCAGGGGAACGATGTGTGAATGAGAAGGCCCTGGGCACTCGGGGCTCTGCACTTTGTCCAGACTTGGGCCTCCCCCCTCACTGCCTGTGTGTCCTCCTGTGAGGCCTCAGTTTCCTCATCTGGACAGAGAGGGTGAAAGGCTTCCCTTCCTCGTGGATTTCTCAGGAGGATTACAGGGAAGAATGCCTCTGCACAATGCCTGCTGTTTAGAAAGCGTCCCATGTTTCGTTAATTTATTATGTCATTGTCACTTCTCTGTTTGAAATATGGATGTGATAGCATTCACAGTAAAACTTAATTCCTGTGCCCTTTTTAACATTTTAGAAGATAAGGAGGTTGGGAAATTATCCTTTCAGGCAACAGTGTCTCTAAGGACATGGTGTTTTTCATTGTGAAAGTGTTGCCCTGATGTTGGGCGACATTGGTTGTGGCCTGACCTTTAATTACTTGACTTCGGACAACTCAGCTTGGGAGTCTTTTATTATGTATAAAGTAGAGATAATAGTAAAAGTATTAAGAACAAAATGGAAAAGCCTTGCTGACCTCATGGAGTTGAGAGGTTTCAGAGAAAGTGTGGTCAGATCTAGTAACACATGGACGTGCTTAATGCAATACCTGCCACATATTTGGTTTCCAGTAAATTGTTTTATCTACTGGATGAATGAATTAAGTAGCTGAGTAAATGATGTGTGATGGTATATTGGAAGGTGCTCTGTAAGCTTCAGGTGTAATACAGGTGTAAAGAATCATCACTTTCCTCTTTTCTGTAAGGGGTAATCAGTAGCATCCTTTGCCCTTCGTAAGTTACAACTAATTCTCTATAGTCCCTAATTTCTGGGCTGGAGTGTGAGAGGGCGAGCAGAGAAGCCAGCTGGAGTTCCTGTCATTATCCGTAGGCAGCACTTTCACACTGCTGCGTTGTGCATGTATTGATACCTGGTCATCGGCCAGGAAGTGCATCCTTAGTGTTGAACCAAAACCTGTGTCAGCCTCACTTAACTTCAGGTCCTTGAAGTGGTTCACTGTGGTCTGCATCACGGTCTCCAAGGCCCTGGGATTCTCTGTCATGCCTTAAATTGAATTTTCTTTTCTCTTCCAGGTTATCAGATGTGTTTTCCATCGAATGCTCTATGTAATATTAATGTTAGAAGTGGGCAAAGGCTCCCATCATGCCCCCCTTGCCATCACTTCTCCGGCCATCAGTGGTAAAAACCAGGCAGTCCAGTTTGTCAGGTGAAACACAGCTTGGATCTTTACTCTCTGTCGCTCTCCCAGTCTTCTGGAGCCTGTACTAACCAGGATTTCTGACACCTTTAGCAACTAACAAGTGTCTGGGCTGTTTGTGGTTCAGGGTTCAAAGTAAAGCACTTGGTAGCTCATCTGGTTTGTGTGGTCTGGGGTGTTGCGGGGATGAGGGGTCTGCAGTTTGTGGGCCAGCCCGTGAAGTCAGCTCTGAGTTCTGGCAGTGGCCTTAGTATTAGCCGCTCCAAGTCTGCCACCGCCTTTGCTTTTTCTCTCTCCTCTTAGTCTCCTTCTTTTTGTTCCTTGCCACTTTTTTTTTAACTTCTTTAGCAATAATTGATAGACTGATTCTCCCCTCAAGAGTCTCTTAGCTTCACCTGCGAAGTCCTGTGTCTGGCCTTTACTGGGGAAGACATGTTTGCTGTGTCGTCAGCTTTTCTTTCTGTTACTGGCTACTCGGCAGCAGCGTGGAGGTGGTGGGGAGAAGGGGAAGGTGTGCATGTGAGAGTGTGCACATCCCTGGAAGCAGCCGCGGTGCGTGCTGTGGGTGCAGGCGAGGGCTGTGGATGCTGGAATCCAGGTGCAGGCTGCTGTCTGATCCTTGAGCGAGTGTCTCGTTAAGGACTTTTTTAAACATTAAATACCTAAGATGTTTTAAGTAGAAACACTCATTTTAGTTCTTCCATGAGTGCATGATGTCACCGATTGCAGTAATATTCCTATAATGGTACAAGGAAACGTAACACTGAAAATGGGTCCAATCTGGGCATTATAATAATTTCTATTGGGGTTACAGTTTGGAGAGGTACTGTTAGAAATGCATTTCACTGGGCTACCACCGGGTGGTACTGTGTCTCCATCTATCCTCTACCGCAAAAGGATGTATTTCAGCCTTAATCTGAAACGTCGTAGGCAGTCCAAGGGCCCTGTGAGGACGGCACCCCTGCCCCTCGCTGGCTGGCTGGCTGGCTGCTCGCAGCAGCTGGGAGAGCGCCCGGGCCGGGCCGTGGTGGCGGGTGCTCTGCTGCGACACTTCGTCTTCAGGCTCCAGGCACTCGCGGTGCCTGCAGTACAGGGGTGGGTGGTTTTTAACAGTTAGGCTTTCAAAAAGGTAGAAACTTCTCTGTTTTTGAGAACAGATTCAAGGAAAATTGCTACTTTATTGTCACTATAGGTGTATTACAAACCGTGGCTGTGTTTCTTTCCTTTTGTAGCTCACTTGTGGATGAGCTAAAAGAAAGTATGTTTCCAGTCCTTCGTGTCTTACTCCAGCACATCTGTGTCAAGGTACTGTTTGCTTTAATGAGGGTGTATAAACACACATGAAGGTAAACGTGCGCGTGTGTTCTTGGAAATGAGTCTACATCATTACTGAACGTTGTTTTATTTAGTATATTCACTAGGTGTTCCCCTCTGGTGTGGTTTTCGGGGGAAAACAACTTTTTATTTTGGAAAACTTCAAATAGAAATAGAGTAGTGTGACGAACACTGTCTTCAGTGATTTTGTATAAGCTGTAGCTCCTCCAGCACATACGCACACTGGATTTTTCTTCTGAAGCAGATTTCATCATACCCTTTCAGACATAAATATTTCATGTCTCTCTCTAAAGGATAGGAACTCGTTAAAAACATAACCACAAAATATTAACACACCTAAAAAATTCACAGTAATTCCTTAATATTGTCCAGTATCCGGTCAGTGTTTGCATTTCTACTATTGTCTCATAAATTTTTATAACAGTTTGGACAGATGATTCTTTACCTGAACTCTATGGACCCTAGGGGTCCGTAAACTCTCTGAAATTAGGCTCTGAGGAGTGGGCTTACAGGTTTCTTATAGGCTAGTTTCCCAAGGGGTCTGAGACCTAGAACTGGTTAGTCATTTCTGTAACACGTAAACGCTCGGCACTGTCGCGGAGCCAGGCGCACTCAGCGATCATCCGATCGCACTACCACATGCGTCTCCGTCGTCCTGCTGTGGGTACTGGCTGGGCAGCTTCTCAGGGTCTGTGTTTCAGGTGGTCGATAAATCCGAGTACCGGACCTGTGCAGCTCAGTCCCTGGTCCAGCTGCTCAAGAAGCTTCCTTGTGCGGAATATGCTTCTTTCGTGGCCTGGCTTTATGGATATTCACGAAATGCCAAGGTAGGAGCTACATCTGCCTGAAATCGTGGCTCCTGGCTCTGCAACCTTCTAGTGACGGCCAGATCTGAAGATCTGTTTCTGAAGATTAGTTTTCTTTGTCTCTGACGGAGATGCGTGTGGTTTTGCTTTACCAGATCCCGTACCGGGTGTTCACTCTTGATGTTGCCTTGGCTCTGCTGGAACTGCCTGAACGAGAGGTGGACGGCACGCTGCCCCCGGAGCATCAGAAGTTCCTGAAGCATAAGTTCTTGGTGCAGGAAATCATGTTTGCCCGCTGTGTAGACAAGGCCCCGACTGTGCGCAGCAAGGCACTGTCCAGTTTTGCGCACTGCCTGGAGTCCTCTGCTACAGCCGCGTCAGAGAGCGTCCTGGAACTTCTGGCTAACGGTGAGTGTGCCGAGCACCACGAGACCGGGTCTGGCTCCTGCTGGTCCAGAAGCTGCGGCGGCAGGAATGATAGGTGTGCTGTGATAGACTGGGACCCTCAGAGACCCTTTCAGTAGGTTTTACTGTCGAATGACTTCTTGGACGAGCCTTTTTAAGCAGTTCACGTGTTCTTGACCTCAGGCTGAGGTTGTTGGCCGCTCTCACTATTCCTTTGCGTCGTTGGTATTGGCTGTATCGGGTCTGATGACCAGTTTAATGCACAGCCAAGGAGAACACTGAACTGTCAGCATTTAGACTCTGTCTTGTCTTCAGGCCTAATTATCTGGGTTTTGATTCCTCTGTAAATATTTATGTATGGTTTTTGATACTAAGACTTTTCTCTCTTATCTACCTGCTAACTTTTAGCTCCTGCAGTTTCAGGAATAGAGAGCCACCATGACACTTCACTGAAAAATTCATCAGGTAATGAAATGGGTCAATATTTTATCAGATATTGAATAATTGTCCTTTTAATTAAAGGGCTTGCTGACTATTTGCATGTTTTTTTCTATCTCCGTATTAACCTGTTTTAATACTGCACTTTTTTTCTTCATCAAAGAAATTGAAATTCATTTCAGTAATGATGTGTAGTAACTTAAACGTGGAATATGCCATGCTTATATTACTTAAAGGTATAACAAGTTTTTACTGTACTGACTGGGCCTTTTTAAAATTTATTTTTAAGCTTTTTCCTATCAGAGGCAGACATTTAACCCTTCTGGAGGCTCAGAGGTGATCAATATAGACAACAGTGGTGAAACAGCTGGATATAGGGGTACGTCAGATTTTATTCCTATCAGATGAGTAATAACTATTGGATTTCAGACAACTGTAAGTAGAGCCTCAAAACCTTGGAATTTTTTTCTAACTAATTCACCCTCAAGAATTGGAAATTTTTTTCCCTTAAAAGTAGATTAATTTTTATTTTATATCTTTAATCAATGTCTTTGCACTATACTGTATTTCATTTTAAGGTAAAGAATAAGCTACATTTCACTTGTCGTGTACTGAAACCCAGTATTTCTGTCACACTTAAGAGAATGTTAGCAAATATTTTATTTCCTTAGTGGAGTCCGTTGTTCTGAACACTTGGGTTTGCTGGCCAGAAAGGACCAGTTACTAGGAAAGGTGCAATAGAAATTAAATTTGTGTTTGGAGAAAAGTCATCACGGAAGAGGGGAAAAGATAAACAATACTATGGTACTCACCCTTGTGTCTGTTTTTTATTCCTTATTACTTTTCCACCTGGCATCTTGACTCTGATTAAGCCATCCCAGAATCCATTTTTAATACATGGTAGGGAAATGTGAGCCCAAGCTTCCATTGAAAACGTTCAGAATTTAGATAATTTCTCTTCACCAGCAGTATGAACCGTTCTTTAATGGGTCGTACGCATCGTGTGGCGTGGTTATAGGGTGCTGTCTCCCATGGATCCCAGCACAGGATTCTGAACACAAATGATGCCTGTTCTCTTTCAGTGACTTATTGAAGCCAGAATAATCTGGGATGGTAAAGTGTCAGTGTGATTCAGGAGGGAAGAAACACACCTGGGCTAGGTAGTAGATAGACCTGGAGCTACTCTCAGATTCTGTTTCTGTCTAGCTGTATGGTCTTGAGAAAGTCACTTTCCTTTTCTGGGCTTCTGCTTCACTTATACTATGACTTAGCATAATGTAGTAGGGGAAAAACTACATTAGAAATGAGAGGCAATCTGAATTCTTATCCCAACACTGCTACTAAAGAGCTGCATGACCCAAGACATGGGAGTCAGCAGAACTCCCCACCTGCTTGTCACTTCTGATCCTAACACCTTCCCTGTCTTTCACAAAGGGCTGTTGTCAGGTTTATAGAAATTATGTTTAGAGAAGTGACTTTAAAAGAAAAAAGAGAGAACATTTGCAGAGGATAAGTGATATAATGAGATTTATTAGTTTATTCGATAACCATGTGTGTGGTCCCTCCCAATCTGTGCAAGGCATTGCAGGTACAGACTCTAACAAAACATAGTTCCATCTCTTAAGGAGCAGTGGGAGAGGCAGGTATGTGTGTACATAAAATCGTAATATTGTGAGATGGATGCTGAAGCATACGTAAAGTGCCATGAGGGTCATTACTTATCATTGCAGCCTGAAAGATTACGTTTAAGTGACTAGATATAAGCATGTGTTACTCAAATTCAGAGCAATAACTCAATATGTATAAACAGATCCCTAAAATATGTAAAGAAATTTAATCTGGAAAAATGTCTGGTTTAATTCCAGTCTGAGCAAGTTACAGATTCACTGTTGCACAGACACTTCCGAACACTATCGAGTTGTACTGATTTAACGATGCTTCCAAAGTATAAAAATTTGCCAGATGTATAGCGACCATGTTCCCATCTGACTGTTTGGTTTTTTTTTAATAAATGTATTTATTTTATTTATTTATTTTTGGCTGCATTGGGTCTTCGTTGCTGCATGCGGGCTTTCTCTAGTTGCAGCGAGCGGGGGCTACTCTTCGTTGCGGTGCGCGGGCTTCTCTGCGGTGGCTTCTCTTGTTGCAGAGCATGGGCTCTAGGTGCATGGGCTTCAGTAGTCGTGGCTCGCGGGCTCTAGAGTGCAGGCTCAGTAGTTGTGGCACACAGGCTTAGTTGCTCCACAGCATGTGGGATCTTCCCAGACCAGGGCTCGAGCCTGTGTCCCCTGCATTGGCAGGTGGATTCTTAACCACTGCGCCACCAGGGAAGTCCCCTATCTTTTGATAAACTAAAGTAACTTTTTTTTTTTTTTTGGACTGCGTTGGGTCTTCATTGCTGCACGCTGGCTTTCTCTAGTTGTGTCGAGCGGAGGCTACTCTTCATTGTGGTGCGCGGGCTTCTTGTTTCAGTGGCTTCTCTTTTTGCAGAGTACAGGCTGTAGGCACACAGGCTCTAGAGTGTCCGGGCTTCAGTAGTTGCGGCATGTGGGCTCAGTAGTTGGCGGCGTGTGGGCTCTAGAGCGCAGGCTCAGTAGTTGTGGCACACGGGCTTAGTTGCTCCACGGCATGTGAGATCTTCCCGGACCAGGGATTGTACCCGTGTCCCCTGCATTGGCAGGCGGATTCTTAACCACTGCGCCACCAGGTAAGTCCCTAAGGTGACATATTATTGGCATTAACTTTACTTAAAAAAATTTGTATGGTTACTACATGCCAGTCACTGTGCTAATAAGTACCTTTGTTGGTGTTTTTTCGTTTTGTTTTGAGAGAGAATTCACATATAAAATTCACCATTTAAAGTGTATTGAATTCAGTGGTTTTTAGTATATTCATAAAATTGTGTAATCAACTTCCAGAAACTTTTCATTAGCTGAAAAAGAAACCCCATACCCGTGAGCAGTCACTCTCCAGTCTCCCCTTCCCCCTGCCTCTGTCTCTGTGGATTCACCTATTTTGGGCATTCCACATAAATGGAATCCTACAACATGTGACCTTCTGTGGATAGCTTCTTTCAACTACCACTCGTTTTCAAGGTTCATCCGTGTTGTAGCATGTATCAGTACTCTGTTCCTTTTTATGGCTGCATATAGTCCATTGTATGGATAGACCACATTTTGTGTGTTCATTCAGTCTGGCAGTTCCTCAGAACGTTAGGCATAGAGTTACCACATGACCCAGCAGTTCCACTCCTGGGTGTGCACCCACAAGGAATGAAAATATATTCATACCCAAAACTGGTACAAGAATGTTCATAAGAGCATCGTTCATAATAGCCAAAAAGGTGGAAACAACACAAATGTCCACTTATCTTTTTGAGGTGAAAGTTCTTCATCTATTCTGCATCCAAGCTCCTCATCAGATATAATTTGCACATATCTTTTTCTCATTCTGTGGGTTATCTTTTCACTTTCTTGATGGTGTTCTAAGAGTTTTATAGTTTTAGCTTTTACATTTTTGTCTTGGTTCAATTTTGAGTTAATTTTTGCATATGGTGTGAGGTAGGGGTCCAGCTTTCACATGTGAATATCAAATTGATGGAGCACCCTTTGTTTAAAGGACTGTTTTTTCACCTTTGAATGCTCTTGGCACTCTTGTCAAAAATCAGTTAACCATAGGCATGTGCGCTTATTTCTGTACTCTCAATTCTATTCCATTGATATTTCATTGTCCATCTGTATGCCGGTGCCACTCTGTGTTGATTACTGTTGCTTTACAGTAATTTTGAAATCAGAAAGTGTGGGCTCTGCATCCTTGTTCTTGCTTTTCAAGATTGGTTTGGCTATTCTGTGTCTCTTGTATTTCCATATGAATTTTAGGTTCGGCTGTCAATGTCTGCAAAAAAGCCAGCTTGCGTTTTGATAGGAATTGACCTCTTAATCAATGTGGGATGTATTGCCATCTTAAAAATACTAAGCTTTCCAATCCATGAACAAGGGGTGCCTTTCTATATTTAGGTCTCCTTTAATTTGTTTCAATGATGTTTTATAGTTTGCAGTGTATAACTCTTGCTCTTTGAACATATTCCTAAGTATTTTATTCTCTTTGATACTATTGTAAATGAAATTGCTTTCTTAATTTCATTTTTGAATTGTTTATTGCTAGGTTTTACAACTGATTTTTGATGATTGATCTTATGTCCTGTGACACTGTTAAATTTGTTACTAGCCTTAAAAGGTTTTGTGTGTGTGTGTGTGTGTGAGATTCCTTAGGATTTTCTACATATCAGATCATGCCATCTGTGAATAGAGTTATTTGTTTTATCCAGCCTGAATGCCTTTATTTCTTTTTCTTTCCTATTTTCCCCAGCTAGGACCTCTAGTGGTGTTGAAAAGAAGTGGGGAAAGCAGAGGTCCTTGTCTTTCTTCTGTTCTTAGAGGGAAAGCTTTTCGTCTTTCACCATTGAGTGGTTAGCTGTGAGTTTTTTCAGGATGGCCTTTATCGGTGTGCAGGAGTTTCCTTCTGTTCTGAGTTTGTTGAGTGTTTTTATCATGAATAGGTGTAGGATTTTGCAAACACTTTTTCTGCATCTATGGAGATGATCATGTGGCCTTTGTCCTTTGTTCTATGGTGGTATATCACAGTGAGTGATTTTCCCATGTCCTGGGATAAATCCCAAGCATGGGGCTTCCCTGGTGGCGCAGTGGTTGAGAATCTGCCTGCCAACGCAGGGGACACGGGTTCGAGCCCTGGTCTGGGAGGATCCCACATACCGCGGAGCAACTAGGCCCGTGAGCCACAACTACTGAGCCTGCGCGTCTGGAGCCTGTGCTCCGCAACAAGAGAAGCCGCGGATAGTGAGAGGCCCGCACACCGCAATGAAGAGTGGCCCCCGCTTGCCTCAACTAGAGAAAGCCCTTGCACAGAAACGAAGACCCAACACAGCCAAAAATAAATAAATAAATGAATTAATTTTTAAAAAAACTTACTAAAAAAGAAAAATCCCAAGCATGGCGTATAATCCTTTTTGTATCTTGCTAGGTTTAATTTGCTAATATTTTGCTGAGGATTTTATGTCTGTATTCAGAAGGGATTTGGGTCTGTTGTACTCTTGAGCTGTTTTGTCTGGTTTTGCTCTTAGGATAATACTGGCTTCACAGAGGGAGGTGGAAAGTGAAACAGAAGAGATTCTGTTTTTTGAAAGAGTTTATGAAGCATTGGTATTAATTTTTGTTAATTGGCGATTTTGTTAATATTTGGCAGACTTTTCCAGTAAAGCTGTCTGGTCCTGGCCCTTTGTGTATGGGGGGAAGTTTGTCTTTGTTTCTTCTTGAGTCAGTTTCCCTAATTCTTATCTTTGTAGAAATTTCATCTAGGTTACTTAATTTGTTAGCATAAAATTGTTTGTAGTGTTCGTAGTGTAACCTTTTTATTTCTGTAAAGTCAGTAGTAATGTTCCCTCGTTCATTCCTGATTTTAGCAATTTGACTTTTCTCTCTTATTTTCTTAGTCTAGGAAAATGTTGTTAATTTTGTTGATATTTTTCAAGGAACCTACTTTGATTTCATTGATTTTCTTTATTGCTTTCCGTATTCTGTTTCATTTTTTAATGTTCTTTCTTGTACCTCAGCAGTTCTTAAGTGTGGTTTGGGGTCCCTAAGCCTCCTTCAGTGGGTCCTTTAAGTGAATACAGTTTTCATAATAATATCTAGATGTCATTTACCTTCTACACTCTGATTTTCTCACAAGTGTAACTTGGAGTATTGCAGAGGTCCCAGACAGACAGAAGCAGATAGAAGCAGAGATGAGAATCCATCAGTTGTCTTTTATTAAGCCAGACATTAAAGAGTTTGCAAAAATGTAAATCAGTGGCATTCTTTTCACTAAATTTTTTTTGTTTTGGACAATAGTTATTTTTTAGTTAAAAAATATACCATTTATAAGTGACGTGCCTTGCTATTTTAAAATGAATTATTAAATCTTTTTACAATTCTCAGTTTAAATTTCTAATTCATATTAAAAGATATAATCCACGTTAAAAAAGCTCTTAGGAGTCTTCAGTAATTTCTAATAGTGTAAAGGGACCATTAATGGAAAGGTTTTAAAACTACTGTTATGTATTGTTTTACTTAGTCTTTAAAAAACCCGATGGTTTAGATCTTACCATTTGTAGTAAACAGAATAGAGATCTAAATAATTCATTCAGAATTTTAGACTTAGGAGCCTGGATTTAAAACTAAATTTTCCAGAATTTATGCCCTTTTAAAATTTTACTACTCTGCCTTTTGCATTATTGTGAATAGCTAATTATTTGAATTTTCTTCTTTTTCTATGTCATTTCATGCTCTGATTTCTTATGATTTAAAACCAGCTAATGAGTCAGTCTTGGATTACAGCATGTTCTCAGGATTGTGTGGTGTTCTCAGGCTGTAATGACTGTGATGTTTCCTCAACAGGAAGGGGTCTCATGATGATGTTGAGGAGCAGGGTCGGAGACGAGAAGACCAACGTCAGGAAGTCTGCACTCCAGGTGTGAGTTTTTCTGGACATTCTTTTCATGTACTCTTTTTAAGCACTAACAACTTGAAGATGCAAGAGACTATTTTAAAAACCCTTTGGCCATATTCATTACTCACTTTTCTCCTAATGTTAGTTCACCTTGTTCCTGTTAAATGTAAATTACATAGATGAACTGAAGGATCATCTGTTCTTAAGTGTTCCTACTGGGTTGCTGGCTTTTTAGGAATCACAATTTTATATCCTTAATTTCATTTTTTAGAATAAGGATTCTTAACCTGGGGACCATGGATGGATTTTGATAGGGTTCATGAAACCCCTGAAATTGTTTCAGAGTACTAGTTTGTATAAAATGTATGTCAAGTTTTCTCCAGAAAGGTGTTAAATTTCATCAGATTCTAAAAGGTGGGATGTTACTGGGAAGGGGGATGGATCTATGATCTCAAAAATGAAAGAATCACAAACTTAAAAGGCAGTGTTTTATCTGCAGTTTTGCTTTTTGTATTGACATTATGCCTAAGTCACCCCTTCATGTTACACATGACCTTCTAGGTCTTAGTGAGCATTTTGAAGCACTGTGATGTCTCGGGTATGAAAGAAGAGCTGTCCATCCTGCAGGACCGGTGTCGGGACATTGCTGTGTCTGTCCGCAAGCAGGCCTTGCAGTCTCTCACCGAGCTTCTTACGGTGAGACGCAGCCACCGTGTGTCTGATGGGTGGTATTTTACGTTACAAATAATTCAGCTTGATGAAGTACCTGTTAGAAACTCTCCTAAGTCCACTGTAGGACTCTACAGTGTAAGAGAAAGAAATCTGTCCATTACCTCTGGTAGATTGCATTTCATATTAAATATAATATGACTAATGCTAGAGAATGCTAATGGTTAGCATTCTCTTGACTTCAGGTTAAATCTCATATAGAAATGTGAATTTTAAAATTAATTTGATTAGGCAAGAGGCCTAGATTAATTTTTGTCCATTAAAACCTATATAGGTGATATTGCCAAAAGAGCAGATCCACTAATCCTATATGTAATTTACTTTTGCCAAATAATTAGTTTTTGAAGAATTTTAAAAGTGAGTTTTTTTCTTTATTTCATGATAGAAGGCATTAAGCAATGCATGTTTTGACTTTCTCTGTTAGCATCTATTCTAATTACTCCTTAGGATAAAAATTTATTATTTGCTCTCGATCGTGAATTACGAAAAAGTGCTGCTTCACTACCAATAATAAGATAATCACTGTGTAAGTCTAAAATTCCAGTATGGGATTTCCCTGGTGGTGCAGTGGTTAAGAATCTACCTGCCAATGCAGGGTACACAGGTTCAATCCCTGGTCCGGGAAGATCCCACATGCCACGGAGCAGCTAGGCGCATGTGTCACAACTACTGGACCTATGCTCTAGAGCCCATGCTCCGCAACAAGGGAAGCCACAGCAATGAGAAGCCCGTGTGCAGCAACGAAGACCCAATGCAGCCAAAAATAAATAAATAAATTTAAAATTTCAGTATGCACTGATTTACAGTTACTGGAGCTTGAATTTGGTTTTCACATATATTTGGAATGTTGTTTTTTTTCCCACTGTATGTTTTATTTGTAATTATGTGAGTAACTACTTGTAACATATCCTAAAACATCGATCACAGCTTCCCCGATTTGTGTTCAGACCTGTGATAGCGTAGGCGTCTTTATGACTTCCTGACTTTCAACTCCTCAGGCACAGCCTCAGTGTGTCCAGGTGCAGAAGGCCTGGCTGGGGGGCGTTGTCCCGGCCGTGATGGACGGTGAGAGCACCGTGCAGGACAAGGCCCTGGAGTGTCTGGACCAGCTCCTGCTGCAGAACATCAGGCATCATGGTCAGTTCCACTGCGGGGACGGCAGCCAGGTGCTCGCCTGGACGCTGCTGACAGTGCTGAGCACAGAGCGCCCGGAGCTGGGGTACGTTCGCGTGCAACTGGTTGTCCTTAGGAAGGGCTTTCGTTGCCAGTTCCTGTGTCGACCTCGGAAAATCAGCTCTCCGCATTGCTTAATATACGAAGACTCAATCTTGGTCTTTTTCCCTTGACCTAGTTCAAATCTCTTAGCATTTTTGTGGTGACGGTTTTTGTGAAGCCTTCCTTTGCTTTTCTCTGAGTGTTTTCCAGCTTCGAATTGATGTCTTAATATGTAGTAGAAAGCATTAATGGATTTGCTGTATTAACGTTAACTTTCCACAGTACTAGTTACTATGATAGATGACTTCCTGGGTATGACAAGTTAGACTTTTTCTGACATCGTATCGGGTTGGTTGGCTTAATCACACTGCAGCATTTTCTCCATTTGATAACATTTGCTGGGTGTTCACTGTGCAGTGAGCAATGCAGTGAAGAGTTAGCACCTGCACTGATCAATTTTAATCTCTACTGCAGTAATCTTGCGGCTGGTTTGTGTTTGTGCTCCCTTGACTGTCTTTTCCTTTCCTTTTTTTCTTTATCATACAAGAAACACCTCCCTGCTTGTTTACATGTACTTTTGGAGGAATTATCATACAATAGAAAGAATAATAGATGTAGTATCATAATAGATACTAATAGTTGTTAACCATGCTCCAATATAAAATAAAAATTAAAAAAAAAAAGATACTGATAGATAATAATAGATTTAGTATACCGTCTGTGGCCCTGGCAAATCACCCCATCTCTCTGGGCCTTAGTTTTCTCATTTGTAAGAAGAGTCGGTTACACTACATGATCTCGTAAGGTCCCTTTTGTTGTTAAAAATCTGACTGAAAATGCATTCACTCATTAAATATTTTCTCAGTACCAACTATATGCTTTGCTGAAATTCCTGGAAGAGAGAGGAATTTAGCCAGCAGTAGAATCAACTACTTTTTTTTGCTTTTCTTAGGGATATCTTACTGTGCACACCCAGTGTATACTAGCTCATGAGAAACTGTTGGGAGGTTTATTTCATTTCTTTTTTTTAACTTTTATGTTAAAATATAACATGTATAGAAAAACGTACAAACTGTAAGATCAATAAATATCAAAAAGAAAATATAGCCATGTAACCACCACCCAGGTCCAGAAATAGAACATTGCTCGGCCTGAGAAAACTCTTCCTTCCCATCGCTCTCCTTCCCTCCTCAAAGGGCACGACCACTGTGATTTTAACACCATGTGTGAGTTTTCTCTACTCTTCATCTTCATGTAAGTGGAATTATGTGGTATGTATTCTTTGTGTGTCTGACTCCTTTTACTCAAAGGAATACAAGATTTCATTCAAGTTATTGTGTGCAGCTATAGCTCATTCACGTTCATTGCTCTGTGTGTGTGTGTATGACATTTGTGAATAAGCTACAGTTTATGTATCCAGTCAACTGTTGATAGATTATGGGTCGTTTCCAGTTTTTTATTACGAGGTATAATGCTGTTGTGAATATTCCCATGCGTATCTTTGGCACACATTTCTCTTGGATGTACACCTAGGAGCAGTGCTGTTGAGTATGCTTTTGTTCATCTTTCATGGTTACTGCCAGACAGCTTTCCAGAGTGGTGGGACCAAGTTACATTTCCTTGCAGCACTTAATGAGAGTTCCAGTTGCTCCATATCTTGGCCTGCATTTCGTGTTGTCAGTCTTCCTTTTTAGCCTTTTTGGTCCATTTTGGACCAATACTGGTATTTCTTGGTGGTTTTAATTTGCACTGCCATGTTGACTAATGCAGTTGAGCCTCTTTTCGTAGGTGGATTAGCATTTAGATATTCACATTGTGAATTACCTGCCCAGGTCTCTGGCCCTTTTTTTTTTTTTTAATTAGGCTGTCACTCTTTTGCTTGTTCAGGCAGAAGTGTTCATTATATACTTATGTACAAGCATTGTTATATGTATTACAGACATCTCTCCCATCCCATGATTTGCCTCTTTACTCTCTTAATGATGTCTTTTGATGAGTTCAGTTTGTCAGTGGTTTTCTTTATAGTTAATGTATTTTTAAAGAAATCTTTTCCTACCTCAGAATCATATACATATTTTCCCATATAATCTCCTAGAAGTCTGATTTTTTTCTTTCCCCTTTATAGTTAGGTCTTTAACTTACCTGCAATTAAGATGTGTCATAGCTTCCTTCATAGGCTCTCTGTTTTCATTTTAAGATGGGGGAAACACCTGTGCATATTTGAAGTCAGAAAACCAGTATGTAGAAAATATCGAGGATGATTGAAAGGGATAAAGTTTCTGAAAAAGAACAATATGTGAAAGGATACACTTTATAAAGTAGGAGGAGAGAGCTCCAGAAATAAAAGGAAACACAGAGAACAGGAAGAGAGAAACACAAAAGAGGACATAATATAAGCACTAGAGCTTTCAGCCTTTTTCTTCTCCGTAAAGTGATGCTCAGTGTTTGCCCAGTACAGCATGTTCACAGCAGCGTGATCCACAGAAGCTAAAAGGTGGAAACAATCCAGGTGTCCATGCACTGGTGAAGAGATAAATAAGATGTGGTCTATACACGCAATGAAATATTACTCAGCCTTAAGAAGTCACAAAATTCTGACAGATGCTGTAACATGGATGAACCTTGAAAACATGCTAAGTGAAATAAGCCAGACATGAAAGGACAAATATTGGATGGTTCCTCTTATGTGAGGTCCCTAGAATAGTTAGACTCTGGGAGGCAGAAAGGGGCGGTGGGGAGGAACTGCTTAAGGGGTACGGTATGGAGTCTCAGTGTGGGGTGAGAAAAAGCTCTGGAGGTGGGTGGTTGCACAACAGTGCAAATGGGCTTAATGCCACTGATCGCTGTACTTTAAAATGGTTAAAAAGATAAGTTTTGTTATGTACATTACCACAATTTAGAAAACAATGTATTTGCCCAAGTTAGGAAGGAGAGGGTGGAATTAGGGGCAACAGTTCTCAAAGTGTGGTGGATTCAGGAGCTTAGACTCTCTTGTCGTCTTAAAAACACACATACACAGAGAGAGCTGTGAGTTCAGTTTTATTTGGGGTTTACTGAGGACTGTAGTCCAAGAGACAGCCTCTCTGTAACTGAGGAACTGCTCTGAAGAGGTGGGGGGGGGGGGGCGGGTCAGTATATACGTGATTTTGGTGAGGGGCGTACGGGCAATCAAGCACACGTCTCGGCAGAAGGTTGCTGCTGGTCACGAGGAGCGGATGTCTCTGTTAATGATTTTAGTGCTTTTCTAGGTATGAGAAGATGCAAGAAGTTGGGCTCATAAAATCTTCTGAAAATACCTACCTATCTGAAGGCCTGTTCTGCCAGTTTTCCTAGAGCACAGAGTGCGTCATTCCTGATCTCTACCCTGAGCTCCTTTTATAATTCTAAAATTTCAAGTTACCAAATATCTGGAGAGATTATTTTTAAGTAGACATTCTTAAAACATAATTAGTCCTCAAGAGTTCACTCAAAAGTTCTTATTTCATTTACATTTAATTTACTTTAAAGAATTTCACAATACCAAGTTATTTTTCTTGCTGACAGATTTGCAGCAGACATAATAAGATCTTACTTGACCTCTGTTAAACCTGGCTGCACTGTATTAAACTTCATGTTGTTGGCTCTAAAGACATGTCTGTATTAATTAAACCAACAGACTTTAACACCAGGCGTTAATACTGAATATTTCCCAATTCACATGAGCCTGAAATTCATTTGGGTTAGTTTCTTTTATATTTCTGAGAGTTTATATAAGTGCTTAATTTCCTTTAAGCCAATTAAGTAGAGCTCATTTACAAATTAATTTTGATAATACCATCCAAAGATAAAAAAATTTATATATATAAAAAATGCACATATAGACAGACACAACCAGAGATCTCATGGCTTCATTTTAAAACTTAGTCATGAATCAGGTATTACAGTGTAAGACCATCATGGCTGCTCGGATCACTGAATGGCCAGTTCTTGTATGTGACCCCTGGATGAGCAAGTGTTCTAATTAATGAGTGGGTTTCCCTCTGGGACCACTGCGCAGTGTGAGGGCTCTGCCTCTTCCATTCCTGTAAGTTTCTCAGTTGCCTGAGA